>NC_133456.1:33058169-33682003 GCF_048565385.1 Saimiri boliviensis | reverse complement strand
AAACACTGTTCTCACTTCCGTAAGGTGATGGATGTCCATGAGGGAATAGAAGAAATATTTTTCTATGTACCATATTAAAAGGGGTAAGAAAAAAATACAGAAAGATAGACCTCAGCCAAATGGAAGATAATTGACATTTTCTTCTAGGAGTTGTTAATTAAAACAACATTAAATATTCTCCTACAATCTTTTGTCAGTCAATAGGATAGGCCACTAGAACTGCCACTGAGGGGCCCATCAAAAACTGTAACATTCTCCCAGAGTAGCTAATTACAGCCATTTTAAAAGGTTTCCAATGCACTCACCAACATCTTTTTAAAGAATTCACTTCTATAAAACATTCAAATGTTAACAACCTGCCATAGAGAAGATGCTATGTAAAAGCATTCAATCAACATTCTGGAGCAATGTCCAGTCATCATTATTTTATATAGGTCAAATCCTGTTTTTCAAAGGCATATAATGAGATCCAATTATACTTAAGAATATAACATATGACAAAGAAAGCATTATAAAACAATGTGTACAGAAAATATAAATAAATGATGTTGAGGAAATTGTTTAGTATTTTGCTTAAAAAAGAAGATAACTACTTTGTATCATTTATCCAAATAAATTGTTTTTTTAGGTAAAGAGAAAGAGCAGAATATGCATTTTCTGTCAGATCTATAGAAGAACTGTAGAATTGCTAAAACTTCCAAAGAAAGGAAGAAGTCAGGCTATTTTTCTACATAAAATTAAACTTCTAAGAAAAAGTACAAAATGGAAAAAAAATAATAGACACGATTAAATGATTAAGATTTATATTACATAAAGGTCTCAGCAGTTTAAGAAAATAAAATCAAAATATCAATAACTAAGGGAAAAAAGTTAATAAGGAAGAATAATTTATATAAGAATAATTACAATTAAGTTATTGAAAATGGTAAACCAGATACTTCAAACAGAAGTCCATATTAAACTGACATATAAGCTTATATCATTCATACTAATGAAAGAATGATAAAGAAAAAACTCAATAGAAAGGCAATGTTAAATCTGGCATACTCATCAACTACTACTGAGAAACTGATGCAACCCCTTGGGAAAATATTTTTCTCTATAATTCAGGTGGCATAAAAGTCTTCAAACCATTTGGCCATGCCCAGATAGTCATCCCACAGGAAGTATATTAAAATAAATATATACATATTTAGAAGTATATTTTAAAATTTTAGGTAATGTTATTTATAAAACAGCACACAGGGAAAAAAGTCTATGTCTAACATGTACATTGTTAACATGGAAAATTGATTAAGCAAATTATAAGCCCATACATAACTGAAATAGAATTCAAAAATAAGTAGTTATATTTCATGTTAATAATTAATGTGGAGTGGAAAAATAACAATGATCAGTACTGGAAAAGATAAAGAAAAAGAGAAGTCTATTTTTTTTTTTTTAGAAGATATGATTCTGGTTTTCTCCATTTTAAAGTCTGATTCTGGTTTTCTCCATTTTAAAGTCTATGTTGTTGCAACAATTGTATATTAATAAAGTATAATTTAGAAATATGTAATTGTCTTCATTGTTATAGATCAGGGTTCCCCAACCCCTAGGACACAGATCCAATAGTGGTCCATGGCCTGTTAGGAACTAAGCTGCATAGAAGGAGGTGAGTGGAGCAGCAGGTGAGCAAGCATTACTGCCTGAGTTCCACGTCCTGTAAGATCAGCCAGGGCTTTAGATTTTCATAGGAGTGCAAACCCTACTGTGAACTGCACATGAGAAGGATCTTGTTGCACTCTCTGTATGAAAATCTATCTATTGCCTAATAATCTGAGGTGAAACAGTTTTATCTGGAAACCATCCCCTCTTCTATCCATGGAAAAATTGTCTTCCACAAAACTGGTCCCTGATGGCAAAAAGGTTGGAGACTCCTGGTATAGACGGAGTCTTCCTTAGAGGAGATTTTACTATAAATAAAATCTTGCTAAATGCATTGTCCCCACTGTATTGGTATCCATGATGACAAAAGAGGGCTGAATTCTAGGACTTTACCATCCAAATGGGTAGTTTGATAGTTGAGATGTTTGATGTTAAAACAATACATTATTCTTTACTGGACCAATCATAGATCTGTATCTTCTGCCTACATTTTACTTTGTAGGGATTGAAATACTTAAGAAATTCTCTGCCAAAAGCACACAATCAAGTAATTTCATCAGTCAAGGAAAGGAAAGGCGATTGTACTGATTGAACCACATTTATCATTGAAAGTTTATTGTAACTTTAAGCTATCCACATAGTTATGAATAGAGACTTAGGAGATGAACACAGTATATAGCATCTTTAAACAGGAAACACACCATTTATTGTTTGAGTTGGATTTTTACCCATAGAACTTGAAAGACATTTGTCATGCCTTATTTCTGGAACAGAAGGAATGAATTATAATAGGCAACATTTATTATTTAGTGTGTGACAGTCACTGTAACAAACACTTTGTATTTACATTGTTATTAGTTAGTGATAGTTATCTCCATTATACACTTAAGTATACTTAGGCACATAGAAACTAAATACACCTTAGCTACACTGTTGATAGGAGGCAGAACTCAGAATCCATTTAGTTTTTCATCTAACAGCTAATACTCTATAAAGTACCATGTTCTTCTTTCTCTTCACTAGTGTTTTACCTAAAATCATATGGTGCAGTCTAGTATTTATAACATCCAGGATTTTATTATGCTGTCTCATAAAATGGTTAATTTTGCTTTTATGGACACTTCTGTGGGACTTTACTTAACAAGATCTCACCTCATCTACTCACTACACAATATTAACATAGTGAAACCATCTAACCCAAGCCTTCCTTGTGCCTGAATCCCCACCATAACAACGTTCAAGTGCTTCTTGACCTGATAGTGTAAATAGCATGGTGGAAGGTATATAACCTTTGGAGCTACAGAGCCTGAGGACAAAAACTCTTCCCATTATTGACTGTATGTATACTCTCTGCAAGATGATCTTTCTAAAACTCAGTTTCCTTATTTTTAACATGGGAATAATAACAACACAAAATTGTAGACTTACAGCAAAGATTAGATAAGATAATAAAGTATCTAGCCCATATTCTGACATGTAGTAGCACTCAATATTTAACTAAAATTTCCGAACTTGATAATTTGTTCAACACATATTTATTGCCCCTAACTTGCTATAAGCCACAGTTCTGGGAGATGAAGATATAGCTGTGAACATGGTAAGTAAATCCTCTGCCCTGATGGAGCTTAGATTCTCTTTAGGATAACATGGTAGAAAAGAGAAATTTTTCTTGGGAATATATAAGGAAGCACATAGTCAATTCACAAGTTTACTTGTTTCAGTAAACAACTGCTCTGATGCATGAGATAACACTAATATTCAAAAACAACCATTAGGTTATTAAGTAAACCATTTATTGAGACTGGAAGTGTGAACACAGGCATAATCTAATGATATGTTAATTGTTGTTGGACATTTGCTGGTTCATAGAAATTCACCCTGTCACCCATACAAATGTCATTTGTTATAGCTTGCAAATATCCATAAAGGCAGGGATTACTTCTAAACCAGTTGTACAATTTCTTGTAAGTAATTTAATAAATATTCATGATGCTGATATTGCTGTTAATGATGACAGATCTTGTAGATTAGAATGAGTAAAGATGAGTATGTTAATCTGGTAAGACAGGGACATTCTAATATCTTCTAACATTGATTTCAATATCCCAGGAGGCTTATAATTCTTTAACATATACAAATATATTCACTTGTACCTTTGAGAAATAGGGAATGATGTCCCTTTAAGTATATGCATCAGTTTGTATTTTAAATATTTATCTACAGACCATATATAATTTTAATACCTAACATTATTTATATATAAGCACTTGGAATTATTGTTCTTCTGGACATGGCTGGATTCAATCCAGATTCAATTTTAATTTTTGAATTTGCAAAAAGACTTTTAATTTGAATCTCTTCATATTTATTCACATGATTTCACTCACACACACACACACTTAACACTAATATTTATTGAGTGCCTACTCTGTTCCAGGTACCATCCTGGGCCTGGGCACAGAGTAGCAGAGAAAACAAATATTCCGTCTTCCATATATATTCACTCCCCAGGGAAAGATAAACAACTCATTTGTCTAAAATGCATAAATAATGACAAATTTTGAGATTCTGTGAAAAACAATCAAGATACTGTGATAAAATCTGGTCAGGAAAAGCCACTTTGAGGAATTAAAATAATTATTAATAAGACCTGAGAAAGGAGAATAAGGCTCACATGATGAAATATGAGGGAAAAACATTTTAAAACATTTTAAACAGAAGGAAGAGCATTTTTTTTTTTTTTTTTTTTTTTTTTGAGACGGAGTTTTGCTCTTGTTACCCAGGCTGGAGTGCAATGGTGCGATCTCGGCTCACCACAACTTCCGCCTCCTGGGTTCAGGCAATTCTCCTGCCTCAGCCTCCTGAGTAGCTGGGATTACAGGCACGTGCCACCATGCCCAGCTAATTTTTTGCACTTTTAGTAGAGACGGGGTTTCACCATGTTGACCAGGATGGTCTCGATCTCTCGACCTCGTGATCCACCCGCCTCGGCCTCCCAAAGTGCTGGGATTACAGGCTTGAGCCACCGCGCCCTGCGGAAGAGCATTTTTAAAAGGCCCTATGGGGAGGGGGGAAAGAGGCTGATATGAGCTTGCAGTTTAATGAACAAGGGAGAAAGTGATTTAATGAAAGAATAAGTGAATGAATGAATTTGACAATGCTTTTTCAATGAGCATGGACTGAGTTATTAGTTCTTCACAAGTGAGGAAACCACTAGTCCAAGCCCATATCCTCTCAAAGATGAGCAAGTCTAGGAGACTCCAGTCAGGTGACTTCTCACATCACTCAAGCTTTCACAAATTTTGCAGCCCTGCTGCATCCTTTTTCTATCTGTACATGGATGTTCCTTTTCTATGACAAACTGACCCATTTGGTATGTTTTTGCCATCTCCCCAACCAAATCTCATCTTGAATTGTAGCTCCCAAAATCCCCATGTGTCATGGGAGTGACCTAATGGGAGATAATTGAATCATGGAGGCAGTTCCCTATACTGTTCTCATGGTAGTGATTAAGTCTCATGAGATATGATGGTTTTATAAATGGCAGTTCCCTTGCACAAGCCCTCTTGCCTGCTACCATGTAAGACATGCCTGGGCTTCTCCTTTGCCTTCTGCCATGATTGTGAGGCCTCCCAGCCATGTGGAATTCTAAGCCCATTAAACATCTTTCTTTTAGAAATTACCCAGTCTTGTGTATGTCTTTATTAGCAGCATGAGAACAGACTAATACACCATTCCTTTCCCACTGGACTCAAGACTCTTTCATGGGGATATCGTCTATTATAAATCAAATCCTACCTTAGCACTATGGTGTTATTTTATTCCCTTCAGCACATATGCATTTTACACAGTGTCTGAATTTAGCTACGTATCAGTTTGTAAGTGCTCACGAGGTTTGTGTGTGCTGAAGTTTGTGATGTCTGATAAATTATGAGGTTTTGAAGGTAGGATTGTGACCATTTTTACCTAGCTCAATGGTCAGCACAGAAGAAGAAATGTCAATTGTTAGCATTCCTAGGTTTTACTACATAGATAGACAAGTTGATAAAGAGTTAAACTAGGGTAGGTACAGTGGCTCACATCTGTAGTTCTAGCACTTTGGGAGGCCAAAGTGGGCAGATCATGAGGTCAGGAGTTTGAGACCAGCCTGGCCAATATGGTGAAAACCCACCTCTACTGAAAATACAAAAGTTAGCTGGGCGTGGTGGTACGTGCCTGTAATTCCAGCTACTCAGGAGGCCAAAGCAGGAATATCAATTGAACTTTGGAGGTGGAGGTTGCAGTGGGCCAACACTGTACCACTGCACTCCAGCCTAGGTGATAGAACAAGACTCCATCTCAAAAAAAAAAAAAAAAAAAAGAGATAAAACTAGGGTTATTAAAATATGTATACATATATTTGTTTTTCTCATACAGTGTGTTCCTACATAGTATATATTTACTAAATATTCATATATATATATATGTACAGGTAATATGAATATATTTACTCATATGTTGACATTTTTAAACTATCTACCTATCTATCCACTCAGCTATTTATCCTTTCATCCATTTTTTTTTTTAGATAGATATAGTAAACAGGAGGGATACCATCAACAATCAGCACTTAATTTGGGAGTATTCCTTATCACAAACCTTATGAAAGATAAAGATGGGCTTATGCACATAAAGATGGGCTTTGGAAATGCTAACTTTTCTACTGATTATTTGCAAGCCGGAATTCCTACTGATAATGGGAGTGAAAACTTAGGGCTACTTGAAGAAAGGGCTTTAGGGCAATGTGAATAACAAGCAAACATCAGTGAGTACAAGGGAAGAAAACTACTCTGGAAGAAATGGTCTGCTAAGGAGAATTTCCTCACCTTTTGCTGTGGAATGGAGAGAAAGGGGAAATGCCAACACTGTTGAGAAGTGAGAGAAGGCAGGTAAAAAGCCTGCTGGGACCTCTGCTACCCTCCCTCAAATCAGGATTGCAGTGTTTATGGGCATCCAGGACGCAGTTCTTGTGCCCGGCAGGCCCTGTTGGGACTGATCTAAAAGGAGCAGAAAACATTTTTTACAAGGCAAGTGCGATCAGCTGCTTCCCAAACCAGTCAGTGAATAATTTAGAAAGAGTTCGACTAAAGAGTTGTAGGCTGGTGTTATACAACTATTAGTTGCATGCAATTCTGTGGACTTGTTTAAACACAGGAAATATGTTAACGACCTCAAGTTTGTGCACTCTAGTTGGAAACACAAATCAGGCCTATTTTCACACTGTGTGTTCTGATACTTGTTAAGAAATACTTTTCAACTTAGCGTTAGGTAAACACTAAATAACTGTTACCAATGCACATAAGCAAAAACAAACATGTATCATTTAGAAACAAGACACAAAGATTTAACAAAATGCATTTAATAAATTCATTTTGTTTACAACGAAACAAATAACTCACTAATTTTTAATAGACATTTTGGTGGGTAAAAGGCTTTTTGAGACCCCTGCTGACAACAGAGGAGAACTGCATCCAGATGTTCATTACTAGAAACTGAATACATAATTCTCCACATTAGCAGAGATATCTTAAATATACGTCAGTTTTGAGATGTGGAAGATACATTACCATAAGATAAACATATACATGTGAATTACTGAAAAAAGGCTATTTACATAGGGCTTTTTTGCCTTAAGGTTTATAGGTCTCTTAAAATTGCTACATGTGTTACATAATTTCAAATTTGTATTTTGGTTTATTTTTAAAAGCATGAAAACTACCCAACTCTTTAGAAACATACCTATTGAGAGAACAAGAATACTTAGTATTTTCAAAGATGTGGTATTCTAATAAAAAATAACAATACTAATTTTACCTGAAAAAAAATGCATATATTTCAACAATTTTATCAATGGCATATTTTGTATTAGATACTACTCTATGTGTTAGAAATATAAACAACTGCATAAGATGCTTTCAGATTGTAATAAGTGGTAAAAAATATAACATGGAAAGGGAATAGAGTCATGAGAAGGTAACTATATAGGGAAGTGATCAGGGACTGCTTCACTGAAGTTGTAAAATATAAACTGAAACTATATCCTGATTTTAAAAATAGGCTTGTAGATGTTTTAGGTAAATAACAGCAAGAAAACAATGCCAAAGTTAAGAGCAGAGGGTAATCTAATGTAAACACAAACGTTGTATATAATAGAAATCATGTGTGGCTCAGCTTCCACTAGGTATTCAAGTTGCGTCTTTGTGTTCTCCTCTCTTAAAGGAATCTAGATGTGTTCAAAAAAATATCAGATTAAAAAAAAAAAACTTGAGAATAGTCCTTAGGCTACCTTTAAACATGTGACAAGTTTCTGAACTTCTTTTAAATAGCAGTCTCATCAGAAAATTATTGAAGACTGTACCTACTCAAAGGTTTTTTTGATAATACAAAAAACATACACTGGTATACTATGTGGAAGGCCTATGTATAGTAGATGCTCAGTAATTTTTCATTATTCTTTCCTTTGATTCAAGGGTTTTCTGGGCCTCACCTGGCTAGTAGGTCTCAGCTCAGCTGTGACAGTCAATGGGAGGTAGTGGAGTAATGATGTCCAGAGGGCAGGCAGCTAAGTGTGAAGTTGAGTTAGAAATATCCAAGAACAAAGATGCCACTTAGTCCTCTTTGTAAACCCCAGGTCTAACATGGGGCCTGACACAGAGCAAGGATAAATAAAAATAAGACTCAGAAATAACTAGCTCTGGGTAATCGACATGAGGTATTATATGGCCCTAAAGTCACATGAAAAAATGATCAAGACTTAATGATTTAAATGGCTCCCAAACACTAATGATCTGTGAGGCTATCACTTCATTGCTTTGTGCTGTGGAAACAATGATATGGGTAAGTCATGTACAATCACAAATCCTAAAGAAATGACTTTTGCTAAGAGGTAGTTTACAATTGGTTATAGAAAGCTATGCTTGGGCTGGGGTGCAGTGGCTCATACCTGTAATCCCAGCACTTTGGGAGGTCCAGGAGGGTGGATCATCTGAGGTCGGGAGTTTGAAACCAGCCTGGCCAATGTGGTGAAACCCCATCTCCACAAAAAACACAAAAAATTAGCTGGGCGTGGTGGCACATGCCTGTAATCCCAGCTACTGAGGAGGCTGAGGCAGAATTGCTTGAGCCTGGGAGGTGGAGGTTGCAGTGAACTGAGACTGCACCATTGCACTCTAGCCTGGACAACAAGAGTGAAACTCTGTCAAAAAAAAAAAAAAAAAAGAAAAAAGAAAAATAAAAAGAAAGCAAGCTATGCTTATTTGAACATACCTATAGGTATATTAGTCAAACAGTTCCCAGATGCTAGCCTATAATGATAAAGGAAAACAACCTTGAAATATTTTTGTGATGGCAACTGCTTTCCAATATAAGGGACCTTCCTTTATGTTGAGATGGCGTTATTCCTGTATTTTGAGAATGAAACTGCCCTTTCATTTATGAAATTATAATAGCAATATTATAATTTCACTCTATATAAGTATATATATATATATATATGAGATATGTGATATGAATAATAGTAAATGGGAGATTTTATTAAATTTATTTGGTAAAATAAGAAATTACCAACTCATGGGGAGAACATCAATTTTATTTAATGTGATATCCATCCCCAAAGAGGTGTGAAACATTCTGGTATAGCTAATTAAAGCAAGAGTAGATTCAAAGAGAAAGAAGTCTGAGTGAACTTCATAAGGGAAGCAGGAAGCAGAAATTACTTTTTGCACTCAAGCATATAGGGAAGGAGAGGCATAAAAGCCAGCAAGGGGGGCACTGAGGCAGAAGTTATATTATGGATGCTGGTCTAGTGCAAAACTGACCAAGTAAAGACTTCCATATAGTAAAGTCCCCCTCTCTTGTGGGGGGATTTTACTGCAAGCATTTTCGTAACCATGGATTAATGTCAGTCAGGAAAAGTGAGACTGAGGATGAGGGAGATGGGTAGAAGGAAAGACTTGTTATTTAAAACTTCTGCATTATTGTTGATTCTCTGACTACATTTCTCAAAATCTAACTGGGATAAGAATAAAGCCTAAAAATAACAGAGTAGGGAAAGGTTCAAGGGGAATCAGATAAGCACCCTTAAAATGTCTTAGTACAAGTCTTATTAGGGTTCCTGGCTCTACAGAGATTTATGTTCAAACTCAATTTGCCATTCTGTTCTCCCCAAATTCCAGAACTATCTCCTTCTTCTTAAGACAATTTGACTAGGCAAATGAAAGCTCTTTAAACCTTTGCTCACTTCCTTCACTTTTTCAATTACCTGCTGGATATGTCTTCAATCTAGACTTTCTAAGACAAAACTTACCCTCGCTCATCAGATAAACTATTCAGTATCCTGTCTGTGCTTATGTAATTAGACTGCACTATGATAATTTTTACTCACTGATATATGGCTAGATAGTCATACACCATTTTAGAGTACTGTATATGTTCAGTGCTTATGTGCGTACCCTTTTTATCCACAAGACCACGTTATCTTGAAGGCCCTGGTGACAATTTCTTTCTCCAGCATAGTGGCAAGGCTGGATATGAATCCCATTGCCACCGCTAACTAGATGTGTGAATGTAGGTAAGTGATTTAACATATCAATGCCTCTGTTTCTTTACCGATAGGGAATAATAATATTGACTTGCTCCAGAGAGGAATAGTTGCTGTTTTTTTTTTTGTTTTTTGTTTTTTTTTTTTTTTTTTTGAGACGGAGTTTCACTCGTTACCCAGGCTGGAGTGCAATGGCGCGATCTTGGCTCACCGCAACCTCCGCCTCCTGGGTTCAGGCAATTCTCCTGCCTCAGCCTCCTGAGTAGCTGGGATTACAGGCACGCACCACCATGCCCAGCTAATTTTTTTTTTGTATTTTTAGTAGAGACAGGGTTTCACCATGTTGACCAGGATGGTCTCGATCTCTTGACCTCATGATCCACCCGCCTCGGCCTCCCAAAGTGCTGGGATTACAGGCTTGGGCCACTGCACCCGGCCTTGTTGCTGTTTTTTTAAGATTAAATATTTAGAAGGGCGGCTGATATTTAGTAATGACCAGTAAGTGTTAGCTGTTGTTGGTGGTAGAGGTGTTATTAAAAGTGTAAACTCTGGAAGGACATTTCCTAGGTTCAGTTGCCAGCCCCATCATTTCTTAGCTGAGTGATTTTAAGCAAATTACTTGACCTCTCTGCATCTCAGTTACCTCAATTGCAGAGATGGGGATGATGAAACTTACTTCAATGGGTTTAGGAAAGACTAGGAAGATTAATATATTTAAAGCCCTTAGAACAATATTTGCCATGCATAAAGTGCTCAGCTTCCTATTATGAATCAAGACTATTTTTGCTTAAATCTTTTTATTCTTTGAGTTATAAATTTAGGTCAGTTCTACATTCAAGATAAATCTCAATTAATTCTTCTTTCTCCTTTTCCCGTTTCCTCCCGTCTCCCTCTCTCCCTCTTTCCTTCTACTCTTTTCTTTACTTTTCTCTCTCTTCTTCTCAGTTTTTATTTTGTAATTTGAAATTAGTGTGCAAGCCGAAGCTTCTTCAGGAAAGACCATTCTAAGAGAACAACAAGCAATCAATTTAAGAAAAAAAAAAAAAAAAGGATTTTAAAAGAAGTAGAAGTACAGTCCTGTGACAGTTTTCTGAAAAAAAGGAACATCTGCAGCTATTTGTCCTGGCATAACTTTGTCCAATCAAAATTGACTCAGAACATTGCTAGGGGAAGCAATGCTTCAGCATGTCTGCCCTCTTCCCGCCATGAAATGCTAAGGTTGTGTCTTTCTGGAGAAGTAGGTATGTTGGATTATCTAGTTAAGTTCTCAAGTAAACTCCTAGTAGTTATGTAGGTGATATATTGAGAATTAATGACATTAAATCATTTGATGAATATGAAACACATCATAGTAAGAAAGACATGGAGAAATGTATTCAATGTTTAAGAATATAATTCTATTTTACTTATTTGTTTATTTTGTTTTTGAGACAGAATCTCACTCTTGTTGCCCAGGCTGGATTGCAACAGCACAATCTCCGCTCACTGCAACCTCCATTTCCCCAGTTCAAGTGATTCTTCTGCCTCAGCCTCCCAAGTAGCTGGGATTACAGTCATGTACCACCACACCTGGCTAATTTTGTATTTTTAGTAGAGATGGGGTTTTACCATGTTGGTCAGGCTGGTCTCGAAAGCCTGACTTCATGTGATCCATCTGTCTCGGCCTCCCAAAGCATTGGGATTACAGACATGAGCCACTGCACCCAGCCGAGAACAGAATTTTAAAGCTACAACTGATAATCTCACTGATGAGAGAAAGGACAAAGGCTGGCAAATACCAGAAGTGATAATAGAGGTCTAGAGAAGAAAGCATTTTCTAATAAATCCATCCAAAGAGAAAATGAAGACTATCTTGGATTTGAGGGAAGTATTCAGATAAAGGCTAGATCATCACTAGAGGAAGACAACACTTAAAACTTCATAACATTTAAGTTTAAGTTCAGATGACCTGAGATCCTCACAAGTCTAAGACTCCTCATAGTTTAATATGTATTTGAGAAAGTAAATCATTCAGAATAAAACTTTAAACTCAAATAGCCAAATATTTGAAGCAATTCTGAATTGTGTATGTTTTTTTCTCCTTCAGCAATCTAAGCCATTTCTTTATTTTTTTCTACTTTCCTTTACACATATGGCCAAGCCTGTATATGCAAAAGTAATTTACAATTCTAGCCCTCCTAATTTGAAATTCTACAAGTCCAAGAGTGTAACCAGATTATGAAAACACTTGATGAATTGCGCAAACCAGCAGTTAAATGTTATAGTTTAAAAACTCGAGTCAAAAATATTTCTTTTCCTTCAGGAAGAAATATGAATGTTAAAAATGTGGTGCCGTGTGGAAGCAAAGCTCCATAATTAACCTACAGAGCCATCGCCACTGTCAGAAGCAGAAAGGTCCCAGAGGAAATACTTTTCCTATAGAATGATGGCGGTATTAGTGCCAGCAGTAATGATAAGACACTGCAAAGTATGTGAAAATTTCCTTTAGAATTCTGTATGGCGTTTAATTATAAAAGCTAGTACCTTGGGTACTTAACTATTTTTTCAGAGAAAATAAGAGTGAATTAATGTCTTAATCCCCACAACAATGAGGTCATGGTCACCTAGCTGGTAAATCAGAGGAACAGGTTATGGATGGAGGCTCTCTAATTGCAGTGCACATGTGTGTATCAACTCAGACTACTACTCCCTACAGCCTAACTTTAGGGAGGTATAACTGAAAGAACATCCTTGTTGGGGCAACAGCCACAATACCTACTGTATGTTCCTGGAATAATTACTATTTCTCTGCAGAAACATGAGTTGCCCTGGCAAGACAATGCTTGACATGCTAAGTTCAATTTTAAATCCCATCATGAAGGATATGGACCAATTGGAGTACATTCTATATATTTCATCAGTAAAGATTACATAAAACATACAACTGGTGAAAAATGTCTTAGGTAATAACCACATGAATACTAGAAAAAATGAATTTTGTGTATATGTGTTTATGTGTAAAGAGTTCTTCAAAACTCAATTTAAAATGTTTAGGTTAGTGTATTATTTTTACAGAAGAAATTTCCATGTATAATCACTTTGTCATTATTCTGCTTCACAAGAACACAGAACCCTTGGAGAATTTGCTTCTTTTCCTCTAATCCTTGAAAGTATTACATGTCAAACTTCTTCAGATTTGGTTAGTGCACTTCCTCATGTGATTATTATACATGGTTTCCATGGACTTCCTTTTAGTCTCTAGTATGAGGGGAAATGATAAAACCCATAAAAATAACCACTATGCAGTTTTAAAAGCACTCTTAAATCATATTATTGGTTGGAGGTTTTTGTTTTTTAGTCTTAAAGTTATGAAAACACATACACTCATCTACCTTACTATCTGTTTTATTCTATCCTCTGCTCCCACCTTGACCTAAAAGCCAACACACTTGAACAAATAAATCTGATTTCAAAAAGAGAATGTAATGGGTACCAAAATATGTTCCTAGCTTATCCTACATTTTCCTGAAAACAATCAATATAGATAGCCTGAGGCAGACCATTTCATCATAAATGTAATTTCTGAGAGTAGACAGTTATTACCAGAGACCTTATGCCTTACTCATTAAGAGAGAAAGTGTGACAGAAACCATACTGGCACTAGGAGAAAGTGACTGGTAGGCAAAAATGTCTCCTGCTTCATTATACAGTCTTCTCTTCTTGTTCTTCCGGTAGAAGTGCCTGCTACACTTCCCCAGATACCCAGGACCTTCATGATGTCACTCTCAATGACCTGATCAACATCCATTTTGAGAAATTATTTTATAAACTCATTCAAACAAATGTGTAAATAATCAACACAAGTTTTAAGGCATATCAAAGCTTTGTACTCAAATCCTACGGTTCAGAGGAGCATAGACATTAACTTAATAATGGTATATTGGGGAAGCATATCTCATAAATCCATAGCTCTTATCTTTGAAAATGCAAGCAGAAGAAAGGAGATGGTGAGGATTTAGAAGTTCTTTCGGGTGATGATAAAAATGGGAGTATTTGTGTGTGTGTGTGTGTGTGTGTGTGTACAAGAATGTTTATTACAGTATTGCTGATAATATTGAAATTTTAGAAACAATCTAAATGATCATTGGTATGTAATTGGTTAATTTTTTTTTAAGACAAAGTTTCACTCTTATGGTTCTGGCTGAAGTGCAGTCATGGGATCTCACCCACTGCAACCTTCATCTCCCAGGCTCCTGCCTCAGCCTCCAGAGTAGCTGTCAATACATTTTGAAGTAGTGTCTGCTACTCAGATGTTCTGAATTGCTGTAGAGGATAGATTATGTGAAGTGAAAACAGGAGACACACTCAAATCACAGATACATTTTTGTATAGACCTGCATTTTTTAGGAAAAAAATAAACAGGGCTATAGAGATGCCCAAGGGACGCTTGCTCAGCATCACTGAGTAGGCAGCAACCATAAGAAATCCAGTGCCTTTTATCCTCACTGCCCTAGGCATATGGACCTTGGCTCTGTCACAGAGCTATTCTGTAAAGGGACACCACACTGAGCTGGGAGACCACATAGAAAACATATTCCTTAAATGTACAAGTCCCCACAACTCATACACCACTGAAGTAGTCACACTATGCACTAAGGATATCCTATTTAATGTTGTTTAGTGGTTAGCATGGGATGGCAGATAAGGACGTAGACTTGGAGTCACAAAGCTGGCTTCAAGTCAGACTCTGCCAGTATCCAGCTGCATCACATAGTCTTATAGAGTTATTTATCTGAGTGCTAGTTCTTCAACTATAAAATAAAAAAGAAAAGATATAGTCTTTGAGTAGTTATCATGGAAGTATAATTAGATAATGTACGTACATTGCCTGGGATGTAAACCTTGAAGACGTTAAAAATCATAGTGATAATCATGATATTTATGATAAAAAAGATATCAAAGGCGGTATGCATAACACAAAGATAAAGGAATTTCAAATATCTTAATGTAAGGCCAATATTCATAGTGGTTTAGAGCACAAGCTTGGAGATCAAATATTCTGGAAATATCACTCAAATATTTTACAACAAAATTTTCCTTCTAAAAAGCAATCAATAACCACGGGTGTCTCAAACTTTTACGTGTAGATTAAATAAACACATGTAACCATTTAGAATGGTGCCTGGCACAGAGGAAGCAGTACATACAAGTTAGCTATTATTCTTGTTGCTCTTCTTGCCAATGGTGGAGGTAAGAGCATGGTAGAAATGTGAAGATTAATCTTGGCAAAAAAAGGTCAATTTTCTAAAAACTGGTGAGAAGTGAGTGCTGGAAGGGAGGGCTTCATTATTTTCACGCTTGAAATACCCTCTCCTTTGGCCACTCACTGGTTCACTTGCCCAGGTGGCAACACAGGAGCCCAGCTGAGATCCCAGCAGTCACACTCTAAAAGTTGCTTCATTAGGATCGAGCCAGTTTGGCAACACTTAATCACAACTTGATCTTTTCTACTGAGAATCTATAACTAATATCTAATAATACAACCATCTGTTATTTTGTATAATAGGGCTGTAAACAACATCAGGAGTTTGGCAATTAAAGTTCTCTATTAGGTAGTTGTTCACATTTACGTGAAAACCATAAAGACACAACAAAAGCAATGCCTACAAACAGCTACAACGTTGATATTTCCAGGTTCAGAACACATCACCATCACCATCACCACTACCACCATCATCACCATCATTTTCCCCCAACTTTCTCCTCCTTTTTCTTCTCTTCCTTTATGTCAGCTACCATTTATTGATAATCAATAATGTATCAGAAATTTTACACATATTTCATTAAATTTTATTCTCAGCATATTCATTATAACTTCAGAAAATAATTATGATTATGTCCATTTTACATATTAAAAAATAACTGAGACTCAGCAAGATTAAGTGCCTGACTCAACGTCACAAGATGGTAAAAAAAAAAAAGAACTTAGATTTAGACTCTGAATTTATGACTCTAACGCTAGTGCTCTTTTTATATTGTGCTATACAAATATTATGATAAAATCCACGGTGCTACTGGAGCTAACACAAATTCGAAATTTCATGGTGGCTTTCTTTAATTACATCAGCACTATCGTGTGTGTGTGTGTGTGTGTGTGTGTGTGTGTTTAAAAGCAGAGATACTTGGGCCATTTTCACTTCTGAAATTAAAAACTACATTATACACGGCAATACATTCATCCTACATTTTTCGCATATAGCAAGACCCATTTTGTCACACAATAGTAAATTATTGAGTGAGGTACTCAATTAGCAAGAAACAAAATGAAGTGTTTATAATAATGTATCACAGAGAGCCAATTCCAACAGTGACCTTCAGGTAAAACTGTTCAATCTTTTGCTCTAAGACCATTCCATTGTGCTTTGTAATTAATAATTTCACACATGGATATTGATGACAGACTTCAAACAAGAAATCAGCAGCACCTCAGAAACCTTTGTCCCCATCGGGTGAGCAGAGGGGCTGGCTGGATGGGCTCCATCAGCTAGGATAATTATTATGAATAAGGAGGTGTGTCACCTGTCTGTGGAGGACATTGGTACCTGTACCAAATTACATGCAGTGGCACACAACTCAGTTCTCCAGAACATCTGAAATGCCAAGCAAATGCAAATAGCAAAATACAACATGGCTGACATATTCTATGCAGAAAGCAAAAACTGATTTTGGAAAGCAGGATAAAGAACTGAAGAACTGCTACGTATGAAAAGTCAAAGAGCAACCAAACACCGCTAGAGGCCAACAGGAGTCACCGTCAATTTTCTAGGAGAAGTCACTGTTCTAATATTTACTTGAGAGTTCCCAAGCATTATTTTCCATCATTTTACTATTTTTCCCATCTTGCCAACTACATTCTACTCAACATTGCACTACTAAGAACTCATTTTCTATAAGCTTAAAATGCTGACATCAGACTAGAATTGGATGATGCAACAGGAAAGAAGCCATGTATTTTAATATCCTATACTCTAGAGCACACCAAAAACCATGCCAATTCCATACCTTTGAGTCCATCTTTGAAGGGGAAAAGAAACAAAACGGAAGTGCTAACACAAACAGAGAGGTTTACTTCGAACGATCAGAGATGCATATCTTAAGATTCCCTCAAAACGTGTTTAATGCAAATTAAATAAAGAAAAACACATTAAAGAAGATGGTTCTCTAATGGAAATTTATCATGAATATTGCTGTAAAGAAAATAATATTCTCTTTATTTTTTTGTTAAAATCAAGGTTTAAATAGGCCCACTTACCTTAAAGACGATATAACTAAACATCATATAGAGATAAAAACATTTAAATATTTCTTAATCCTAGGTTACTCATTGGTTATTTAGAAATTCTGGATAGACTCACAAATCAAAGAGCAGCGATGGAAGATATTGAAATGTATCCCCGTGGCATATTCAGTGGAGAAAGTCATTACATGCTGAGAGAGTCCAGTAACCACTGTTGTGTAGCAAAAATTGGTTTCACTTACCTAGAAAAGGAAAACCAAAGAAGGAAAAATTAATATAATTCTTTGAATTCCAAAAGTTGTGTTTGTTCCTTGCTTCCCTTTTTCTTCCTTTCATACTCTCTTCACTTTCCAGGAAACAGCCTGTCAGTGTCTCAGTATTGGTGACAAAGATCACACATATGCAATAAAGAAGACAGATGTCCTACACTTGGCAATGGAGAATAGCAAGGTCCACCCCTCCTCATACCTTGCTCTGCAGGTGTCTTAGGTGGGAGAAGCAAGACGAAGTCTTTTCTTCTGAATGTAAAGGTAGGGATTTGTGCTGTTTGGGTCAGAGCCATGGCTACTCCTGAGGAGAGTCCTCCCAAACTTGCTCTTTCTGCCTTAGCATCTTTGTATATGATCCCTTTTCCCTCAATAACTCCCACCTCACCCATCCTGCCACTCAGTCTTGCTATACACAGAGTAAATATATCTGGCTTTCCTATTGCTAGCATTTTATTTAGAAGTGACCTTCTTAAAAAAGAGCTTATATTTTTGAAGCCCAAGTCAGGGCCTTCCTCTGTGTGCTGAGCTCCCTGCATTTACTGCTGAAGCAGTAGTTACAACACTGCCCTCTAGTTAAGCATTCATCTACCCTCCATCCTCTGCCCTCGGGGCTGTATTGTACTTTTTTGTTCTTTTCACAGTTTCCAGGGTATAGTATGAGATATGGCAAATTTCAACAAAGACTGTTTAATGAACAAATGAACTTATTAATAAGTAAAGGGAGTCCAGATCAGAGCAAAAAGAAAGAAAGAGGAAGCTGACTGCTTAAGATGAATCTAGAAACTAGGCTTTAAGAGAGAAACCTAAAGGTGTTATCCTGTTTCCTTCTTATTCATCTTCGCACTTTAGTGAAACAATTATAAATCAATATACAGGATCTGGGGCACAACGTTAAGTTTTTCAGGGACAAAACATGGTACTTGGTGCTAGGTCCACCTGAAGAGCCAGGGGAAGGAAAACACTTCTGGGTGGCTTCACTAAAAAATGTCCAGGTCATGTCTGTCAATTACTAATTATATGATTTGCATAAATTACTCATCTTCTAAGCCTTGTTTATTAGATACAAATAGAAATTATCATCTTTGGCCTGTGTACATCACTGTGTTTTAACTTCATATTTAGACATAACTATAGTCACACAGGAAATTGTAAAATTAGTACATAGAGAACCGTGAATCTTCTCCCCAAATTTCCCCAATGATACAATACATAATGCTAGTACAGTGTCAAAAGCCGGAAACATTAGAATTTGTTGAGAGAACCAAATGAGGTGATGGAAATAAATATCTAATTCATTATATTTTTATTAGGTTAATTATTCTTTATTTGGCAATTCATTATTAAAAAAGCTTACCATATGCTAGGTATTGTGCTGGACACTTGGGTTACATTTGTGATCAAAATAAGCCTGTCCTAGGCCTTCATGAAACTTCTGTACAGCGGCAGAACACAGAACGATGAAACAATTACAATGTTGTGCAGGATGTTCAGTTTGTACATGGGCAAAAAATAGAATTCCTAATTGAATCTAGAAAGGAGGATGATATAGTCAGATAGGGCTTCCAAAAATGAATTTTTAAGTCTAGATTCAAATCTGAATGATGAGTTGGAATTGCCCAGGTAAAGAACTAAGAAAACATATTCAGGTAGAAGGAAGCACACAGATGAAGTCAAAGAGAAAGAAGAAATTACCTAGCCTATTTTAGTTTGAACAATAACAATGCATCATATTTGTTTTGCAAAATGGTTGAGTACTGGCATTTCCATATGATTCAATCTAATAATTCTTCATGGCTATGTAAGTGTTGTCATGAAGAAGTAAGCTTAAAAAAAAGAAAAAAGAAAAAGAAAAACTTGGATAAAATGGAGCCTAGTTGGCCAGGTTAAGTTTGGAATTTATTCTAAGAGCAAAGAGGGCCAGGGATGTGTTTTAAACAGGGGGCATTATAATCAAATTGGCATTTTGGAAGTTTATTCTGGATGCCTCTAGAGAAATGAATGTGATGAAGCAAATGTGGATATGGAAGAGGAGAGACCAGTTGGAAATTGTAGCATTAAGCCAGGTAAGACATTACAGCAAGTTTAGCTGAGACTGTGGACTAGGGGACAGGTGGAAGTGGGCAGATACTTAAGGGATAAAAATAACTTAATTTGGAGATGGGATGTATGTACGTATAAAAATAAAAGCAATAATAAAGTAGATACCAAGGTTTCTAGCTTAAGCAATACATACATCTACATATATAAATGCGCACAGTGGTCTAAAAACAAGCAGAGGAAGAGCTATAGGTGAGTTATGATAGTAAAAACAGTTTGTAAACTGCAAACTGCTATGAAAATGTAAGTTAGAGATATTTTCTTACATATGGAGTATGTATACTACATGCATATATAATTGTCAAAAGGATTACAAGAAGAAGTGGCCTGCTTTTTGAGAGCAATGTTAGTGCATGGCTTCTACACAGCGTATCATAATTGGTTTGTGGTGCCATTTAGTAATGCCAAGACAATTCATTAAGAGAATCAAGAACAAGCAGGTGTTTCCATGAGAGCTTGCTCTAATAAACATACTCATACACACATTCACACATCACATCCAACCAGGGCAGAGTTAAACTTGCTGAGGCACCCAAAGAACTCATTTCAGAAAACTGTAGTAGATAACATTTATAATTCAAGAATGGAAACTAATCCTAAATGGAAAAGAAAATTCACTCAGGAGATTGGTAATTTAAGGCTATGATGCTTATTACTTCTCACTATAGTCATTTAAATAAATATCAATCAGCAGATCCTATATTCTGCTATTGTTTTGTGATGTAAATGAAATAACTTATGTCACTAGTCTCAAGATGCCAAAGATCAATTAGACTATTACTTTTTATTCAGATGGTCTGTTATTGTGTACTATTGAAGGGCACCCAGTTGATTAGGAGTTATTTAAGATTTGGGGACACATTTTGCTTATCTTTGAGTTCTCCATAGAGTATAGCATGAGGCATTGCACTTAACAGGCCCTCAAGAATATTGTCATAGTTTAGTAACTTCATTGAAAATGAAACACACTGAGTTATATTCAGTGTTATTAATTTTCACCCTAATAGTATTGGTGATGATTACTTTTAAAAGTTCTATTGTTGGCAAGGTACTTTGTCAACTTTTCAGGGAAACATCATTTACTTTAAGTTGGCAAAACATAATTTACCAAAGGGAAGTCAGGGGAGAAAGGAAAAGCTTTGAGTAAATTCCAAGAAATGCGTCTCTTGGAAGTAAGAGGCTTATTAGTGTTACTAATTCATAAAACACGCCTAATGCAAAATCTTGTAAACATTCATACAATTGGGTTGTTTTTGGAAGTTTCACTTAAGAATCTATTGCCAATGCCCTCTTTTAACTCATAGCAAACTGCTAGTAAGACATTTTTGGGGAGGGATGTGCAGAAGAATCCACAGCCATCAATAACACATTATTGTTATTAATTTTTTGAGACATGATCTCAAAAAAGCTGATGCCTAGGCTGGAGTGCAGTGATGCAATCACAGCTCACTGCAGCCTTGACTTCCTGGGCTCGTGATTTTCCCATCTCAGCCTCCTAAGTCACTGGGTCTATATGCACTTGCCACCATACCTGGCTTTTTTGTACTTTTTGTAGAGATTATGTTTCACCATGTTATCCAGGCTGATCTTGAACTCCTGGGCTCAAGCAATCCACCTGCCTTGGCTTCCTAAAATGTTGGGATTGATTACAGGCATCAGCCACCGAACCTGGCCTATTGTTACTAATTTTAATTTGTAGGGAACCACTTTCTTCCTCACTTAATGTGACAGGTGGTGCCCATGCTGCCTCCATCTTATCTCAGTGTGATTTTAATGAGATGAGATGAAAGTCTTGCCCTCTCTCCGGCTTGTGGCATTTCAAATGATTGCATATTAGTAGAGATTGAAAAGTTGACATGACCGTTAGTCTTGTTCCAAGCTCCACCTCACAGCTCACTGGTTGGGTGGCATTACCAGCCTGAGGGCTGAAGAAGCAAGGCAGAACAGCTTCTGCATCATCTCTGCAGCTGATGAAGATGTTTTGCCAACATGGTGGTGCTGAAAAGACAATAGCAGCAGACAAACACAGACAGTTGGTACTTGGCCTGGATTTCACATTGTTTTGTAAAACGTGTTTTATATCTCCGTGACATCCTACAATTCCTCCGATCTTTGAGAAAATTAGTCTGTTATTATGAATAGATATAGTTTGATATTCAGCACTAAAATTCCTTATGTTTTTAGGGTAAAGCACCTGTGGTGCTCACCTATCTTTATCACATCAGGAAGTTAGGAGGCCCTGACCCAGAAAAGAATTTCCGAATGTAGACTGGCGAGTGCAACTTAGCTGGGCTTATTAAAAGTCCATACACTGTCCACATATTTATTAGATTTCACATGCTTATTAAAGTAAATAAATAATTTTTAAATGTCCACATGCTGTCTGGATAAAATCTTGGAAACAAATACAATTGGACTAGGAGAGACAGTTTCTGATAACGGTTAATCTCTCCTATATCGCCTGAGAATGGACCTGCTCCCACTACTTAACTTTGTATAAAGGCTATTATGGTGATAGAAAGGAAAGAACTGTGAGAAATTTCCAAGATGTTGCCATGTGAAGGGAGGCTAAACACACAGAAACTTTTGCAAAAATTTCATGGAGCTGGGATTGCTACTGTGCTGCTTACTCTCAAGGTGTTGACAGGCATTGCAAGCACAGCACTCCTCCAATTTTATAAGCAAGTTTTGCAACTTTCTAATCAGAACTGCTAGCTCGTGCAAAAGTCCTCCACTGGTGTGTGGTCAAGGAGTTAGACATAGAGGAAAGATACCAGTGTGACCGGAGTAGAATGGGTAAAGTGGGGAGGAGGTAGTAGGAAATGAAGTCAGAGAGGTAACAGGGATTAGGTCGTATAGATCTGGTTAGTCTCTATAAAGATCCAGTACGGAGGGTTCAAACGTGGGTTTGGGTCTCTCTCCCCAACTGGGTGCAAAAGAAGCAAGTTGTTCATGATAGCAGTTGTATCATTTAATTAAGTTGTATCATTTATTTAAGCTGGTGGCTTTAGGGAGGCTATAGCTCTTACGAATGGGGGAAATGTCCAGTTCTAGGAACAACAGATGCCTACCTACTTTATTTAAGATGGCCCTATATAGGAGCTTCCATGATTCAGTAAACTGAAAGAATACGCTCTTGTCTTATGCATTTTATTGAGCGCCTATAATCTTTTTCACTTGGAGCAACCAATTAAGAGAGTAAGATTTCAAGGCTGAAAGTTGAAGCTGTGGGATGGTGGGAAGACAGTCATAGCACAATGTTCTATGTTATTTGACAAGGTTCTCTAGTATAAAGAAAAAAATAATCCTTTTCTTAAATTTAGTCTGGAGCCTTTACTACATGGTCTCATAACGTCAAGGGAGAAGCCAGTTGTTCTAAGGAAGAGAAGGAAATCTGGAAGTATCCCCACTCAGTTTTTTATATTTTCCATTATGCAGCTTCCCACCTGAAATCTCACTGAGTGTGAACACTAATTGCAGCATCAAAAAAGTCAGCTGACTCAAGCAGATGGCATTTTGGAGGTTGTGAATGATTATGTGCTGATGATTAGTCATCTGAAGAGGTTAAGTGAGAAATGTTACCCTTAAAGATTCTGTCTGAGCAAAGAGGAGCAGCAGACTGGTAAACCTGAAATACTCATCCAAAGACACCATCATCATCAACAATTCTGTGAAAAATGTGGCTATGGTAGGGCTTCCACCTTATTTCTGGAGCTAATAATATACCTATTTATGATGAGAAATAATTTTTGTTAAAACGGAGTACAATCAAGCAGCACATATATCTTTGGAATGAATGTACAGAGCTCAGAAATATTCGCTAGATAATTTTTTACCTAAATGAAAGAAACATGCGCGCGCGCACACACACACACAAACACACACACTCTTGGCCCTCACAGTGAGAAGAGGCTTTGGTTTCTTGCTCAAACTCCTGCTAAGAATGGAAGTTCTGTGGAGTAGGAAGCCAAAGAACTCCTAAAGATGGCTCCCTTCCATCAATTTGCTCCAGCTTTAGGCTTCTAAAAACTGTCCAAAGAACAGCTCCAATAGAAATAATTCATTACCCTAAACTTGTTTTCTTTTAGTAAAAATAAGAATTGAGATTATGAAACATGCTTGATTATTGACCTCTGCTTATACCATACTGAGTGCTGTCCAGGAAAACTTCCCTGTATTTCCTGTTCCACTTCCTAGGTTCATCCAATCTGCCTTCTGGAAATAGTTATCAGCAAAAGTTGTATTTCATAATTCTATTATTGGCTGAATTATTAACTGAAATGAAAACAACATTTTAATGGGCTTAAAAGTCGTTTGGAAATGAGATAAAATGTTGTAAGCAATGCCTGCCTAGATGCAGACCTAAAGGAAAGCACTCTGACAGTTTGATTATTATGCACATTAGCGCAATCTAGTTGGCTCCCAGTTCCTAGAATAACATTCTCCTCTCTGCATAAATGTCTCTCCTTGTTGTTTGCTTTTCATTGCATTTATGTGTAATGCCTCAAGGATAATTCTTTCCTTCTGAGTAATCTCACACATTATGTTACTGCAATACTATCTCTATTGTTGCTGTCATAAACAACTTGCTTCTTTTGCACCCAATTGGGGAGAGAGACCCAAACCCACGTTTGAACCCTCCATACTGGATCTTTATAGAGACCAACCGGATCTATACGATCTAATCCCTGTTACTTCTCTGACTTCATTTCCTACTACCTCCTCCCCACTTTATGCATTCTACTCCAGTCACACTGGTTATCTTTCCTCTATGTCTAACTCCTTGACCACACACCAATGGAGGACTTTTGCATGAGCTATTAGCTCTGATTAGACAAGTCTTCCCTACCTTCTTGCCTCTTTCAAGTCTCTGCTCAAATGTCAACTTCTCAAAGGGGCTTACCCTGACACTATTAAATACTGAAATCTGACCCCCATGACCACTTTGAACTCCTGTTCCCTTAACTGGCTCTACTTTTACTTTTATCCCTAGCACTTTTCAGTCAGTAATCCAGTAGATAACATACCTTTGTATTTTGTTATTTCTGTCTCCTGTTTAGAATTTACACACACACATACACTAGGTATATGTATATAAGTATTTCAAGTATATATATATATATATATATATATATATATATATAAATGATATAGAAAAGGTACATAATACATAGGTATGACATGCATATATGATACATATGTATATACGTGTGTGTGTGTGTGTGTGTTTGTGTGTGTGTGTATATATATGTACCTATGTGTCTATAAACATTTGCCAAAGGATTAATGAAACAGTGGGCCTCTTGGTGCATCTGTTGATTCACTTTTCAAAACTTGTATCTCTACTAAGAAATAGATTATTACTTGTTCTTTCCCTCTTTTAGAATGTGTTTATCTCTGCTGGCACCCAACACTTGTCTTATTTTGCTGATCCTGATTTTTCTCCTCTCCTATGGTATGGTTAGCTCTGCTTTATTTATTTATTATTAATAAACTCTTCAAATCTCACTGTCAGTAACTATAACAAGAAGGATGCATCACTGACAGAAAACAAGATTAAGTCTTAAATGTGTAAAATTGAAGAAAATCCAGATAACAATCTTTTCTGATCTCATTACCCATCAAGCAATCAGTGGAAATCTCTTCTCATGGACCTAGAATTCTAACTCACAAGTCACCCAAGCTGGAAAAACTTCAAAGATGTATTCTTTTTTCTGCATGCAAACCATGTAATTTAGTAATAGCTACTCAACTACCATTGACCTGCTAATTAATCCATGGATTTTTGTTGTTGTTGTGCTTTTTATCATTTCCCCTGATAACTGAGTCGCTTTCGAAATACTCATTTTCTGCTCAGACTCACCAACTAAATGCTACTAGAGTTCCGTAATAATAAGACAATGAAATATATTGACTCCCTGCCAACCTGTTCTTTCTCTTCCTTTCCTGTGTGTCAGCTGGTGTTACTATGCAGATGGAATACTGAGAGGGGAAACAAACCACCAGTAAATGAGTAGTTTGTATCACAGGTAAGAGTGAGAAATGATTCATCATTTGGATTGAGAAACAAGTCGGTCCTGCTATCTCAGAACTGAAGACTTTCTATCATTCATTTTGAATTAGCCTGACAATAACTTGTTTGAGATCTTATGCTCAGAGGCCCCTTTCCTGAGAACACATGGTTGATTCTCCTCTTCCGTTACCAAGTAAACAAGTGATACACGTTTTATGATGGGGCCATATAGTACCTACTGAAAATATTGGTAATGTAGTTACCCTACATAGATTCCATCCTTTGATTTAAAAGATGTCCAATTTCATATACTGCTGAATTACAACTGAAGTTCTGGCTTCTGTTTCCTGCTTTAAACAGGGTATCTACTGTGTGCCTATAAAAATGTCAGTTCACCTCTCTAAACCTAGTAGGCAGAATGGAAATAACTGCCCACTTACCTGCCTCATAGGATGTTGATGAGTTTATGTTTTGTCACGTGCAAGGGGAAATTCACACCAACTGTTATGAAATCTCACAGAACTTAATTTATTTCTTATTCAATGAGAGAAAAGAAACTGAGTGGTTGAATGATATAGTTACTCAACCTCTAGTTACTGCAATCAAAATGAATAGCTGTAACTTTATCAAACTAGAATTATGCATCATTAGCAAATAGACTAAAAAAGTTGTTCTTACTGTGTAGTTTTCCATCATAGAAATTACTTTTGTATCAATTCACGTTTTCCATCAACTTAGTGAGGTCATTGGAAAGCATAGCCAAGAGTTTGATTCTTGTTTGCACTGAAGGACTACAAGGAAGGAAAGGTCTACTATTGGTTTTCACTGTGAGAACAAAAGAGTTTTCATTAAGATAAAGTTGAGAGGGATTCAATACCTATGACCACAACCAGTGATTTTCTAACAGGCAAAACATTCAATGAGTACTTTCCTTTCCAAGGTAGTCACTTTATGAAACATACATATTTATTTCAAATAATATATTCCATGGCCAAATACATTTTTAGGACACTCTGCTAAGAACTGCCTTTTTGTCCATTTATAGTGTTTTTGACTTAGATACTGATCACTGCCAAATGTTTACTTCATTCCCTAAGACAAAGTTTTACCATCCCTGAACATATTTAAAATCAAGGTGTCTAGAGAAGATTCTAAAAAGAGAGTTCTAGAAATATTTTGAATAGGATACCACAGTTGGAATAAGAGCACCTCCTCGTTGGTAAGCTTATGTCCTTTTTATATACATATTTTTTTTTCCATGAGGCAGTGGATTGTAAGGTTGAATAACACTGGATTTGGAGCCAGACTCTTGGTTTAAATCCTTCTATAGGAATTTACTAGCCATTCTGAAAGTTATTTAAACCCTCTGAGATGCAAAATTCTTATTGTTAAAGTGTAATAAGTATAGAATTCAACTGATAAGGTTACTGGAAAAAAGAAAAGGATTTTACCTATGTAAAATATTTTCACAGAGTCTGGCATGAGGTTAAAACAAAACAAAACAAAAAGGAGTGTGATCTAAATTTTTGGTATTGTTACTACTGAAGTTATTATTTTGGAGACACAGAAAATGGTTTGTAAATGGTCAACCCTCAAAATAGGTAAGGAGATTTATAACAAGGAGCTATTTCTTATGTCTCTAAAAATATTTTACTCTTCACCACAGCCAATCTGCCTGTACTTAAACAGCCAAGAACCTCAAGGAAATCACCCAATGGAGACTCAGATGATAATACTGCACAAGGGATTTAGTGGGGAAAAAAATCTGTCTCTTCAGAAACAGCTATGACACTAAATACTGCTTCAGAGATACTTGATCTTTATTCTCCCTAGAAGCTTAAGATAAGTGACAGACAGGGCTCTGAACCTGCAGTTGGGCTTTAACATTGTCAGGATATGGTGATTTTGTATTAATATGAGTATCTTTCAACAACTCAAGCGGAATACATTTTTAGTTATCCTACCTTCTGACTCCCAGTAGTTGGTGAGTACAGAAAGAAGACCCTATGTAAAATTACCCCACTTCATGTTCTAGGGAACAAGTCCAAGGAAAGCAAATATATTATCAGATCACTATTTCCAGACCTCCTGCTAATAAAACAGCAGCTATCATTTATTTTTTCAACTAAATATTTACCAGTTATCATCTATGATCTCCCTGATGTCATAATAATGGAGGGACTGTAGTAATTTAGAAAGGTATGCAGGAAAGAACTTGTCTTACACTGCTTTATAGAAATGCACTGTCATATATTTCTTATTTTGACACTGACTTGTGAAAAAGGTTATCGCTATTGTATTTGGGAACAACTCACCTACATGCTTCTTTTATATAATCCTAGAAGTGAGGTTGGATTAGCTTTGCCTGGGTACTTCAGCTTCCTTACTTATAAAAAGAACATGGTTAACTTCTTACCACATCCAGCAGCTCCCCCATCCTCCTTAAATGTTCTGCCACATATTTTGACCATCTTCTTCCTTTGGTTTATGCATTACTGCATTAACTTTGTTCCCTCAGTTCATGGATTACTCTTTCCTTCTTATCCTCAGTAACTACAGTTCTTCTTGACTTCAACATGACCTTCACCTGGGTTAAAATCACTAAATTTATTGCTCTCTTTGAGAAGGCTCATATTTTTTTTTCTCTGATCATATTTTCTTCTTAAGCATATTACCTCCAAATCTTTCTCTCGAGCACTGGCTTTTCACAAGCCCTCCAAAACCTACTGGATGACTCTTCCCTGATAACTTTACCTCAATTGCATTATATCCATAACCACTTCAACTTGTTTCCCAAGATCAACCCATTCTAACTAATGGAGAAACTCTTCCAAGTCCACTGGACTTGAAATTTAAGAAAAAGCCTGTGATACTTTTATCCACCTCAACCCAATATTAAAATAATGTATTTATATTGATAAGTAATAGTTGTATATATTTTGGAGGTACATATTTTATGTTGACAAATGTCTATGACATATAATGATCAAATTAGGGTACTTGGGTATTATTTCTTTCTCTGTATTTCTTTTTAATTAATCTCTTATGCCTTTTGTCACTTATCTGATTTAATTATCTTCACTTTTGTTAATTTTATAGCTGCCTCTTCTATGTATCACCTCCACATTACCTACATTAAATAGCACTGACATACTTCAAATATTTTTATTAAGTCGCTCTCCTGAACAAGCATTTATGGCACTTTACTCTTGTCTTTCAGACTCAAGTATAAAACTCTTGTTCTTACACTTTAAGGTCCCACTGAAATCCTGCAGTCACATGTCCCAAGTCTCCAGGAGAAGAACAGCTTGCCTTTACTCAGTCTGCTCATTTGCCAAGCACACTCTTGCCCATGCATCTTCACTCTGACCTTTCTCCCACCTGAAATGCCTCATTCTTTTTCTATAGCAAACTAACATTCATCACGAATTTTCTATACCTCTATCAATTTAGGCTGCCTTCTCTTTTCAGGACTTTCAGCAAATTTTATTACTAGTGTTTAGGACCTAATAACTTTACATTAACTATTAATTTTATAGATATTATTCCTATAGCAATTCTCTATTCAAGAATAGAGCTAAGTCTTCCTCTTGTGTATTATGGTCTACAGTGTCTAACTTTGAGCTAGGTTTCTAGATGACACATCCCCCAGTTTACTTACAGATGAACACTCACTAAAATATTTTTATTTAAAATGTTCTTATTTTTAGTGATCCTTTCCATTTAAATGTATCTCTTGCAGAGGAATGAAAAATAGTAGAGCAGGCCAGATAGTAAGCAAAAACATGGTTGATGTGTATCTCTGCTCAGGTTTCAATTGTTAACATGTTGTTCTTTATAAGTAGGGGAGGACATAAGGAAACTATTTCAAATCATTAGGTATAAACTTACATGCTATTAAGTTGTGAACTAATTGTGTACAGAAACATTTTAGAAAATGTATACTTAGTACCTAACATAGAACCTGTTCAGATTAGGTTCAAGAAATTCAGGTCTTCATAGTTAGACAAATTACATCCCAGATTCTAAAGAAACTTTTTCACATAATCCAATATTTGAATAAGTATATTTAGAAAGATTATGGAGAAGAGAAAAGTTAATTAACAAAATATAAGGGCCAGGAAAATGTCCCAGATGTCAAAAAGATAAAGTGGTAAATTTCCTAAATTTCAGGCCAAGAATATAGGAAAGTTATAGAAAAAATTCTAGGAAAAATAATGAATAGACAGTTTTTTAGACATTTGCTTATTAACCTATTTGACAAATATTCATTATGGTGTCTCTATCTTGCTGGATATATGGTGGTGACTATGATACAAGACATCCACTTAAAATGGACCTCACACTACCGTAGCGTAACAGATGATTTAGAGAGGAATAAACTCTATTCAAAAAAAAGACAATAAACACCAGGTTTCAACAGGTAAGTCAATAAAGTAATGGCAAACCTCAGAAAACAGGCTCTCAAGTAGTAAAAGAGAACTAGCAGTCTCCTGTGCTAGTGATTTTGGCAGATAATTTAACTTTGCATCTTATGATGTCATGAAAATTAAGATGATAAAATGTGATCTTTGTTTCTAATTACACTTATAAGAGATTCTTTCCCATTCAACATTCAATGACTTGTCAAATTTGCAAGTAATACAAAGCTAAAAACAGCATCTAATATAGCATAAGATAGGAGTTAGACTCAAAATAATTTATACAGATTGGAATACTAGGCTGAAACCAAGATAAAATATAAAACGAGGCAAATACAAAATCCTATAATTGAGGCAAGACAAAGGTTTTAAAAAACTGGATGCAGAAAGCAGTAATTATAAAGAAAAATAACATGATACATTAGACTTCATCAAAATTAAAATGTGTATTTATCAAGACATCATTAAGAAAACAAATAAGCAAGCCACAGCCTGGGAGAAAATATTCATATAGCATATAACTGTCAAAGGACTAGTAACCAGGATATATAAAGCACATCTATTACTCAGTAAAAACACTGCAACTTATTTGAAAATATGTAAGAAAATGTATCAGAAATTGATGCATGGATAAAAATATGGCTAGATATAGAGATGATAAAGCAATTTAACATTTTGCAAAATGCCAGTTACAGAATTAAGGTGATGAGCATATGGTGTTCACTGTACAGTTTTTTAAAACTTTTCAGTATGTTGAAAATTTTCATTAAAAAGTTAAGAAAAAGAATCATAATTATATGAATTGTTTTAGAAATTCTATTTAGTTTATCTAATACGAATTTTAAGTGTAGAAAAAAAGCAGGTGATGAAACTGTGCAAAATTCTGTGTGTGTGTGTGTGTGTATCCTGCAGATATAATGGACTGATGGGCAACAAAAGTTTAACAGTGGGTTTTGTGGAGTGGTCAGAGACAGAGGGAGAGAGGAAGTAAGTTTTCTTATTTTTCCATATTTATACTTTCTGGTTGTTCTACAATGAAGGTGCATTGTTTGTGTATTTTCATATAGTAGTCATTTTTTGTAATAAAATGGTCCTATATTTGATCTTTTTAAAAAGAGACTAAATATACAGGATCTACCTATTTATTAACTAGAGTGATGGCAGGGACAATGCACAAGTACAAAAAGAAAGAATTGGTTGGCCTTGGTGACTGGCTATAGGAGACTAAATAGATGAACAAATCATAAATAAAAAGAGAATTGCAATGTCAAGGTTGGGAAAGTAAAATATCTATGGGACACAGCCTATTTCACTGCTCACTCCTTTCTCATCACAATCCAGAATACTTCTTTTATTTTTTCAATACGACAACCCCCTTCACATTTTAGGTATTCACATATACTTTCCTCCTGCCTGACATATGTTTTCTCCTCTCTCTCATCAAATTTTACTCATCTTTAAGATCTCATTACCCCACATACGAACTCCATAACTTCCCAAACTAATTTAGGGCTCCTTGTCATACCTTCTAATAGCACATTACATTTTAGTAGCATTTATGGTAATTACTAACTGCACATTTATTTTAGGATAATTTGTTTATTATCAATACTCTCTCTAGAATGGGTATTTGCTTGTCATTGTAACATGAATGAATGGAATAGTATCTGGCACATTGGAGGGATTCAATAAACATTACTGAATAAGTAAAGTTACTGGGTTAGTTTCAGATCTGTTACATTTACAGAAACAGAAGAATGCCGAGATGGTAATGTTTAGCAGGACTCTACACACCTGTACAGCAGAGAGTAAGCAAATGGAAGTGACAGTACAGTTTTGGAATGCGTTAGTAAGAAGGTATTCAGTGGCATGACAATGAATGCATCCTCCAAAGAAAGATGTAAATAAAGAAAAGGGCAGATAACTGAGGATCAAGCCTATCAAGTTAATTTTTAAAATCATTTCCCTTTATCTTCTTTTATCTTATTTTGTTTGAGTATTTCTATCTTGTTCTTACTTATGCTGGAAACAAGATGTCATCTTAACTAGCTCTAAATTAACTACAGCCTTAAGCATGTGAAGTGATGATAGTCTCCAGGACAAGCTTTCTGTTTCAGATCTTGGCAGTTTGGATTTGGCTGCTAGCTTCTCTACTTTTCTGCATGGCTGAGAAAGATAGACAGCAAATTTAGGAGCAGACTCTTTGATAGCACTGTTCCAATATCAAAGAAATGCCAGAAACTCACAGGGTTTCCTTCATTTACAGCCAATAGATTCATTATTCTGTTCATGATTTATTCAGTAAGTATTTATTAAATGCCCAATATGGACCTAATACTAGGCTATGCAATAAAGGTTTCTGCCCTAATGGAGCCCATGATTGGGTAAGGCAAGAGATAATACATATATAACAAACAAATACTCGATGACCTATTTGAAGATGCCATAAAGGGAAGCAGAAGGAGAGTAGACAGCGAAACAAAGAAAACAAGAGATGGGGTAGTCATGTTGGCACCTATGAGAAGATAACACTTAACTCAAAACCTTAAAAGATGAGCAGAGTCAGCCTGTGAAGAAAGATGAAAAGAATTTCAGGTAGAGGCAGTAGCATGTAAAAGGCCTGAGGCAGAAAAAAAAGATCTTCCAGGACCTAAAAGCCTCCCAGTAGAGACGGGGCAGAGCCAGATTTGCCAGGAGGAAGGGTCCCATCAAGCAGAGCTTCGTGGCTGTGGGCAGGACTTTGGATGTCAGAAGGTTTGTTAGGAAACCACTGATATTTAAGCACAGATGTAACATGATTCCTGGGAGCAACCTCAAATATGTTAATATTAGACTTCCAGGTTGAAGGTCCCTACATTTTTTTGCTGGTTGTTTCCTTTTCATTTCATTTTGTTTTGTTTCTATTACTTAGGCACTCTGAGTCTGCTGCAGGCTTGTGCCTCACGTGTACACAAAGCCACAGTCTTAATTACAGGTTAGATCACCAATCAACCAAATCTTTAAAAGGTAAAAAAGCTTAACAAAATTTGAACCATGTAGTCATGATAAAATAAAAAGTAATGTGTCAGCACTTAGTAGTTGTTTTGAAGAACCATCTTAAAGAAAAAATAAACAGTGACTTATGACCACTGATGGCAGAAAGGCTACAGACTTTGTATGTGCAGGGTGGGAGAGGCATAAGACATTACCTTGGTTTTGACATATTCCCAACAGATAATGCTATTAAATTCTAGAATGAGTTTCTTAGAGCTTCTTCCTGAGGCTCTTAGAAATTCAATACTCATTTGTCTAGAATAACTGTGGAGTTTCCATGTCTGAAGTGAAAGAGATGGACTGGATTTTTCTTTCAAGATTTTCCTGAGATGAAAAAGTTGTAGGTCCCCAAGAGTCTCTCATAAATAACAAACTGTACAGTAAAGAGACATCAGAATTTGGCAATTAGTAGGTGTTCGATAAATGTTAACTGGTTTCTTAATCATGAGTAAAATGTTGAATATAGTATTTCTGGAGAGGAATATTGTCTGTTAATATCTGAATAATGGCGAGAATCAGATATTTAACAATTACCATCATACATAGGAATCATTCCAGGTAATACTGTGAAACATTCTCAGCAGCCGTGAGTCAGTCAAATGGAAGTTAATGTGTTTTGAAGAACACATCACAGGTGAGAGATGCGGGCATCCGAGTCAGACGGAGCGGCAGTTAGCAGGAGGCGGCCAGTATGAGAGAAGGCCAGCCACGATATGGAAGCAATCGAATGCTAAGGGTAAGTCCTGCCAAGTCAATGGTGAATGCCATGAAAAAGCCAGCAGAAGTTGAAGATGGAGCCCATGGTGGCAGAAGGCCCCTTGGAAGGAATGTCACTAGCACAGACAATACATTGCCAGTCGAGCAGGGGATGGCTCAATGGAAAACATCTAAAACGGGTCATGCCAGCCCACTGGCAGCAAGGCAAGCCAGTCAATGGGGTAGTCACAGAGGATCCAAACACAGAATCAGTACATCCAGAGGAACACGAGATGCACGATAACTGCAGCATGGGTTTAACTGAAGCTCACCAACTGGCGAGGGCAATGCATTTGAGTAGAACAGGGGAGAAGAGGATGGAAGCCAAGAGATGTGATTTGAACTGTGCCAAGTGAGCAGAATGGTCTCTGAGGAAATATCAGCTTCCTACCAACCAGGAGGCTTCTGGCATTGTGAGAGGTGCACACACACTGCCAACTGTGGCAGGGCAAGGATCATGGCAGCAGGCATGTAGGATGCACAGAGGGAACAGCTAAGCTACTACAGTGAGCGCCAGCATCCTCCATGGGCACCTTGCAGCCCGATATCCAAGCACAGCCTGAAAAACTGGAAGTGCACTGAATGAGGAGGCAGAAGTTGAAGTTTAAACTCTAGTTCTGCACTAACCCTACCACCTTTTATTAAAAGTCTGCCTTGGTTTTGATAGTACCTTCCTTCTCATCACCCAGAAACTGCAGGTCTCCCTCTTTAAACCAAATTCCAGCCCTGACCTGAGACTGGAGGTGATCTAAATCCTGACAGTCATCCTCATGCCACTATCACACTCCGTATTTCCTGGTTGGATAACCATCTAAAAAAATGCTGGTTTTGACTTCATCCAGGCATGCTTGTCCATCTACTTTTCAGTCTATGCTCTCACTTACTGTGTCTGAAAACCTGGAGTAGGCCAGGTGCAGTGGCTCACACCTGTAGTCTTAGCATTTTGGGAGGCCAAGGCAGGTGGATCACCTGAAGTCAGGAGTTTGAGACCAGCCTGGCCAACATGGTGAAACCTCGTCTCTACTAAAAATACAAAAAATTAGCCAGGCATGGTGGCATGTGCTTGTAATCCCAGATATTCAGGAGGCTGAGGCAGGAGAATTGCTTGAACCCAGAAAGCGGAGGTTGTAGTGAGCCAAGATTGCACCACTGCACTCCGGCGTGGGCGACAGAGCAAAACTCCATATCAAAGAAATAATATAACATAATATAATATAATATAATATAATATAATATAATATAATATAAAAAATGAAAGCCTGGACTACTTTTCATCACCTGCAGCCAGAACATCCTTTCCCAGAACTTATATCACTTTCGTGAGCACAAGAAGCTCTAGGTTGTGGTTATTCCAATTTGGTCCATTTATTGAATGAAAGCTATTTGTGCCATAGGCAAAAGATACAGCTGCTTTCAAATTCTCCACCCAAACTTCCTACCAGGAAGCCTAAAACTAAAACTGAGCATAAGCAAAATAATAGTTGGAAAAGTAAAATTGTTTCCCATTATCTGGGCATATGATAGTTTCAAATGTCCATTTGCCCTTTTGAGGCCAAAAGCTATCAGGACAGAGGTCACCTTTTCCATTAAATTCATGATAACATAAGGAATGCTCAAAATAAAATGATTATCCTTAGTATACCCACAGAGAAGCTGAAACTACTCTTGAGGAATAAAGTTATATGTGATAACCTAAGGAAGAACTTTCTAGAACAGGGGTCCCCAAACTTTTTACACAGGGGGCCAATTCACTGTCCTTCAGACCGTTAGAGGGCCAGACTATGCAAGGTGTGACACCCTTCACAGCCAGTGCTGCTGCCTCCACTATCCCAGAGAGTGGTGTCCAGTGTCACAGGCCCAGCACCGCCTCCAGTGCTGTATACAGGGATGGCGGTGATCAGCCTGTGACACTGTGTATACAGCGTCCTGGACATCTGCAGCAGCGGTGGGCCTCTTCTGTGGGAAGCCCACTGCTGCATGTTTCCCCGATTATAAGACACCTCCTAAAAATAAGACAGCTCCCATCTTTTGGGGGTAAAATTAATATAAGACAGGGTCTTATAATAGGGGAAACACAGTGTGTAGTAATGTGGGGGGAGACTTTTGGGCAAAGGGAGGTTATAGGGGCCATTATGTTGTTGTACATTTGGGGGAGTATGGGGGCCATTGTACTGTGTAGTAATGGTTATAGTGCTTTGCCTTTCTTCCTACTTCTGCTGTTAGTTCACACTGCTTCCGGTGATGTGGGGCGCCGCAGCCGTGACGCCTGCGTCCCGCATCACCGGAAGAAGTACTGTACGTGAGCGACATCCGCATCCTGGGCTCCTCTCAGTGACCACCAATGAAAGAGGTGCCCCTTCCTGAAGTGCGGCAGGGGCAGGATAAACGGCCTCAGGGGGCCGCATGCGGCCCGCGGGCCATAGTTTGGGGACGCCTGTTCTAGAGTAACAACAAGCTCACTCCTACAGCCACTAGAGGAAACATCTATAATTCTCCCAAGGCAGCCTCTTCTCCTCTCCCCTCTTCCTTTCTTTCCTCTTCCCCCGTTTTTTCTCATTCTCTTTTTCTCTCTTTCCATATACAAAGTACTCTCTTTCTATGTCTCATAAATTGTGTTTCATTCAAGATTGCGGCTGGAGAAGGAATTATTTTTGTATTCAGTGACTGCCTATGTCCCCTCTGCTTCATCTGTCAATATTGACAGAACATTAGAGTTAGCGGCTGTATAGGTCTTTGGCAGAGCAATTCTCTGAAGAACCTAGGGAAATTCCAGAATAAAAATGAAATTACAAAGTGGCCAAATTTACAAACAGACATTGTTTGTGAAATTTTAACATTCAATTGATCCAAACTAGTGAAGGCTGTCCTAATGCCATGCAAAATTATTGGATCAGTGTATTACATTTTTTTTTATGTGCCATGATTAGATAGATAAGCTACCATGAATCAGAATAACCACAATTTAAACACCATCTGGCAGGGCAACAGTCACATGGACAAATTTCAGATGTCAAGAATGAAAGAGAAGTGCCACAGTGACTACAGAAATTGATCGTGAGGAGATCAGAAGATTGCAACCTAGAACACTAAAGACACCTGATGACACTTTTCGTCTTTTATCCTCCACACTGCTTAGCTCTTACGAGCTGACAAAACCATTATTTATGAGACAGAGCTTCAGGTTAGTATTCTTAAGTTCTGCCCTGACATCTCTAAGAACTTATGTAACATGAATTACTATTGAGCTTGCTTCACGATAGTACTAATAGCAAACTACAAACCATGAGGCAGGATACTGAGTTTCTAAAATATTTATTTTAAGATTCATACGAATAATTTCCATTAGTAATATTAGTGTATTAATCTGTTATCATGATGTTAACAAAGACATATCTGAGACTGGGTAACTTATAAAGTAAAGAGGTTTAATGTACTCACAGTTCTACCTGGCTAGGGAAGCTTCAAAATCATGGAAGAAAGCAAAGAGGAAGCAAAGGCATGTTTACATGGCAGCAGGCAAGAGAACTTATGCAGGGGAACTCCCACTTATAAACCATCAGATTCATGAGACTTATTCACTACAATGAGAACAGTTTGGGGGAACTTCCCTCATAATTCAGTTATCTCCATCTGGTCCTGCCCTTGGCATGTGGGGATTAGTACAATTCCAGGTGATATTTTGGTGGAGACACCGCCAAACATAACAAACATGTATATTAAAATACCATTATTCTCTACCCTATCCTTGTGATTTCCCAAAACCATGTCATAAGTAATCCCTTATTCTAAGATCAGGCAGAGTCCTGCTCCTGCTCTGACTTTATTTCTAATACCAACTCATCCCAGCTCTATCTTAGCAAGTATCTGTCTAGCCAGCATCAGAGCAAATAATAATGACAATAATTGCTTGACTATTGGGCTGTCCAGCACAAAATTTGAGGTCAGAGTATCAGGAAACCCCAGGACTTGTCTTCTCTTCTGTACTGACTTGCAAGAGTCAAAATTGCATAGTGTAACTCTGGCTGTTGAGAATATTTGGGAGGGGAGAGATGTTGATGTGGTTGAAAGAAAATGAGTGAAGAAGTAAAAGTACTCTGAAAGTAATTAATTGAAGGAAATAATATGAGCACCTGCTATGAGAAACTGAAATGTATATGATATATTTACAGACATGCATTTTGTTTTAAGACAATATTCTGTTTAAATTCTTTCATGACTTCCACCTCTAAAACATGAAGTCAATATTCTTTAAAATGCTTTAGTGTTTTAGTCTGATCAGACTTCCCATGATCTGGACCCAGCTATCTTCTCAGAGTTAACAGTTTTCTCACACCTCCCTCATACTTGAGCCCTACACCTGTCTGCTCTGGCCATGTTCATTTTCATATAGCTTCTCAAATATACTATGCTTTCTTTTCTCTGGGCATTTCTCTCTGGAATATCTGCGCAAAGCTTCTCCTTCTATTGACTACCTCCTACTCATGCTTTTTGGTTCTACTTAAAGGCCATTTACCTGATCTCCCTGTATACTGCAGTATTTTCCATCTGCTCAGTACTCCCTTAGCAGTTCTCCATCATAGCATAGCACTAATAGCTGCTGTTAGGCCAGTGCCTGTCCTCTTCTGGCGGATAAAGGAAAGATGATGTCTGTCTTACGGACCTCTGTGTCAGCCTGTTATTTTGCAATATTCTTCTTAGAGAATAGAGGCAGTCCTCCCATTCATGCTTCAAATGACTCAAAGAAAACACCCATTGCCTGTGATCATGAAAAATAATCTAGTTTGGAAAAGTAGGATTTCAGCCACCATGCCTATTGGAGCAGGCAGCAAGTTTGTGTTTATAGAACTTGATACAGACAGACCTGTTCTTGTCCATTTTTCTTGGGATTTGGGTAAAGGTTCTATAGTGCTTGAACTATTGAAACTAAAGAAACTCTATGCTTGGAAAGTTGAGAAACTGATGCAGGAATAATCAGATTATTATTTAATCTTATCTTGAATACAGAATAAAAGGCACTTTGTTAAAAATACCCTTGTGATTGAATTCTGCTTCTCATTTCTGAATGTTTGTTCACTGTGATTAAAAATAACTAATTAATGACTTAGAGTGAGGGAGAGAAAAGGGTATTCCCCATTCTAACGAATTTCCTAAAACAGCCTAGTATGTAACATAGTGTTTGGCACATAATAGGCTCAATAAATATTGGCTGATTGAATGAATGTTGAAATATCATTGGAAAGTATGTCATTCAGAATCAAAATTATCAATAAAGTTAATATATATTTTTCTTTTATTATTCTTTTTACCTGATTGCTACTGTCACATGATCAGAAAGGATATACAGATTATTCTGATAATGCTTTTCTTCTTTAAATGTTTTTAATGTCTGTACTACTTTCCACCTCAAAGTAATTGTCTCAACTGTGGCCATTCATGGTATACAAATAATATGTCTTTTGATTCATTTTCATTGCAATGTTCCAAAAATTATTTGATTTAACAGGAGCTGATATGTGAAATTGATATGATTCAAAATGCTATTATTGGCTCTGGAAAAGTAGAAAAGAGAAACTAAAACAGAAGTGGCAATCATAGAATAGGTCTTAGCCCTAAAATATCTGAAAGTCCCTGCAGTGAAGGATGTCTAAACAATATAGCATAATATAATGGAACACACACACACACAGAATTAGGAACGATTAGGGGAGACTCTGACACTGCTTCTCAGAATGCCTCTTTGGCTCAACTTAATCACCTGCAGAATTAAATCTGTACAAATGCAGGTTGGTCTATTTGCAGGGAATGCTTCTTGTCTGTAGAACCTATTGCTATAGGGTCATAAACCTACGCATGAACACTTCTGGAGCCTTTCACCTCAGGAGACACAAATCCCTGACACGTCCCACCCTCAGGGATACAGCAATCCTCATCTTGACACTATCTACAAAGAATCACTTTGCATTCTACTATCTGTCTCAGACATATATCATCTGAAGGCCCCAAAGAGCTACAGGCCTTCATTTTGAGACTGGAATACATTACAATACAAGTCTCTCTCTCTCACTGCCATAAACAGTCTGTTTGTTTTACATTCAGTCCATACAATGTTACCTTCAGTACAGCAGATTTACAGACATGGAAACCTAGGTTTAGAATATCACCATGCTTGGGATCTTTTGTTGTGAGTGTTGCTGCTCTGTGTCATTAGATGTTCCATTCTACAACACCCTCTTCTTATCTGTGACAACTAGCATTATTTATAAAAGACCATTATGGCATGAAAGAACGGGCATATATTCAAGAAGTTGACAGGCATTGCCATCTTCTGCTTCTACGATCCAGACAAGATTGCAATCAAATCAGTATCTTTGCCCCCACAACCCAAAACAGCTTTCCTGCAGCTTCTTCTTGAGGGAGTGAAAGCTGCTTAGAGCAGCGTGTAAATTCATGGCAAGAAGCAATAAAGGTGAGTTTTATACATTCCCATTATTGCTTCTACGTCTTTGCAATAATGTTTATTGACATGTTTGAACGGAGCACAAGCTGCAGTTCGGTTCAACTGCCTGTGAAAATGGGACATTTGTCAAGAAACAAACCTCGCAGTTTTTAGTGGCTCTGACAGTGGGTATTAGAAAGGATATTGATGGTGAAAAAAGAGAGAATACGCAGGCCTATGGGGAGAGCGTTAGGGAATATACTCAGCACAGATGTCTACAGTGGAGGAGAAGGGGGTAGCTGAGAATGTAAAAGTGAACACTGACCACATTGAGTGATTGCCAGTTGCCTTGAAGCGTGTGTGCTCGTGTAGGGAACATCAACAAAAGGTCCATTTGTCTCCCAAAGAAGGCCTCTACAGTGATGCTTTCACTTGGGATTTGATTTCTACTTTGCTTTTTTCCCCTGAGACAGTCTATCTGCAATGATAACCCAGTTCATACAGTGTGTATCACTCTGTTCTTTATGGTTCTCACAAACTAAAAAGTGAGGACAATATCTGCTTAGCATATAACCTGCTTTTAGTTATTAAATCACATAATCTTTCCTAGGGAACACATTTATTGGGGGTGTGAGGTATTGTGTTAGATGCAAGGGTTGTACATAGACCTTTCCTACAAGGAATCTGCAGTCTAGTAGCAGCGTATGCTGCATTCATTAATAAAACAGAGCAGCACACACATACTGAGGAATAAGAATCTTCTACAGTGCTGGAGTTATTTTTTTCCCCTCTCACAGGTAACCTAAATGAACAATAAAATGTTGAGGCCTAAGTAGGCCTTTAATAGATACATACTCATATCCCACATGCAAATGTATTTCAAGTGTTCAAGGTGATAAAGCGAAAGCTACTAACAGCTCTTTTCTGCTCCTTGTTCAGATCGACACTTCCAAATCTCAGCCATTCAAGCAATTGCATCAGGGTCCTCTCTGCAGCAAAACTGCTGCATTTCCAAGACAGCTTTCTAAGCCTATAGAGCCTGAACCTGGTGAGCCAAATCGGCACCCTGTTTCTCCTGAAGCTCAGAAACAGGTAAGACTGTTTTAACCAATAAGTTTAGTTCAGGGGAGAGTTTTACTTTCTCAATATACAATATAAAAAAGGAAGGAGAGAACAAGACAAATGGCAATTAGTCATTGACAATGGAAGACATGATACCTATAATGGCTTAGTACAGGGATAAGATTGTTTTGTCCTGGAGATGTCACTCCTATCTATCAAAAAGTCTGAGAGATGAGTTGCTTCACAACAAATTGAAGTTGGGAGGAAATTCAACCATAAGTTGGCATTTGTTTCTGTCATCCATGGGTTAACAAAATTCCGAAGTTATAATTTCACTTACATTCTATAATATACCAATCCAGCTAAATTTTCATCTCTTCTCTTTCTCCTGCCTTTCTAAAAGCGTAGCTTAGCATTTCATTTCAGACTTGCAAAAGCCCTGAGATTCTTTCCTATCTTTTCCTTCCCAGAGCTCTTTGTAAGTAAATCAAACCTGTCTTCACTATACCATACCCTGCATCTAGCAGACAAACTCTCAGAGTGTATAAGGGGTGTAGGTTTAACAGACTTGTTCATCCTTATGTGGGCAGAAAGGCACTTATAAAGCATACTGTTTGATGATGACATCCAAGATCGAGTTTCAACAATTTTTCATGGTCTGTAAAATGCTGCAGTGCTAATAAAATTCTAACCCAGTTTAGATGACTGGAATAGCACTATGTCTTCTTTCTCTTTACTTACTACCCATCCCCTCCTTATAATGGACATTATAACTTCTCTCCTGAGGCCATTTACATTTTGACTGTGGCTCAGAAAATAAAAATAACTTTTTATTAATATACAGATGTCTCAACTAATGCTTACTTTGGAAGGCACGCATATTGAGGTGTGTGTGCATGTGTGTGTATATATGGGTGTTGGTAAGAATGAGAGAAAGAGAACAAAAGGCAGCAAGTGAGTATGTATGCCTGTGAGTCAGTGAGAAAGAAAAAGGAAAAAAAAGAAAGAACAAACAAAAGAAAAGCGGGTGAGGGGAGAGAAAAAAGGGGAATGGAGAGAGAGAAGGAGAATGAACATGTTGATCAGACATTACCCAGCTCAGAAAAAGTAATTTACTGATAAGTGATTATCCATTTAGAGGTAACCAGTGTCAGCAAAAGCAGCCTTAAATTAATCTATCCACCAATCCTTTCAGATCTCTTACACACGATAGTAGAAGGCAAGTCGGCTCAGGCATGTCACAGAGTCTCCCATAAACAGTAATAAATTGCCATAGATTTCACTTCGCATTTCAGCAATTCTGGCCCTAATGTGATGAGCAGAAAAGGGTGGCAGTTGAGTACCAACATTGAAAACGAACATTGAGATAGAAAAATACCTGCCCTCACTCTGCAGGGATGCCTTTCATTCACTGTCTGCATAGCTAAACCACTCTTTCTTGGATTGTTTTGTGGGATACACAATAACATATCACTCATCCATGAAGTATTCATTGAATGTCTGTCCCTTGTTAGGTCCTATGCAATAGTCAGTAGGCAATATGAAAAATGAGTAAAACTAGGAAGTAACGTGTCCTCAAAAAATTCACACTTTCATTGAGAAACAATAGTTCAAATTCTTGGAGAGGGCTTATAAAGTCTTGGGCTGAGTTTTAAAAATCCCAGTGACCTAAAATTCAAAAATTCAGACAACAAAGATTCATAGGGGCAAAATTCATCAGTGATGACTACACTAGACTAGGAATCAGAAGTTATGGTTTTACCAGTCACTGGAAGAGATCTTTTGGAAAAGTCACCTAACTGAGGAAATAGTTACCTAGAAAGTTGTTGAAAATGATGAAATGAAATTTTATGTATGAATGCACACAGCAAAAAGTAAAGAATGTCACATACATACAAATCTGTAAGTCAATAACTTGCCTATCATGTGCCAGTGGCTATACAAATACAGCAGCTCTCAAAGTGCTCATGATATATTGGGCATGTGAGAGAACTACAAACATTCTTTCAGGAAACATTTCGGTCACTGCTAGACTTAAAGCAAGTGCAAAGTGCTTTAGAAATGCAGAGAAGAATATAGTTTTTGATGCAAGGCAGTATTATTATTGTGGCTCACTGACACATCATCAACACGTGAATCTCCTTCAGAAATTTGTGAAACCACTTTCACCTCAACACTGAAAACTTGTTTGCCTCTTGGCTTCCTTAATGAAAATAATGCAGCACCTGCAATTAATAATAAAAATAAACACTATAGTAATTTTAATATCTGGGGCTATGACATATTTCAACATGTTATTACGCTAAGAATTTGGTGTAAGCATGTAATTATAATTATTATTTGGCACTTACATGAACTCTCCTTTAGGGAACTGCTTTTAAAATATAGATTAATATTGTTCGTTGGTTAAGCAGATCAAAGAGAGATGGAAAAGCATTAACTTACCCACTTGATTTAAATATACATAAATATGATGAATATCCATATTATCATATTGTACATAACAAGTTAATATTATTCTTTATTAGTAAATTTGCTTAAGTTTGAAAATACCTTAATATTTTTCATTCTTCGTTTATTCCATGGCCTTATTGATTTGATTCCTCAAGAAGCAACACATTATTATTTCCATTTTTCAAGATGAGGAAACTGAAGTTTGATAGTAATCAATTTGGAAACAGTTCCAGAATCCAACCCCTAGGGCTCATGTGGCTGGTATTTGCCCTGAGTACCATGGCTGAAGTAAAGCTGTAATTTTAAAGCTCCTAGAACAGTATTTAAAATGTCTTTGATAGTTACTATGAGTGACTGAAGTTAAAAGATTTGGTTCTTGCAATGACTTTTTTTAGTGAAGGAACTACTACTTTATACAATTGTTGTCATTAGAAAAAGTCTGAAAAATTTTCAATAGACTGGGAACAAAATCTAAAGAACACCAAATTGATATACAATTAAAATTTAATTGTCCATACATTAATAAAATTAATCATATCTAAAACACAATTAAATTTTAAACATAAGTATAAAACAACCTGGATTTAGAATATATATATGCATTATTTTGTTGGGGGTGGCACAAGAAGTTATCTTTATCATATCAAATAATTAGAGTTTCCATTATAAAACTAAAATTCAGAAAATATTATAAAAATGTTACTTATAAAGTGCCAAACTACAGTGATAGTTGCAACCATTTACATGATTCAAAATACATTAGAATTTTCCTCTGGATATTTTGAATTTTGTATATATGTATGTGTGTGTTTGTATGTGTGTGTATATATATATATATATATATATATATATATATATATATATATATCTCCAATGTCTAGCACATACAGCCTTTAGTACCTACATACACAGGAAACAACTTCATCCATATGCTTTACTATTTAACACATAATCAGACAAAAACCACTTACAGTGGGGCAAGCGGGACAAAAAGAGTGCTTGGTGAAAAGCGAAGAGGGGGAATGTTCTCTGGGAGTCGAAAGAGCACAATGCATGCTGCATATCCAATAGCCCCTGTGTCATCTGCCTATTCTATACCTTAAGCAGTCAGGAGGCTTGCCTGTAAGTATCTAATTTTGGTTATTATTTGCCACTTACATGGAAATATGCCTTTACAGATCAACAAAAGACTTTTAAAGTATTGATTGAAACTTAAACATCTTACCAGTTCACATTAAGAACAAATGTGACTTTCTATACCATGGTTAACTCTTAGTAGTCTTCAAATACATTTTAAATATAGTTTAAATACACAGCATTTACATCACTTAAGGTCTGGTCCCATCCTTCCTCTTCAGCTCAAATTTTGCCACTCACCAATAAACTTGATGATTCCTGGAGCATATACTCACACCTGCATTGACTGACCACTCGTGGCACTAAATAAAGCCTTACATGGTAGAAAAAGCCTAAACAGAAAAAGCTTGGTATGTTTTCAGACTGTTCACTTTTATCTAGTTACTAAGTTAACCAAAAGAAAGAATGATCTAAAAATAATTATCTTTTTCTTATGTTTTTGACTACATACAGTTGGGACTCAAAAAAATGGAATTGAATGTATTGCTTAAAATGATTTTGGGGATGATCAATTATAAGCCCCCTATGCTTACACCAGAAGATCCCAGATATGTTTGCAAGGCTTTATAAACACATCTTTAAGTCAAGCCTCAAGCTCTCTTGGAGGAGGTCTGAGAAATGCTGAAAAGGTCTAAAAGAAGTGAGATCTACTACACTTACTTTTCCAGGATAACCACAACACATCAGTACCTAACAGTCGCTGACAAAGATGCATTGCTGCTTCTGGAAATATCACCTGGCGGTTTAGGAAAACGCCAGGCACTTCATTCTACTCCATCATTTGGTTTACAGTGTTTGGATTTGTAGCCACAGCTTTATCCTTTGCCAAAGACTCCATGCTGCACGCTGTCATTCACACTGCCAGACTGCAATGTCTGCCAGGATTTATGGCTACCACGTTGCTCCCTCACTGCTAAGAGCAGATGGCTAGGCTGAGGGACAGCAGACTGCCTAAGGGCAGAGACAAGGGTGTGGGGAGGAGAGAATGTGGTAGCCACAGGGACATTCTTCATTCCCTAGTAAGCCTGGAAAAGTTGACTTCCACGAAGTCTGTCTCTCCTTTTCTTAAAGGATTGTATTAGGTAAACTAAGATTAATAGCAAGCATCAGGAAGTTTGGGGAACACTTAAAATTGATTGCAAAATGTTTGTTAATATTTATAGATTTGTCTTTTTGGAGCTTTGCAGATATCATAAGATAGTCTTGACCTTCTTCGACCTATTTTAAAGTATGGTATGTCTCTGTATATTACTATATGATATGGACAAGTCTGTTGAAACATTTTTAAGTCTATCCTAAACAGAGTCTATCTTCTCAATTGTTAGGATAGACTCTGTTTAGGACAGACTTAAAAAAAAATGGTTTTTGTTTTTTGATGCTCAAATTGTTAGTCTATCCTAACAGTTGAGAGGACAGACTCTGTTTAGGATAGACTTAAAAAAAAAAAAAAAAGTTTTTTGATTCAGGAACAAGTGACAGTAAAATCTGAATCAAAGACCTTATAACAAAAAATTCTATAACAGATTTAATATAAATTTCAATAAGAAACCTTACAGGCAATATCCAGACTGGATATTTCAGGCGGTGTCATCTTTGTATAGCAAAACGTAGTGAGGGATCTTCATAGCAGTGAGGAAAAAGAAAAAAGAAAGCTACTAACATCTAATCCCACCACTTCATAGTCCATCACTGAGCAGAAAGCATACTGAGGGAAGAGGGATGAGATAAAAAAGAGATTTCGAAGAGAAGGTGTGAGTCAGGTTCAAGCAAATTAAAGCCTGGGTGTATCCTTATTCACGTGCTACCTCTTCTGGCTAGCTTTCTCTGACTTCAACATCCATAGATATTTGGCACACCTTCCTTGCTATTGCCATGATGCTCAAATCCCGCCTAGTACTGCACCTATCGGGCCCTGTGTAACTCTCTCTTTACATGTCTATCCCTCTCTCTAGTTGTGTGCTCTAAAAATACACATATTTTGTCTTAATCATTTTTTAAATTCATGATGCTTAGTAACAATAGATTTAATACATGCCATTAAACAAATGTGCAAAATAGGACATTTCTGACAGCTTCACTGATATTTAATGATGGGGCAGAACTAAGAGTATGACCTTGCTTGTATACAATACACAACCACAACTGTATTCTCTGTATACACATCTACATAAAACGTACCTTGAGATTCAGCCCACACAGTCTATTATAACTATACTGCCATTTTGGTTAAGTAAGGAACAAGTAAAAAGATGGCCAACTTATGTTAGTGGCTTAAAATTCCCTCCCTCCCTTTATTCTTCTCTCCTTCCCTCCCTCCCTCCTTCCCTTCCTCTTCCTTCCTCCCTCTTTCTCTCTTTCTCTTTCATTTTACCTCATCTATCAAAATTCTATGTATTTTAAACTTCAAAATTCAAAGGATGACTTGAATTTCTAAAAGTCTAGCCCCATAGTTTTTTATATGAGGAAATTAAAGCCCAGAGAAAGGAAGTGACTTGACCAATGTCACCTAACCCATTTGTAGCAGGACCCAGAGGCAGAGACTCAGGTCTTCTGATCTTAATTTTTCCACAGTATCAAGCTGCTACAATGTTTAATATATATCCCAATAAAATAAATAAAATAAAATGAACAGCAATGCTATGATGATACTAATATTGTCAAGCCTTTTAAAATATTCTAAACTGTGTCAGTTAATTGTACAAATCTCTGTGGTTCTGCATCTTCCCATGGGAGTTTAGAGGTTTTAACATTTCCAGGAATAGACAAATCCAGGATAATAAAGATGTGTGAGAAAAACAAACTCTGCACATAGGGGGTTAGGAAATCAGATTGAACACAGTAAAGGGTAAGCCGAAGACAATGTATAATTGGTAAATCAGTATGACAAGCTTGGCGTTCCTCCCCATCTGTGTCTGTTGGCATGACTCCCCACACTTGCCTCTCTGAATTGTCTGAGAAGGTCTACAGTGTGCTTGAAATGCCGCATCACTCTTTGTACCTGTAAATGCAAAGCTACTATGTGGTGCATCCTATGGGTGGGAATTCTACCACCCATATTAGCAACTGGAAAGAATGGAGGCATTGTTCAGTCATTTCAACCTCAGTCACTCCAACAAGTCTATACCAGTGTTTTAAACAAGGAGGGTACCACTTGCTGGGCGTGTTTGGAAATGTGTGGGGACTTTTTTAATTATCACACTAACTGGGGGCTTCTACTGTCACTTAACAGCAAGGAATGCCAGATGCCCTGCAATGCGGGGGGGCAGTCCAGAACAACATGAGTTGGCCTACCATAAATGCCACAAGCAGCCCCCACCTTGAGAATCACTGAGAGTATTCTGAGCATCTGTGCCCTCTAGTCACTCAATCAAGGAAAACCAAAAAGTCTTTGTCAAGCTTCAAGTATAGGAGAGCTCCAGAGCTTGTCTTTTGCTTGAATAGAGATGAAAGGTCTCTTGAATGAGAGATGCAAAAAATAAAAAAAAGGCAAAGATTCCGTTCCGGTTTACCTGAGGGTGTTATGAGTGTTTGGATAAAGACAGTCTTGACAACTTCACTCCTTAAGAGTCAAAAGACTGTTAAAAGCATAAAAGTTTCCTGATGATTAACCTGGAAATTCTAGCGAGACAATATCTTTGAAGATAAGGAGATCAGGGGGCCACTTCTGAAGCAAAGTGGGAGAGTGTAAGCCTGGACCTTCCTAGATATATAATGTAGGACAACTCCCAGTTACCATGGACCAGCCATGTGAAAATGAAAACACCAGCATATCTGAAAATAGAACCCAGCGCATCACCAACTTCACCCAGGATACATTCCTGAAATATAAGTCACCTGTGTGACCTCCACAGCTTTACTCGGGAAGTGTGCAGTACCACTCTAACCTCAACCTTTTGCTAGTTTCTCTTGAATTTATGAGGATCATCTTCTGTTCTCAGACACAGCCTGCTAGACTCACCCTTTCAGTCACCAAATTCATTGTTCAAGGAAGAAATCATGATTTTTTTTTTAAAATTCTACTTAGAATATTAAACAACCACTCTTTTTTGGACTGCTTTGTGGGATATACAATAACATATCATTCATCCATGAAGTATTTATGGAATGTCTATCCCTTGTTAGGTTGCGTGCAATAGTCAGTAGGTGATATAAAAAATGAGTAAAACTAGGAAATAAACTATCCTCAAAAAATTCACACTTTCACTGAGAAACAATGGTTCAGATTCTTGGAGAGGATTTATAAAGTCTTGGGCTGAGTTTTAAAAATTCCAGTGGCCTAGATTTAAAACCTAGGAAAAATGGAAGAAAGAAATTATTTCATGAAGAAACAGTGAGTTAAGTATATACCTTCCATATGCCTTCTTTCACATTACTCATCCTGTACAGTTCCATTCATAATTCTCCTATGGCTAAAAGCCTCTACATTTGAAGACCTTCGTCTTCTAAGCATCCAATTCACTCTAGACTGTACCGTACATTTTAGAATTTAATTAATGCTGTCTGGAACCACGCTTTAGTTTCGTTACGTAACTATCTCTGTCTCCTGAGACACATGGTAGTCACTCTGAGTGTAGAATCCACACTGTCTGTATTTTTTGTAGCTCACACAGGGACATGCAAAGGACGGTGCATGCAGCTGATTAAACATATACTGCCTGCTGGCTTGTTGGCTGGAATAGAAAAAAGATGAGAACTAAGAGATGAAGATGAGGATTTGGGAGTTGTCAACAAAGACTGCACGTGCAGTTATATCTGAAAGTTACTGGGACAACCGTAATGCTTCAGCATCCAACATAGGACCCTGCACAAATCAGGCACTCAAGAAAGTTTCTGAGTTCAGCTGATAAGTGACTTAGCATTTCTACGGTGATTTCCGGGAAGCTAGACTGCTTCTGGGAAACATGTCATTTGCAGCGGGGAGAGATCTGTAATTTTCTGTTCAAAGTTTGGCTCCTAATAATGGAGGTCACAGAACCTCCATTATCTTGCCCTAAATTGACCCCTTTTAATGCCATGACAAAGGATTAATCAGGTTTGTCCTTTCTAGAACCACTGTGAATTGCTAAGAGAATGTGTATCTTTGTTTCTTTTCTTGGAGTTTTAAAGTAGCCGACATTGTCTGCCTGGTTTGTCTGCCCAGTTCTCACTGATTTCATTTCCAGTTGAGGCCAGGATATGGCTCTCTTCATTTATGATTCACATTTTTTTAGCTACTGCTCCTTATGATTGCTGCATCCCCATCTCATATCTCGTTACCCCCTCTCCAATTATAACTCATTTATCCAGGTGTAATTTTTATTTTTCCAATATAACTACAGTGCCTAGCACAGTAACAGAAACATAGTAGGGACTCAAGAATCATTTGTTAAGTAAATGACATGCTTTTTAATGAAACTGCCTTTTTAAGATTCTCGTGCTTATTCACTCCCGATTCAGCTTATGTGCGTTAGAAATGTGGATTCTTAATCTTCTCTTAGGCTCTTCTACACAGAAGCACCAATCTTAGCATAATTGGTCTTGGACCTTTTAACATCCTGTATTTCAAATTCTGTTCACTGTCTGCATAGCTAAACCTAAACATGCTCTCGGTGATCCACTATCGGTAAAGTGGGAGTCTGATTACAAATGAGGTCGACTGTTTTTTATATCTGTCATATCTTTAACCAGAATTTAGGAAGGTGGGGAGAGGACCTTTTTTACTTGCTTGTATTTAGTGAAGTGTGTGTGTGTGCATCTGTATGGGGGAGAGGAACACAGAAGACATTTACATTCGTACTTACATAAACCTCAGGTCTTGCTCCCTGTCTGTCATTTCCAGCCTGTCTGGGGCATCCCAGAGATTATAGGTAAAAAAGCCAGTACACTTGGATCTTGGAAGGAATGAGGGCAAAACTGCTATTCATGGAGATCAGAGTTCATACTCTTTCTAACCTACCCTTTCTTCAAACCAAGTTTCTGTTGGCAGTCGGTTTAAGAGAAAGGCCTAGAGCGTAAGAGAGACAAAGCAGTGATTGTGCCATCTGCAATTCATCCTGAGGAACTGTTATGTGAGCACACATATATTTAAATATTTGAAAAGCATCCTTTAAAATGAGTATCAAAATGACAAATAATGTAAGTCAGAGGAAAAATGCCCCAGCGTTTCCCTATCTCCCTTTCCTCATTATGGAGATAAATCCCAGATGAATTTTTAGACAGCAGAGGGAGTGGAAAAAAAATACTAGTAATCACAACCACAATGGCAAGAGAAATGTCTGCAGAAACCTGCCGGCCTGGAAAAGCAGGGTCTTCCGTCTTGCCTGACGCTTGCAAGTGTAAAGGCAGAACCCAGGAGACTTTCCCAGCCCTGGGGAGGAGCCTGGTACTGAGTCAGGAGGTGGCAGGGGTGGGCAGGGGCAGCAAGAGGCCTGTTTATTTCAAGTCTTCTATACTGATAACTTGAACTTCAAGGGATTTGGAAGTTTGATTCAGATGAGTGTTCCAAAGCAAGGCTGTTTCTCACAATCTCATCCAGTCCACTTATGTATGTAAAACTACAAGGGGAATTTCAGGAAAATAGGCTCTCTAGGGAGACTCCCAGCCTCACTGCCAGAAAACAGTGCAGAAGCCAGCCAGCCAGAAGAAATGCCAGCCCTAATGAATCTTTCCCTGGTTATGACCAGAATTTCAAAGCATGGAGGGCTATAAAAAAAAAAAGAGGGGTAAGAGCCAATCAGACTCTCAGGAGTTTCTGAGACCACGCTTATGAGGAGGAAGAGTGGGTGAACTTGAGTTCACAGATAATCATGAACCTACCTCTTCTTCAGACCTCCAGAGTGCAGAAGTTGTGGATTTGGGTATTCCAGAATCCAACTCAGCTGTGTGAGCTGCCTGTTTGCCCTTCTGTTGTGTTTTCTGGTAGTTAGTACCAGAGTAGCCCAGCTCCGGGCAGTGTCCAGACAGTCACCCAGCTGCTGTGTTCTTTTAAATGCAAGTTGGTGTGTTGCCTCTAAGAAGGGCTGTGAGAAGTACAGATGAAATGAACGCCATCACTTTGAGTACAGCATCTGCATAAATCACTGTCCAGTGCATTCATTCCTAGTGACAGATTAATTCCTTTCTCAGGTTTTGCTTAAGAGTGTACCATGGAATACTAATACTGTTCCACAGAGAGAGGGGGAGAGAGAGAGAGAGAGAGAGAGAGAGAGAAGAAGAAGGACTAAGGGAGAGAGAAGGGAAAAGAGAGGGAAAGAGAGAGAAGGAATAGAAAGGGAGGGAAGGAGAGAGAGGAAAGAGGGGGAGGGAAAGGGGAGAGAGAGAGAGAGGAGAGGGGGGGAGAGAGAGAGAGAGGAGAGAGAGAGGGAGGGAGGGAGGGAGGGAGGGAGGGACGGGGGAGAGAGAGAGAGAGAGAGAGAGAGAGAGAGAGAGAGAGAGAGTGTCTCAGATGTCTCTTTTAGCACAGGGAACACTAGGATGACAGTGTATTAAATGAAGAGGGGTTTCCAAGTTTCCCCAGCAGAAGTAGCTCATGTGAAAATTGTGTTGTAGGGTATAGATTGTGGGGAAAATCCGAGCTACTCATGATATGTTTCTGCACTCTGAAAAGCTACGGGATGTGGTCTGACACTGATAGCTATTCTGGGATCTCAGCATTCGTCCATTCCCAGCCTCTCCCTTTAGGCAGGGGAGAAGTATTATCCATGGAAGGAAAATAGAGCATATGATTTAATGTCACTCAATTTTAAAGATGTAAAAGAAAATATTCCCCAGAAGTATTCCATTGAAAACAGCTCTGAGAAACATGCCAATTTCATAGAAATGTAAGACAGGAGAAGGGAGGCAGGAAGGGAGGGGGAGCATTTTACCTCCCAGGACTGGTTCCTCCCTGGGCATGTTTCTGAGCCGGCACCTGAAAAATGACTGTGATGGTATTTGCAGTTTATCAAGTCTTCTGGCAGAAGTGTCAGGCACAGAGAACTCACTTGTCACTCCAACATTTCCTGGCATTTGCTAACCACAACGAGGAATGGAGGGCAAAAGGATTACAGAATTAAGCGGCACTGGTACAGCAGCCGGTGAGGGGCTGAGATTTAGCTGTCACTTTGAAGAAAACTCCATTTCATTTTGTGATTTGGAAGAAGTGAAACTTAAAATAGAGGGGCTGGGCTGGACCAGCCTTCTGCAGGGTCTGCAGGGAAACATCAGAGGTACTCTCAGCACTTCGAGGAGTTTCTGCTGCCAGTTCGCTCCTTCAGCTCATTTTTCCTCTGGATACCAAGAGAAACCTGCCACATTCCAATGAGGACCCATTTCCCAGCTGCCGTGAAACTGTGAAGTGAGGCACTTAACTCTATCAGAAAGGTTCTCCAGGCCCTTTGCCAAGCCCTTGCCTATGCCTGTGCCTATGCCTTCCTTTACCTGCAGCACTGCTCCTTGCTCAGCATGCCTGACCCATGTGTTTCTTCATCTCTATTAAAATCCAGCTTAAGCATCCCCTCATAACACCCACCTGCTGCCCCCAAGAAATCTTGAACCCTCAATCAGCCATGCTCCCACTGTAGCTACCAAATTGCCATTTTGTTTGAAACTGCCTGCTGTGTGCTTTTCTGCCGGACTCTAAGTTCCTAAAGAGTTGTATTAAGTATTCAACAAACTTCACTGAGAATCACCTGTGTGCTGTGCAAGGCTGTGTTCCAAAGCAAGGCTGTTTCTCACAATCTCATCCAGTCCACTTACATATGTAAAAACTACAAGGGGAATTTCAGGAGAATAGGCTCTCCAGGGTGGGAGCCTATACAAGAATGGATATAACATTGCCCCAGTGCCCAGAAGAGAGGCTACACATTGCATATACAGAATGCATATTTTTAAACATAAAGATAAAAGTTTTTAAAATGCTCTTTCCTCACGATTTGATTGAAATATGTCCTAGGATGTGTGATTGTTGAAATCTATTTCCATATCAACAGGGAAGAGAACTTTACTTCTGTGTGTATGTGTGTATTAATTTCGCTCTTTGATTACAGTGAAATAGGCTATGTAAGACAAAACTAGACAATATTTGGATTGTGTATTCTTCCATTCAATGAAGCTTTCAACGGGTGCTCAGAAAAAATCCTGTGAAAGAAAAATGAGTAATTGATTTCATTTTTAAGTTCCAGGGTACACGTGCAGGATGTACAGGTTTGTCACATAGGTAAACATGTGCCATTGTGGTTTGCTGCAACTATCAACCCATCACCTAGGTATTAAGCCCAACATGGATTAACTTTTTTTCCTAAACTCTACCCTCCTACACCCCATATCCAGAAAGGCCCCAGAGTGTGTTGTTCCCCTCCCTGTGTCCAAGTATTCCAAAAGGAGTCAATTTTTAAGGAACACACTCAGGGGTATGAGGGAAAAATGGTGATCATAAATAGAGGAGACTCCTCCTCATTTTAAAAGGAGGAGTTCCTTTAGCTAATAATGAGTGCAAGATCAACCTTTTATTTTCTTCTCTCTAGAATTTCTGGAAAGAGAAGTGAATGACCTTATGCAACTGGTTGATAGTGCTTTCAACACAGGACGAATAAGCCTGGTGTTGGAAAGTGAGTGCACTCAGTGGATCCTGTATCCTTCTCTGCTTATCAACTTGTTATTCACTGTATTGTCATTCCTGTAACAGCAACATTCTGATTTAAAAACTTTCATTAAAATTTTTTACACATATGCAGTTTTTAGGAAAAAACAGATAAATCATAATAGAAAAGCCTGTGTCAGGGATTTATTCAGAAGATTAACTTTTTAGTATGGGTTATATCGGTAAATATTCTACTCAAATCTTTTTGCATTTTCTTCATAAAAACCCAAAGTAAGACAATTTCTCAAAATAAAACAAATCAACATATTAGAGGCTTAAAAAAATGAGTCATTGTACTGTGCACCATGCAGTTAGGCAGGAAAATCAATAAATCCTTTATTGAAAACATTTTTATGCCTATGGTTAGAATTAAAACAAAACTTGATTTAGTGTTCAGTTAATTAGCAATCCTGATTCACCATTCGCCAGGCCATTTCAATTTCAATGTTTTTTTACATCCATACACTCAGTCACTCTTTCAACCAATATTCTGTGACATTCTGTTCCAAGAATGGAAAGAACAACCACGTAGATCCTGCTACTAGGTCACTCATCAACTAATAAGAAATCGTTACAACAAATAATATTGATATGGTTTGGCTCTATGTTCCACCCAAATCTCAGCTAAAATTGTAATCCCCATGTGTTGAGGGAGGGACCTGGTGAGAGGTAATTAGATCATGGGGGCAGTTTCCCCACACTGTTCTTAGGATAGTAAGTGAGTTCTCAGGAGATCCAATGGTTTGTAAGTGTGGCACTTCCCCCACACCACCTCCTGCTTTTCCAGGGTAAGGTTTGCTTGCTTCCCCCTCCCCTTCCACCATGATTGTAAGTTTCCTGAGGCCTCTGCAGCCATGCAGAACTGTGAGTCATTTAAACCTTTTTTCTTCATCAATTATCCAGTTGCAGGTAGTCCATAGCAGTGTGAGAATGGACTAACACAAATATCAAGATACCACCTGTGAAACAAGACAATTTTGTGCCAAGTTTAGTCCTAAGAACTAAATGTTTCTGTCCTCTCCAAATTCATATGTTGAAGGCTAAATCCCCAATGTGATGGTAGGTGGAGATGGAACTTTGGAAAGTGTTTAGGTCATAAGGTCATGTAATCACAGAAGAATGGCAATAGTGACCTTATAAGAAGAGGCATGAAAGAGATGCTCATTCTTTGCTCTCTGCCATGCAAGGATCCAAGGAGAAGACGGCCATCTACAGACTGTAAGGCGGGCCCTCACCAGATGCCGGATCTGCAAGTACCTTGATCTTGGACTTCTCAATCTCCAGAACTGTGATAAATAAAGGATTCTTGTTTATGCCACTCAGAGTTTGACATTTTGGTATAGTAGCCCAAAGTGTTAACTAACAGGTTCAGTGGTAACATAACACACAGAAAATATCAAGGACAAGAAAACTTAAAGAGAACTTTGCCAAAGAAGTAGTATTGCTGATGAACTTTAAGATGAGAAAGAACTTCTCAACTGAACTAGAGAAACAAAGAGTAGGCTTTTCAGTTAAAAGACTCAGATCATGTGACTGCAGACAACTTCCAGGACTAAAAATCATTTTACCTTTGTGGAGGATAGGGCACAAAGCAGGTGGAGGTGGGAGCTAAGGTTACAGAGGTGATAAAAGATCATGAAGAACCTTGTAGGTTATGAAACGGTTTTATAATTGTTATTCTAGGTCTCAGCAATGACATTAATCAAGGATTTAATCAGTAGGTAACATTTTCCTATTTCTATCATCAGCTCTTTCTTTTGCCTTTTCCTGATTATTTCATTTTTTTAATCCTCTTTCACTGAGTGTCCATAGAACTGAGTTTATAATATACAATGTATCCTTTAATCATAGATTGCTTTTATTGCTTTCTAATTGAGTCAAGTATTCTGATCTTTTTCCTATAAAGAGGATAAATACTGCCAGGACACAGGCTAAGGTCTTAAACTTTTTCTGTATCCTAACAGTATTTTATACAGACTAGCCACTTTGAAAATTCTTACTGAATAATATTTTAATAATAATAATCCTTCTTTCCTTTCAATATGCTCCAATTGCTGGGATAGATGTTCAGAAGAAAAATAGAACACCGAATACTGCTTCAAGTTTTGAAGTATATAATCAACTCAAAATACTCACACCTTTTCCAAATTCTTTACGGTGATATGTTAACCTTGTCTATCTGTCTTCCCAGAGCACACCCTCAAAGTCCTCACCTTCGAATTCTCTTTCTACTACTGGCCTCTTTAGAAGGCTATCTAAGTTGCTTTTTTAAAAGAGTAATCTGGATGATATACTGACTAAACGGCATTTATAACTGAAATATAAAAGTCAGTACTGGTTGGTATAATTTAAATGTTGGAACACGTATTTTTATTAGCTATAAAATTTGTCTTAAAATATCTGGGTTAGTTTCTCCATGCTGAGTTGTGGCACTGAATGCCCCCTGTTCAGTCCACAAGAATACATGCTGGCCTTGAACAGAACAGGCTGAATGTCACCCTAAGCAGACTTGCGAGATGTGTGTCTCTAAAGAAAATTGCCACAAGTTGCTTCTTCAGATTATGTTGCAGTGATCCCACACCTTTCAAAGCCCATTAACTTCCTGGTCAACTGAAGAAACATAGAAAGTTACATTCCCAGTTCCTTCCTTCACATCCAATGGGACTTCAAGCGGGTGTTAGGTAGATGTTGGAAATGGTGCCGTCATGAAATGAAAATGGGTAAGCCAATTATGCAATCAGTAATGCTGAGCCAAATCTCCCAAATGGAAACTTAGGAGCCAAAACATATCTCCATAAACATACCCATTTCATTTAGTGGTCGCAGCCTCCAGTATAGCATAATGCCAACCTTGTTACACTCTAGAATACAAGGAGGTACCAGAAGAGTGGGAGCTTTTTTTTATTATTTATTATTTTTTATTTTTTTTATTTTGCCTTACTGTCCTCCTTAAGATAGTTTATTTCAGTTTACTAGGCTTCATTCTAATTGGTCATTTTTGACAAATCTAGGTTCTGTGTGCTGTATCTGCCTCCTCTGCTAGTCCTTGTCATTGCCAAACCATATATCCCTTTTCTCCCTTAAATCTCTATTCTTTCTTTCCAACCATACTTCTTCTCTTCTTCAAATACTCTTTGAAGCTTGCATTCCCTGTGCAAATGACCAATCTTACTTTTGTAGTTCTGTAACATGTGAGTACATGGTTTTTTCCATTGAGATCCTAAGCTTCTGTGAAACCCAATTTCAGAGAAATACAAAGTGAAACACTTTAAATATGACAAAATTCATGATATGAAACAGAATGACTCAGAGACCTTTGCTTGTTCAGAATTAAACACTAAATCTCTGAAGGAAATCTGCTACTTTAATATCTAAATCAGGAATTAATAAAGGTAGACATCTTTTCTGACATCCTCAGGGGTGGCAGAAATTGGCTACTGTGACTAATGAAGACCCCAGGAGAATAACATAAATTACACAAAATAAAATTACAAAGGAAACTTTTGTAATAAAAAGTCTGGGTCATTTTTTGAGGTAGATGTATTCTGAAGATTTTCTCAATTTATACCAATGACTTACTACTCTTGAGTATGTTAAGACGGACTGATTTCCTCAACAGGATAAAAAAAGAACTGGGACCAGAGAGATAGAAATTTTAGCAAATATTTTTTTATTCCCTCATGGGTCCAGGCCCTCCCACCCAGTCCATCCCCACAGAGATGTCTTGTGTAGATATGCCCATCTTTCCTTAAAAGAGATATATGAAAGTGGCATCACTAAATTGCCAACAATGTCTCTAGTATACACCTAAAAGCCCCAGTTATTTCTTGTTTTATTCAGTTAACCAATATATGTAAAACATTTTCTATCTTCTAGGGAATACAAATACAGAAATAAGAGAGACAGAATGGCTTTCATTTTAATGACACTTAAAAACAACTAATGCTTTTCCAGCCCCAAATTACATAAACAGGTCTTCTTCCTCCTGACTTAATATATAAGCAACCAAGAGGAAAAATGTGCATTAACCTGGCCAAAGGCTGAAAGACTGAATGCATGGTTTTGAATGTCCATCTCAAGGAAAACACTGCTCTCATGCCAACTGCAGCATTTCCCTAAAATTTCAAAAGGTCTTGAAGCATGGCTACTGTGGTTGGGATCATCAAAGTATTAGAATTGACAAACAGTCCATTAGCAAGGCCTTGAGAATTTTTTTTTCTTTCTACACAAAGTCAATGCATATACTATTTTGGGGCTAAGTTAGCTCTCTGAAGTTATATTAACAGCTATCTTCTGTACAATTAATGGAAACACATTGGCAGGTGTTTATTCACTGAGTACAAACTGAAGTGCTGAAACAAAGGTCAAGATGAAGACTGAGGTGAAGTGACTTAAGGAAAAACGTGTGTAGCCATGCATTCCAGGAAGTAAAGGGAGACCTGCTAGGTCCCTGGCACAGCCAAGCCATTTTCCCTTGGCTATGTCTTGAGCTGTCTGCATTCGGATACAAACTGTTGGATGTTCTTATGCCAGCTCTTTGGTCATCATAGAGCTTTAATTTACAGGATGTGAAACCACAATATTAATTCTCAAATTATAGAATTAACATTAAGCATCTTTCTGTTTCATAAAACTGGTGATAATGCAATGTGGAAGCTGTCTAGTGGTTCCTGCAGATCAGCTTCCCACAAACGCCAGAGCTGGTTCCTTTTTGGTCAGAAACAAGTGTGCCACGTCATTTCTATTCAAGGTCATATTGCGGCTTCACTCAGAGGATTGTTCTGAACCCAAAGGGTCACAATTTCCCCATTAAGGTGGCAAAAAGTAATTGGATCTACCCACTGCATAATGTTTATATTCTCCTTTCAACTTGCCTGTAAATCACACGAAGGAAGAGGATGTGTATTCTGTTATTTTGAAGTCTCCTTGGTGTCTAGAAAAACTATTGTCCCAGCAGCATTTATTCATCTGCCTATTTATTCATGTCAAGCATTTACTGAAATATTTAAAAATACATAGGGGGTTAGTAGGTGATGGTATAAGCTTTTCGAGAGGTGGGACAATATCTTACCTAACTTCACACCCTAAGTAGCATCAAGTGCAGAGTTTTCAATGCAATAAGAACTCTATGAGTACTTATTAATATATACATAAATTTATGTTCATATACCTACTGAATTGTCAATGTAGTTCAGGAGACAGGTTGTTCAGCAAAACAGCCAATAATCTAGTTTTAGGCAAGAAAAATCTATATTCAGGAAAAAGAAAGAACATGTAGATTGAAGGTCCACAGAGGAGGTAGCACCTGAGACAGATCTTACCATTCAGAAAGGCATAAAGAGGAGAAGGAATATTTTCCCTTCCCACACTGTGCCGGGGAAGGCTTGAAGGCTTTATATAACACACGTTTGGTATCAATTGTCGAGCCAAAATACGAAAAGTCCTGAAGAACAATTTTTCTAAGTCTCAGTTTTCTTATTTGTAAGGTGGATATACTAGTACCTGTTGTGACAGCTGACCATTGTCTTGTAAGCAAAGGAAGTTTTCAGAAGTATTTGATCAGATAATGGCACTGGTTTGTATTTCAGTGCTAGCATTTATGATCATTTTCTGCCTACATATCCCAGGAAAGCTTTTTCTTTTTTTAATGTCTCAGATTCTTAGTTTCCTATTTTTTTAAATTGCATTTTAGGTTTTGGGGTACATGTGAAGAACATGCAAGATTGTTGCATAGGTACACATATGACAGTGTGATTTGCTGCCTTCCTCCCCATCACCTATATCTGGCATTTCTCCCCATGTTATCTCTCCCCAACTCCCCACCCCTCACTGTCCCTCCCCTATTTCCCCCCTATAGATCCCAGTGTGTGATATATTCTGTGTCCATATGTTCTCATTGTTCAACACCTGCCTATGAGTGAGAACATGCAGTGTTTGACTTTCTGTTCTTGTGTCAGTTTGCTGAGAATGATGGTTTCCAGGTTCATCCATGTCCCTACAAAGGACATGAACTCATCATTTTTTATGGCTGCATAGTATTCCATGGTATATATGTGCCACATTTTCCCTGTCCAGTCTTTCATCCATGGGCATTTGGGTTGGTTCCAGGTCTTTGCTATTGTAAACAGTGCTGCAATGAACATTCATGTGTGTGTGTCCTTATAGCAGAATGAGTTATAAGCCTTTGGATATATACCCAGTAATGGGATTGCTGGGTGAAATGGAATTTCTATTTCTAGGTCCTTGAGGAATCGCCACGCTGTCTTCCACATGGTTGAACTAGTTTACACTCCCACCAACAGTGCAAAAGTGTTCCTATTTCTCCACATCTTCTCTAGCATCTGTTGTCTCCAGATTTTTTAATGATCACCATTCTAACTGGCATGAGATAGTATCTCAGTATAGTTTTGATTTGCATTTCTCTAATGACCAGTGATGATGGGCATTTTTTCATATGTTTGTTGGCCTCCTGTATGTCTTCTTTTGTAAAGTGTCTGTTCATATCCTTTGCCCGCTTTTGAACGGGCTTTTTTTTTTTTTTTTAATTGTAAATCTGTTTTAGTTCTTTGTAGATCCTGTTTGGTTTTTAATATTAATCTAGGCAATGTTTGTAAAGCATGTAGCATCAGAAATACCTATATATAAACACATAGAAAATGACGCCAAGTAATTAATTTTATTAACATTATTACATATTTGGCTATTTTTTCCCCAGGAAAACTGCAGGTAAAAATGGAACATAGGTAAAACTAAGAGATGTAACAGGCACCTCCTGACCATGTTCATAGCTATGGCATAGCCACTTTTCTACAAGTCAGCATAAGCACTTGTTGATTATCTACTTATTTTCTAATAATGTGTAAAAGCCGATTGATTGAATCCTTACAACAAAAAGCTTGTGTACTGGATATTTATTCCTATTTTTGGATGAGAAAACTTAGGCTTAAAAAATTCAGTAACTTATATATCCACACACCTATCACAAGTTGTGAGACAAGATACAAGGCTGACGTGTTTAGCTGTAATATGTATGCCTTTTCTTAAGCAGCTCACAACACTCTATGTGCTCAGGGTGGTAGAAATCAATCTCCAGAAGATGAGTTATTTTCAAACTAAACAGTCACGGACATTTAGTGCGTGAGAGACTTTGAGGAGCCTCTGGCTCAGGATTTGATTTTCTTTTTTGTCCCTGTTATTATTTTTCTGTCTTCCATTAACCTTTCTTCATTTTTTTCTCTTATTTTCCACTTCTATTGAATGTTTCCTTCCTCATGACTTTTAATAAATAAAAAGGAAAATGTATAGATAATTTGGTTTATGAATAAAAAGAAAGGCCCATATTCAAATATTTTTAACATCAAAAGAAGTTATTCTAAAACATCAATTTAGAGTAACCAGCCTCAACATGTTTACAAATGATCACCACTTTCTACTCTCCTATGAAATTAGACCAGGACTGCCTCTGCAGAAAAATCATGGCCCAAATCAGTCCATCACCCAGCTACTTAATGCACATGAGCACAAAAAAATGCTTTGACTATTAGAAATAAAATTACCTAAGCTCTCTTAATAATGTAACATTTTAGACAGACTCTCTGACTCTCAGGTTTTCTAAATCACCAAGGAGGGTATACATCCTAGAACTGAACAATCCTAGGCTCAAGCCCTGGTTTGTCACTTGCTGGGTATGTAACTTTCAGCAAGTTATTGAACCTTTATGCCCTCATCCTCACCTGCAGGCTCGTGCCCATAACTGCCGTTCATTGTTATATTCAGCAACCCTGCGAATACCTCAAGCCAGGTACATATGGAGACAAAACAACTGTACCTGTCCTTAGTGTGGGAAGAAGATATTGAACAATTTCAAAAATACTTATATGAGTATAAACAATAAAAGGCAATAAATGACCTAAAGTGGGGGTGGAATAGAATTTGAGACCCTGAACCTCCCAGGTTTAGTATTCACTCGGTAAACTGAGAAACACAGAAATTATTTCACTTAAGATACAATTATGTAACATATGTATATGTGTTTGTGTGTACATAAATGTATGTACACATACAGGTGTATAGGTGTGTGTGTATAAAATGAGGAAAGTAATTTGGGTTTCAGCAACTCATTTGGCATCCTTAAAACCTAATTTCCTTACCTATAAAATTATGAAAAATTATGGTTATTACTTAATGCTGGGTCTGGCATAGTATACACCTCAATAAATATCAACTATTATGAATTAGGTGTGACAAAATTATAAATGCAATTTCCAAGATCACAGGAAGTGGCTCTTATACTCTGGCAGATGATTAAAGGATTCCAGTGTGTCCTCACTCCCAAGCTACAGAAGAGATGACAAGGTGTTTAGCAAGGGTATCAAAATAAGTGTTTGTGAAATCAAGCTGCTCTATGTGGTTTATTTGGCTAATACCATACCTATTATTTCATATTCTTTTAATAACTTGGAGATCTTTAGACAGAATATACAAACCCTAGTTAGATACTGTGTCTATTGTCCACTATAACCTCATACTCTTGTTGCTTCAAACAATTACATTTCGTTTCTTCCTTAAGAAAGGTCTCATGATTGCACATATAATGCCCTCAATATAAGTTGCTAAGTTCTCTCCAAGGGTCTGAATATCCATAATTCCTTCCTCAGACCAGAAAATTAGGGTTGTATGAACCCCATTTTATCATATCTGGGAAAGACTTCTTCAAATTTGCTTTGATTATTCAGTAGGCTTGCAAGCAAATCTGAATTGTTCAACTACAAGCCCAGTTCTAAGTGAAATAAATCCTTTAGTATACCCTCCCAATATATCAACTCTCTGAAACTCTCTGGACAAAACTACAACTGTTCCTCTTCAGTAACACTCATATATATTTCAGGAGGATTTTGATCTTGGAAATCAAGCCAGCCCGTATGCTCCAGGCCATTTTCACCTCCCTTTAGTCCATTGCCACAAAACTATGTAGAAGACATAATACCATCCTATTCAATGGCATATCCTCCATGATATTTTGCTTGGATCCATTTCGATTGCTAGTTAAATTAAGCTCCCTACAGATATGAAAGACATTCCTTCTTTTTTATAAATTTGCTGAGAAAACACTGCCTTATGGGATTTTAATGGGAATGCTGGAAATAACTCTGAGTGAGAAAATGTCATATTAGGAATGATGATATGAGGACAGTTTAGAGTTTCCTTGGATGACACACTAAAGACAGATCTGCATATGGTTTCCCTGCTGTCAAGAGTGCATGGTTGGGAATGCCCAGGGAAGGAGTCACTGGGTGCCTGTTATCAGGCTCTGTGCTCCCTCTGGGTTCTGGTCTCAGCTGATAGGAGTCCCTAAGGAACACCATGCTGCATATAGGTTGCAATTCAGCTTTGAAAATTACTTGCTCCTGAAGTATGAGATATGTGTGTTGATAAAGACACCAGTAAGTACAGCTGCAAACATACATAAATGGATTCGATGTTAAATTTCATGTTTAAATAATGTTTAAGGTGCCCACAGTGCCTTTTTCTGATGTCTGGATTTCTGATGTCACCGAAACAGGCATTAATGTAAGAATGAACATGCAGGATTAAAAGATTATAGGCCTGATGACTTGAACTAGCTGAAAATAGAATACCTTGAATATACATCCCATTAGATCAATGGTGAAGAAATGGATTGTTAGGAAAGCCAAAAAGATATAGGTGTCAAAAGCAAACAGTTCAGTGGTGACATGAAAACAACACTCATAACATAAAAGTCAGAAAGGAACAAGATTAAATTTGAGTTTGAAATCAGGCTGGAAATATGTAACCAGAAGAACAGTTCTGTGATATGCAAAAAAAAAGTCCTTGGCTATAATCTTGCTTATTCTGAAGTTATAAATACATTATTTTCTCTACCTCAGTTTTATCATCTGTAAAATTGGAATAATGGCACCTGGGGGAAAATGCTGAGGATTAGCTACTTAAGTTTTACTGCATTGTTTATTGTAATAAGTTCTTCAGAGACTAGCGTAAGTATGTGGTGAATACAGAATGAGGTGAATGAATAAATATAAATAAAACCTTTGCATATATAGTATATGTATGCATAGAAAATAAATGACATGAAACAGCAATAAAATGTTTTCTTAAGTACAAGAAAAAAAAGAGTGCTGGGAAGTATAAAATGGGTCACTCTTAATGGGTAAAAATATTCCACATATCATATTGCCCATCACCAAACATCTGATTTATACCAGCCAGATGCATTTTGAGTAAGCCTTTAATGCATTTTTATATTTTTAAACATCAAGAAGATGATAGTCTGAAAAAAGAAGCATTTTGCAGTTGCCCAAGCTTTAGAATTCTTTCCCAAAGAAGCATCTGGGCTTGCCTAGAGTTTGAAAAATATGTTGTCTTCCTTTCAATGGTGATTATTCTAATATGTCTAATGACCATGTGATGTTATGTTGCCTGGAGTAGATGTCCCTGAGAATCCAAAGAGTCAAACTGCCTGTCTTAATTTCTTCCATGCCAATGCCCATGTATATTTGGTGATACTATACACTGTTAGATGGGAAATTCAACCCTGTCTGGGAGGAAAATCTGGAAGAAAAGAAATATGAGCCATCTTATAAACCAGAGGGCATGCTCAAATTTTATTAGTGTTCATAAGGCTTATTCAGTGTACTAGTACCTGTTCTGAACACTTTATTTTGCACCTGGTACAACACATGATGGGTCATTAAACAGTGGGCCAATTTGGTACTCTCAACTATTGGGTCCTTGGATGTCTCAGATACTGGCTGAAAAGATTTTATTCAGGACCACCAAGATAATATGAGAATACTGTGTTCCAAATAGCTCCAGTCAATTTTATTTTTAAATGTTTATAGTTGAGTTGTTTTCTGGATGTTATAAGTCAAAATAAAAACTGTTCAAATGGGGTACTTTAGGCATAATTGCTTGGCATCAAGCTCTGAAAATTTGCAGAGTCATGTCTATGAGCCAAACTGTGGGAACCTAGGTTTACTGGGCTAGGAGGAAAAAAGTAGGTTCCTTCAACTCTGGCAACAGATTTCTAGAATTATACAGTTACAGATCCATGCTTTATCAAATGAACATTTTTATAAATTGACTGGATTAATTTTCTGAGTATTATATAGGCATAGTAACCAAAACTGCAGAACTAACAATTGATACACATGACTGACAATATGCTAAAATAATTATTTGGTGAACGTCTATGCACAAGTTGTTACTGTTTTTTTTTTCTTTCTAAAATTCCTGAACAGTTTTTTCTTGTTTTGTCAGAACCAATTTGTAACTATTGAGTCTTGACACTTCTTGAGTCTTTCATTTCAGCTTGAACAGTTTACTCAATTATTTGGAGCTTCTTTTGTCTTCTTTGGAAAAAACAAAATACTTCTATTTTTCATTCTGTAACCATTGCCTAAAAGATCCAGCATTTCCACTTGGATGGACTTAAGTTGGATGGACAACAAAAAATTAGATTATTTTTCTTAAGTGTGAAATTAACTAGTTAATAAACTTCAGTTCGGAAGTTTCAATGGACTGAATAAAGGTTATCCCTATAATGGTGTTACATTAACTCATTTGGTTCTAATATACTGTCTTTAAGGGGAAAAACAGAGAAAGAGTATATTTCATCTACTTAACATTGAAGCCCATCCATAAGCCTGGTTACTTTTACAGAATGTCTTATAAGCCTATTGGGGAACAAAGAAAAACAAAATGAACAAAACAAAACACAAAACAAAACAAAACAGGGATTTCCAGCCCCTATCAAATGTAACGCCCATTCACAGAGTACTGTTTTAGGTGTGGGCTTCACTTTGGAGTTTACTTAAGCAGTAGGCTTTAGTGTGAGTTGTTCTTAGAGAGTATGACACCAAACTGGTTCAGAGAGAGATTTCTAAGGGTTAGTTAAAATCATAATATGGGTTTATAATTGTAAAGCCTGGTGCTACTCTTGTTTCTCATTCTTCTTCAACTATTTCTGAAACAATAAGTAAAAAAGCAACACTGGAAAAATTCATTCAAAATGCCTTATCACTAAGGCATGCAACTAATAGGTTAATAAATAAGTGTGTGGTAACTATAAATAGGTGTCTGCTTATGACTCCAAGATAAAGGGAATAAAAAATGATAATGCATACAAATACACTTTACAACATGCATCATGGTTGAAAACATTACAATAAGCATTGCCTCTGGTGCTGCCATTGATGAAGAATAATTAATGACCTTTTCAGCAGAACCATTCAGGCTATAAGACTCACTTTATATCATCTTGAAAATTCTACAAGGTCCTTCAAAGTCAGGGCCCATGTTCTACCTTGATAATTCCCAAAGCACCCAGAAAAAATATTTTGACTGGAACAAAATCCCCACTAAATATATTTTGGATTAATAACAAAACTATGTGTGGCAACAAACAGATACACTAGCCTACTGATTCGAACAAGGGGCAAGGTGAGGAAGAGAGGGTGAGATAAAGCCCATAAAATGACATCATAGCAAAAAATGTTAAGATCCCTGTTAGGAGAAATAGGACAAAGAAATGATATTTCTGCCATGGAGCAGAGAGATTAAAATGCTGAAATTTGACAGAAAGAAAACTGAACAATTTGAATTTGATTTTCCATAGCTTATCTGTTAAAGGGCATAAATGTTCTTGAGAATGAAAAGAGTAGAATAAACATCTGTCAGAAGGATATGCAGCTCAATATAGGTGAAAAATTTGGGGAAAAAACTTGCTTTAAATGCTGTTGAGTTTTCCTGCTGAGACAAATTACAAGCTTGGTGTACTGATAAACTTTACTATTAAAGAAAATTAATTACAGAGATTTAAAAAAAAAAAAAACAATGGAAAAGTACAAGTGGGATGTAGACAAAAGATACACAAATACTTGATTTTCTGAAGAGAAAATATGAATTTTATGCACTAAATAATTTTGATATTGATTCTTAGAAAATAATGCAATGCTCATTAAGAGATATCATGAATTCACTATGAACAATTCAGAATTTTCACAGCTCCTTTTTCTCCATATAATTATTAATATTTTTTAATTCATGAGAAATATAGCAGGTATTTATTTAATATAGATTTTAGGAAGATACTTCCTATCATCCTCATCACGACTTTCTAGTTAAAAATCAAGATATGTGGACTGGATTGCAATAGTAGCTGGATTTGTAACTGATTGATCAATGGCAACCACAGCATGCAAATGATAGGCAAATCAGTATTAACTAAGCATGACCTAGAAGCTTTGAATTGAGTTCTGTTCTTCAAGTTAACCTGTTCAATATTTTACAAAACAATTCAGGCCAGGTGCAGTGGCTCATGCCTGTAATCCAAGTGCTTTGGGAGGCTGAGTAGGGAGGATTGCTTGAGTCCAGGAATGCAAGGCTGCAGTGATCTATGATTGTGTCACTGTACTCTAGCCTGGACAATAGTGTAAGACCCTTTCCAGGAAAGAAAAGAAAGAAAGAAAGAAAGAAAAAAGAAAGAAAGAAAAGGAAGGAAAGAAAAGAAAGAAAGGAAATGAAGGAAAGAAAGAATTCAACGAAGTGAATGTCACATTTGTACATAACAGGAATGTGGGAGCAGGAATAATGAATAGGCTGAGTAATAGAATAGGGTTTAAAGTAACTGAAAATGTTAGAAGAATGAGACAAATCTAAATCAATGAAATATATTTAGATATGACGTTAGGCTTTGTTGGCAAATAAAAACAAAATTACATGTACAGATATGAAGTGAGAGAGTACAAGAATAATAGCTGCTCCTATGGGGAAAACCTGTAAACTAGACTCCTAATTTGATGATGTGAGTTGCCAAAAAATCTGATGCAAACTTAAGCAGCAATAAACATCTAGGAATTATCCAGAAAGTGGGAGAACATAATTCTACTTTACTGTGCATCATTTACAGAATTTCTAGAGAATTATGCATAGTACTGAGTGTTGCAGAGATATAAATAAACTGAATTACATTCTGAAGAGAAAACTTCAAACTCATCATTAGAGACACTATGGAAGAATTGAGGCAATATGGCCTGTAGAGAAGGTGAACATTGAAATTAGCACCCATTGCAAAGCAAAATAAATTTAGAAAATAATCTTCAGTACTGAGAAATAGTTTTCTCTTTTTAAGTTTTATTTTGTGTTTTAAAAGTAATTTTATTCCAATTATTAAAGTGAAATAGGTACACTGTAGACAACTGAGAAAATATGTCACACTATATAAAAAAATTGTGTTATTAATGTTTGTATTTGGTCTATTTCATTGCAGTTTTTGTGTATATACTTCTAATCATACTGCATATAATTTTATACACTATCATTTAGCATTGTATCATTAATGCTTTATTTTAAAAATTAATATTTACTTTCCCACTCAAGTCTGAAGATTTTTGGGAACATGTGCAGAGAGATTTTGTGTTTTCAAGTTCACTTTCAAAACTAAGTACAATGTAGAAGACTCTCTGATGCTGACCTAGATGTTGGGGACACAACAGAAAACAAAAGACAAAGAATTTTTGTGTGGTTTATATTTGAAGGTGTAATTGTTGAGAACACGTATACAATGGACATGTAAGCAAATAAATGAAAACAATGTCTGATACAGTGTATCATAAGGAAATTTGATTTGACAAATGTACCCCTAAAAACGTATGACATTTGAACTGAGACCTACATTACAAGAAGGAGCAAGCAATATACAAATCTCACAGCAGACAGTTTCAGGCAGAAGAAATAGCATATATGAGAATCTATATAGATAAGAATAAAAGGGTCAGTGTGGCTTGAGTTTGTAAGACTGGAGGAGGGCAGGACAAGGTGAGGTCACGTAGATAGTCACGATGAGGTCATGACAAGGATTTTTATAGTATTCTGCATGCAACAGGAATCTTTCAGAATATTTTTGAGCATGAGAATTACTTTACCTGGTTTACTTTTTGAAAGTATCTTTCTGGCTACTGCAGGTAGGACGAATTACAGTGGGAACAAAGATAGCATTATGGAGAAAAAATACTTTGGTATTATAGTGAATAAAGATACCAGATACATGTTAGAGTTAAGATCTAGTTCCATCTGCTAAACATGAAAGAATGACTTAACCTCTCTGAGCTTTGATTTCCTCCTGTAGGAAATGGGAAGTATAATATCTACTTTTTGTAAAATCCACCTTTGCAGATGTCTTATTTGCTTTTTTTTTATGAGTTGAAAATCTCAAATGACTAACTAAACATATGTTATCTTCTTTGGCATATAAAGTAAGCTGAAAAAGATTTAAAGGTGCCTCTAAAAACATTTCAGGTAAACATGGGGTACTTTAAACTCAGTCACATGATCTGTGGTTGAGCTATTTTACATTCAATTCTCATACTTTTTAAGATCTTCAGTGAAAAGAAATAAAGTACTTGTAATTTTTAAGAATGATGACTAAATACAGGAACACAGAGGAGAGAAGAGGAGAAATCTATTTCAGGGGATTAGACAACAGAGTAACTAAAAACAATAGTAAGCACAAATCACAGAAATAAATTATATAGGTTAAATTCCTAAAAGTGAGCTCTAAGAAACTACCTTCCCTATTTAATTAACACTGAATAGTGATGTTTAAAGTTGGCCACTTGACATTTTGTTGTATTATGATTGGTAATTGTTGCCACTGGAATTCTACTCCCATCTCAGTTCTAAGGCCTTTCTTGGGTAAGCTTGAGGAAAGACTCAGAAATACATATTTGACCATTAGGTAGTAATCTAATTCCCAGGTGGCCTGGCTTGTTCTTTGGCACTTTCTTTTAGGGGCCATGCAATATCACTTTAACCATACTTTAGTGATTTGTTGGTTGGGCACATCTTGCCCAGTTAACAATGTGACTTCTTTCTCCTGACTACTTCAAATCCTTTTTTTGGAAAGACAGGGAACAAATAAACAAACAAATCAATTTTCTACTCTCAGAAAGCCTATTCCAAGGGTAGATTTAAGAGGTTCAATTGAAAACACCTCGTCTATTAGCCAGCAATCTTAGAGATGACCAAACGTTTCTGAATAGCTTTGGAGGTCATTAAGAACATTATAGTAATAGGATTGAAGCTTTTATGTTAGACTATCTATGAAAATGAGGGAAAAATCATATGTTTTTCAGTCTTTACCACTGTAATCCTGAGAAGTTTCATTCCAACACGAGAGTACTGCAATTTTCCACCAAAAGACCTGATTGTATTTTCTCTAGACTTCTTCATATTCGTCCCCATGTTCATATTGCAGAGTCAAAAATGCCATTGAACCTGTGTATGCTGCTTTGTGTAAATGTGGGCATATTCAACTTATCACACCTCAATTTAGGGATATTTGACTCTTTTTAAAAGAAGGAAATTATAATTATTTAAACATGACAACACCCAGAAATTGTACTTATTTTGTGCTCTTGGCTAAGAACTAATAATGCAGCTAGAAATCTGTTAGGACAATTAGAAGCCAGCCTGCTGTAATCTAAGCTGTAAACTGGCTAGAACGTGGCTGTGTTACATTCTTATCTCTGAAAAATGAAAAAAAAAAAAAAAAAAAAAAAACAACAAAAAAAAACCGCGTACAATAAACCTGTTCTCAGACATTTAAAAGAACTCGCTAGCATATACATTTTAAAGGCCACACATATATGTGTGTGTGTGTGTGTGTGTGTGTGTGTGTGTGTGTGTAGATATAGATATATTCTTTAGGTTAAAAGGAAATATTAAAATCTGTTCACTGAAAAACAGATTAGAGGCCACAAAAGAATTTGGCACATGATAATGAGATTTCAGCGTAAATGACATGCAGTGATATTCCAATGTATCATGGCATCAGAGAAGACTCACAGCCTTTCCATGCAGACCAAAAGAATCATTGCATGCTGTCTTCTGAGTGCTGAAGTCCAGAGTGACATGGCCTTTTTGGGAGCTGAGGTTTAACCTTGGAGTTTGCTTTGGTTCACATCCCAGGAATTGGACTACTGAGAGCTAAGGGCAAGATGCCAGGCCTAAGAAGCCACAGGAATGAACCAAGCCTCTCTCAGAGGCAGCAAGGCTACACAACCCGAAGGACTTAGCAGAAGGTTTCATTGTCCCCAGTGGAATTGGCATCACAGAAGGAAAAGTATTAAGGACCTGCTGTTAAAGAGCAGCTATGTGATGTGCTTGACAGAGCATAAGATACAGAGGCAGAAATGTAGGTTTAAGTCTTGGGTCTGTTACAAAGAATCCTAGCCAAATCACACATTGCCATTGGACATACAGCTTCTTTATCTTTATAATGGGAATAATAATAATTAACTTATTTCACATGCTTACTACATTCCAGGCACCTGTGCTGTGAGGGTCATGGACATGCACCACTTCACAAAGGTCTCCCTTCAAGAAATGAGAACCTCCAGCTGCTACCCTTTGGGATCCATGGGTGTTTGTGCTATGGCCATGCTTCCTCCAGGCTGTTCTCAGAGGATGACTCACTAGGGATATTAGAATTGGGCTATTTCTTCCCATTGCAGAACACCACTAGCAGGTAACTTTTTATTTGGATTGAGTCTTTTTCAGAAATGCACTCTGAAGCTTTTCCAAACCAATCCTTTATCCGTGTGGTCCTTTGCTCACATGTGTCAGTCCTACATTGCAATCTGAAGCCTCCTTTCACTTTCTCTCTGTCTCCTCCTCTATTCTTCACATGTATTTTTTCCCCAAGAAATCTCTTGAACAGTTTATTCCATCTAGGTGTCTGCTTCTTGAGTGACCCAAACTGAAACACACAGTAAGGGATTGATATAATCTCATTTACTTTTCATAACGAGCCTATGAAATTCCTATTATGATCTCCACTTTACAAACATGGAAAGAAGTAGAGAGGAATTAAATTAAAAATAAAAGGGTTATTTCACAAAGTTGTGTGAAAATCTAATGACATAGTATCTGTGGAAGGGCTTTATAGCTAGTTTAATTTAGTTTAGTTTAGTTTCGTTTTGTTTTCAGTGGTGGGGAAAAACACAGAGTATCCATAGCATAGTTTTTTTCTCCCTTAGGTTTCTACCAGTTTTAGGCACTTATGGTCGAAAACTTTGCTTAGCTTCCAAAGGTGTCATGAGAAAGCAATACTATATCTTTGTCCCACTCTTTGCCTCACATGTTTTTCTATCCTTTGGGGACCAGGTAGAGTGCCATTTGCACACGTAAGTCAGGGTAATATGACATGCTGGGCAGGGCATTCTAATCTGCAAAACCAGAGTTCTATTCTCCTAAGCTCTCTAATCAATTTAATAATCAACAATTTCCCCAACATCCCAGAGCCTGGTGGGCGGGTGTCCGCCGCCGGCCCTGGCTCCTCGCCTTGTGAAATAAAGTCTTCTCCCCCCCCCCCCCACACACAAATAAAATAAAAAAATAATCAACAATTTACTAGTCACTAAGTAAGACAAAGCTGCAGTAAATAAGAGATTTTTGCTTTTATTAATGTCCTTTCTAAACATTCAGGCTTACTAACAAAAGTCCTGGTATTAAGGTATGTAGTGGCCAGTGTGGATGGTCAACATATTCTTTTATTTCCCCCCTGCTAATTAAGCTTGACCTGAACAAAGGCTAATTTTATGTTCTTTGGTGAAACAGAGGCCATCGCTTTTTTCATAAACCAGTTTTCACAGAGCAGAGTAATTTATTCCTTTTTGCCACTTGGATACATCACTTGGATGCACCATTTTGCATTCTGTATACAACCTACGCTTCCTTGATCTCCATCTTGTTCTGGAGTACAGTTACAAGCTTGTTGAAACAACAGTTTGGACTACAAAACTAACCCCATTTCTAGAGACAAGGAAGCGATGTCCACAGAGTACGTGTAGATGGGAAGTTGTGAGGCAGGCATCATTCTTATACACCTAGATGTTCAGAAAAAAAATTATTCAGACAATCTGTAGTATTGCTTTTACTGAGATATGGGAAGGAAGGGTCATAAAAAGCTATGGGAAAACAGGACAACCATGATGGGCCTGAGCAGAGAGTAGCACTGAGAGCTACAGAGTAGAAGAAAGTGCCAGTAAACAGTGCCTGAAGATAACCAGCAGTTGTATGCATTATCTGCAGATTCTCCTTGAATGTGAATAGTCAGAGAAAGCAACAAGGATGGAACTGTCGCATTTGTGGAGTTCCCAGTGGTGTTTCCAAGGAGATACGCTGATTAGACCAACTGATGAGTTTGGAATCTTGTGGGAGTCAAAAAGTTCATCTCCTCAAGCGGACTGAATATCGGCCTCTAACAGATTCAGCAATGTCAGAGAATTCCAGGGAGCTTAGAAAGCTATCAGGGGCAAGTACCTCCTCCTCCCTGTGAATTCTGACAGCTCGTGCCTCTGACTGAGAGGCATTCTTCTGAATAAAAGTGCCAGCTTGTCTCTCCCACAGGGGCAGTAGGCAGAAGGAAACCGGGACCCCTGTGTGGGTCTTACAGACTCCTCCATTTGTTTTCATTTTGCCAACAGACACTTCTATTTAAACTTCTTGGAAGGATATCTCAATAACAGCCCTTTGCTGAGGCCCGGAAGACAGAAGAGGAGAACCATCTGCCCTCTTCTCTTCACTCAGTCTTCCATCCTGCTTGATGACACGGGCTACAAGGCCTTTGACAGAAACAACTTGTCTTAGGTTCTGATCAGTTTAACAAATAGGACAGACGGCTGCTGAGCACTGTCTAAGTAACACTGGTAAGTATGCATTTAAGCGATTAGCTCACATCCATTTATCAAAGTGAGGCTTGATAACAGACCAAAAACTATATACACACTCCAAAAAATAAATCTCTGGCTCATCGTCATTTTGATTCATATCAGTCTTCTGCAAATCCGAACACTGCATACCCCTTATTAAACAGATCTTTGTTTTAAATGAGGCTTTGCCATATTTCCTTGGCCCAATTCTTACAAGTCATTTTGTGATTACATGATCAGTTAGGTAAATATATTATTAGAAAGAAATGCCTTTTCTCTGCTACTCATTTCCGTATGGAATATTTTCCCTAAGAACGCTCCTGGCTTCTATTCATTCCTTCACTTATTTCCTCTGGGAGTTGATATAGCATACCTGATGGTTTAATTTGGGAAGAATAATTCTGTTGGCCCAGATTCACTCTTCCTCTTTATGGGAAGGGGCTGCCAACTGAGACCACAGGAGAAGCTTCCTCAGGTTCTCCTTGCTATGAGTCCTGCAGGAACCTACCTTTGCAGGCTGTGGGGCAGTGTGCTCAGGGACAGGACTACCTTACCCAGGAGGGGTGAGTCTTCTAAGTCAAGGGTTTGGTATTAGCAAAGCCATGGGGCGGACAGACCCCAAAATACAACAAATAAGTTAGTAATTATCAGTACTAAGATGACATTTTGGCCTCTGTTTTTCCTTCATTTTCTTTTCAACTTGTTCAGAACCAGGCTGAGAAAAAGAGATCCTATAGACTGGCAGCTTCTTGAAGAGATAGATGATTATAGTATCAGTAGTCTTACTATCATATGACTCAAATGTCTTTTATATCCTTTAGTAATTACCTCTCTACTCTTATGAGGAAAACTGTAACTCACAAACATGGAGATAGTGGGGTAGGTACAAGGAGATATTGATCCCTGGGCCAATGTGTTCTAAAAACTGAAAATCAGGTGATTCACAGGAGTGTTTTTCAAAGAAAAAAATAGAAGAATAAGATAGTTAAACCACACAACATTGTTTTTTAGGAACTTTAGATGAACTTGTTGTTAGACCCGGTAAATAAAGTCACATCTTTCACATATAGTCTCACACATACACAATGTCTTACTCATTAGCCAAATATGATTGCTGAAAAATAGATAATATATGTGGAAAAAAAACTTCTGGTAAATTAAGGCACTACAGACTATCAATATATAATTATTATTACTATTGCATTTATGAATGCTCATAGTCAGGAGAAACCAAGAAAAATTGGTGGAAGAAAACTAAATAGAGAATGTAGCAAAATGATGAATCAAGATTGCAAAGGCTGGTTTTAGTACTTCTAAGATGTTTATTCTTTGGTGAATAAAAGTTCCACATAAGTTTTCTGATAATAAATGTATATAGTATTATAATTTGGTATTTTGTATTTACAGTTTGTAGGGATTTTAAATCACACTGCCATACATATGTTTGTTGTGCAATGCACATTTTGTTATGGGGAAACATGTTCAGTTTTGGCACATTTCACCACAGATGTGCCTATTAGCAGTGTTCTGATCTGTCAGTTTGCGCCATGCATATGCAGAGAGTGCCAATGACCCTCCCAGATATGATACTTCTATGCTTATGAGACACAGATAAATGAGCCTGGACCTTAACTGTCTATGCAAAAAGAAATGGACAGACACACAACACAGCGTTAAGAGGAGAGAGCCCTGGCCCCACATGTGACATCGGTAACCCATGTGGGTACCCAGATGTCATAACCCTCATAAAAGGGTCACTTCTTTGTGTCAATTATTTCAAACAGATAAGATACAAACACCAGTTGAAAATGATCTCAACCAAAGAGTTTTCATAGCCCACCCGAGGCTGAGTTCTCAGCAAGTACCTGCAGAAAGTATATACACCCTTAAAGTCAATTCTTCCAAGCTCTGGAAGCAGTCAGACTCCTGAGTGCTTAGGGAATAGAAGCCACCTAAGTCTCTAATCAATAAAAAGCAGTTCTAGGAGTTTATTCCTCCCCATAGAATACTTACTTCTTTAAATATGTCTACATTTATTTATAATTTATATCGCCCTGTTTTCAAAAAGGATTCCAGAGACCAATATATCTACAGAACTGACTTATGTCCAGTTCCTGGTTTATTTTGACCCCTATATAATTTTCTCTAATTGAAAGCTTTTACTGAAATAAATAATATTGATCATTTGTTTTTGCATAAACAGAAATTTCACATAATACTAATTTTATGTATTTTTGTCAGAATCTTAACTATAATTCCATAATTGTTTATCTGGTTACATTTCTTCATGTATATGAAGGAAAATGATAACCCATTAATTAAGCACTGTACATAAAGTAATTGCGTCTGGTAACCTCTCTACTTTAGTAATATAAACACGTGTAAGCATTTGTGTGTGTGTGTGTGTGTGCGTGTGTGTATACCTATACACTTTTGTATTCTGAAAAGCTTAAATGTTCTAAGAAATCAAGATTTATAGAAAAAGAAAATTTTGTCCCCCAAGTGAATTTAATGGTTGAATTTTTATTTACTTTTACTTTAGATTTACATACAAATGAACTACCAAAGCCCCCTTCTATCAACCCAGAATAAAATCTGGTTTTAGCATACGCAGTCCTATGAGACATGGTTAAAGGATATCAGAGATAGATAGAGATAAAAGAAATCAAGGACCATTCCTCCACGATTCTCCAAAGAGGAAAACAACAATCGAAGAAAAAAGAGTGAGAGAACAGATGGGCTGGCAGAGTTTTGCTTTCTATGTGACATTGTGTACTTATTATTCACATGAGGACTAATTTATAAACCCAGATAGTGTTTATAAACTACACTGTCCTAATGGAAATGAAAGCATTAATACACCTAGAAGATTCTTTACTTTCCAGGTTTTAATTAAAATCACAGGCGTTAAGAAGCAAAAATGTCTTCATGGAATACAAGTCTAATGAAGTATTTCCTTGCCTAGCACAGAGCTCTGTGTGCAGTCCCAGCTTGCTGGCACCAGCCACTGGAAAATCCAACCCCCTTGTAACTAGAGGAGCTCTCTGAAAATTAGAAAAGCAAATCATAGCACATTTTTTTTTTCAAATAAATATAGTTGCCAAGTCAGAGCTAGGAAAAACAATAGCAAGTCATAAGTTAAAAACACACGCACACACACACACACACACACACACACACACACAACCTTAGAGCATGTTATGTTAATTAGCTACCTAGAGGACTGGAGGCAAATGTGTTTGTTCTATGTGCCGAAAAGAGGGAAAGATCTCTCAGCTCAGGAAAGAGGAACGTGGAAACGTGGCAAACACTATCTAAGAAAGAGGGGAGAGAGAAAGGAAACAAGAGGAAAGGACTGAATGAGTTTTGCTACCAGATGATGGTGAAAAAGACACAGAAACTTAGGAAGAGACCGATTAAAATGCCCACCACGTGACTGCCACTCAGCTGACGCACTCTTTCTTTTTGCCTCTTAAAAAGGTATCACCTCGTTTATGCATAGGCAAATTAAGGCTGTGGTAGAATTAAACCGTCTTCCCAGTAAATCAGACAGCAAAAGGGAACAGCGAGCTATATATATATATATAAAATATATATATATTATATATTAATATACATATATAATATATATTTTATATATATATATATAAAATATATGTGCAGTTACCAGCTGCTTTGTTTAGTGATAATGATAATGGTGATAATGATGATGATTGTTAATGATAATGACATAAATGATGACGGTATATGCAATATATTAAGTACCAATGTCAGGTAATAGGCTAGGTGTTTTACAAGGATCATTTCTAACTCACAGAACAACTCTGGGAAGTAGGTATTATTTACCCCTTACTAGTATGTACATATACATTACCACAAATGATATGACTATTGAGCGACAGCCTGTATTTGAAAAAAGCTCTTTAAAATAACAGGAGTTTTATTTTATTTTATTATTTATTTTGATACAGGATCTCACTCTGTTGCCCAGGCTAGAGTATAGTAGCATGATCTCCACTCACTGCAACCTCTGCCTCCTGAGCTCAGTGATTCTCCCACCTCAGCTTCCTGAGTAGCAAGGACTACAAGTGCACACCACCATGCCCAGCTAATTTTTGTATCATTTGATAGAGATGGGTTTTACCATGTTGTCAGGCTGGTCTTGAACCCCTAACCTCAAGTGATCCACCCGCCTTGGTCTCCTAAAGTGCTGGGATTACAGACATGAGGTACCACACCTGGCCAAGAACTGGATTTTTAAAAAGAGTATTCTGGTTGTCCTTGAAGACTAAAATACACATACATATAATATATATATATTCTTATCTGTATTCATATATGTACGTATGAAGGGGATGGATGTGAGAAGGAGATAACATTTATTGAATATTATCTTTTTCCCTGGCATCTGCTGGGTTCATATTTTATTTTAACTCAGTTCTCAAATTGTCTTATAAGATATGAATTTATCCTTCTTTTTTGTGGTATGTTGGAAACTGATGCCCTGATTTTTAAGAATTTTTGCCTAAATTCACTAGTAAATGGCACAAGCTGTATTTGAATCTAAGTTGGTCTGACTCTGAATAGTACTGACCAAAATAAGTATAATTCAGGCCACACATGAGTCACATATGTGATTTTAAAGTTTCTAGTGGTCCTGGTATACAGCTAAGCACACCACAACCATAGTCAATGGTCACCTTCTCTTGGTTTCTGGGTTGACCCAGAATCAAGGATTTTATTTTCTAGTGATTATCGGTACGATTCCTCTTGACGACCTTATGATGGCTCCACATAAGTTGGCAAAGTTGAGTAAGGAGTGAGTTCTCAGCGCCCATCACTACTGCACATTCTAAGAATGCACACAACAGCTCCAAAGACTAGCACAGTTTCAGGCAGGGAAACTAAGCCCGCAAGGACAGATGTCCTCTTTACTGGACTTCATCTGTGAAAGGCATTTTTCTGTTAGTTTATTTTGGCCCTCCAATCAGAGAAATAAAATTCATATGAGAAACCAAGTATACACCTATATATGCCAACCATATTGATTTAAAAATATCCTTTCATAATCGAGGAGTGAATAAAATTATAGTGTGTCGATTAGGAGTTAGTGCCACAGAGATGTGTAACAATGGCTGTTACAATGATGCAGTTTAATAACACAAACATTTCTCACTTCAACACTGTTACCATATTCCTAGAAGTATTCTTTCTAAACACCATATGGACATCCTTTAAAAAAATAAACGTTGGCCCTTGATTTACTTGCAAATTTAAGGTGTTTTATATTGGGCTTCCTTAAAGCAGGGTGCATTCTCTAAGAAATATGTGGGCAAAGGTTAGATTTACCCTATTTCTTAATGACTATAGGCAAGAAGAGTGTACATTAACTAATTACTTGTCCATTAATCTAGTGTGGTTGTTGAAAGGATTAATATATCCAGACATCTTTAAGGATAACCATAGAAAGACATTGATTCAGATGAGTGGCCAGAATAGAAGTCTTACTCAAATATAGCCACAGTGTGTTCCATGCAAGACACCATGCATAGAAATAAATGTTACTTGTCTTCAAGGGTTTTTCATTTAAAAATGGATATACTGATTATAAAACTGTAAAAATGTATAAGGTATTAGAAATAATAATTATATACACTTATCATTCTCATGTTCTTTGTATATATGTTTCAAATTTTCTAGTCAATCTTACTTTAAATGTATTGACAGACCATAACTTCAGTGCACCATTCTTTATTGCCCACCCAACATATGCTTGGTGAGTCTAACTGGCTATAAATAATAGAACTGAATTTTTAACAAGGCACATATCTCCCTAACCAAATCATAATCCTTTATAATATGCTCGTGTTGTATCATTATAAAAGTAATTAGACCATTTTACATTTCTCTTTTGATATTGATTTAAATAATATAGTAGACAGTCTTTGGAATTTTTAGTGATTTTTTGAAATCATATTTTTAAAGTAAATAAACTATCATGACTTTACTTAACCCCTAAATATAGTAGGTATTATGCTAAGTGCTTAATAGATATTAAATCATAATTTAACATTTTAATTTTCTTCGTGTGTGTGTGTGTGTGTGTGTGTGCACTTTTATTCAACTGGTCTCAAGTCAGTGTACAGGTAAGTGCTGGCTGCCTCCACCACTCCCAGGGAGACCAAAAGCCTTCATACATCTCAAGTTGGGGGACAAAAATGGAGCAGCCATTTTAGCTAACAAAGGCTAAAATCTTTCAAAATAAAACAAAATAAAAAAGCATTAAGGCAAAGATTAAAAATTTTTTTGCATTACATAATTTACATGAAAGCAATGCTATTACCTCCCCTGTATGGATGTGGGAGAGTACTGGGTCATTCTCCTTAGAGAGAAGTGGGGTTGGCTTTTGGGAGGGCAAGGGACTTCCTGTAACAATGTATCTCACGATATTTGGAATGACTATTAAAAAAAGAACACTGTCCAATCAAAATCCTAGGCCACATTGTAGAACTTTGGGGGATGCTCCCTCTGACCGACTACTGTCACCTTCACCATTTCAGTTTTTTAAATCCTGAGTCAAGCCAAAAAAGCAAAACAAAACAAAACAAAGCAAAAAACAAATAAAGCCATGTCAATCTCATCTTGTATTCTGTGCAAGTTAGGTTTTGTCAAGAAAGAGTGTAACGCAGCTAAGTCACAGCCCACCTAGAAGCATTTGCAGTGGACGATGGAGGGGCCAGACTCATTGCACTCCTGCTTCCTTATCCACATCTGCTGGAAGATGGATAGTGAGGCCAGGATGGAGCTGCCGATCCACATGGAGTACTTGCACTTGGGAGGAGCAATGATCTTGATCTTCATCGTGCTGTATGCCAGGGTGGTGATCTCCTTCTTCACCCTGTCAGCAATGCCAGGGTAAATGGGAGTGCGACCAGACAGCACTGTGTTGATAAACAGGTCTTTGCGGATGTCCATGTCACACTTCATGATAGTGTTGAAGGTAGTTTCATAGATGCCAAATGATTCCATGCCCAGGAAGGAAGGCTGGAAGCATGCCTTGGGGCAGCAGAACTGCTCATTGCCAGTGGTGATGACCTGGCCATCCAGCAGATCATAGTTCTTCTCTAGGGAGGAGCTGGAGGCCGCTGTGGCCATTTCCTGCTTGAAGTCCAGGGTGATGTAACAAAGCTTCTCCTTGATGTCACACAGGATTTCCAACTCAGCCATGGTGGTGAAGCTGTAGCCACGCTAGGTGTGGATTTTCATGAGGTAATCAGTCAGGTCCCAAGTCCAGATGCAGGATGCCATGGGGGAGGGCATACCCCTCGTAGATGGGTTCAGTGTGGGTGACCCCATCACTGGAGTCCATCATGATGCCAGTGGTACGGCCAGAGGTGCACAGAGACAGCACAGCCAAGATGGCCATGTACATGGCTGGTGTGTTGAAAGTCTCAAACTTGATCTGAGTCATCTTCTAGAAGTTGGCCTTGGGGTTCAGGGGGGCCTTGGTCAGCAGTGCAGGGTGTTCCTCAGGAGCCACACGCAGCTTGTGGTAGAAGGTATGGTACCAGATCTTCTCCATGTCATCCCAGTTGGTGACAATGCTGTGCTCAGTGGGGTATTTCAGGGTCAGGATCCCTATTTTGCTCTGGGCCTTGTCACCCACATAGGAGTCCCTCTGACTCAGGCCCAACATCATGCCCTGGTGCCTGGGGCACCCCACGATGGAGGGAAAGATGGCCCGGGACATCATCACCCATGAATCCGGCCTTGTACATGGTGGAGCTGCTGTCCACAATGAGTGCAGCCATATCCTCCTTCGTGGTGAGCTGGTGGCAGGTGTGGACAAGCGGCAGAGTGGTGAGAGTGAGGATCTGTGCTCGCATGGTGGACGTGGTCTGGGTAGTCAACAGTTTAGTTTTTATAGAACCGTATGCATCACTATCCCCATTTTGCAGCTGAGAAAACTGGGAATCAGAGATATTAACCAAAAGACACAAGACTACACAACTGGTAAATGGCTGAACCAGGCTATGTACCCCAGAACTCCTGAACTTTCATATCCAGAATGTTCTTACAATGAGAAAAATGTGATTTTGAATCAAGTCTTGAATAAACCAAGAGTGGTCAACTTGGGTAACACTATTTGGATCTAAAAATAAAGGATGACTTTAAAATAATAAGTTTTCTTTGTGATTCTCAAAATAATTCTATTCCCCCCCAAAATTTTCATAATATGAGCAATAATATTATTAGAATAATGACATAAGAATCTATAATAATCAGTTCTATGTATATATTCTAGTTTACTCATTTAAGCTGTATTCTTGCTGTATTATAGTCTTATCTTTTAATCACTTGAGGTGAGAGGAGATTGAGGGTTAAATTTGAAGTTCATGAAGGTGCATCCAAAGACATGGGCCACTGAGTGTCTTCCAAAGGGATAGCTGAGCATTAATATGGGCACATCATGCTTGAGGAGCCCAAGGGAATAGCAGATAATCAAGCCATCATTGTATAACAGAAGAGTCAGTAGAAAAACTAGGAAGAGACCATTTGCAGTCTCTTCAGTTCGTGTCCAGGATTCACTTTCTATATGTATAAGATAGACTAATGATGCCCAATTCACACTGGTCCTGCAAGGATCAAAAGATAAGAAGTAGAAATCCTATGAGTCATTGTCTGACTAATAGAAGCACAGAGTGTTAGTACCTCTTCTTCCTCTTCACTGAAGCTCATCCCAGTCTTGAGCAGAAAAAAATCTCAGTAAGGACAAATACAAAATACACAAACAGCTAATCAACACTCAAGAGTTAGCCTGTGCAGATTGAGAACTCATATCAATATCTGTGAGATTAAGGTTTCTGTTCTCTATAATTTAGAGAAAAATGGAAACTGAACCAAGGATCAGGGTGAAGAAAATGAGCAGTGTCTTTATAGAGTGGTAGAAAGTGCTGTGATTTTCTTTCATAGCAAACATAGCCAGGATAGAACAGTAGCACACATGTTCTCTCTCATACACATTTCAAAAGACAAATCGTGTGATTTGGTAACCACTCACATGTTCATGCTCAAATGAATGCCTAGCCAGTAAATTCCTTGGAGAGTGTACAACGTCAACAGAACACTTTGCTACAAAAGTTTTTGTTGTATACAAAGATGTCAGTCTCTTTACAACTGTGCCTCTCCAGATACGTTTTCCCAGAGGAAGATAAAGCCTAAGTAGCAAAGGTGGGAGGAAGGGACTGAACAGGAAACACATTACAAGTGAGACCCAGAACAGATGACAGATATAAATGGCTCTGGGAAAACACTTTCTTCATCTTTCCATTTCACACTTGGATGGCTTCAACAGTTTTATGGACCCTCCCAACCCCTACCCCACCTCCTGTAAATGTTTTATGTAATGTCGGCCTATCATTGTGCTTGCACGATAAACATGACAAGCATGCTGCCAGCATCCACCCCAAGGAGGGACTGGCAAGGCCACAGCCTGAACAAATGGATGGGAATCACGTTAGCACACGTTTCTAAGGTAAATCAGAATAGAAACATCACACAATAAGACACCGATTCTCAGATATTTTGTGCAGGAGCTGAATCTACTATTGCTACTGAAAGAACTGTGAACAGGGGAAGGCCTGTCACAGTTACAGATTTTCTGGTGGGTGGGATGGAGGTAGGAGTGACAGAGCCACCTATCAGCCACACCGGAGATGATTGATAATCCAGAAAAAACAGGCAGCGAAGCCCAGCCTCTCTCCAAAATCCATTTGTTATTTCCGATCTCTCTGTGTCTCTGTCTCTGCCTCTCTCACACTGCAGCTAATCAGTGGTGATAGATGAGGGTAGATATTCACTCCTTCCTTCAGGCACCCAATTGCATTTTCTCTTGCTTGTCACCAGGTCTATTATCCATTTCTCAATGAGTCCTTTATACAAATAAGAAAAGAACCATTCTCTCCCTAGAACTATTAATGCTAGTCCTGAAGTGTTGAGAAAAAGGCAGGAAAAAAAGAAAAGATCAAAGGATTTTTTTTTGTTTTGTTTTTTCTCATAAAGGGACAGAAGAAAAGCATTTCCAGGAGAAGTGCACTGAGTAATCACTGTCGAGTGTTGAAGGGGAAGTACAAATAAAAATGCAACAAAATTGGAGAGCTGGGAGTAACATGATTTGGCAAGAGTCTAGCCCTCAACCCTGTGTCCCCATTTGAATTGGATATAGTTATTCCAGTTGGCTCATTAAGGCAGTCCAGGCACCAGTGTAGCTGGTGTTTACAGGACCTTGCCATTTGCATGTCTCTACTGATGACCCACTCAAACAAAAATGGACAAATTTTGGTCATATCTCATTTTCATATCTTCAAGAAGTATCAGCCAGTGAGAAGAGTTGTAAAATTAAGGCTATAAGTGACGTGTGTGTTAACATGATAGGGCTAGAACATCCAGTACTTCACATTGGCTGGGATTCATTTAGAACCCAGCACATGGTGGATCCTCAAAATATTGGATCCAGCATCTGCATGTGAGGCCAAACAGCTTCACAAGAAACAGCCAAACTGAATATTTTGGTCCTAATATATTTGGCGATGTACACGAGGAACATTTTAAATCAGGAGCTCTACAACGTGAAGACAGGGATTTTGCTGAACGTGATAATGGTGATGAAGACAAAAATAGTCATGATCACAGTGATAGCCACAATAAATACAGACTTGAGAAATGTGACCCATCAGGATAGTCTCTTCTTAAACAAACTCCTTTAAAGTGATTTAAAAGATTAAGTGTCCACCTTTCTCAAAAGGAATTCTATTTTATACCTTGAAGTCTTATGAATGGGAACTCCTATTAACTAAATTAAAATCTGTGTCACCTTTGCAAAACTATCTTGTTAATAGATATGTCAGTATCAGGTATTGCTATTTGAAGAAATCTGTTATACATTAAAAGAAGGTATTCTTATATTTACATATAAGTTTCTTGGTCAGAAATACATTGTTGAATTAAACAGGGAAAAAAGATTTGGCCATCCTACCACCTCATGAAGATAACCTGATGAAAGAAGAAAAGTATATTGGTGTTACTTATGCATAGGGAGGAATGGATATTTTTATCAGACTGTCAAAAACAAACTTCTAAATGTTTACATTTAACAATATGTAAATTAAAAAATATGTAATATGTAAATAAAAAATATGTAAACTAAAAAAGCGTCCTACATATGTTGCTGCTTTAAACCAAAGTGTACATTTCCATGTTCTAGAATTTATATATATCTACATATAGTTTATATTTCTGTAATCATCGTATATATCTATTATGATAAATACGAAAAGTGCCATGAGTGCACCAATAGTGCTGGGCATGAGAGGACACTTCAGCACTATTTCTAAACCACGGTTGTATGATTATCGTATATATAATAGTCAAACTATTTCACCTGATAGCTATACTTCTATCAATTTATTAGCATTAATATTGCATCAAAAACAATACTTTAAAAATACACTTATTAGCAAAATAATGCTGAAAAACAATCACTTCAGCACCACAAATTAGAAAAATGAATGAAGCCCTTTGGGGATTAAAATTACCCCCCAAGGGCTTCATTTTCTTTTGGCCCAAAGTTAATATCATCATTATCTAGTTACAAAACATGTGCTGCAAATACTACCCTGACAATAGGCACCAGTGTGCAGCTGAAATAACTCGATGATGTTCCTTTGATACAGCTACTTAAATGGCCTCAGCAGACACAGTTTTAGCCTAAATTATTTTGTGGCAATCAACCTTTAGAAAAGAAAAAAACAAAGCAACTATGGAGCAATTTGATTACCACCTTATATTCTAATCATGTTCATGAGTGACTTTGAATTCTCATATGAATTGACTCTCTAGATTAAGAAGTCTATTTGGTATTATTCGAGCTGTAAATATATAAACAAATAATTTATCATTCAGGCCCTTGATTATCAAATGATTTTCCAATCCTTAATTCAATGCATTATTGTTCAACCCTAAACTTTGCTTTAATTATATAAAATACATTCTGAGAATTATTTATGTGAATGAGGGTTCAGGAACTGCTGCCACATTGTGATGGTCTCTCCTTGTTCTATCGGAGTGGCCCCCTTATTTGAGAAGAGCATATAACCTACCCAAGAAGCATGAGTCTATGAAGGCATCATCCTTCAGTTTTTGTGCCCTGAAGGCACAACTGTTTGGATAAGTATCGACATTTCACCCTTCATCAATGCTAAAATGTAGCACTGAGTTCCTACAATAAAGGCTTATGTCTTCGGCCTTTTTCTTATTAATCCTATTACGTTTGTCTTTATGAGCTCTCCTCGTTCTTTTCACTCCCTCCGGGGCTTAGCTGCAAATGAGATTTCACATCTCAGTGTAAAATAACCCGAACATTTTTCTATAAAATTAAATAAAAGTCCTCCATCCTGGCACTACATGCCTAGAATCCAATTTCTGGAACCAATGTCTTTCCCAATGCCTCATCGTCTTCTTGCCATCTCACTTTTCTTAGCACTAGGAGCATTTTTTTTTTTTTTTTTGCTTTTTCTTTTGCATTCAATTGATGTATTGGTGTGGGAAGTAAGAACAGTGTCTGGTGATCAGAATTGAATAGTGGAGAGCAGAATCCTATGCCCACTTTTCTGAAGACACTGTATGACTAGAACTGAAAACTAGTCTCTCCTGTGGCTCAGGCCATCTCTGTTCCTCTCTGCTAGTCTGTGCCTGTGCTTCTAGAGTGAACCAGCTACAATCACACATACAAACACAATCCTTCGACGCTCCTCCTTGAAAATGAATTAGAGTTTCTCCAAAATAAAACTCAGAGGATAAACAAGTCCTAGGCACACTGCAAAAGCTTTAGTCCTTTGAAGGCATTTCAAGTATCAGAAGCATCCCATCCTAATGGATCTAAGTCCAAACACACAAACTAAACAAATGCCAGGCATCCCAGGAATCCCTCAGAGCGTTCTATCCAGTACATCCAGGTGTGATTACAGGTGAGTAGAATTTTTCACTTAAAGAAATTCCAGGTAGTATTGAGGTTTTATACATAGTAACATTTTTTTTAAATAACAAAAAGAAATGATTCATTCAAACATTTTGCATCCTCCTCAAGATCTTGCTTAAATTTAGATCACAGGTGCAATGTTAATAAAATTCCACTTTCTGAAGTTTTCTCTCTATATAAATTGGCAATGGATGGCAATGAATTATGCACACAGAAAACACCAAGTAAATCTAGTTTAGTGAAAAGTATGTTAAATTGCCACCCTAGTTATTTTCTGATCCAAGAAGAGTCTCCATATTTTTAAATTTCAGAAATTACTTTGGAGATCTTTCACCCACTCTTAGCCCAATTTTTTTTTAATCGCTTAAACACAGAGGAAAATCTATAGAGATACAGACAAAAATACCTTCAGAAGGTGACAGCAAGGTGTGAAACACCTAGGTAAATGTAGCAGGAAGTGTTCAGGACAGAGGTAAACTGGTCACATCATTACATCTATCCTAAAGATACTTACATGCTTCAACAGGAATAAATAAAATGCATATCAAACATTTTGTGGTGCTCCCCACCTGTCAGAGAACCCGGAAAGAAATGAAGCCTAATGCTGCTTCTAACTGTCTATGGTTCTACTATTAATTTAAGAAATTCTTTTGAAACTGAGCTATAGCAATGGGATAGCCACTAAATGATATAAATGTTTCACATCACTAAAAAGTTTCAATGGGATTAAAATAACCCTACTAATATTAGCTGGGCTTACTAAATTATTTTGCCTTGGGAATTTAATCCGAAATTGTATAGGTTTCTGATTGAATAAAAAATAATTATTATTGAAAGTAATTCTATAGAAAACAGAATCTCATTGGGAAAGGTACCATCATTTATGAGAGGTAGAATTCTAGCCATGAAAATATCACATGAAGAAGACTGAATGTGAATTTGTATACAAGTTATAAAAGAAAGATTAACTGACTGCATGTATCAAAGGCTTCAAAATACCACTTGAAAATATGAATATGTATGCTATGGATATTATTTTTTATATCATCACTACAAGCAAAATGAAGTACATTGAGAATATATTATAAAGAAGATAATCCAGTTGCTTTCTAACTGACATAAAATCTACCATATTAAATAGCAAATGTATTTTGCTGACATAACTCCCAGAGAGATATTTCACTTTTGCTTATGCTAATTCACAAAGAATGCATCAGGTCTATGAGGCAAGTCCAATCAGTAGTGATTATGTAAAAAATATTATGGCCAAGGTTTTGTAGGCTTTATGGATGGGAGGGCCTAACTATATGACTTTTGGAGTTTCATAGATAAATTTTGAAAAGATTCAGATAAAAAATATTGTTTTACTCCTGATAATTTGCAAATACTCAGTGATTATTGCTTGTACTAACCTATCATGATTCTACATCTTTTTCACAGAATATAAGAAGTTCTTAACCATGTTAGTGGCTGCTGTATATAAGGGAGGTACTTTAAAAAGTAATATTTCAGGCTGTTAAGCTTAGAATCCACATATCAAGTGGATACAAACATGAGTTTATATCTCAAAATTGACTCCTTAGACTGCTGCTGGGTGAATACCTACTTGTAACATGCCAACTTTCTGGAAGCAAACAGAATTTTGAGGAGTTCCAAATCAATTTGTATATAAAATCTAACTCTGTCTACACTTTTCAAAAGTCTTCTGTCATCTGACCTAATCCTATCTACCTAAGGCCCTTTCCTTCTAAACAAATCAAGTTAATAGTCTCATGTTGTGCAACATATACCATACTTATAACCAAAAGCCTTTCATCATATTGTTCTTCTTACTTAGTATTCTCCTTCTTAACCCTTCATCCATCTAAATCCCAGCCATCCTTCTCCTGTTCAAGCTCAAATTCAAACTCTTTCACAAGGGCTTAGCCAACATTCTCAGCCTTCGCCCATCTTTTTCAAATTTCTAAAGAACATAGCATGAACATGTCCCAAACTATAAGTTTATTCCATCTGGATATTTTAATCTTTTCAAGTATATTGTGATCTCGCCACAGACCTGGCTCTCATCTGAGAATTCTAAATATCTTGCTGTACCTAGTAGGACTCTAATTGTATAATGCGTTTTCAATACAAATTGAAGGAAAAAAAAATAGTCATGAACATATACTAATCAATATCTTAGAAACGGATTTTGCCAAATAATTATATGAGAATACAACTGTTCATGAAAATATATGTAAGAATTCAGTTTTCAAGAGATATGAAAAGTATAAAACTGGTTGGCTTGAAATGGGTTGGAGTTTGCAAGTTAAATTCTAAGTGATTATTGGACTGACTAATCACTAGTATCCTTCTTAGAAATGGCCATCTAATGGCTTTAGAATGGATTGAAGTAAGCAGTTGGAATAGGAGGTCATATCTGACTTGCAAATATGAGGCAGCAACAATTACCTCAATTAAGTTTGTATTATCTTGAGATAAGGTTTTCTCTCTTTTATTGGAATAAACACCTGAGGAATCAACCAAGTGGGTATTACTGATAAACATACAAGACTGAAGCCTTTTCTTGACTGAGGAGAAACAGAAAAGACCTGATCTCCACATATTCCTCAAAGAAAACCATTGCTATTTTGTAGACACTAACATGTAGACACTAACATGTAGACATGAACAGGACTCCTATTTGCTTTATAATTATATCTAGTTATAAAGCAGCTATCAAAGTTTGTTCTCTATGTTTAAAGATATAACTGTATGTTTACTGAATTTAGAAAAAGAGTACAAGTGCCAAAATAAATATGTTAGCGTTTGCAAATAAAATGCATTAAAAATAAATATATTGTAGAAGACAGTGTGGAGATTCCTCAAACAACTAGAAATAGAAATTCCATTTGACCCAGCAATCCCATTACTGGGTGTATACCCAAAGGATTATAAAGCATTCTATTATAAAGACACATGCACATGTATGTTCATAGCGGCACTGTTTACAATAGCAAAGACCTGGAACCAACCCAAATGTCCATTCATGATAGACGGGACAAGGAAAATGTGGCACATATACACCATGGAATACTATGCAGCCATATAAAGAACAATGAGTTCATGTCCTTTGTAGGGATATGGATGAATCTGTAAACCATCATTCTCAATATCTGTAAACTGATATAAGAACAGAAAATCAAACATTGCATGTTCTCACTCATAGGCGGGTGTTGAACAATGAGAACACATGGACACAGGGAGGGGAGCATCACACACTGGGGTCTGTTGGGGGAGGGCAAGGGATGGACATTGGGGGGCGGTGGGGAGGTCAGGGAGGGATAACATGGGGAGAAATGCCAGATGTAGGTGGTGGGGGGATGGAGGCAGCAAACCACATTGCCGTATGTGTACCTATGCAACAATCCTGCATGATCTGCACATGTACCCCAGAACCTAAAGTACAATACAAAAAAAATTTTTAAATATAAAAATAAAAGAAGGAGAGGAGAAAGGGGAAAGGAAGGATTCTACCCAAATCTCAAAAAAAAAGTGTGGTCCCATTGACACATTAAAAATAAATAAATAAAATAAAATAAAATAAATATATCTCTGAACTTTCATCTTGCTTTGAAAAAAAAAAAAAAAAAAAAAAAAAAAAAAAGAACTATACCTTTCTAGATTATATGACCTGTTGGGACTCCATGTTAATGAAGTCTGAAACATTTGCCTCTCAATGGGATGGCTGTTTGACCTCCTGCTGAATAAAGATTTCCTCAACTTAACTATCATATAAGGACATCCTGATACTAAAATGGAAAGGATATGGCAAGATTGGTTAAACCATCCCTTTGAGCATTCTTTCACACTTGCTACTGCCAACACATAACTCTCTTGAACAGAAGCCAGACCCAGTTTAACTAATTTTATATTTAAGTATTAATAATGCATGATAAGCCATGTCTGATGTGACAAATTGCAGTAACTATTAAACCATTTGCCCATTCGATATATCTGATTAATCATGACAGACACACCCTGTGACAAAGATAAACCTCTTAATTTTTTTTTAAAAGAAAGCTAAGTGAATTGGAAAATAGACTAAACCCAATATTTCTCATTGGTATTAATGAACCTGATTCCAGCTGCATGTATTGCCTTGGTAGGGAGAGCTGAAGAAAGCCTGGTACATCCTTCTTTCAACTTTCCTGTGTGCCCAGCCAACTCCTGACTACAGGCAATGCTACTTACAATCAGGTTTGTGTTAGAGGCACGTTCATCCACAAGTGCAGAGAGTCAGAAAGATTGAGCCTAAAAAATCCCAGAGGAAAAGCAAGTGTAGATTAGCGGTGATTCCACACTTAATAACATATCCTGTATCAGGCCTCACTGTAAGGTTCTTCAAGAGCAAATGGAGACCAGATCCTCAAGCATGCAAAAGAGGTGTCTGACATGGTGCCCAGAGCTGTTAAAAACAAATTGTCCAGGCTGGGCACGGTGGCTCAAGCTTGTAATCCCAGCACTTTGGGAGGCTGAGGCAGGTGGATCACGAGGTCAAGAGATCAAGACCATCCTGGCCAACATGGTGAAACCCCGTCTCTACTAAAAATACAAAAATTAGCTGGGTATAGTGGCATGCGCCTATAGTCCCAGCTACTCAGGAGGCTGAGGCAGAAGAATTGCCTGAACCTGGGAGGCAGAGGTTGCAATGAGCCAAGAATATGCCACTGCACTCCAGCCTGGTGCCTGGCGACAGAGTGAGACTCTGTCTCAAAAAAAAAAAAAAAAAAAAAAAATTGTCCAAATGTTCATCATGTACCAGAGATAAATAGCTCCATTAGACAATATCATGAGTTTTTACCTTCTCATCCTATATTCTGTTGCAACTGTACTAAAATTTGTCATAGGAACCCTTACACAGAGCAGCATGTGAGCTCTCAAGCCCCCTCCCACCTGCCCAATGTCAGCATGGCCCTCATATCTGTATGTATAAAAGATACTTTGATAATTTAAAAAGACATATGCTACATTCTTGTCTATCTAATATTTCTAGTAGAGCTTAGCTATGTAGACAATGAAGGAACAATCAAAGTACACTTGACTGCTTAAGTGTTGGCTTCCTTAACTGTGTATGAAATAGAAGAATATATGTAGTTTCCATGAAAGTTTTGAAAATCCAAACATAAGAAATATAAACAAGAATTCTTATTCTGGGTTACTTTGGGAGAGATACTGATCCTCTTTGAGATGATTTCTGCATAGATAAAATGAAGATATTAATAGTACCACATATATGTTTGTCAAGATTAAATTAGCAATGATTATAAAGACTTAGAAAGTGCTATAACAAGGTGAAGGTTCAGACATATTATCTATTATTAATACTATCGTGGTGAATAGAACCAAAGATGACCCCAATGATTTCTGCCTCTTGGTATTCATACCTCTGTGCAATCCTCTTCCCTTGAGTGTGGGCAGGAGTTTTGATTTGCTTCTAGCCAATATCATATAGCAAATGTGATGGGATGTCACTCCTCTAATTATGGTAAGTTATGTGGTAAAGGTGATGACAGATGTCACTGTCAATATTATGTTACACTTTAAAAGATTTCATTTTAGGAGACTGGCACTAGGTACTCTCTTCGTGGGCTTGATGAAGTAAGTGGTTGTCTTATTCCATTTTCTGTGCTTATAACAGAATACCTTAAACTGGTAATTTATAAAGAATAGGCATTTATTTAACAGGTAGGAAGACTGAGAAGACCAAGGTCAAGGGGATTCACCTGGCAAGAGCCTTCTTGCTGGGTGGGACTCTCTGTAGGGTCGGAAGGCAGCACAGGACAGTTCATGGCAAGGGGGCTGACCACGCTAGCTCAGGTCTCTTTTTATCTTATTATAAAGCCACTAGTTCAATTCCCATAACAACCAATTAATCCATTAATCCACTGATGAGGATAGAGTCCTAAGTCACAGTCCTCTCTAAAGACTCTACCTCTCAATTCTGCCACATTGAAGATTCTTTCAGCATGAATTTTAGAAGGTATAAACATTCAAGCCATAGTAGGGGTCATGTTAGAAACGCCTACATGGCAGAAACTATAGTTCCTCTAAGACCTGAGGGCAACCTCCAGCCAATAGTCAGAAAAAAGCTGAGACCTTAAGTCACACTCTGTAATGAAGTAAATTCTGCCAAAAACCTGAATAGGCTTGAATGTTGATTACTTCCAAGGTGACCCTCCAGAGGAAAGCACAGCCCATATGGTACCACAATTGCAACCTTGTGAAACTCAGAACAGGAACCTAGCTAAGCCATGCCCAGGCTTCTGACCTATAGAAACCGTGAAATAATAAATTTGTGTTGTTTGAAGCTGCTGCATCTGTAGTGATTTGTTACACAAAAATAGACAACTATTACAATTATGTATAGTAATATGGTAGGCAACATGATGAACATGCTCCTTCTCTGAAGGAAGTACTTTTGAACTTTGGACTTTTTGATTGATAAAGAGAGCTGAGAAATCTTGAATTCTCATGGACCTTCAAGGTAGAAGAGATGGTAGAAGCCATCTGTTCCAACTCCTCTTGTCCATCATTTTTCAAATGAAACAACCAAATTTTCCAAAAAAAAAAGAAAAAAAATGAACTGGATCAAGGTCATGTGACCAGCTCCCTGTAAAGCTACGACTTGAACTCATTATGACTTCTGACCTAATGTTTCATGTCACTATACTGAATGCAAAGCTGTGATTGAGTGAATAGCATTTAAATCAAATAGAGTAAATATCAATGATGACTAGATCTTGAATGATCACCTAGCTTAATTATTATTAACCAAATTTATCTGAAAGACATTTACTGACATTCTGATTTAATTTATTTTCAAGGTAACACTGGGTTGAGGTGTTATTTGTCAATCCCCAATTGTATAAGAACACAGGAAAAACGTAGTAAATACGGAGCAACCAAAGCTGTGTTTGAGAGTAGAAAAGCATTGAGATAAAGGGCAAAAGGTTCAGTTAATCCATGAAAATGTCACCATCCACTAGGGATCTCTATCTGAAGGTTAAGTGTCACAGACTAAGTGTCAGATGGTACAAGCAGTCAGAATGGCTAAATCAACTTGGGTGATGAATGTGATAACAGATGCTATAATCACACTGCCTGTATGTCCAGGACAGAAGGTGGGACCACATTAAAGTAAAAAATGTATTTCCAAATATATCTATCCATATCTATTAATCTTCCCCCCTTCTCTTATAAACAACATGTTTTCCTTCCATTTGTACAGTGGTAGATTAACCAGCTTTTTCCTATTACAACTAAAAAGGACCAAGAGATGTAATACTCAGGTTATAAATGTAATTTTCTCATAGAACATATTTTTAAACTACTTGAATATATATTCTGACAATGGGACAGAATTTTTAAACCAGGCCAACAGTGCTGTCTCTGTTTTTTGTTTTCTCCTATCTATTCCTTCCACTATCTTGAATCCAGCTCTAATAATTACTATCTGAGTAATTTTGAGTTATTTAAACACCACAACTTTGAGTCTCTTAGTATACCTCTTGCTTGATAGAAGATTGTCTTGAAATATAAATGAGGTCATATACACATAAAATATTTAGTACAAATACTGCATAAATCGTTACCTTTGCCTTTTCTTCTCATTTTCCTCATAGGAAGCAACTATATCCCAAAGGTCTTTGGGATCTTTGAGTGAGAAGAAGACAGCGATTCCAAACTTAACAAGACATCATCCCATCTTTTAGGTTGCCAGAGCATAGAGAACCATTTGCTATTGATGCGAAGCTTTAAATTCCATGCAGCCATGTCTTAAGGCTTACATAGTGTCTGTATGGAAAGTCCTGAGTCAAATCTGTTCTGTCCAAGCACAGAAAAGGGCAAAGATCCATTCCATGCTTTAAGACAGCAAACCTTTTAGCAAATGAAGGGGAAAATTGAACTTAAATCAGAAAGGGAGAACAAATACTCTTGTCCAGTAAATTTCTTTAATCAACAGAGTGGTTTTCTAAGAGTTTCATTCAATGTCACAAAACTTACTAGGATTTTTGCCCAAGTACAGGAGGTCACAGCAAGTTCTAATTTCAGAAAAATCCAGAATAGACTCTCTCAGGAAGAATCATAGAAAATTGCACTGGCAAAAGAAATTGCTGAGCTGGCACAAAAGGTGTTTAGAAATATTTAATGTACTCTCATTTATCTTTAGATCAGGTGTAGAACAGAAACAGAACCAATAGGAAAAAATATTATTAGTAGACCTGTCAACTGTTAAGAACCACATATGCTGTAATTCTCTAGCTTTTTCCCATAGTCCAAATACATGAATGTACAAAAAAAAAAAAAAAAAAAAAAAAAGGATAAAAGCACATGTAATTTTCCCAGTGATATATCATAGCTTGCTCTGCCAGGAAAGGTTAGTAAATGAGCAATCTGTCAGTAAGCCCAGCATGAAATGAGGGTGGAGCTGGGATCACAAAGTAGATATGTCACATTTCAAATTCTTTAGGAAAAATACTGATAATAATATCCAAATTTAAATCTAAAAAATAAAAAGCTCCTATTCATACATATTTTTTTTTATACTTTATCCCTTTCCTAGTAGTTTTCTTAGGCATTCTTCTGCACTTCGTGCAGCACCCAGACATTTAAATGAACATTAAACAAAATGTAAATATCTAAATGTATTACCTACACATTCTAATTCTAATTCTTAGAATTCTAAGTATGTAGGTATTTTGATTTTTTTTTTTGATTTGAATTTCTGATTAAATTCTTTTATTTTTAATGTTTATTTTAAGTTCAGGGTACATGTGCAGGTTTGTTATTTAGGTAAATTTGAGTAATAGGGGTTTGGTGTACAGACCATTTTGACACCCAGGTATTAAGTATTAAGCCTAGTACCTGTTAACAGCATTACCTGATCTTCTCCCTCCTCCCACCCTCCACCCTCCAGCAGGACCCAGTGTCTGTTGTTTCCTTCTATATATCCATGTGTTCTCATCATTCAGCTCCCACTTACAAGCGAAAATATGGAGTATTCAGATTTCTGTTTCTATGTTAGTTTGCTAAGGATAATGGCCTTCAGATCCATCCATGTTCCTAAAAGGACATGATACATACTTTTTAATGATTGCATACTAGTTCGTGGTGTATATATATGATGTTTTCTTTATCCAGTCTAACACTGATGGACATTTAAGTTGATTCCATGTCTCTGCTATTGTGAATAATGCTGTAATGAACATATGGGTGCATGTATCTTTATGATAGAATGATTCATATTCTTTTGGATATATACCCAGTAGTGGGATTGCTGGGTTGAATGGTAGTTCTGATTTTAGGATTTTGAGGAATCACCTCACTGTTTTTCACAATGGCTGAACTAATTTACACTCCCACCAACAATATATAAGTATTCCTAGTTTTTATAACCTTGCCAGCATCTGTTTTTTTTGTTTTTGTTGTTGTTTTTTACTTTTTACTGACAGCAGTACTGACTGGTGTGAGATGATATTTCATTTTGGTTTTGATTTGCATTTGAAATATCTTAGTATCTGAAAAGCAGATACTTCATGATAGTTGGAATGGTCATATAATGAACTAAATTTTTACATGAGTATCATTATCTTAAATAAATGTTTATACTTATATATTTATTTTTGAACTTTTTTTTATCATTGAGCTAGTGGTCAATTTCCTACTTAGAATTTTTAATATCAATTTTCTGGATTAAAAACTGTCTTCTCTACCATTATATTTATCTTTATAACTACTTTGACACCTTTTCCTTCTCTTCTTTCCCTATCTCTTTTTATACATATATTCCATTTCTAGATCTTATTTTCTACATTTGTCCACTTGGTGTATTATTTGGTCTCTTTCTCTTCTGGGAAATTCTCAGAATTTCTGTAACAGCTATTGTGAGAGTGAGATGGAGAAAATGGCAGAAGGGCATACCTTGCTGCTCTCAGAATCGCTGAGACAGTTGCAGGATTTTCTCCCATTTCTTTAGCTGAAAGTGAGACTAGGGTAGGTGTGGCCAATAGAGCCAACATTTTTGTCCACCCATAGAACTCTACAGTTGGTGTTTTGTTTAAATGTGGGTGTAAGGATGGCTATAGATGGCAGAGGAAATTACCTAGTCCATAAGGGAAAAGTAATGAGACTGCATTACCTATGTCGCATTTAAATAAATTGGTATTTGTTGATAGACTATATAAACAGACATAAATCTCTATTTTCTCATCTATTAAGTAATTAAACACAATTCATGTGTAAATGACTATTTCATATGCAGTGTGACTTCTGCTAACAATTTTTCAGAGTGTACGACTTTCTCACATTAAACTCTCTCAAATAGATTTTCACGATCTCCAGACTCTGAAGCATAAATCAGAAATCTGTTCTTCTAGCCCAGTGCTTCACGAACACTCTGTGACTGTCAGATTTCTCTGCTAGCAGCTTTAGTTACCATAGCTTCTCAAGCCATTCATTTTTTTCATGTTCCTCTGCAGAGCAATCCACAATAGGCCTTCTGTTCTCCTTTCTGTTCTATCACTTATTTAAGGTTGACCTACAAAATATTAAAAGTTAATTCTGAGTCAGGTACTCAGTGGATATCTCAGGAAGTGTTAGGTACACTTGAAATACATGTTGGTTGAATCTACACATGTAAAATGAAATGGAGGAATGAGACTACATCTAGACATATTAAGGCAAAACATATGTCTGAAATATCTTGAGAAATGAGGCCAGACTTTTTAAATGTTACTTTTTGGTAGTACTAAATGCAACCATAGAAATTGAGTAGAGGAAACCTGTTATAGTAATTTGGTGTTTATGTAGTATTTTTTATTCACAGAGCTCAAAGGATTTAATGAACTGTTTAATCTTCTCAGGTATGCTCTTTTTTAAATTTTACATTTCTCCCTCCTGTCATGCAAACTTTAAAGAATTAATTTTTCATTAAATTGATTGGGAAACTAGAATTAAATAGTAAAATTCTATAATGGTAAAAAGATGGAAGTCATTAGTAGAAGTTCCTTGCTATTATCAAGGCCAGTCCTATGGGTACACTGGTGACCTAAATGTAAGAAGGCCTATGGCTCCTTTTTGATTTTTTACTTGATGACTTCTCTTAATCCCCAACACACACACACACACACACACACACACACACACACACACACACACTCTCTCTCTCTCTCTCTCTCTCTCTCACACACACACACACACACACACACACGCATGCACGCCCCTTTCTGGTACCTATAATTTAGGATCTCTGAATTTATGGATCTCAATCAAAATAAAGTTCAGTAAATGTTTTGATAAATCTAATTACATTAAAGCTGATTGGCTGATAAAGCTTAACTTGCTTTACTATGGGAGACTCCCAGGCATATCTAAATTTTGTTTTGAAGATGTTATTTTAGTATGTGGAGTAGGTAAAGCATTTTCTCAGGTCCTTAAATAATATCATTTATCTTTTCTGTCATAGATCTACTGTGTTGGCTCAGGGTTTAATATGTTTTAAACAATGTAAAAGTCCTTATATGGTACCTATATAAAAGACATTAAGATGATATATGACACCCTGGCTAAAAAAAAAAAAAAAAAAAAAAACACAGCAAGACTATAAAATCTCAAAGTAAGTAATCATATATGCCGGTTTAAATCTATCATTTTAAATTATTAATTATTTATTAACACCTTGTTTCACTGTAAAAAGTATCCTATATTGGACAATAAATTAAATGTCAAACTATGAATAAGTTAAAAGTTTGATTGCGACGTGCGTGGCTGTCAGATGCCTGCCCTTTAACCCTCTTGCTCTCTCCTGCATGAAAATGGAAGATTCTTAGAGGAAGTGTCTCACAATTCTCATACCAGTGCTTATAAGCATAGAATCCCCTTCCTGATTTTTTTCACTACTTACTATACTTTCTCATCTCACCCTAGACATTCATACCTCTCAGTTCCTGTACAATGCCCAAGCAACCAGGGGAAATAAAAGACAAAGAAGAGGTTCACAGAGAAGACTTGGTATTAGATGAAACTGAAGTAACTGAAAATTTAATAGCCATTTTATTCCTCTGCTACCCTATTTGGTACGTGATTCTCTATCTGCAGCAAATCTGCTTTCTAAAAAGTATTCATAAATTAACGATATTTCAATTGACCTGATTTGATTGTATGACTGTATCAAATTATCACATGTACCCCCAATCATGTACACGTTGAATTAACAGGTACTAATAAAAAAAGTTAAAGATCTATTTAAAAAGCACCTAATATAATCAATTTTTCATATTTCTATTCAGTTCTTTCTATATATAGTATATACATATATTACATGTAAAATGTATATATAAAATTTTAAAATGCCAGATGGTGATAAGTTACCTGAAAATAACAAATCAGGATAGTAAGATAAAATATGCCGGTATCCTTTTGATTTGCTGGAGAGAAAAGGCCTCTTTGGAAAAGTGATATTTGAGTAGCACCCAAATGATGAGAAACCAACAGTCATGAAAAGATCCAAGTAGAGATTTAGGGCAGAAAAAAATTACAGAAAAGAGAGAATATAGAAAACACAGAGATCCAACTACAGAGCTCCTTTGCAGAGTTGACCATCCTTGGCATCTAGATGGAACCAGCTAGGCCAAAGGCCCTCCGTAGGTCTGTAGGCTAAGGTAGAAGAAATTCAGTTGCATGAACTCTGCGTTATCACGATTCTGTATCACGAATTTCGGGAGAAACAAAACCAAAAACAAACAAAAACATATTTTCTTGGGGAGGGGAGGATTTCAGATTTACCTTGAAAAGACGTTCAAGACAATTGAGTCAAAGAGATCTGGCAAAGGGAAGCACATGGACCAGCTCTGAGGTCACAGCTAACACAAACATCTAATCTTTGAGTGCAGCAGGAGGCAGCCTTTGGACTGCTTTGTAGAGAGAAACCATCCTTTGGATGACCCTTGGGCTTGCCATGTGTGTCCTAACTGAACATGTCTCCTCAGGCACTTTTCTGGTTCTTTAACTCTCCAGCACTCTTCTTTCCAGTACTTCTCCTGCCCCTCCCAAACTTGTCTGTCATAAAGGCTTACTAGTTCCATGCTGAGAAACTTTGGAATACATTTGTTTTATAGTATTGTTTTCTTTTCAAAAGATTGTTTTTACCCACATCAGCAAACTAGAATATCTAAGGGCTGTCAGGAGGATTTGAAAAAAGTCTTGTTATACAGAACTAGATTTTTTTTTTTTTTTTTTTTTTTTTGAGACAGAGTTTTGCTCTTGTTAGCCAGGCTGGAGGGCAATGGCGCGATGTTGGCTCACCACAACGTCCGCCTCCTGGGTTCAGGCAATTCTCCTGCCTCAGCCTCCTGAGTAGCTGGGATTACAGGCACACGCCACCATGCCCAGCTAATTTTTTGTATTTTTAGTAGAGACGGGGTTTCACTATGTTGACCAGGATGGTCTCGATCTCTTGACCTCGTGATCCACCTGCCTCAGCCTCCCAAAGTGCTGGGATTACAGGCTTGAGCCACCGCGCCCGGCCAGAACTAGATTTTAAAATGACATATGTGAAAACTGAATTCTACTTGTGTAGAATTTAGTATGCGTTTTCTATTCATGTAATATTATTTTATCATTTGTATGTGGTCTCTTACTGGCTGGATACATTCAAATGCAGCCAAATACAAACTACCAAAATATTTGTTTAATCTATCTGTTCCCTTCAAGTCATATTGCTCCATAAGAAGCAATGCACTTCTAATTGTGGAATACTTATATATGATCATTTACTAGCCAAAACAAATTTTTATAACCCACTTTTTGGTCTTGACCTATGTGACTACTTACATTTGGAGATAGCCTTCTTCTCAACTCATGTGAAGAGCAAGGGATGAAATAAATACGCTAGCTTTTCATGATTGCCTAAGATGTATTACTTCTAAATGACATAAATATCAAAACTTCCTGTAAATGAAATAGAAAGCCAAGTAGAGAACTGAAGTGGTCTGACTCATTAAATGGAAAACACCCTCTTAAAGGCATTATGGAAAGTAACAGGGCATTTGTACTCTAGCAGCTCCTCGACCTACCAAGATCATCAGAGATACAATCTTATATCTGGTGGTTAATTAGACTCAAACAGCTGAAATAGGAAGATATTACTGTTGATACTATACTGCAGATTCATATTTGTATAAGAATCATTTTGTGAACAGGCCTGGGAACTTAATATGAAGTATTATTCCTATGGGAAAATGTATTCCAAGTTCTAAACTGCCTTCCAAATTAATTTGTGCTGTGAACGAGATTTGCAAATTAGAGGCTTATAAGGACAGAATGTGTCTTAGCTCTTCCTCCTCTTATTGCAAATGACTTGTTTTTTTATCCTCTGTTTGTGAAATAACCATTCACTTACTGCAATTAGTTCATAATTTCTTCTGTGTACATTTCGATGAGTGCTTTGGTATAGTCTACTTTTTCTATATCTAGTCATTTTACTAGTATATGTTTCTCAATGTCTACAGTTTTTAAAGGTCTTCTGATGAATGACATATACTCCAGTGTTTTATTTACACATTCTACGTAACAGTGGAGCTACATGGTTATATAATTGAGCTTTACTTTGGCACTCTCTATCTCTCATTCTCTCCTTCCCATTTCCACTCCAATCTTCCTCTCTCTCCTATGTAGCACCACCCATAAATAAGAAATAATAAGATCATGTTTTTGTGGGTGTACTTATCTTTCCTTGATGATCACATATGGACTTTTGGACTCATTTTGAGTACTTTTGTTTTTCACGCCCTAGGACAGTAGTGAGAAATTTGAGTGTTTTCTTCTGCCTTTCTCTTTTTTGCCTCGGACTGTTTTTTGGTTTATTTCCTTATCCAATAAATATCCTTACTTTTCTAACATCCCATCATTTGAATAATGTGTTTCTTCTCTCTTTATCATCATTAAAATTTAATAAATTATTCATTTATATGTGCAGGAAAATATGTCTACCTGGTTATAAACTTTCCTTTAGAAGACACAATTTGTTTTACCAAATACAACACTATATATAAATATATATATACATATATATATATACACACACACACACATATATATACACATATATATGTATGTATACACACACACACACACACACACACCTTTGGTTATATACACACATATATATGTGTGTGTGTACATACATATATCCAAAAATACATTTTTCCTTCAATTTAGCCTATGAAAATCAATTTTGTTACTACTTTTTTCTAGATCATTTTGCTAAAACCAGATATTCAGTAGCCTAATGTTCTTGGATTTTTCTGACTCCCTGGTTAACAGACAGAGGCATGACTGATCATTCATCTCTCTGATTCTGTTATACTCTCTCTATTAACTTCATTAGCTAAAATTTTCTGTAGTTGAATCTCTCCTTCTCCCTAGAAACTGGAAAGTCTTTAAGTGTCTTACCACCTTTCCATCTATTCATTACATATCACAAACTCTTTTTCTATGTTTGAAATATCTACAAACAGCATGTTCATACTTTGCTTTTCCAATGTATTCAGTTAGCCATATTAACCTTTTTTTCTTCCTGTCATTCTGTCAGATGGAGAAACAGTAGAAGAAAAATTTTACTCACACCCACCTACACACACTCCTCAAGAGTTCTGTGTGTGCTTACTCTGTGCTCTGTTCTGAACAAGATTCTATAAGGAGTAACTAACAAAAGCTACCATAGCCCCTGTCTTTAAAAAAATGCCAATTCTGGAAAACAGTACACACAGATTTAAAACAACTGAAGGACAATAAAATGCTATACATAATTAAAGTCAAAATTATTGTCCATTCTTAATAGAACTACTTAAAAATCTGCCTTTATCTGATGTTAACAAGTGGGTGGACATAACAGTTTGAAACTGTCATTCACAGTCAACTCATGTGATTACAAGTTTGGCCAATTTCAGCTTGTCTGATTATCTATAGTTGCCTGTACAATTACACTGCAGATTTGAAAATATGTCAGGTGACTCAATGAAGCATTTTGTGCATCCTTAGGTATGATTCCTTCATATGGCTAGGTGGATCCACCTACATTTAACCAGTTAGAAAGGGATGTCTTGAGAATTGTTTAAAGCAAAGCTGAGGAGCCTAAAAACAAGAATTCTCAAGGCATCAAAGAGACAGAAAAGCAAAGTTGGTCACTAGCATTGCTTAGGGAGTAGGTGCAGACCTACTATGCCCAATGGTCACATCTTCTCTTCTACCCTTCTGGCAGAGCATAAAGAAAGTTCTATGCTCTCTTCCTTTCGATATCCTGGAAGGTTCCTGCTGAATGATGCTCTGCCCTGCAGCTGTGCAATGGGGTAGCTGAACTAGCAGCTGTTCTTCACTCACGAATGAGAAGGAGAACAAGATCAGCTTCTCTGTGTTAAATCTGGAGGACCCTTTTTCTCTTTGCTCCAAACATTGACCTGCTTTCGGTGACATGTACCCTGCGGATCATTTTGGCATCAGTGATAAGGTGTGACAGTGAGTCAATGGCACCACTGCAAGGACACCACAACTTTGTTGTTATGCACATTAAGGAGCATTTGGTGGGAATTTAATATACAGTCTGGACCTAGAGAAAAGAGTCTCTCTGTTAGATAACTAAATCTTATTTTCAAGGAGAACCTCTGTCTTCTTGGACGATACTCAGAACAACTAAGACACTGAGAATAGTATCTAAGGAAAATAAATCAATGGCACAGATAGTAGCAACCTCAGCTGTTAATACTATTTTTACTTATACTCAGTAATGGATCAGTCTGTTCATATACATATTTAAGGGCGTGGCTTTTTCTGTAAATTTATCAAGTACAACATTAACTCATCATACATTCTTTTCAAGTTTATCTCACTCTTTAAAATTTCTAAGTTTACTAAAGCACAACACAGAAATGAAACTTTAAGATGATTCACGTCTGTTTCTTAGACATCCAATTCTACCTCTTACATCCATGTCTGTTTCTCTGGTATGTCAGCATTCCCAGACTGCATGCAGCTTTTCTAATCTTCAGAACTTACAAACTATATCCAACTCCCTCTGCTACTCGCCCCTCTACAAGTTTGACCAGCTTCCACAAAATTACAATTACAAACTACGGGCCTGATGTGCTTCACCAGGAACCCAGAGTTGAAGTGCAACCAGTCATCTTAGGTGGAGTCCATCAAATCAGGTCAGGATGGCAAACAGGTTTCATTTAGAATACTGTTAGCTGATGAGTGTCTAAACAGCTGAGTTAAGAAAAAGTCAGGGACCAAGTCCAAGTGCAGAGGAAGTAAGTGCCAATGTTAGTTCCTAGGGATAAGTTTTACGGTTCTTCTTTTTAGGAAGAACTGGAGTTATCCCCATATGTTGAGGGAAAAACAGTATTACAGAAGAATGTGAAGGAAACCAAATTATTAAAGATTGTTATTAAAGACACTAAAAACTCAGGGAGACACATTGCCTCAGCCTCTATTTGCCTAATGGCAGGACATAAATCCTTTCCTGTTGATGAAAACACTTGCTTATGGGCTGAGAAAAGACACCATTAGCAACCAGAGAAATCTGGGAACAGATTTTACTAGCTTTCTGCATATTCCTACCTTTTAAAACACCAAAGTTTTTCTCTTCTTTGTCTGGTAATTATGGGATGTACTGCTTTTTGTTAAAATGCTATTTAAGCAAGGTCCCTAAACCCCTGCCTTGAGAAAGAGGTACTTTTGAGTTGAGTCTTTCCCTGCATGATGGAGTTTTCTCTCTGACTTTTATTTTCAGGAGAGTGGATTGACTAAGAATTTATGCGGGTTCAAAACATTTATAATTTTTTTTCCTTCACTGTAAAAAAAAAAATGTAGAAAGATTGATAAAACTGGAAAATCTCCATTCAGTAACAATGAATAAATAAGTGCTTCAGAAAGTAAGGATCATCAATGGGTATTTATTTATTTATTTATTTTTATTTTATTTTATTTTATTTTTTTGAGACGGAGTTTCGCTCTTGTTACCCAGGCTGGAGTGCAATGGCGCGATCTCGGCTCACCGCAACCTCCGCCTCCTGGGTTCAGGCAATTCTCCTGCCTCAGCCTCCTGAGTAGCTGGGATTACAGGCACGCACCACCATGCCCAGCTAATTTTTTGTATTTTTAGTAGAGACGGGGTTTCACCATGTTGACCAGGATGGTCTCGATCTCTTGACCTCGTGATCCACCCACCTCGGCCTCCCAAAGTGCTGGGATTACAAGCTTGAGCCACTGCGCCCGGCCATCAATGGGTATTTAAACCACTAGGTCAAAATTTGTTGGGGATCAGCGCATGAAAATTGCGATAAAATATCACCCTAAAGTTTGCTTTACCAATATTGATGGCTGAAGATCTTTGTATAATGGAGAGATCTAGCAGTCATGACTTTAACCAAATGAGCAAATTAAACATCACTAAGAGTGGGATAACATACAGTGATGTTCCTCTTATTTGGATTTAATATAAAGGATTCAGCACCTTCCAGGAAGTATTCTTGCCAAAAAAAAAAAAAAAAAAAAAAAAAAAAAAAAAAAAAAAAGTATAACATGAATTCAAATAAACTTTGAGGCAAGACATTCCATTTACAGGAAATACCAGAGGATAGAGGAACAAGTAAAAAGACACCACCAGAAAACAGATCAATGAAGGAAGTGGTATGTCACAAGATAATTCATCTAGTCTCTTAAGAAAAGTCAATACTTTTTTAAAAAGAAAGGATTGAGAATTTACCTAGATTAAAAGAGACAAACAAACATAATCTGAAAAAACTGCCAGTTGAAGAAAAATAGTTATAAAGATATAGGACAATTGCAAAAGTTGAATAAATACAGAGTATAGATGCTTTAAGGAATTATTATTTTATTTATTTGCTGTGATTACATATGAATTTGCCATTATTAAGAGATGCTTGGTAAATATGTAGTGCTATCTATCTATAAGAAAAGCAGCATTGGTGGTAATTATGCCAAAATATTAATTATTGAATTTCAGTGGTAAGTACAGAAGTGATCATGATTTGATTCTTTCAACTTTTTGTGTTTTTGAAAAAAACAAAATAAAAAGTAAAAAATGAACAGAGAAATGTAACATTAGCTTCTTAAGCTGAATACAAAAGCCTTGAGCAGAAAGAAAAACGTTTCAATTCATGGTGGCCTGATATCTTCTCTGGAGAACACATTACTCCATATATGGTGCTAGATTTCTTTGACCATTCTCTGGCCCTGATGACGACTTCCGGCCTTTTGCCAGTGATAAAATATTAGGGGCTTTGATCCTTGCCTCATTAAATAGAGAATATTCTCACTCCACTCTGACCTGTGCTGGGGCCAGTTTAAGGAGTAATCTGTCATAAGATCATTAATATAGCAACTGGCTAAGAAGGTGAAGATACTCACCCAAAATTAATTTCTGACCTTTTCCACAAGGACCTAGGAAGACATATTTTAATGTTCATAACTGGGGAATAGCTCTACTTATATACTGTGTTTCCCAAATGTGGTAATTACAGAAACAGAGCCAAGAAGAAGGGATACAAGGACAATCCATGTTTCAGGAATGCTCTCACTAAGGGAATGCCTCAGGTTACACATGAAGGATTGGTTTGGAGAGAAGCAAAGGAGGCTACTCCTCAACAGCTCATGTATGGCTTCAGACAACTTAAGGTCTCAAAAATCTTGTAGAAACAGATTCTGGCTGCAAAGTATATTGGAAGACTTCCTGGCTGCAAAGTATATCAGAAGATTTCAAGCTACTGTTGGGGACAATGTCAAAGATTCAACCTTAATTCAGCACAGCAAATGCTATCTAGTAAATGAGACAATGCCTTAATCATGGTCAAAGGCAAAGATGAAGACAAAGTCAAACACTTAGCAAATGCCAGTAAACTCTGAGTCAGAAAGGCAAATCCTCAGATTCATGAGTAACCTTTACTGGGAATTCAGTGATGCCATTTTGAAGGTGAAATAGATATGATAAGAAATCCTCTGATCCTCAGAAAAACACATTTAAAAAAGAAAACCAATACTTATCTACCCTCCCCTTTCCGCTCTTTGCAGTCTCCAAGGTGTAGAGAGCTCTGGGAGTACATTTAGGGGCCAGTAAAGGTTCATGTTAATTTCCTTTTTAATTTCTCTCATTGTTTTTAAAACGTAACCTTTCCAATTATTGTTAATGTGGAATAAAATTATGACTTCACAACATCTTTGCCACATAGCCAGTGCAGCACATTTTGAGAGGGGACAAGAAGTCACAAAAATAATGGTTTGATTTATCTAAAATGTTTTCTTGAATAGTGCCATGGCCTTATCATCACTCTGTCCTTCTGTAGATCAAATGTAATACATTGATTTCCAGCTATGGGTTAATCACTAGACAAAATATAATCTATAGAAAGTGAACATATGTAAATTTAACCTAGTATATAAGAACTGTTCTATAAATGTTAATTTAAATTAAGTTCATTTAAATTAAACTTGAATTGGATGAGAGAGTGGGTAAAGAGGTCTGCTAATTCATGAGCTAGGGCTGGGCTGCAATTATGCAATATTCTCTACCTTATCAATTTGTTTTCAGGAATAAGAGATACTGTCCAAATAGTTCATTTAGTTCACAGTAAATTGATGAAATACGTATTACATTCCCCATTGCAATTACGAGAAAATTGAGGCATGGAAAAAAAATGGTTAGGCGACTTCCACGGGATTATACAGGTATGAACTGATAGAAGTAGAATTCAGATCCCAATCTTAGTGAACTCACATTAAGTTTAAAATTCTCCATTTATCAAAAAATATTTCCTCAGAGATATTTTATAGTGTCTTAATCCTACCATGATAAAAGGGCACTACAATATCATCCATTAATATTAGCTTATCACACTAGCTGCAAATGCCTAGTGAAAGCAGGTGTGGGAGAGCTAAGATCCTGAGCAAAGATTTCAGAAGGATCTAGATACACATAGGGCGGAAACATTAGGAAGTATTTTGCAGAATAAAGTCTTGGAAGTTTTCAAGTTGATTATTGGGGGAAAGGGAGTGAGGAAGGTGGTGGTAATGAGGATGAAAGGCAGACATTCATGGGGAAAATGTAATGTATCCCAAAGACAGAGCTTACATTTTTGCTCATTTTCATATTTTTTAGCCTGAACTCTGATTAGACTCATGGATCATCAACCATACCATCGCTACTGTCACCAAATTCTGTCTTTTTATATTATAAAAGTTGGCCAAACTCATTTAAAATTTTAGAAAATGCAGCACTTAGAAAAATATGAAGAAAAAATATATATTCTCTGCCAAAATATGACAACTGTTAACATTTTGCTTTATTTCCTTCCAGCTTTCTTCCCCCTATGCTTATAATTTGGAAATTTTGAAAAACAGTTGAAATGATAAAACATGCACACATTTGAATCTTGTTTTATGTTACATTATAAGCATTCCCCATGTTATTTCTCTATAGGATTTAACAGTGTAAAATCATTGCCAAGTTACACACACACACACACACACACACACACACACACACACACAAACTTGCTTCTTTCTTTTTTACTCATTCTCTGTTGATTTTTTTTTCTTTTTTTTTTTTTTCTTTCTTCTCTCCCAAACCAGCAGTTGGGACATTATAAAGTATTTGAAAACAGTCTATATAACGAGGGCCCTGGGAAGAGGGTTACATCTCAAAACCTATGACTCTTTTGTGAAAGAGATCACTTTCACGACCACACATTTTCTTTACCTCACTTTTCTATAGGCTAACCTGGGAAAAAAACAAAAGGAAGAATAACATAAAATTAAAATTTCTGAAATCATAACTCCGGCATATTGCATTTAGCTTCCTCTAGGGGAAGAATACATTATTCATTCTACTAAAACCACGAGGGATGTCTGGGCCATAATCCTCTGGAGTATAAACAGCAGGTCAAAATATTATAACTCAATCAGTATTCAATCTTTGAAATAAGAGAGGATTATAAATCCATTCTGATATTAGTACTGTATTACAAAAGTCACCTCCAATTATCTATTTACCAATCCAGTTGTTTCTCATTATAGGCGAATACTGAATAAATAAACAGGCACAATACAACAGTAAGACTTGTGTTGCTTCAGACACACTGGAAAAGGTGATTTCAATATAGAAAAAGAGCTAAAATTCATTGATTGAAATAAAACATTTACCTTAAATGGAGCATAGGTCTTGCAACAGCAATCAACATTATTGACATGTTTTATTGCCATTGTTTGCTTTTTGTTTCTTTTCATTTTTGCCTTTTGGTAATGAACAAAGTTAATACAAAATATTCAGATTTTACTCTTGCCTCTTTAGAATATATGAAAGAGACCTTTAACTCTTTTAATTATACAACAAAACTAAAAGATGAAAAATTATCAGGGTTTTCTACAAATTAATATTGGAAGGTTCATCCCCATAAACATAAATGTGGGATAAGAGAATATCAATACATATATCCAAATGCATTATATGAACATATAGATTTACAAAACAGTTTAGAAATGCTCACTCATTTTGTGAAGGTCTGTATTTTCTAAAAAGATAATATTTCTTTAGCTATTTATTTCCATTAGAAAATGTAAAATATAATACAATACATAAAAGTGTTCAGTACGAATTTCAAGAATATGCCTACGGAAAAAAAGGAGGAGACATATGCAGTGTATTTAACGTTTTGCAGCCTGGATCAACTTCTAGAACTCTGTTCATATAACCCAGTGACTCCACTAGAAAACACTAAGTTTAACGCTTTATTATGCCTGTAAATTCCAATGTATGATACGAATGGCCAAAATATGGTCCATACAATGCAGCTCTATGCAAGAAATGCCAGGTGTCCACTCAGAATATACTGAGGGCATGGTCTAGTCCAGAATATTTTTTTGTTCACAACTACTTGTAGCATACTTCTGTGATCCATTAATATCCACAATGAATCAGTAACCTAAGAACAGTAACTATAAATCCAGTGGTTGTCACCATTCAAGTGTATGTGAGTAGTAGTGTTTAATGGTGAAAGAGGGAAAAAAGGATGTATCAAAATCAGGTATAGACATTAAAACGTGTTCTAGCCCTTGCTCACCTGCTTTCCTTTGGCAGGTAAGGTAGAAAGGGTCATGAATACCGATTGCACTGATATTGTTAAAAGCTTCATAGATAATTATGATTAATTTCCTAAAAGTATGACTGCCTTAAACATATAATAAAATGCATGTGAACTAGTCTTTAGTAATTGAGTTTAAGATAATGCGCTTGTATTACAAACTCTAAGTCTTACTAGTTGTGAAACCTTGACCATATTTCTTAACATCTTTATGCCTTGGTTTCTTATCTGTAAAATACAAGTGCTTTTTACTTTTGAGATTTTTAGAATTAAATATATGTATGTTTAGAAATACATAACAAGGCTTAGCACACAGTTTGTAGGCCATTTATATCCTTTTTATATTATTATTTTTATTTTCACAAAATGTTCATTAGGTAGTGAAGAAAGAAGAAGGTTCAGGTTCCTTTCAAAATTGGCCATCTGTCAAATATAAGTCTTTAGTTGAAACTGCTTTAACGGTGTGAGATGCAAAATCCTCCCAAGCACCCTGTCCTAAAGGTCTCATTCACACCACAGGCTGAACTCTGCCTCCACCTAACAACATTTACCTAGTTTTCCAAGCCAGTGACCCGTAAATTTTCTGCACTCTTCCTTCTCTTCCAAATTACAATATTTAATGTTATCAGGCTCTCTTGATTCTGGATTCTAAATATCTCCTGAATTTATTATACCCTCTTTACTTTTTCTGCTACCACACTGTTAGGTCGTCATTTTTCTCATTTGAATTTCAGTCTTGTCTTTTCACCTAGTCTTTTTTCCATGACTGCATGAATCCTTGTTTAATCAGTGTTTGCCAGGGGCCGTGGAAAGAAGGAAGAGTTAACTACAAAGGGGTAACATAAGGAAATGCTAGGAAGGTGTTAGGACTGATCAGTATCTTGATTGTGGGTATAGTTAGCATGACTGCATGCATTCATCAAATAGTACACCAAATAGAACAAATTTTACTGTAGCTAAATTTAGAAAGCAGAAAAAAAAATAATAAAAACCCCAAATTACTTCTCTTAATTTCCAATGCTTATACAACAAAGGACAACATCTGAGTGTGCCCTAGCAGAGCTTTTATCATTTGGCTTCTCCTGGTAGATCTTTTACCAGTCTCTCTGCATAGAACTTTCTCTGCATAGAAGGCAACATGGTTAGAACTTTTTAGGGAGGAGTAGAGCTGGCTATTTGACAAAATGAGCGGATCTCATAAAACATGGAGCCCATTTGTTAGACAGGCAAAATGATTATTATACTGATGATCATGTGTTTGAAGTATCAGCTAACATCTGGTATTTATCAAAGATTAGTATAATCTGGCTTTTGCATAGATACGATGATAAATGTCTGTTTGTGAGGTTGATAGTTAAGATCGTGTATGATGGGGATGCAGTCATAACTTTAAAATTACCTTTATAATACCCAATGGCTTCATTTTTTTTATTTTTATAAAATAAAATTTTCATTTCCATTGTTCATTTCTGGGCTTAGTGCTGTAATAACACAATGGTAGACTTCAATTAGAACCTTTCAAATTATTAAGTTGATTTTTCACAGTAAACTGAAGTAGGGGTATGAACAACTAACTGAGAAAAACTCATCTGCCCATTCCAAATCAGCCTCTCGGGCAGTTCTGGAAAACCTTTTTTTTTTTGCTTCTTCTGGCCTTATATGGCTGCAGGATTCCTTGCCTTACAGCTGCATCACTTCAATCCCTACCTCTCTCTTCACATGGCCTTCTCTGCGTGTGTGAAATTTCCCTGTTCCTCCCACTTGTAAGGGTGCCTGCAGCTGCATTTAGGGCCCACTGGGAGAAATGAGAATAGTTTCATCTCCAAACCTTTAACTTAGGGCTGCAGAGACCTTCTTTCCTTCCTTCCTTCCTTCCCTCCCTCTGTCATTCCCTCCCTCCGTCCATCCCTCCCTCCCTTCCCTCCTTCCTTTCCTTCATTCGTTCCTCCCTTCCTCCTTGTCTTCCTCTCTCCTACCTTCTCTTTCTTTTGCCTGTCTCTGTCTCTCTGTCTCTCTCTCTCTCTCTCTCTCACTCTCTCTCTCTCTCTCCCCCTCTCCCCCCTCCCTCCCTCTCCTGTATTAAGTAACATTTACAGATACTAGAGATTAGGGTGTGGTTATCATTGGGGGAGGCAAAGGTGGGGAGAGGCACAATCTTGTACAATAAATGTGGGACTTGAAGCAACACAGAACCACGTTTTAATCCTGCCTATGCTGATTATTCATTATGTAACTCTGGGCATTTAGTCCTATGACAATCAGATTTCTCTTCTGAAAAACTGAACAATAATCATAGAAAGGTTCTTCTCAAATGCTGGATCTCCTCTTCCAGTCCTATGTTTGGAGTAGTTTTGCCTCCTTCACCTTTGGGAGCTTGGTGCCCCTCTGCAAGAATTCTCAGGGACTTAAAAAGTACATCTTAATTTCTTTTCTGGACTCTATGTCTCACACCTCCTAGATTTATTGAAATTCAATGACCTGCTACTTAAAGGCCACCTGAGCTTAGCCCTCATGATTTCTCCCTTAGCTCACGTCAAAGATCTAGATCTCTGATGCTCAACTCTAATTCTGAAGGTACATCTGACCTTTTACCTAGCTCATACCCTTCCTGTTAGTGTTTTCTCTTTTTAAAACCATTGCCTGCAGTCAGAATTCAGCTCTTCCCAGTCTTACAGGAAGGTATGCTAGGATTATTTACTTCTCAGCTTAGAATAAATACTTTCATTTACCAAACATTTAATGGGGCCTATTACCCACCAGTCATTGATCTGAGCACAAGAAATGCAGGGATGAACAAAACTGGTCAAGACTCTGCCCTCAGGAAACTTTGCTTACATTTTTTGGTGAAAGATAAAAATATAACTAAAAAGATTATTAAACAGTGATTAAAAAAAATAGGTGCATAGGGGAATAGAGAATGTAAAGGTGGTGCTGTTTTAGACTGGGTTACCTGCAAAAGCCCCTCGACGAGGAGACATGATGGGAAGAAACACCATGCAAATGCCTGGAGGAGAAGCATCCAGGAGGAGGAAAGGCCACTTCCATCATACACACTCACCATTGTGGAGTGCATTGTTTTCTCATTCTCCCGCATATCCTATCTTGGGTAATGCTGCAGTTGCCTTTTTCTATAAATGGGATTCTGAGTTCTGCTTGAGAAAAATCACAAAGCTGGATTGACTGGCTCTACTTCAAATTATTATGGAGGGTGTCTGGAAAGTCTGGCAAGCCTGGTACAGAGTAGGCACACAACACATTTTTTGCTGAATGAATGAATTTTATGGAATTCTATGCCTGAACATAGTTTTTTTTTTCCAAAACAACTGTTATCATAAATCTTTTTATAAACTCAAACTAAGAGCATTCACTGAGGATTCAGATCTCCAAATTTCCATTTTACCTCTACATTTTTTAAAAATATTATAGAAGTTAAGTATCTCTATACACATTAAAGAAGAAGAAAGAGGAAATTTTGAGAGGCACTTTTCCAAAACCAGAGCGTATTATTGAAAATTATTCAAGTTAAGTTTTGAATAAAATCCCCTGAGGTTCCTGTAAAATCTCTGCTGAATAAGTTCACAATTCTGAGAGTCCCATTTTTAGTATAATCTTCTCTTGGCTTACTTGATAATTCAGCACTCTGAAATAGGAGGGTGTGAAGATTAAGCAAAAAAGTCCTACTTGAGCAAAGTCCCTAACTGTGGATTTTAAGAATAAAAAGTCTGGGGAAAAAAGTTACTCTCTGTTACAAGTTAAGTTTGGAAAAAATACTTCCCTGTCCCTGTGTTTATGGCAGTGAAGTCTGGAACTGCTGAGCAGTTCAGGACCATCAACCGCATGATTAAACCAAATTGCCTCCAAACTAATGCAGCCACTAACACTTCTTCAGCAAAGTGCTTTCTAATTATTTAGAAAACTGACGAGATCACTGTAAACCAAAGTGATTCCAGAGCAAAAGAAATTCAGAAGAAGTAATAGGCTTCAGTCTTTCTTCCTCATCAAGGTCCTCAGTGGCAAAATCTGATGCTAGGAAAAATAATTTAAGAGCCTTTTGTTTTCTCCCTGGTCATTTTTACTGATACTTACAATGGTGTATTCAGGTTCATGGCACATCATAGGTCAACTTCATATGGAAAATGAACCTTTCATGAATAGGACATATGCTTGAAACTGTTTTCCTAGCCCTGTACTAGAAGGAATCAGAGGTACTATAGTCTATGGCACTATGACATTTCTTGGGATAAATATTTTGGTCCAAATATTTCAGAAGGAAGCTAAGACAAGTGGAGAAGGTATCTCTGATGTCTCCCTCCTCCTTACCCCAACACCTGTCATAGACTTCAAGTCATCCCTGCCAAGATTCATGGCTAATAATGTGACAAAGGCATGCATTTTCAGGATAAATAGTATTCAGAGGTGTATCTTTGAGACCTGGAATGAAACTTTGTTATTTATTAATTTACTCCATAAGCATTTCCTGTGTACCCACTATAGGCACCATACTAAGCATTGAAGAATTTGAGCAGAAAGCAATTTTATGCCTTCCTTTAAGAACCTATAATCTGAAGGTAAGATGGAATTATGAATAATGGAAATACTATGATGTTAAATTCTATTTTAGAAATTTTAACATGGTGTTGAGAGAACACAGAGGAAAAACTAATTTCCTTAGAAACCACTTAATAGTTTTGCTGGGAACTAACATTTGATTCAGACACAGAAGCTCTGGGCTAGATATACAAATGAGGCAGTGTGCTTATATGGCCAAAATATTAGCCCATTCCTCTCATGTTGGGCTAATGCATGCAATTAGACATCTGCTTTGGTTTTCTGGGGAACTGGAAATATATGTGGAGCCCAGGTGAAATACATGGCTTCCCAATATTTTTTAACCTCCTTAGATTTACTCTACTCTCCTATCAGTTTATAGCTAGGTTCCTCCATAGAGATCACAAACCTCTTAAACATCAACACATTGTAAAGCTGTTATCAATATGACCACAATGCATGTAGTGCTTCTCCTTGCCCCACTAACCAGATTAGCTTTTCCTAGATATACACATAGGTGCCAGCTCAAAGGCACATACACTAGCTGAAACCTAGCTTAGGTTCATTATCCTCTTTTGTATGCTCTATACATTGTATTGTGAAGTAGTCAAACATCCACTCTTATTTTCACTTTGGGAACCATCCCTATATTCCATTTAAGTCCTTATACTGTTCCCTATGAACTCAGCCCCTTCCTTCCTGTGTACCAGCTGTACTCGGAAATCCAACATCTCTGACAGTAGATTTACACATGATATGATATACACCTAGAATATCATAAAAAGTCACCATGCTATTTCCAACAAATGGCATTAATAAAGGGACTCCACACATAAGATATTGAGGTGGGTCATAGGCTTATAGAACAAAGAGGCTCAGAAATATTATGCCTTGTCCAAGGTTGTGCATGTATTAGGACTTAAAATCAACCCTCTAACTCATCTCTTCTAACTCAAAATTCAGTTGACTTTCACCTCAACATAATTGCCACACAGTGTGGGAGAGGAGAAGTCTGGTCCACCTTTCCCAAGATGTGTAGTAGAGTTCAACTTGTTCAGGTTATGGCCTTAAAATTAAAAAAAAATAAAAACTGGAAAATGAAAAACAATTTATAATCAAAAGCTAAATTCAAAGCAAAGGCGAAAAGTAAAGATTGGGGCCAGATGATTAACATAGGCGGGGCTAAAACTTAGAAGTAAAGAACAAAGAATGTGAACAGGAACACAGTACCAAGGATTGAATGTTTGAGGCAGTCCTGAAAGGTCACATAACAGTGCCACCTGAAGGTACGAAATGCTAAAGTCATGCTTAGTCATCCCTCCAAAAGCAACAGTTTTAAAATCAAATATAGCTGGGATGAAATATTATATTTTCTACTTGCTATCCATAAATGAAGGTATTCAAGAAAGCAAGGCAAGAAATACATATTTGTTAGATCTTTAAGCTATAACATGAGATGACAAAACTTATGATTGCTTTGAATTATTATTTTAATTTGAATAAGCAGGGAGAATAGCATATCATATGTAAGGAATCACATGGGTAAAGGCTGTTTTAGAATATTAAATAAAACAGAATATAAATTTATACATTCGTGCCTGTTTTAATTTGGGTTCATATCCACTAACTTTGAAATAATTATTAGCATACTTGTGAATTGTGTCTCCATTGTCAATTTAAAACATGTTTATTTAAAATGAGATCATTTTGTTTACTAGTTATTACTGACTATCAAAAAAGAGATAGTGCACTTGAATATCCTCAAGTATGTATAAATTGCACATGTATTACCTAGCAGGGGTCCATTGTCAATCAATACTGTCTCAGAATGGCATTCCTCAGGAAGGAAGGAGATTTTAGGTAAGTTAACAAATTACTATGTTTCACAGAAGAACTTCAGACAGGACCCTCATTAATGAATTGGCTGATAGCAGTTCCTTGTTTACAAGTCATGGCATATACTCACTTACTATAACAGTGGGAAGCAGGCATGCAAAGAGCAGCTTAAGAAAAAGGGTGTAAAGAGAAAACAGTGCAGTGTAGAAGATGAAACCAGAAAAAGGAGAATAGTTATGTCAAAGTTACAGCTAGAAACAACTGAAGAGGCTCTATGTCATACAATAGGACTGTGCCTGCATCGCATAAAAGGAGAATGATTCAAAGAGAAGAAAATCTTTTTTCTTGTAATCATGAAAGCCATTTACAGCTACTTTGATTCATTTCATGGTCTTAGGGACAATTATTTGGCTTTCATTGCTAAAGGTTCTCTTTAAAACAAAAGACTTAAGAGTAAAGAATTCATTTATTTCCTAGCAGCACTATACATTAATTTGGAGTGTGCTTTGTTCTATTAGGTGTAATTTCAAATTACTTCTAATCCACTGTAATGCCGCTTTTGCAATGGATAATGTACGTTTCATTCATTTTTTTGCTACTCTGTCAAATAAATACAGAAAAGTTATTTCTTGGTCATATATAATGATAGTAGTGTTTAGGAAAATAATTAAATGATACCATAGCTGCGATTTAATTATACCGGCTCTGCTAGGCTTAATAAGATTAAGTTACTTTCCTTTTTCACAATTCACTTTGTATTTCTGTCACTAATTCTATCAATTCATTTCAGGTTCTTTCCTAGGTGTTTCTCAATATTTTGTCTTCTCTGCTCATATCCCTTAAAGAATGCATGTGACCACAATGGAAATCCATTTTTCAAGTGCTACAGATTAGAAAAGTAATGAGAAATACATGCTGAGTTGGCTCATTTGCATTTAACTCTGGATACTAATATCAATATTGATAGATTCTGGAATAATAATACTTATTTACCAAATTAGGAAAGAGAAAAACATATTCTCTGCATGGACTTGGCCAGTTCTCTCGTATATAACCTTTTGCTTGACAACATTTAAATCATTTTGAGGAACTCACTCAGTTAGATGGGAAGATCCCCCCCAACCTCCAGGAAGGCCAGGTCACAGAACCACCATTTTAAATGTAAATGTCAAGTTTCACTCTCCACACAGCCCTATTTAATTAGTTTCCAAAGAGAATTTATAATTTTTCTCTAAGATTTGAAGTTGAGAGAGATCTACATATTACCCCACATCTTTGAGAAATTAGACTATGCAACATTAGGCAATTGTATTATTCACCACACTGGGCTTCTAATCCAGATCATCCATTAAGTATTTTGGAGAATATATATATTTTTTCTGTATTGCTTTTTTTTTTCTGTATTGCTTTTTGTAATTCACATTAATCAAAGAATGGGTCAACACTGTTAAGTTTAGGTTAGGTCACCATAATTACTGATCTCAGTTTACATTGAAAAGTAGATTTCAACTGAATGTCTGGAATATACTTACCACCAACAGTATAGAAGCACAAACTGTTAAATATACATAATATATAATAACACTATGAAGTCACTAAATGTATATGTATATATGACTTATTGGAAGGCTCTGTAGTTTCAACTTTTTGTTCCACTAGCCCCACAGAAAGTATTCTTTCAGGATAACCTCATACAAGACAGAATTAAATTGTAGTCAAGAAAATCATTTTCTTGACTGATAGGATTACTGAAAGAAATTCTCAGAAGTTGTGTGTATGTGTGTGTGTTGAGGCATGGGAAGGAAGTAGAAAGAAGTTACTTTGTTCTTCCTCACAATACTCATAAACAATTTGTGTTTCTTTCCGGGAACAACATCCTTTTAAAGCCCTATGATAAAAATATTGGTGATCAACGATGCTGAATGTATAGCAATTGCTTAGTTGAAGTAGTTCTTTTGTGTTTTGCAATGTTTCTCTGATTCCCGTAAAAAGAGTACAGTACCCTTAGATACACAGAGAATTGCTTGAAAATGATTCATCTTAATTTCTGCTTAAATAAAATTCATTATCAAATTTTGAAAATGATTCTAGTGCAAGAGTATTAGTTTCAGCAAGGCTGCTTCAACCCTATTTCAAGATTCTCTGGACTTTATAAGAAATTCGTTATCAGAGTCCTTTCTAATTCAGATGAGCTCTCTGGCAGGTTATAGCCAAATATTACTCCAGTCCATTCACTGTAGTTTTTCTTTTATCTTCTTATAACTTTGAAGTTCCTTTTGGAAATAAAAGTTTATCTTTACATGAAATTCAGAAAATTTTTTATAGATGTGAAACAAAGAGCTTAAGATTGTAGTCATTTATTTTAGAATCTCTAAACCTTCTATTCATAAAGCTATCCTTACATTTTTAATAGGAATAAGGTTGTACCTTGAATATAGTAAATGATAAATGGTTATTAAATAAACAAAGGAATGATTCAATGAAAAAAAATGTAAACAGTAAATTGTCAGCATTTTCCTTTTTTGGTTTGCTAAGATCCTTGCCTGAGAAGGCCAGTCATATCATTTATTTCAAATGCACTGAAGTTTGATATATGTTACAGATCAGCGTTTCCCAAATAAGATTTTCCAAACGTGGTAATAGGTATGTAAAACAGATACGTAAGATGATAATAGGTATATTAAAATTTTTCTAGTTAAATAATATTTGAGAAATTGTACAGAATATATTCCTCCACCACTCTTTAACATCAAAGGCCATGATAATTTATGTGATAGAGAAGCCTGCTTAATTTCCTTTAACACAGCATCTCTCAAAAATATGTTACCATTGAACCCTGTGAATATCTTCTAGTACATGGTCATTCATGGAATATTGTTTTGAAAAGAATGCTACATGGGATTTCTTCCAGTTTTCACTACTGAGTTTCCTAAATACCAAATCTTAAGTCAATTATTTTAAGAATTATTTCAAAAAGTATTTTTAAAAATTTCTGACAGCATAAAGCATCTTCTTGTATCTGGGACATCAGTAGGAACTGTCAAATGATCTCATTAAAACAGCAAAAAGTGACATGCATAAAAAGTAGTAAAATATTAAGTGATGAGGTTAGAGATAATAATTATACTTGTAGGCCATAGTCATTCCTTGATTTCTTGACTGATTAATTCACTTAATGCATTTATTCAAAATTACCTATGTGGCAGATACTGTGTTGGGTGATTTTTTATATTTAAATTATGAGCATTGCCAACATGCCAGCCATTGCTCAAGAACATAGGATGGATAACTATGGCCCACAGAACAAATGTGGGCCATTGTCTATTGTAAATAAAGTTTTATTGGAACACAGCCATGGCGGTTTATTTACATGTTGCTCATGATTACTTTTGCACTAAAACAGCAGGTGTTGAGTAGTTACAACAGAAACCATCCGATCTGCAAAGCCTAAGATATTTACTATCCAGCCTTACACAGAAAAAGTTCACCAACACTTATCTTGGATAATCTGCATGTTAAGTCAAATGATCCTTGCAATAAGACTTTGAAGAATGTACTTCTCTCCTTGTTTCAGACATTAAGAAGTTACATTTCAGAATAGGGTGAGTGATTTGCCTTGTTTTACTTAGGCAGTGGGTAATATATCTGTGATTTAGATCCACCTGATAGAGTGAGAGGCATGGTGGTGCACTCCTGTAGTTTTAGGTACTCAGCAGGAGAAGATTTCCAACCTGGGCAACATAGCAAAACTGGCTCAAACAAAACAAAAATAAACAAAATCCACCTGGCCAACAATAAATTCCCTTAGCTTTCTTCTGTATTTTAGGTATAATAATGGGGTACTCAATACATTAATTTTGGGGGAGTGGAAGAATCAAACATTTCTAAAATATCTTTTATCTGAGTAAACAAAGTAAATTCTATTTTATAAATTAGTCTACTATTTGCATGGATCTCATTAGCATATTTCAAAACAGTGCACTTGTGTTTACTTTTGAGTATCTGCCTCTCCATCACAGGCATTACTGTAACTAAATAGCTCCTCTGTTTCAATGCCTAATAGTTCTCCCTCCCTGGGCTATTCCTCACGCAGACCACATTTTATGAAACATTGCTCTGTTTTACAAAAACAAAACATTCCTACTTTTGACATATGATTCATTTTTTATTCTTATTAAAAACTGAAAAGCTACTTCTCTTTGATAGCCTTTAATTTAACTTAGCATTTGATTTATTTGTTTGATTAACTATCTTGATCTTTAGAGTATTGCTTTGGTTGATTCATCTAAAAAGGGACATTTTACTATTTAATCTTCATAGATACGGTTCATTTTCTTTTGATTTTGTTTTTTCATATTGAAGGTGGTAAAAAAGCTTTTGTTTTGATCCACTGGGTGTATGTTTTGGTCTCTAGAGAACACAACAGATTTAGCCATTTCCAAAATGAAACAAAGAGGGAAGTCAATACCCAGAGGTTCAGAGAAACTTCTCAATTCTAATCAAGTCACTTTAACAAAATCTACGGGACACCTAAGAGCTGTGGTGCTATGTATGGAACATAAGACAGTGTCTGCCTGAAGGAACCAATACTTTTCATGGGACAGACCTGATATACACACTGGAGAAGAAAATAGAGGTGGTAGAAGGAGCTTCTTCATAAATATTATGGGATATCACCTATTTTTCCTTCAGTCTGAGGATGTCTTTTATTTAAATGCAGTAGTAATAGCAAAGAGAAACTAACACAAAGATCAATCACTACATTGGTGCCAAACAAAAATTTCCTTGACTCTGACCTCAACACAATCTAACAGCCTGCACTCTTTGGTCAGTAGTGTTTATTTATTCCTTTTAAGTCAGTATTTATTTAACTAGCTATATAATGTCATACTTATTAATAATTAGTAGGTATTTTTGATTAGTCTAGAATAAACTATTCAAAGAAATAGAAAAATATAGAAACTTATACCTTGAAGAAACACTCAGTATCAACGATTCACTCACTCAACACATACTTATTCTATGCCTGCTATATGTCAGGCACTGCACATGACTCCATGGAACACATCAATATGATCTTATCTCTACTTGCTAGAAAATTTGCTTCCTTGTGAGAGACATAAAAGTGTTACAAAGATGTAAAAAGGTGAAAAATGAACTCTTAACAGCTGACACTTAATAGTTCCTTTTGGGAAGAGAACTATTTTTTAAAATATGCATTAACAGGCTACTTTGTATAGAGGATGAGCCCTAAATCGTAGGTGTTTTAGAAGCCTAAAGTTAAATTGCATTTAGAATTGCAATAACCAAAGGTAGTGGCTCACTCACAAGAAAGTAGAAATGTGGTTGCTACATATAGAGGAAATTCATCAGGAACTTTTAGTTGTGGAATAGCCAAAATAATAGCATAGGTTGTCTAATACGTAATCTTAAGTTGTGTCTGTGTCTTGGGAAATTAGAACCCTCCTTATGACCTGCCACATCTTTAGTGAGTACTTGCTGCTGCTGTTTGGTTCACTTTTTGTTATTGTTTTCATTGATTGATCAATTGATTAATTTCTGTGGAAAATGAGACAGGACCAAGTTACAGATTTAAATTAAATGTTATTTAGAAAAAAGACAGCTTTTATGATTCCAGTATCAGAAATGACCAAAAAATAGATGCTTCCTGGAAATACATAATAATCTGGGAGAATTTGGAAAGGGGCTTTCATTTTGTACAGGGCTATACGACACAGAAAATTCAAGAAAGAAGAGCTTATTTAATTGTTTTTTGAGTAATACAAAACCTAAAATGCAACTGGAAAGTAGTGTTCCCCCTGCAGATACACACACACACATATGTACATAACACATGCAAACTTATAAATATTAACAGATTGCTATAAAACATTATGTATATTATGAAAAAAATAATAAATTCTGTTCTCCTGGAGAATTCTGGAAGGTTTACCAAAAGAGTAGACAGAGATATAAAGGCCATTTCATGAAGAACAATGAATACCATTATGGAAATGAAGTAGGCACATGAAACAGTAATTCAGTCTTGCTGGACCAAGAGATGCTTAAACGTTAAGTCAGAAAATAATACTAGAAAGAAATGGTTGTGACTTAATAACCAAGTGGCTTGGATTCTAGACTATGGAGTTTGCACTTTAGACAGTGAGAAGAAAGTACAGAGTTTCTAACAGGAAGTGATATGATAAAAATGTTGATTAAAAACTAATAGTAATAGTTTATGGCAGTTAGAGGCTGCAGGAAGGAAAAAAAACAGTAGACAGATGAGAAAGAATGATGATCAATATGACAGCAGATGTATTTGGAATGAAGATCATAATGCATACAAGAGATACAATGGAGAGAACAGTAGACTCTGTTAATTTGGGGAGATATACATCTGAATACTCTGTTTTAATTCTGGTAATACCTATTGTATGAATTTTGTTGTGAACTAAGATTTCACCCCCCACTATGGAACTTCAGCTTTGCTTTTTTGTCCCTGGTTCAGAGTAAAGACATTGACCAAGATTCAACTAATATAATATTTTCTCTGAGGACTTCCAATAGGTGACCCTAGAACCCAAAGACAGATAATGAGAAAAGAACTGTGATAGCAACAACAGCATCTGGCACCAGTGTTTTAAAATATTTCCTGAAATAATTGAATGTACTTAATGTTTTCACATTTCATCTCCTATTATCTCCTCAATTCTCCTCAAATGTGTTCTCATCAACAGCCCCTGACTGAAAAAGTGCTTGCCAAAGACAACATTCATTTGATAAGTTTGAGTCTCTTTCTTCCTAAGTTTCCACATTACCACCTGTACCATGGGAGTCTCACTTATTTAACTAGTTTCCTTTACAACAAATCTCTAAATGTTAGAGTACTCCAAGAATAGGTCTTCAGCCTTCTTCTCTTCTAAATTTGGTCCCACATCTTGAATGAACTAATTCAATTTTATGGCTTTAAAGGCCACATAATATCTTTATAAAACTCAAGATTATATTTTTAGTCTTTTCCTTTCCTCTGACATTACTATGTGGTTGCTTAATAGTCATGTCAAACTTAGTATATACAAAATAGAATTATTGATTCTCACTCTCTCTAATTCTCCCTTTAGACCAACAATAGACTAGACACAGCTCGCTAGACTAGATAAATATTAGTTAATCTATAATACACATTATCCCATCTGTGTGTATTTAATCACCCTGTACTTGCTAGATAGGTTCTAGTCTGTATAGCAAGATATAAGAAGCAGGAACCTCTTTCTGCTTGCTCTTCACTGTTACCTGCTGCCTAGAATGCTGACTAGCATGGAGAAGGTACAAAATAAACATTTGATAGATATATGAATACTTAAATGAGGAAATCTAACAGACAGTTAGAAATATCCCGTACATTTAATCGGTGAAAAAATTGAGGATGATGAAAATGAAGTGAATTTTCCCAGGTCACAGCTCCATCAGTGGCAGACTTGGCTGACCCACTGACAGACCACATCAAGCAGTTTCATCACCACTTGTCCCCATACTTCAAGTCTTTCAGAAGTGCTTTGAGAGTTACTGGGTCTGTTAAAACCTAATCTGCTTCGTACTGAATATCAGATTTATCAGCTGCTTCTGAGATGGTCCAACATACAGGAGAGAAACACATTTGAGATTTCAGGAAGAACAAAAGTCTTCTCAACTGAAGTAGATGTCAATGGTGGTGTTTCTGACTGACTAGTAGCTGAATTCTCGTTATTTTTTAGGTTATGCCTTGATGCACACATTTTGGACAAGACAAGACCCTTTTCTTGCTAGAAAAGCCAGTCTTCAAGCATCCCCTCCTCTTTCTTCCTGGCAGCCAGGTTACTCCATCAACCAGAGACCCCTGCTCAGGACCTTGAATCTGACAGTAGGAACCCAGAGACATGGGGCTCTCAAAGAGCAGTAATTCATGGTACTGGTGGTGAAGCTGACATAGTGAAAGAGCAGTTAGTTACACATAATGTCCTACAGTCCGTTATCAGTGGTAGCATTCTAAGCAGAGATCTTGTGGCAGGACCTTAGCTTCCATTCCTTACTAGCTTCCATTTACATAACACAGCTTCCATTCCTTACTAGCTGGGGCTACTTGTCTACTGATTCTGCTTAAATTAGCCAGAGTTGTTTTATTTTGTTTGCAACTTAAAACACTGACTGGTTCATCAATAGCTTTTACACTATTTTTTAGTGTCATCCACTGACTGAATGGCACTAATGCCAGCCCACTTCCAACATTTAAAGCGAACTTGTTTATGTCCTGTTACCTCAGAAACCAGTCTGTTGATTGGTTCCTTAATCCAATACCAAGATTCAAATGGAAGGACTAACAGCTCAAAAAATAAGTCATCTATGGATCTCATCTTGTTTGGGTATTAAAACTGCCTTCTATGTATTAAGTTATACACGGGTAAAAATTTTAGACACTACTTGCAGAAGAGTTATTTTGTAACAGAATAACTTGTACCACTAGCCTTTCTTTAAAACACTGCATGGCACTATTTCTTTCATAAACACTTACCTAGTGGTTTAAGTTTCAGCTTGTTCAACTATTTCCCGAGCACACCCTCTTGCTTACGGTCTATCACCAGCAGTGTCTCTTACCATCTCCCATGTAAATATTATCTCTCATAGTAAGGGAGGAGGAGTGGATAATCTGATGTAACAGGATTTGGGACATTGGCCACCTTTATTCATGGGGTGGCAGGTGGTATGATGGGGCCTTATGAGGGAGAGAGTCCTGGCTTGAATTTTGTCCTAAGTCAGGTATGCAGGCAGTTTTATCAGAAAGCTCTGCATTAGTTAGGCGTTAGGATCCATAGGCAATTTTGTCTTGCCAACTTCATGAGAGAGAAGCAATTGGGACAAGGCAGTACTTGTAAATTTCTCAGCCTCTTCCCATAGGCTTCCTTAACACTTCATCCTAATTCCTACGGTATCTTATACTGGCACTGTTTGGACTTTCTCTCAAGAAGAAAGAGTACATAGACACAAAACATATATTTGTGTTCATAAACACATATGGCTTTACATCGAATGTTACAGAATTCACACATTAACCCCTATGTACATCCACCACTGCCCTGCTTATACAGTCATTTACTACAACACCTAGAGCACTGGGCTGTCCTTGGTAGCTTTCACGATCCCTACTATTAGTCTTTGAGCTCCATAGGGTAGGAGTATCTTATTATCTTTTTTACCTTTTTTATTCATATCACCTTGAATAGTATCTGTCACATATTGGAAACACAAAATGTATATTCAATGAAAGAGTGACTCTATCTTTCAAATTGTTCCCAATAGATGGGACTAGCCAGGTGCCTCATTATCCCACCTATGCATATTTAATCACCTTGTACTTCAAAGATCTTACCTGTGAAGAGGATGTACAAACTTCTCTTGTTTACTAGAGAGTTATGAGCATTGCATCTAATAACAACTACTAAAAGGCACTCACAAATGTCAAGAGGAAGAACTGTGTTGATGAAATAATAACGTTTTATATAATTTGGGTAAATACTATTCACTTGTCTCCCTGGGCATTTCAAGGAAGAGAAAAATAGGCATGGAGACATTTCAGAATAATCCCATTCCTCCAACAAAGCAGGAAGAACATTGTCAGTAAGAACAAGCACCATAACCAATATATTTTCTATAAGCATTTCCTTCTGCTTGTTCTCCATATATTGGAAAATCCACTTAATCTGCTATGTAAAGGCTGAGACAAATGAGGCAGACAGTAGTAATGCCCTCACTTCACTGGGAAATGAACATAACTCTGAACAAAGAAAGTCACCCTCTGACTCCTATACTGAGCTTATGAAAATAATGTATTTCATAAAATCGGATTTCATATTTTACATCTGTTTGAGATACTTTCAAAAACAGAGAGTGCTTTATCATTGAACAAGATCTCACAGTTGGTCTAGTGCACTTAGGCAATATACCACTCAAAATGAGGCTAATGTCAGCCCTCGAGGCAGGACAGTGAATTCCCAGAATGACTAGGCTGATGAACCATGAGACTCGAATCTTTTGTTCCAAGAACAAAACAAGTGACTGCTTTGCCTCCCTTCTTTCTAGCCAAATGAGACTTGCCTGGCATTTCCACAGCATCCACAGGTTGCCAATTTTCTAATCTCAAGAAGGTGCAACCAGGCATTGGGAAGGGCTCCCAGAATGTACCTGCCCTCTGTGCCTATACAACACACCTGGGAGCACTAGTTTTAGGTTCTCATCAGCTGTGACAGCAAATCTGTAGCACCAGTTAATTCATAATCAGTGAAGGCTAAGTGTGTTTATAGACTGTATATTAGGAAGTCAAGAGGAATCTTGCACAGCTTTTCACTTAAGTGTCATGATCAGCTGGGGGATGCTTTCAGGGGGAAGTTGTGTTTGGCATACAATTGTTCCAGGAGGAAACTGAATATCTTCACAAGTCCCAGAAGAAATAAAGTGCCATCCTGGTGTATATCTAGGGTCTTCTGTTATAAACATGTAAAAGTTCCATGACATTTCCATTTATAAAACAATAAAATTCAGATATATCTGAAAAAATAAGTATAAATATATTTAAATTATGGAACATGAAGAACAAAAGGAAAATGTATTGAACACCTTCCTGTTCTTTCCTGTTCTCACTTTTATAAACTTAGGCAAATTGACTGGCACCTCTGAGCTTTAATGCTTCATCTTTTAAGACAAAGATGGAAAATTCTTTACAGGACTATTTTGCCTAACACATAGTAGGCATACAAAAACATGTTCACTTCTCTGCTAGCAAGTCTAATAAAGTGTTCATTTAATCTAAAACCCACTGCCTTCAGTTCACAACTCATGACTTTCAATAGTGTGTTTGACTTTTATAAATTCACACACAATTCACATAATTTACATTTCAATGACTGGATCTGAGATGCAGTGAAGGTATTCAATACTGAACACTGCAATCAAGGCATGGCACCTTACTTAAGCTAACAAATGATTATCCTTTACCGCAGACCTATGATTCATCAATTTCTTCCTTACAAAAGCAGAAAGGCTTAAACTAAAGCAATTGAGAGCACCAGGACTCAGAAAATTCTCCTTAGATGCTTCCCTATCTGCTCTCACGAACTCATTGCCTTACCATCTTTCTAACTCAATAATAATAAATGGATTTGGGATCCATGGAAGTGTTTCATGCCTATCCATATTTGCTGTTTGTTTAAGGCACCACATGAGTGAGTTCTTCCTACCAATCAGATGAGTCACTGCTACATCAGCGTTCATGAAGATATCAGAATTTATGCTCTAAAGTGGGGCAATAAGAAAGATAACAAGTGGACACCCACACATTCTTCACTCTCTCTAATGAAAAGGAAACCAAAAAAAAAAATGGCTTTCAGTAGCATAAAGAAGAGGCTAATAGGGCAATTAGTTAAGAAACTCTTTACATAGTCTAGGGAAATTAAAGAAGAACCACATAACTAGGATAATTTATGGTAGCTCAGATCAGAAATCTTGTTGATCCTTTCCAAGTTACAATTAGCTTGTCTTCGTCTTTAAACTTTTACTTAGAGCCAGACAAAGTCAGAAGCTGGGAAGTGATGAATTTTAATTCACACTTTTGACAAGTACAGATGATACACAGAGAAAAAACTACCATGAAACCAACATTGAGCATGAGTAAGGTACCAGGCCACACTTTCTTCCTTTGAGTTTTCAGGGATTTTTTTATTCTTGTTATTTTGCCTGTGTATGTATGTGTATGTGTGTGGTTAACTATTTTGTACTCATTTCTCAGTAAAAGAATGTGACTGACCCTGTTAATCAGTGAATTCACTCATAATTCTCAAGCTCCTTCCATGTCACCTCCTCTATAAAGGCTGGGAAGCTAAGCAATACTTTTGTATCACTACTGCAGGTAGGGGTACTAATGAGATGCAGAATTGACCAATCATGTGGTCAGTGAGATACAAACCAAAGTTTGCTGAGGGTTTCTAGGAAGGCTTTTAGGTTTTCCTAGACTAATAGGTAACAAAACCCCTTTTCCTTCTCCTTATGCCTTGCTGCCTTTAATATGAACATTATGCCTGGAGCTAAAGCAACTATCTTGAACTATGCAGCAACAGTCACTAGCAAAAATAATTCCAGAAATACTTATTGACTTTGACATAATTAAGCAGCTGGCCAATGACAAAAGATATAAATCACTAATCTTAGTATGCAGGAAAAATAAATATCTAAGACTTAACATTTTATGTTAATTATTACAAATACATTATTATTCATACAAGGTACTTTTGAGTGACTTTTCTATGATTTTCTGTGTATACTCTAATACATTTTTACTAAAATAGATAGTTCTTGTAACCTGGACTAGTTAGAGCTACACAAGATCATTTACTATGTTTTGCTGGGCCATACTGTGAAAGCTATAATACATTTTAATGAGGAAAGAGTTCCACAGATCAAGGAGTGTTAGTAACTAGGGGTGATCTGTTAAATCTAGGTATCAGTAGACAGAATGTAGGAAGAAATAACAATGAAATTCCTAATCAATCAGAAAACAGCATAAGCAAAAGAGAGAGACAAACAACAACAACAAAAAAAAACCCTAGGATTAAAAAGCCAAAATAAAAACCTAATGAGAAAAGTGAATGGGAAGCAGGACCCTGTAATTAAACTTCTAACTTCCAACCTGGACATATTATTAGAAAGGCTGATTGAGGCAACTGCCATGGATTCCATTTCCAAGCTACTTGTTTCCTTTCATTTTTGATTCCTGACAAGCAGCTCCAATCTTGTGTCCCACTCTTTACTTCCCCTCAAGTTCCCTTTCTAACAACTCCAGATTGCTTGGACTGACTGATAATATCTCACCATGCCTACAGGAAGCAGCAATGATACAGTAAAGATGACATGAAAAATGTCAATTGCAACATTAAAATGAAGGCTATGTTTTCTCTACCAAGATGATGAAATAAAAAGCATAGGACTGAGCACAGTTCAAATTCTGTTTTTTGGAGAGAAAACATGTAGAACTCCTCACTTGGCATAAGCTGTGAGGAAACAGGGTCTTAATTATAGGTTGTGAGGAGCAGATAGCTATTACATTCTTAGCCTTGAAAGAAAAGTAGAACAGAACAGAGAACTAATTACCCAAATAAAATAAACATATACTCAAATCTATGGCATTGTGCATCGCTTAAGTAAAACTGCTAAAAAACAGTAGCATATTCGACCTCTGTATTAAAATTAATTACAACGATTGTGTTTAAGTACGCAATATAAAAGTGTTTGCAGTGTTTCTGATTCACAGACTCTCCTTCATTTAAAATCTGATGATAAAAATGATACATAGTAAATGATAAAAAATAAAAGCCCTGGATTAATTTTTTAATAAAGTTTTAAGGGAAAAAGACATAGAAAAATGTTATTATATGTTTGATAGTATTATAGGCAAACAGAAAATAAAAAAATATACAGAAACAAGAAAAAAGCAATTAGATAACAATATGCAGAGGTGTTTTTTGTGTCAGTATTTTAAGAGTGTTATGCATTATCTTTCTAGGCTCATCCCCTTCTGTTTGTTTGTTTGTTTTTTTTTTTTTTTTTTTTTTTTTTTTTTTTTTTAAAGCTCAAAACAATTGAGGGAAACATAAAGTGAATTCCTATAACTCATATGGACTTATCCCGCAAGTTAACCTTGACATCATAAGAACAATATTTAGAAACCTAATTAATACATTGCTTTTCAGTGGCAGAACAGCAAAATAAGGCACAGCTTACTAAGTTCCTGTTCTTTGATGTGTGAAGCACAAGTTGTACAGTCTGAAACTGTCATATCATCATATGCCATCTCCACATCCCATAGGGACTAGGGAAGGAGCGTGAAAAAAATAAACCTTAGCAGAAATTGTGTAGAAGAGGAAACGAGAATAATTAATTTACAGAAATTTTGTATCGCATGTTGTACAGAAAGGAGAAATATTCAGTAAGCAAAAATATATTAATCTTTACACAACATTAAGAAAGAGAGAATAGCCGGGCGCGGTGGCTCAAGCCTGTAATCCCAGCACTTTGGGAGGCCGAGGCGGGTGGATCACGAGGTCAAGAGATCGAGACCATCCTGGTCAACATGGTGAAACCCCGTCTCTTCTAAAAATACAAAAAATTAGCTGGGCATGGTGACGCGTGCCTGTAATCCCAGATACTCAGGAGGCTGAGGCAGGAGAATTGCCTGAACCCAGGAGGCGGAGGTTGCGGTGAGCCAAGATCGCGCCATTGCACTCCAGTCGGGGTAACAAGAGCGAAACTCCGTCTCAAAAAAAAAAAAAGAAAGAGAGAATAATAAAAGAATGTATCTGATGTAGTTAATAGGTAGGATGGAACAGGAACAGAGAAAAGAACACAGGTTTAAAAGTCAAGTTAACAGGGCGTAGTTACATAGGCTAATACCTGTTACCTAGGCTAGAGATTATTAACATGAATTTCTATACAAACAATGTTTATTTTTCTATATACATTTTCTACGAGAGATGGGCCGCAGTTAGAATCAAATCCCTAAAACAGTCTATGACCCAGAAAACATACTATTCCATAATGCAAATCCATTATTCTATCTGTGTCTTGCTTTTCTCATCTTTATAATGGGAATAGCAATATCTATCCACCTTTAATTGTTCAGAGGATTTAGAAAGGATACTTAAGAAAAAAAAAAGAACCTTTGAAAAGTTGATACGGTATTTAAATATAAGTTAGTCTTATCCTTTTCATTTTTTTTAGAAAATTACTTTTAATATGAACATTAAGTTTTGTATGAATTCATCAAACAGCACAGTTCAAAGTTTGGCTGCTTCTTGACCCTGTGTGAGATACATATAAGATTCTGCAGGTAACATATCAGTGAAGAAAGAAATATCTTCTTATGGTAATATATCTTGCCAATTTAAGGTATTGTTATTAAAGGTTAACAAAATTATTGTCAACACAGTGTAAGTAGAATGATAAAAACGAATCTCCTATTTGGGATAATATAGATCAGTATGCATTGTTTGTACAGAATGTGACAAATATAAGCCAAGAAATAAGATCTTTTTTATGATGATATCATGCAAAACAATGCAGCTAATTAGTCAGAACAAAAGTTATGGTCAAAGGTGATTCTCAGAATCCTTCAGGCACCACTGTGCATATCGACGCATTCAAAATGTGATGAGCAAGCCTGTGCTTTTAGCTGCTATGATTTACTGACAATTGACAAAGGAAACATTTGATAAAACTCTTCATTAATAGATTTTGTTTCCTTCTCTCTCTTAGACAAACTCCTAGAAATTTGCTGTAAACATCTCATTAATAGGAATAGAACAAGGAAGGATAATTAGTTTTTATCATCAATCAAGTTTTCAACTTCTATACCCCGGTCAATGTTCTCAACAGTCTCAGTATTTAAAGCAAAGAAAAGTAAAAAGAACTCAGTGTTGTGAAACCTCACAAGAATCAGTTGTAAATCAACTACTTGAAACCAACCAACTCTGAAAACATGCCTTGGGCATCAGTAAATTTTGCGCAAATCCTGTGGTAATTGGGAAGACACTATTTCTTCAGAATTTCTAATTATGGTCATATGAAAATATAGCCATACAATAGAATGCATCTTGGAAGTAAGTAAGCTTTATATCTAAAAGAAAAATGGTATCTAGAGTAGCTAATTCTTTGTCTTATCACTAAAAGTCTTCTTTATAAATCTGATGTTTCCAGTTATTGGCCTATTAAAGTTATACATTTGTACAGCAAATTTGGACTCCAAAGGCAAGGTACAAGACAGAGGAGAGTACAGAGAAAGAGTGTACAGCAGAAATCTCACAGAAGTATCATGCCATGGCTGTAGACAAGAGGTCTGGGTCAGCACAGAAAACCAAAATGCATGTTGCCAGGATCTATTTCACAGCATACTAGAGGCAAATACGAGTTTTTAATTAAAGGGTAGGATATTGAAACTCAACACAAAGCACTAAAGGATAATAAGCCATTCTCACTGGATGCAAGAAATGTTAGCTAGTTATCAAATACATTTTGAGAAGAAAGAAATTCTGAAATTAACTAGGGATGAAATGTCTGTCCCTTTCCCCTTGGATTCATATATACTACAATGTGGTAGGGAAATTTCCCTGAAGGAAAGTTGGAAAATTTGGAAATTTTGTCACCACTTGAAAATCAGAGGCAATTTTCCCAAGCAGCTGTGAAGCCTTCATTTCTAAGGACGTGTCTTGAACATCACTCTTAACAGCCGCCCAAAGGAGACATGCAATGGCTGGGTACCTGGACATTAGCTTTGCAAGTTGGCACCCTAGGTACAGAAAACACTGAGCCAGATCTGTCAGAAGCTGATTCAAGACTCCTCTATCTAAGGTAAAACACACATGAGATTGAAGCACATAGAGACGGTTTGAAGAGAAATGGTGTGTATAACTGGGTGTTCATCTATGTCATTGGCTTTGTTCAACAATTTTGCTGATTTTCTGTGTTTTTACTTAACATAATTAAACTTAGATTCCATTATAGACTTCAAGATGAAAATTCTTCATTGGTAGCATAAGAAATTATCTAATATATGTTCTATCAAGTTCTTGATATGTTCTATCAAGTTCTATCAAACTCTTATGGCTGCAAAGAGACATGCATTTAGGAAAGAAAGAAATCAGAACATTTTCCATTTACACACTGGAACAAGAATGTGAATCAGGATTTCAAGGACAAGGTTAAATAGTAAAAAGAGATATGTAGGAAACGGAAGTTCTGAGTTTCATATGCATGATTTCCTCTTATAAAAACACTATGAAAATTTACAGTTGATTAAAATGTAATTTTCTCCAATTCCAGAAGTCATGGACTGGTTTAGCTGATATTTAGACTCCATGTTCTCAGCCATAAACATATCACCTACCAATATACAATAATATTTCAAGTTACAAGCCCTCAAGGAAACTGTAATATCATTTCTTCACCAAAAAAAAAAAAAAGGAGAAAAGAAAAAATAGAAATTGCTACTGTTAAATTGGGTGTGTTCAAATATTAAAATGAAGAACAAACAATCTCTGTTCTAGTTTTGTTAGGAGTAAGTTCAATGGGGGACCAGCACTTGGTTGGACTTCCAATAAAAAACAACAGCCTCACATTTTAGAGACAACTAAAATTGGAAGAAAATCTATTTTTTTTTGCCAGGGCCTGGAACAAGATTAAGAAAAATAGATGGAAGCCTATCCCTGTTTTGCATTAAACCAGGCTTCCTACCTACAGGGGGGAAAAAAAGAAAAAAAAAATCTTAGTTCATTACTCCTTCACTTCCTAGTTGCTGGCTCAGAGATTTAAGCTCTTTCACAAATAGAAAATTGGGCAACCATTCTTCCATGTATGGCACAGATTCTTTCCTTTTTTTTTTTTTTTTTTAAGCAGCCAAAGAGCACTGACTGATTAAAATGATGTTTTTAACTGGCTTTGCCAATTTTTTTCTAATTTCAAAAATACAATGTTTAAAAACTTAGAAAAATAAAAATTTTATAATTTTGATTTTTTACCTTTTCTTAGTTTCTTTTTTGAGAGTCAGAAAATAGGCATAAACAACAAAAATGAAATCACAGGAAAAAGATATTACTGATAAATACATTTTTAAAAATTTAACCCTATTAAATATCAAATAAATAAAAGTCATGATGAAGTAAGATTGAAAAATTGACAGAGTAAAAATCATTAGGGTGAGTTTAAATTGTCCTATATTCTTCATGTGAATATAAATTAAAATAAACTTTTCTGGAAAGAAGGTTGTTTGCCAATAATATTTACATTAAGATCCATGAGAATGTTGCTGTTAGAAACAGTATTTTACACCTGAGATTCTACCGTAAGAATAGAATCAAAGACACAAAAAAAGTTTTACAAGTATATTTATTACAGGATGACTGATATAAGGAAAATTAGGACTGAAACTGCCGAAAGACAGAGTACTAGTTTCATAAATTAAGCACAATAGATTATTATTAAATCAGTAAAAATTTTAAAAATAATTAGTGAGGCCGGGCACGGTGGCTCAAGCCTGTAATCCCAGCACTTTGGGAGGCCGAGGTGGGTGGATCACGAGGTCGAGAGATCCAGACCATCCTGGTCAATATGGTGAAACCCCGTCTCTACTAAAAATACAAAAAACTAGCTGGGCGTGGTGGCGCATGCCTGTAATCCCAGCTACTCAGGAGGTTGAGTCAGGAGAATTGCCTGAACCCAGGAGGCGGAGGTTGCGGTGAGCCGAGATCGCACCATTGCACTCCAGCCTGGGTAACACGAGCGAAACTCCGTCTCAAAAAAAAAAAAAAAAAAAAAAAAAAAAAATAGTGATGGGAGAAAAGTGACTACCATATAAACAAAAAGGCACAACAATTTATATAGTATGTCCCTTATTTTTTAAGAACATTTGTGCATAATTGAAGAAAATATACACAAAGGCTAAAAAGAGGTTTGCAGTGGTTATCTGTTTTTTGAAATTATAAAGACCATGTTTAAGTAGTTCTTTATACTTTCCTGTGTTTTCCAAGTATTACCATATTTTTAAAAGCCTGATTCAAATATGCACATTAGAGTTGAAAAGAAATTCCAGGATAACAGAAGCATGTAAGTGAAGGTGAATAGGTAGGGATGTGCCTGATATAACTGATGAGCATATGTGCCGGGGAAGGAGCCGGAAATGGGGTTGGAAAGCTAAAAAAGTGTGAACACATATTAGAAAACCTTGAAAATCAGGATAAGCCAATGATATTCTTGAACCAAGTAATGATTTGATAAATGTGAAGTTCTCTTTAGATTAATATAAGTCAGTGTAGCAGATGGCCTGGGTGGAGTAAAGGAATGGAAGTATATAAAAGAGTTATTAATTTAAATCAACTAAGTGCTTCTGGGAATGACATGATGATCAAAAATATTCTGAGTTCTTCCTCTTGACAAAAGACACCATCAGAGAACTGGCACAAATTCCCAAAGGAGGGCATGGAGAGATTTAATAAAAAACCAGTCAAGGCCGGGTAAAGTGGCTCGCACCTGTAATCCCAGCACTTTGGGAGGCCCAGGCAGATGGACCATGAGGTCAGGAGATCAAGACAAGCCTGGCCAACATGGTGAAACCATGTCTCTACTAAAAATACAAAAATTAACTGGGTGTGCTGGTGCATGCCTATAATCCCAGCTACTTGGGAGGCTGAGGCATAAGAATTGTTTGAACCCCGGAGACAGAGGTTGCAGTGAGCTGAGATCACACCACTGCATTCCAGTCTGGAGCCAGAGACTCCATTTCAAAACAACAACAACAACAACAAAAAACAACCCACCAGTCAGATGGTAAAACCTTAGAAAGGCATCATCATCTGCAAGAGAAATTTAGAAGGCACTTCCTCTATCAGAGAACTAGTGTTATTCTCTGTTGTATAATGTTGCTCTGGTCATCTCTGATCTTTCCTATTTGTCTCTGTATAGTCCATTTTCAAACTGCTATGAACAAATAGCTGAGACTGGGTAATTTATAGAGAAAAAGAGGTTTAATGGATTCACAGTCCTATGGAAGGCCTCACAATCATGGCAGAAGACCAGGAGGAACAATGGAACATTTCACATGGCAGTAGGCAACAGAGGATGTGTAGGGGAACTGGCCTTAATAAAATTATCAGATCTTGTGAGACTTAGGCACTATCATGAAAATAGCATCAGAAAGACTTGCCCCCATGATTCAATTACCTCCCACTGGGTCCCTCCTGCAATATCTGGTGATTATGGGAGCTACAATATAAGATGAGATTTGAGTGGGGACACTACTAAACCACATCAGTTTCCCCAAGTGACTGACATCCTTTTTTCTCCTTTGGACATGTTTCTAGCTTTCCTTTTTTTAAAAAAATCTCTGTCTAACTAGATTTAGAATGTCTATGAGGCATCACCTAAATTTTAAACAGACCTGATTGAAGTCTGGTTCACCCTCACTAATTATATGTCTTTAAGCACATTGTATAGCCTTAGTTTCTTTATTGGTAAAATAGGAATAATTCTACCCATTTTGACAGGTGGTCATAAGGATTAAACTAAATCAGATTATAAGATGTACCTTCATCCCTCATGTTATCTTCTGACATCAGAAGTATGAGAGTTTCTGACAAAGGCAAGAGGAAAAGCAGATAGAGTTCATGCAGTTGGGGACAAAAGTTGCCACTGTGGTTATTAATGTTTTTTGGTTTGTTTGTTTGATTAGTTTCTTTTTAACAGTTATTAAGGTATCTTATAATCCCAGGGAATATAACTTAATTATTCAATTGTACAAATAGCTTTATTATTAGAAAACCAATTCTTCTAACTCTGCCCACTGGTTAAATTACTTTTAAAGAATAAGTTTGAATCTGTCAAATTTTAATGTGCATATTATTCCATCAGTTCCTAGAAATAAGGTTTAATGACCTACCTTGTGAGTCAGTGTCCTTGCTCGCATTTGTTTGCTTTATCTCCCGTAAGAATGAATAAACATTAATCCATCCACCTCTGGCTTGCTCCCTACTGTGATGACTAACTGTCCTTGTTGCTTGCTATATCAGACCAAGAAATCTGTGGCCTCAGAATAGAGTGAGTCAAATGATATGTGAGGAAATGAAATGCAGCCTCTTGGTCTCAATGGCATCATGTGTTAATTGAGTTCAACTGGCCACACTGAGACCAAATGAGGGGAAATGTTCTACCTGCTTCACTGCCATTGAGAGTTTAAACACGATGAAGCCTGGAAGACCACTGCAGGACAGCATCGTGTATTCTACCATATTTATTTTTCATGAGTTTTCTTCTTGCCTGGCTTTGTAAAACATTCATCCCAATAAATGATTTACCACGGCAGGAAAGATGCAGGAAATTGATCTGAGCTCACCTTCGAACATTATGAAGACCCTGAAGTCTAATCAGGTTCCAGGGAGGACTCTGAGGCGGCAGACATTTATGAATAGAATTGGGAAAAACACACTAGGCAAGCATTGCAAAGACTAATCTGTCTTTCATTTCATCTAACAATATTCATTCTGAGTGTTCCTTCTTTGAAAGAAGGCCATCTGCTGTAAATTTATTTTTCATTAATGACAGTAACCTTTTAAACTCCATTAGCAGCTTCTTTCTCAGCCTAAGTGTAGGGATGCCTGTGGGATATGAGAGATATACAACTTCTCTCTGGAGAATATGTTTTTAGAGTGACCCAGGGCTCTGTTCCCACAAAAGCAAGATGCAGAATAGTCTAGAAAGCCAGCACTGAACTCCCCAGAAGCAAAAGTCTTCTGTGGCAAAGCATAGTAAAAGGAGCTATGGGTTTTAAAGTCAGATACAGATTTGAATCACAGTTTTTTCTACTTACTAAAGAAATTAATATTTGATATTTGCTTGCAACTCTGGCTTAAGTCCTATGCAGAAATTCCTAGAGTTTGGGGAAGAGTAAAGAGTTGAGATAAGGATGGTGAAGTCATTATAATTGGGAAAAAAAAAATCACTCTTGATATTCTTACTATTTACTTTTGAGATACTGCTTAATACCCAAACTCTTTAATATTAAATTATTTCCCCCATAAGATGTAAAGTGACCCTTTCCAATCCTCAGTGAGAGCTTTAGAATCCATGGAAATAAATGGAAAATGTTGAACTCCTGTCGAACCACGGTTTCTGGGTGGTGAGTCAGTGTTTGGCTTCTAAATACCTAGCTTCTACCATGTGCTCCATATCCTAGATTTGGTAATATCATAAATTATCACTTGAAATATACCTTTGGGCTGTTCACAAATCTTTAAAACTTGGACTGTGAAATCCTATAATTCTAAGTATTTCCTGTATTTTAGAAAACATATGCAGTGCTATAAGTTATTTTTTGATATTTAGAATTTATCCTTGAATTGCATTCTGTTGGAATTTAGGCAACAAATATTTAATGCCCTTTGGGTAAAATAATTTTGGGGAAGGGATAAATGAGTTCTAGTGGAGGGGTAAACCACTCACCATTCATTTTGCTAACAGACATTTGGGATTTTTCACATGTGAATCTGAAGAGTTAATTTAGATTATATCAGCAAATGTGGTAATCCCAATAGTAGATATGTTATACTTGTAAGTGAATTATAATGTCATCATTAGCATATTCTTCCTCAGTATCCACCAGGGTGTGAAATCATAGTGAAGAAATTACAGTCTTCATAAAGTTACCTGATTTATTCATTTACTTAAAGGCTAAAGGCAGAAAAAGAAAAAAAAAACTTATACTTCCCAAATATTTATTAAAAATAAAACCTGGCATCCATTCATTTTGTAATTTTAGGAAACTCTGGACAAATTTACCCAATAATTACCTGAAACTAAAGCCCAGTTTCTTTCCAACTTTACTGTTAAGTGATTTAGCTTTAATAGAAGGGACTAAAATACATTAGTCAAAAACAGGGAAAATTCATTCTCTTATACATCTGTGTCTCAGCTACACAGCTAATTACATGTGAATTTCCCCTATCTCTCTGAAATAAATCCCCTCACATATGGGCGGTGAAGTCAGTCAAACATTCTTTTCTTTTCTTTATACCTACATACAAAAACGAATGTATTTGAGGAGCCAACTACTTCCTTTAAAAATTATCCAAATTCCATTGCCCTTTTCTCTTAAATGCAATAGTTTAGCTTCTAGTGACCATAGGCATGTCTCTTTCCAGGGGCATATAAATGTAGCAGTAGAACAATGTGGTAATGGTAAGCACCTTTTGCCAGATGCTATGGAGGTTTCTGGTGATGACACAATTGGCTAAGTGTGTGCTGCTGGAAGAGTTATGGCCATGGGACATGTATGGTCCACTGAGATAACAGCTTTGAGTCTGTCGTAGTTAGCCAGAAAGAGCTTTTGGAAAAGTAAGGGATCATTCATTTTGCTATGGCATGAGCTTTGGGAACCTGCATTATCAAGGACAGACCTTAGTGGTTCCTTGGAACAGAAATAGCTAAAATGTTGACAGCACAACAGTCCAAGTGGATTGGAGTTGCTAAAAGTAAACATTCCCCTTTGTTTTGCCTAATGTTTCCTATCCTGCCTCTTTATTTATCTTCCCTTTGATGCCACCATATTTGATTTTTTGGTAAAGCTACAGCTTTTCCTTCTCTCACTCTCCTGCATTGCCTTCCCTTGATGCCTGTGACTCCAAGTTTTCACTTCTCACTTCTTTTCATTTACCACACGATGCCTCATTTTCCTCCTATGTATATTTTAAAGTAATATTCTGAACTTTTCATTGATTCATAACTATCCCAAAGTTCACAAATAATGCTTCCTAAACTTCAATGTGCTTTCTCTTACTCTCATGATTCAGATGCTTACAACAATCCTATGATGATGGTATCAAGAGATGTCTTCTTTTCACAGATGAGGACACAGGTTCAGACATTAATTCTGCCCAGATTTTCTCAGCATGTAATGCTCTGGTTAGAACTCCAGTCCATTTACACTCCTATCTTATCACAGTTGCCTACCTCTCACCATCTCCAACTGTACATCAGATTTCCTGAAATATAAAAAATGTGCACTTTCTTAATGGAAGCAGGCTGTCTTTAAGACAGTTTGCTCTGCTAATCACAGAGCTGCAGAAAACTATCGACTAATCCTTTGAGCCTTGGAATCTGTGGGCTGTGCTGTAAAATATATCTTAATTAACCACAGAATCAAGAGATCAATGTGAGCCACTACAAGCACAGCAGTGCACCAAGTGCAGCACATGTGGGAAAGCAGGCAAATCCACAGGGCTTATCCAAAAACGGGGAGTGTGCATCACTATGCTTATTCAGCCTGTGGATCACACCTGTGATGAGCTGAGGCAGTCACACTTCAACTTTAGGACGGCCACAGCACCAAGTTAAAAATATATATATATATCAAAAACACTTCACTGTCTACATTTATTTGACATAAATGTATATAGTATTGCAACAACCTGTTTGATTTTCTTTATTATATTTAAGTTTGGGGGTACATATGCAGATCATGCAGGATTGTTACATAGGCATACACATGCGATGGTGGTTTACTGCATCCATCCCCCCATTACCTGCATTAGGTATTTCTCCTACATTCCCATCTGAGAGTTATTCTTTCATTTTTAAGGTTTAGCTGATCTCCAAAGTGCTCTACAGTTATAACTAATATACATATAAAATGAACTGCATAATCCACTTATTTTTCATATAAAAACTGCATTCACACACTAGTGATTCTTTTCAATATTTATAATTTGTTTTGCAAATGTGGGTTTGATTAGTGATTCTTCAAAATAATTCTCCAAATTCTTTACATATATTAACTTATTTAATCTTCACAATGACTCGTAAAGTAGTTGCTAATTTTCTCATTTCCTATACTTGAGAAGTTGAGGAGAAAATTCATCATCAAGGCAAAATCTAATGTCCAGATCAGTCCAGAATAAAGTACAATGCTGTAATCAATTTCACACAGAAGATATGATGATGTTCTAACAAAAATTGGACTGCCTTATTTCCTAGTCCTTTTTGTAAATGTATTTACCTTTCTCGAATGGTCTAACCTGCATCTGTGCCAACTGCTCCATTTAATGACAGTAGTATCTCATTTCAGAAAACTCGTCTTTTCCATTAGAATAAAAAATATAAACAAACTTTCATCCAGCCATAACCACTTAGGAAAACATGGACATTAGATATTAAAGCTGAGCTTTAGTTCACATAATTCTTACACTTTGTCAAGTTTTCCAGAACTTTCTGGTGAATTGATAAACAATTTTAAAACAAAATTCTACTGTGCATTGAATTGATGTATATATTATATATTTATGCTTAATTTCAGAATGCTAAACCTCCTAAAATTAACAGACAGATCTGTATAAATAATAGTAAGTTTTTTTTGAGATGGATTCTTACTCTGCCACCAGGCTGGAGCGCAGTGGCACAATCTTGGCTCACTGCAACATCCCCCTCCCAGTTCCAGCAATTTTCCTGCCTCAGCCACCCAAGTAGCTGGGATTACAGGCACGTACCACCAAGCCCAGCTAATTTTTGTATATTTAGTAGAGACAGGTTTTCACCACATTGGCCAGGATGGCTTCAATCTCTTGACCTTGTGATCTGCCTGCCTCAGGCTCCCAAAGTGCTAGGATTACAGGCATGAGCCACCGCACTTGGCCAATTTTTTTAAATAGTAATTTTAACAGGCTTAAAAAAAAATGAGGAGGTATGGGATAGTAGTTGTAATGATATGGGATCTAGACTCTACCTACACAAAGCATTGCACAAAGCAGGGGGAGGTAACAAGGCAGACAGGAGTGTTTTGTTATTGGTTATCTACATTGTCATGTATAATGTGGTGGGTTTAGCTGTTGACTTATTGATTAGTCATTTTTTTTCAGCACTTAAATGAAACTCCTTAATCTATAAAGTCAGGTTACAAATCATCCAAGAAAATTTATTGCTTCTTTTTTTGTATTTAAAACTTGTTTCTAAAAGTGCTTAAAGCTAAACTATACTGTTTATTTAAAAAACAGAAAGAAATATTTGAAAGTAAACCTTTTTAATAACCTTGTTATAACAACTACTTTTTATTGAATGTTCACCATATACCATCTTTGTATAAATGTTTCTTATATATTAAATTATTTAACCCCCACAACAACTCTGTAAGTCAGACACTATTATTACCACCTCTTAGCAGATGAGGAAACAGCCTAACAGGTTAATTTGCCTTTGATTGCACAGCTTTACGGGCAGAATTGCATTTAAATTCAGACAACCCAGTTCCAGAGCCGGTTTAACACACCAAACAACATGACCTCTTTTTCCTAGTTTTCTGAACTCCACATTTTTAAGGTCAGAAGTACCCATTAGTGCCACCATAAATATATGATTTTCAATCTCAGTGGAGCCCCTGAGACACTTGGCCATCCTGGGGTGGTCACCCCTTTCCACTCTTCACAGGCTCTTCTCTACTACCCATTTTAGATCCTCAACTCTACTGCTCTAAATCACATTGTCACAAGAACTCTTATACTTTTCAGAAAAAATTGATTCTCCCCAGCATGAACAATCTCAATTTCCCACTAATAATGCCCATAACCTATTTCATGTCTTTTCAGAAACTCACCTCAAAGGAAGAAGAAACTTTTATCCAAATTTAGAGTAAGCCCCTACCCAGACTCCTGCTATGAAAATCTGTGTCCCCCAGGGTCTTCCTCCTTCAGTTACCTATTTCCTAAATGCTTTGTCTTCCTCTCCCTACACCCTCCATTGCCTCTCCTCACATCCATGATCCTATCCCCTGTTACTGGCATTACCCCCATCTCTTTCTCTTTTAGGCAAGACTCTGAAAATATGATTACTACTTACTGCTCGATTTCTTCAATTTCTCTACATAGTCTGCGTCACTGGTTTTCTATTCTTCTCCTAGTTCACTGGTAGTAGTCATTAGTTATCTTACAATTACCAAATACAATGTACTTTTTCTTTATTTGCACCATGTGAAACTCGCCACTTTTGGTTTCAGGGCGACAATTTTTCTTGCGGCTACTGTCCTCACTCCCCAGTCCCTTCCTCCTCAGATTTTCAAAGATAATGTTTCCCTTTGACAAGCTTTTGAATGCCAACATTTTCAAATGTTTCTGACTTTAACTGCCATCTTTTTAAACATTCTTTTCTCAAATCAGAACTCACTTGCCGTGTTCCAGACCCATATATCCAACTGCTTCCTACTTACTGAGCTTGCCACTTCCAGTCACTTAAACTTAGATGCCTTGGGGTGGCCAGCCTCGAAGACAGCCCTAATGATCCATGCCTCCTGGTATTCACGTCCTTTTGAGGTCCTCTCCCACATTAAATTGTGCTAAACTATGTAAGTACTGGTCAGCAGTATTGCAGAATTGACATGTCACTCATGAGGCTGTGTCATGAAAGACATTGTAACTTCCTTGATTCTCTTGGGTCACTTGTTCTGGGAAAGGCCAAGCACCATGTCATGAGGATACATAACAGATCTATAGAGAAAAGCATGTGGCAAAAAACTAGCCTCTTGCCAACAGCCATGTGAGCAGACCATTTTGGAAATTGATCCTCAGTGAAGCCTTCAAATGCCTGCAACTCTGGCCAACATCTTAAATGCAACCCCAAGAAAGACCCTGAACGATAACCAACATTCTAAGCTGCTCCCAATTTTCTGACTCAAACAAAAAATGAGGTAATATATGCTTGTTACTTTAACTAGCAAACTTGAAGATGATTTTTTGATGCCACCAACTAAACTTTTCTGAAAACCTTGCTTTTTAAATTATTCCCTTTCTCAGTTATTGACAATGCCATCCACTAAGTGACCCAAAACCAGACTGCCTATGGCCATCACCAACTCATCCATTCCTGCCCTATCACTCATCCCTTACCTCCAATCAAAGTCCAAGGTTTTGCTGATCTCTCTCCATCATAAAGATCCTGAATAGAACCCTCTATTATCAATAACACTTACTTGCTGGCATCTACATTTCTCTTCTAGATTACAACAAGAGACTAATTATTTTCACACTACCTTGAATTTATCCTTTATGCTCTTTAAGATCTTCAGATACAACTATCAGATCATATTCTTCAAAGTCAGATAAAAGTGTATATGGCCTAAGGATGCTTGTTTCATAGCCTTATCTCTTGCCACAGTCTATTAAACTCGATTTGCAAGTCCAATACTGATTTATGCTTTTAAATTTTTTTCTGCTAGAATTTCTTTTTTTCTTTCCTTGGTTCTCCTTATTGAGAATCTTGATTTTGACAACTAAATTTAAGAATCATTCCTTTAGCCGGGCGTGGTGGCTCAAGCCTGTAATCCCAGCACTTTGGGAGGCCGAGGCGGGTGGATCACGAGGTCAAGAGATCGAGACCATACTGGTCAACATGGTGAAACCCCGTCTCTACTAAAAATACAAAACATTAGCTGGGCATGGTGGCGCGTGCCTGTAATCCCAGCTACTCAGGAGGCTGAGGCAGGAGAATTGTCTGAACCCAGGAGGCGGAGGTTGCGGTGAGCTGAGATCGCGCTATTGCACTCCAGCCTGGGTAACAAGAGCGAAACTCCGTCTCAAAAAAAAGAAAAAAAAAAAAAAAAAAAGAATCATTCCTTTAAACAATACTTTCTTACATAACTGACAGCTCCTTCCTTAAAGCCACTACTGTACCCTCTATGTAATTACGCCAGGGCACTTAAAAATGTTTTGACATTTACTTTAGATTGTATGTCTGCCTTCCACTATATCAAAAGCTCATGAAAGGTGTAGATTATGTCTTTTTCACTTCTATCTAACATGGTATGGGAGAGAGCTTAGTATATGTTGGATCCTCAAAAACTGCTTGAATAAATACCTAAATCTTGAATAGTTTATTTCATCTCAAATTCAACGATTAAAATACTGGCAGATATAAAAATTAAATATAATAAATGTAAAAGAATATCTACTCACAAAGTAGAGTCATTGAACTACTATGAGAAAAAAAGTTTTCAGTTAAGTAATGTAAGTAGAAAAAAATGCATATTTTCATTTTATTTTCTATGACTGTGCAGAAGCTATCTATAAGTGCTAGTCTCTCTATGTTCAAGCTATGAGATGCCCTAGTAAAAATAAAATTTGCCAAGTAGTTCAGTTGTGTTAGGCTGTGTGAATTGTGCAAAACTGAGAGAAAATGGTGAATATGGAAAAAACACAGCAATCTTTAGTCTTTTTCAGACAATTATAAAGTGGCTCCACAGATTCATGCTCAATCATTCATGTTCTTTCAAAAAGCAGATTACTGCCAACTAGAGCTATTTTAAATTCTTGACCAATAAAAGTACAGTCATCTTTTAACAATATTTCTACCAAAGTCTCTATCTGGGGCCTCCTACAAACTTAATTAATGCTAAAATTGTCCATTATTAAATTGTAAGAATAACGTTGATCAAATTAATCAATATCAGTGGAGAGTCGTTTTCTACTGCCATTTGTAAAACTGTGTTTATAGGATAATACTTGTTATATTTCTATATTGAAAGTAAAACCATTACAGTAATTATTAAATAAAATACATATTTTCACGAGGGAATTGGAGACAGCATGCTGTAGTTTTTTTCCTTTAAGAGAAAAAAAGTATTTGCAATACTTTGGCAAGTGCTTATGTTACCAAAGGAAACAAGAGATTTATATAACTCTGAATTTTTTCTCATTTAAATATGTTGATAATGAATAATATGAAATTTAAAAAAAGGGCAAATTACGTTCTGAAGAATTGATGATGGTGCTCAAGTCACAAGGCTTGTCAAAATTAAAAGCTAGAAAAATGAAATAAGCTCATTACGAAAAAAAAAAAAAGGAAACAGTATTGAGTCGGAAAAACACCTAGGTGGTAAAGGAAGGAAAACAGCCAAACTAGCTAACCCTGATTGAGGGCTTCCTCATTTAATCCTCAGTAAGAGGCAGGAGCAAGTGGTATCCCTAGTTTATAAACGAGGAAATTGAGGTTTAGCTCTCACAAGCAGCGCAGACAGGACCAAACAGGCATCCATAGATTTCAAAAATTTTCAAGGGCTACTGGCAGTCTTGGGTTATACATAAGGATCAATGCTGCAAGCAGACATGTGTTTATTATTGGGTCCTGATGTTGCTTTGGTAATGTAAGGAAGGACACATTACAGTCCATAGTTTCTGAGAACATCAGAATAAACAGAACAATCTTTAAAAAAATTCTCATTTCTTCTATGAAAAGAGCTTCTCAGAAGATTATAAATATATATTTAATAGCATCTTCCAGGTCTTTTGACACAGTCTTCAACATTGCTGTTTTTTAAATTACTGTCTCAGCAGAGCAACAGTGTTTTTACAGGGCAAGCCAAGAGAGGTCAATTGAAGAATGGAGCGTAGAGGTGCCCAATGTCCAGGTAAATAAGAAGAACCTAGAATCCTGGCAGTCACCTACAGAAGGGATGAACAGGAAGGCTATGAATATGTTCCTGAGAACAGAGGAGTTGCCTGCGTTGAGGCTGTTTGCTGTTATTCTCTGGCCCCATGTGAGAAGCTTTGTATGCTTATGTGTTAACGATTGCTTAAAGGGCAGGGCTTACTTCACAGTGACAGAGTGAACATAACCTATAAGGGGCAAAACCAAGTCCAATCTGCTTAATACCTGTCAGAAAATAAGTGGTATATATCTAATCTCTTATAATACATATGTATTGTTAAGTCTTATATATGGCTTCTAGTTATTTGAGAGCTGTGTGCTACAGAATCACTAATTTAACTTTATTCCTTCCACAAATATTTTAGCGTTTCCCTTGTCAGTGCTTCCAGCACGCAGTTCTACCCAAAGATAGGGGACATTTCTAGCTAAGGGTTTACTCCTGGAAGAGCCTTGAGTATGGCTAGGACCAAAAGTAATTTGAGTCTGTATAAAGACTAGGGAGTTGTTAACAGACCATTAACCTGAAATTAAGAACCCCCAAGTCCTACAGGTAACCTGGAATATGCATTCCAAAGTACAGATTTCATTTCTTTTCCTCCTCACTCCCTAAGATTCCAAGTTGATTCTGAGAACTACTGAATTAAATACTTTTGTAGGGCAACCCGTGAGGGGTAGAGAGTCGAGAACCCTTATAGGTATTCCCTCATGGACAATCCTTAGTGTTGTATTTCTGCTGCAATCTTCTTAATCTGATTTTTAAGGACTCAGTTGCTGTTTGAGAGACAAGACAGATGCTAAGGCTAATGATGCCAAGAAAAGTTAAAATTTTATATAACCTCTTCCTGTGAAAAAGACTCAGGTGAGTGTGTAGGGATGGGCGTTTTTCCCTTCAGGCCCTGGGAAGCCAAGTTACTAGAATCCTCTCAGATGTGAAGGGAGAATAAGAACTGTATTAAGAAGCTGAGCATATTCCATGGTAGGGCAGCTATACCTTGGGAAGAAAATGATGGGAGGCTTATACCTCATTAAAGTATAACTTATGCAGTGATTACTCCATGAGGCATTCAAAAAAGACTGGATAGAATATATATCCTGGACATAGGATATAGATATAGGATCTGTCCTCAGAAAACTTACAGTCTAGTTAAGAGGTAGCACAAGGAAATTCTGTAGAGGTTGAATGTCAATGTTAGGAAAGTGACATTGGGGGACCCTGCACTTGGAAAATGGGATAAATGCCATCAAAATTTCCTTCTAACAAAATGTATTGTTTTCCTCAAAATTTGGTAAAATGCTTTATTGTTATCTAATTATAAAATAATGTTCTTAAAGTAATAAAAGAGGAAAAAAGACAACACAACATTTTGGTAAGTCTTCTTCCATATTCCTTCCATAATAACAAGATATAAAAATAATAAATTATTTACATGCTTACTCCAAACCAGTCATTAGAGTAAATACTTTTATACATATGATCTCTTTCAATGTTTATTATAACTCTAAGATGTAAGTTCTATTTTTACCCAATTTTACAGTCAGAAGACCGAGGCACAGAATTACTGAGTAATTTACTCAAAGTTACTCAGCTGAAGTAAAATCATGAAGGGTATCATGATTTTAAATCCTCGGAGTCTGATTCCAAAGCCCACATACTGAACCACTATACTATATGGCCTCAAGATTGTTCAGTTACAGGGAATTATACATATACAGTATTCTAGCCAGGTAACATAAATTAATCTTAGTATGTTATATTTTGGAATGTTTCTTTTTTTTTTATCCAACAATACACTATGAACATAACTCCAAGTCAATAAATATGGATCTAAATCAACATTTTAAATTTATGCTAGTAAGAATCTACAATTTTACAAATATCGTATAAAATATTGTATTGCTTTTCTGTTAATTACATTTAATTCAATTCAATAAACACTAATGGAGAATCTGTTTTTTAGGCATGGCACTACAAGAAATGATCTGATCACAGTTCCCAGTAGCTCTCAAGTAGCTTACAATCTAGGGATTTCAAATCTTCCAATTTTATTGGATACACCTCTCATTTCCTTGGTCTTGTAATCAATTAGGCTTGGTAGATATTGGGTCCACTTAGGATAGCATAGACAGACAAGATAACTTTAGAAAAAGTTTAGGAATTATCTGCAACCTAGTTCATCTCACCTGAGTGATGGACAGTGTATCATAGCAGCTTCTAACATCAAGACTATTCAATATCCTGCAGGCCATTACAGTCAAGCTACATCAGAAAGAAAGGGACTAGCCTGTCAGTGAAAGATTGGGTGGTTGGGAAATCCATCACATTTTATCGTGCCATTGAATTATGACGTGTCATCCGTCATCTCTTTGTAATACTGGCACGTTGGTTCACATTATTCTGTCAGTGTTTACTCACTCTATTATTTAAACCATTCTACCCATTTTTGCTAAATGTAAAAAAATGAATACTCTCTGCCAAGAAGAAGGTGCCACAGTCACAGGGAACGTTTGATAGTTGTTGGAGAGGTTTAATATTAAAAAAACACATTAATACAGTGAAGCAAAATAGCATAGTGGTTAGAAACTTTGGTTAGGTTCCAGTTCTAGCTCCATTACTACATTTCTGGGCAAATATAGGCTGATTTATTTACCTTTATTGCATCCCATGGATTAGAGACAATACTGGTACATGCCTAACAACAATACCTTTGTGAGGATTACATGAATTGCCTTTAAACCTCTGACACACAGTAATTGCTCAAAAAATTCTATCTTTAATATCTTAATCTTAAATTCGTCTCCAATGTTGACTCATTATTTGCTTTGTCATAGTGCCCATTTCTTTTGCAAAATATTTAAAATAGAAAAGAAAGTAATTAAAATGATATATATTATAAAATATTTGAAATAACTTCATTCATTTATGTTCATCTACTCACTGGATATTTCCACTTGGATACTTAGTAATTGTGGCAAAACGTATATCTGTGTATTTCCCATTTTCCCTTGCAGTATCGTCCCTAATTTCTATTATTACTTTCAGGTTTTCTTTATAGTTCCTGGATTTTCAACTAATCTTATTCAGGTCATTTTCATTCCTCCCAAGCTCTTTCTTCCAAGACTGGCTCTATGTGTTCCTGTTTTATGTGGAACATCTACTTTCTTCCAAACAAATTCTCATATTTTTATTAGGACCATTTGTTTATCTTACTAAATATCTTTTACCAAAATTACCATGCAACACCCAGTCTTTTCTAAGTTTTTTACGTGCCCCTCCCCTCTATCCCACCACTCCACCTAGGGGTTGGGATGAGTGATCTTTTTATTCCTTGGTCTTCAGTAAGCTTTAAACTTATTTTCTGCATTGTTATATTTGAGGTTTCCATTCTCCTTTATTGGTGATGAATTCACCTCCTAAAGGCAATACTCTGACTTTGCAATCATTCAACGTCCACGAGACGCTCTGGTGTCCTGTCTCCTCAATCGTGGCATCCACTAGTAGCACCAGCTCTTTACTTTTATCATCATTTAAAATTATTCCACTGCAAAAATCCCAAATCTGGTATTCTCTCTCACATTGTCACTAAACAGATTTTGTTATATGGCCGCTATATTCAAGTTACTGTGTTAGGCACTGAACACACAATGAAAAACAGGGCACAGTGTCTGCCCTCCAGTACCAGTCCCATCCTTCGATCTGTCTTGCTTTCCCTCCTATAGAATGTTCTTTTCATCCTCTTATCCTCTGGTTGCTTAACCTTCATTGTTTATTCAGTCCATTGGCACAATTCTGCCTGAGTTGACTTAATAGTAAATATGATTAAGCATTTCAGAAATAAAAATATCATAAATGGAGGCTCTGGGCCTTCCAACATATTCATCTTCTAATCTACAACCCTGGCTTATCCTCCTAAGGGGGTTTAGGTTATAATCACTAACCTACATGTTGTTCACAAATTCTGCAAAAACATGCTTACCTAAAACATAATTCATTCTTTACTTTGGCAGTTACATTATACATCACTTATTTGAATATCAAAGGTAAAAAATGCAGAACAAGATTAAATAATTGGCAGGATAGTATATGACTATGGCTTTATCCCAGGTGCAGCACAAGGACTCAAGCCTTAGAACTTGGGCACAAGATACAGCAGGACCTATAGCCAGACCGACATGATTCAGAGTCACCTGAATGAATGGATGAATGGACTGAAGCTTCGCAAATTTTCTTCCCTAAAAAGAGAACTGTCTTAGAATCTGGCCCAGGGGAAGCTCACAGTTTTAGGTGGGTGATTCTGAAGCCTTCTTTATTATTTACTTCACTCAGACCACAGAAGTTCTTATACCTTTCTTTATTGCTAATTTTGACATAAATACACACCAGCTCTTATTACTATGGACTGTTTCATAAAAATATGACTTGTATTCCTATGTAATCAGTATACCTCTGGAAGGCAGACTTTGTATTCAATGTTTCCTTTTTTCCTGTCCATGTCCAGGGGTACAAAATATGAAATTAATAAATAGTGAGTGACAGAATAAACTGGACTAACAGAATGAACAAAGCTCTAAATATTGCTCCATTGGGTTCCCCTTATATGAATCCTGACATTATATCTCCCTGATCAGCAAGTTTATGCATTCCCGCTCATAACATAATTGGAAATAGGTCATTCCTAGGGAAGAAGAAGAACTGTGTACAAGATATATGTTGAAGTGTATATATAATATACATAAATAAAAACTATAAACAGCCAAGATTCCTTTAGAGAAATTTGGAGAAATTATTGAGAGCTAATTAATGAACTTCTCCATCATACATATGGAGATTATCTACATTGTGTCATTTCTGAATTATTACTCCTTCAATAGTTAGGTCCCACAAAGTACTGCTTTCTCCTAATGATTCTCTCCCCACTGTTCACTCCAGTTCAGGGACCATTAACTATCTGTAATAACATTATACAGCAGAAGACTGTTTGATTTCCTTTGTATCTTTTCATTTTCATCTTGTACATTTTATCCTGAAAGCAGGTGAAAGACTAAAATAACATTTTCAAACTAGGAGAATATTTTATTCTCTGTATTTTTTCATTACCAGATGTCGCTGTCACCTGGTCTCCAGTGTAACTATGGAACACAATCAAGTATTTCACCTAACCACACTTCCATCCAACAGTTCAGTTAGTATGTACAGCTAGTACCTGCAGTGTGTTAGGTAACTTCACAATAACATTTAAATGAGCTAAATATGACCAAATGTGATACTCTATAAAAGGAACAAGAAACAACCTAAATGCAATTTTGTCTCCAGTATATCAGCTGAAAACCAAATGGCAGCCAATGCATTTTCCATATGGGCATGACTTTTTGTAATTCTTAACATATTTCAATGAATTTTGGTAAGTGTGAAACTGCCACAGGAATTCCATATATTGAAGAATATCAAGATTATAGAACTACTAGCTTCCAGCATGATATAGTCACAGCTGGCTGTAGACGTATGCTAAAAATCCATCAATTGATATTAATATCTTGAAAACACTTAACAACTGGTGATCGGGATATTAGCCTTGAAAAATGAGATTATTTCATTGATTATCTGAATAATGGAATACAGATGATTATTAATATTTCAGATTATATAAACTTTAGTAGTAATAAAACAATCAGATTAGAATTCAAAGTTAATCCTGAGAAATTGGAGTAGTAGTCACACACAAATGAAAATTTCTAGGAATAAACATGAGCAATGCTATGGTGACAAAGGAAAATCAAACTAAAGAAAAAAGGAAGAAAAAAGCAGACAAAGTGAACATTTATTAAGCAAATAGCAATGCAGTCAAAAGTATCTATTGAAGAAGTATGTACTTTGTAGCTACACAATTTAAGGCAGGGCTATTTTTAAAAGCTGGGATGTGTGATTGGACGGTGAGGAACTTTGACACTCATTGTCATGCCATAGACTGGCTACCATACTGGCTAGATTGCTGGCCTCTATAATATAAAAGAGGAAATCAAAATAATTTTAAAGACATGCAACTATAAAGGCAATACTTGTTGAAAATATTCAAGGAATAACTTAAGAGGTTGGTATTATTCATCCTGCAATTAAATGCATGAATATGTAGGGTTTCAAATTGTTTTTGTTTTTGCAAATGTGGTGAGAAACTGTTGTTTTCCATTACCATAGAAAGAAAATAAGAAAATACTTTTAAATTTAAGTAAGAATGATTTAAGAAAGAAGCAAATAAAATCTTTCAGAAAAAATACTGCCGTATATTATGATGGCCTGAGGTTTATTCTTCCATAGAAATCATTAAAGGCAGGAGAGATTTTATTTTTTCTTGAGGACTCGTAAGAGTAACCTTGTTTAAAGATCTTACTGTTAGTGACCTCCGAAGGTAATGAGGACCCTAGAGAGATTTGTTTTCAGTCTACAAAAGTAATGTGGTCAGATTAATGGTCAGAGCTGAATGAGAAGTCTAAACACTTTGGACAGGAGGCTGCCAGAAAAATAAGATGCCCTTCAACATTTTCACCTTTAGTTCACCAAGACATGAAGCAAGTGATATGCTTACTGCTAGCAGATGATTTGAAGATGGCAAGTGTTCATATAGACAAGATTAAAAAGCCATTAGACAATGGGACAGTGTTGGTCCATTCAAGCTGCTCTAACAAAATAACATACACTGGATGGCTTAGAAACAACAGAAAGTTATTTCTTACAGTTCTAGACATAGGGGAAGTTCAACAACAAGGTGGCACAGACTCAGTGTCTGGTGAAGGCCTGCTTTCTCATTGAGAAAGGGCTCTCTCTCTCTGTTAACCTCTCATGGTGGAAGGAACAAGGGAGCTCCCACATGCCTCTTTTATAAGAATACCAATTTTATTCATGAGGACTCTGCCCTAATGCCTAATCACATCCCAAGGCCCCACTTCCTAACACTATCAGTTTCGGTGGTAGCGTTTCTACATATTAATTTTAAGGGAAAGCAAATAATGAGTCCACACCAGGGCAATAAATCATCCCCTACATGCAGAGCCAAATGTGTCATACTGAGTTTTCTCCATCCTGTTAAAGCAATGGATGACATCAGGAAATGATGGCTATCAGTAGGTGACGATTACTAAGCCAATGACATCTTGCCTCGTGCTACTGACAGCTGATTTTCTCTCGAAGAATCCTAACTAAGGTTGGTAATTCAAACTGATGAAAAGCAATGAAAGTTGGGAGACCCTGTCCTCTAACTCCTCTTTCTTCTCTTTCCTTTGTGGGCAGACAATAGGGGTTAAAAAGAGCCTTACATTATGTTAGGATGTACATTGTGAACACACATAGTGTACTCGTCAAGATCAAAGCTTGTAACACACTGGTTTTCTGAACTTCAAAGGAAGGTTATATACTAAGTCATATCCATACTAGCCTATAAGGGTGAAACCCAAAGTTCAGGTACAAGCTAATAAAAAGTTTTCCAAATAGGAGTTGCAACTTGTGATGGAGTTAATACAGGGAGTTATTCAGTTTTCAAATAATGGAATGAAATGAAGTAGAATATAATGAAAAGAATAAAATATAATAGAGTATAATAGAAATCCCACATAGAAAGGCTATGTATTGTTCTGTAAAATTGTTGTTTCAGTTATTTGTACTGGGAGGGATGTGGATGTAGGTGTGAATATGCACAAATACAGTGGGTTACAATATGAAATACATTGCTTGCTATGAATTCTGCTATGCAATTTGAAATCCACTGTTATATTATCAGGGTCTCCAAATTAACAGGATGTCTTTGAACCTATGCAACACTAAACAGCCATGGGAATAAAGAAAAGCATCAAACATCCGATGTTTATAAGACATTTGGTCACTTAACAGCTTGTTGACAAGATATCTGAATGTCTAATTGTATACTCCTCTTCTCTTCTAGATGTTTACTTTAATAAAACATAGCCATGAGTTTTGGCTCAGAGGTGTCAATCCTAACAACAATTTCATTTACATTCAAATTACAAAAGGTGCTCATCAAATCTCCTAAACTATTAAATGATTTTCTTCCCGCAAATAAAAGAGGATAAAACAGGATTTAAAAGAAAAATTTTAGCAAATCAATTTGTTAAAGTCAAAGAGAAGTTCAATGCACATGTAACCATAAGTTAAACTAATATGTGCAGTGGAATATCATTTATAAATGAAGATAACACTCTGATGTTCAAGATATAGAAACTGAGCAGAAATTACCTGACTTCTCTCATTATCTGTTACATTTTTATCACAGCAGTGTCTAGTTGTAGTCTTTCCCATATTAAGTTATATGAAATCACGCTGATCTAGAACTTAAGATCAACCTGAGTTATAAAGAAGTACATACTGAGAAGTAGGTTTATTGCTAATGATTTGACAAATCACTGGTGGAGAACTGTTTTTCTGCCTGAGAATTTCTTTAGGTATGCAATAATTTCAACAAAGAAGCAGGCTATTAAAGGAAAAAATAAATGTTCTCAAAAAGCTATTGTCTAAGCTTAAATCATGCTTTTCTTCAAAATACCTAATAAAATTTGGAAAAACAATAAAACAACTTCTTTTTCTCCCGATTCTCATCAATTTAACATGTAATCTACTGAAATTGCAATTTGTTAAATTAGGTGCCCTAAGTAATTTGTGAATATTGAATCAATAAAAGAATAACTTTTCTGCTCAGGCCTTGATATACAGATTGTAGGAAATTATTTTTCCTAGTGGCTCAAGGTGGTTGTGAGATGAAGTTGCATTGTCCTAGAAATTCCCATTGGCACTCTAGAACAAATCAGTGAAGCAAGCCTGATGCTCAGAAAAGAATGAATTTGACTAATTTACAAGTTTCATCTCAGAGACTCTTGTTAAGCTATGTCTCTTGATAAGCTGTGAAATGCCAGAACTGAATAAATACAAAAACAAGAACAAAAAGAAAATTGAAGTAGCCACTACTGCTGTCTAAGCCTGATTTTTAGACCTAGACAGAAAAACAAAACTGAAGAATGTAGGGTGAATCATAAAACATCTGCCTAAATTTTTTTGCATGAATAACAAGGCTAGTCTACAATATTTTTATTTTAGGTTATCAGATATTTTTGAAATTTTGCACACTCATCTTGTCAAGATCCAGCTCAGTAGTTCTTGGAACATGGCATGTTGCCCAGTTGAGAGCAGATGTTTGATATGAGTTGACCTACAGTTTTTATATACAAACTATTCTAGATCTTCTGGTGGGTCATACCAGTTACCACTATGAAAGAAATGTGTGATTCACCTGGGAAAACCTCCTGAAACCTTACTATTCAACACCAAGAGAAATATTTCAGTGCTTCTGAAAAATAACCTGTGGGCTGGGTATGGTGGCTCATGCCTGTAACCCCAGCCCTTTGGGAGTCCAAGAAAGGCAGATCACAAGGTCAGGAGTTCCACGTCAGCCTGCCCAACATGGGAAACCCCATCTCTACTAAAAATACACAAAAACTGAGCCAGGCGTGGTGGTGCACACCTGTGATCCCAGCTACTCAGGAGGCTGAGGCAGGAGAATTGCTTGAACCCCAGAGGCAGAGGTTGCAGTGAGCCAAGATAGCACCACTGCACTCCAGCCTGGACAAAAGAACAAGACTTTGTCTCAATAATAATAATAATAATAATAATAATAATAACAACAACAACAAAAACAACAACAACAACAACCTGTAAGTAGAATTTCTACTAAGATGGGAAAACAAATACAAACAAAAGAAGAGTTCCTGGCTAAGGCAAAGCAGACTTTGGGTAAATATTTTCAAGAAAAAAAAATGCAGAGAAAGTGCTACTAATGGAGCTCATGTGCTTCTTCATTCATTTGCCTGGGAGTTCTCTCTATGTTCCAGCCCCTTAGTTTATCCATGCCCCAGGGCTATTGTATAAGGAAGGTTTTATTGTCATTTTTGTGCAAATAGAATAAACCTTAAGAGAGACTAGTATGCTTGTGTTCTAATGAACATTTAGGTCAATTTTTATTCAATCTGGACTGGCTCTTCTATTTCTTTAACAAAACTGAAAAAGAGAGAAGAGAAAAAAATTTAAGGAGTACAAAAACACTTGGGATAGATAAAGCTTGGCAGTATCCCAAGTGGCAGTATTTTCTATAGGACAATTCTATCTCATGTGATACTCTCCAAGCTATTTTATTATCTGTACTAAAATGCCAGCACAGGCAGCTGCTGCTCCTCAGACCTTGGCATTCTCTGTGCAGCCTCTCAGCTCCACGCCACCCTGTTGCAGGCCACAGGCAGAACTGAGCATGTCCAGCAATATTCCACTGACGTGGAACATATTCTGAGTCTCAGAAGGCAGCTCAGTCTCTATGCACAACTGTGCCGTAGTCCCTAGGTGTACACCACTCTCCTCATCCAGGAAGAGACAAGAAATGAGTACAAACTTCTCAGTTTGTTTTGTCCTAGACTAATCTGAAAATACTTACATGGTAAATTTTTCCTCTAAATTTTATCACTGTTTTTTTTTTTTTTTTTTTTTGAGACGGAGTTTCGCTCTTGTTACCCAGGCTGGAGTGCAATGGCGCGATCTCGGCTCACCGCAACCTCCGCCTCCCAGGTTCAGGCAATTCTCCTGCCTCAGCCTCCTGAGTAGCTGGGATTACAGGCACGTGCCACCATGCCCAGCTAATTTTTTGTATTTTTAGTAGAGACGGGGTTTCACCGTGTCGACCAGGATGGTCTCGATCTGTTGACCTCGTGATCCACCTGCCTCGGCCTCCCAAAGTGCTGGGATTACAGGCTTGAGCCACCGTGCCCGGCCTATCACTGATATTTTAATAAACAAGCAACCTCAGACATCTACAGGGAGAATAAAAAGTTTGACAACTAAAAAATTCACATGCACAGCACCATGCAAAGGGATATCTACTCAGACCTTGCACACTGATAATGTTTTATTTCATTGTCGAAAACAGAACTTGACTGGTCTGATTCAGCATGGCAGGCAAAGCTATCCCAATAGGCATTGCTTCAGAGGAGATTTGTGATTTGTATTAGCTTTCTAAACACAAGTCCTAGTGACTTATCTTGTAAACCACTATCACATACTTGGCTGAATGCTATAGAAAACTGGCCCTGACGTGCTTTAAGCAAAAGTTAATTCTTCATAATACAAAGAGATAAAGGCGAGTCCTAGTCAATACAATGGGACTGGCTACAAACACCAGTAGACCTCTGGGTTTCTATGAAAGACAGCAGCTTCCACTTGCCGTTCTGCTTCCCATCTCTCCTTCCTCACTTCCACCAAAACGTGCAGCTGTTGAAGCCCAGAGTCAATTGTGACAAGGGCAGATGCCAAGAACAACAGCAGCAAAAATTTGTTAATGATGCTCTCAACACTGCCAGTTCTTCAATTCCATTCAATTATCTGTACTTTTCCTCCTGATTTCCATGACTCCAGGACATTATCAAGTGCTCCATAATTAATCAGGCACCAAGCTAGACTGTGGTAATGAGACTCTATTTACAGCACCCCTCCCCCAAGCTGTTCTCCACCCCTAATTCTCACTCCTACTGTATAATGCCTCTTTCTCTTTTTTCTTCCTGCAGAGGCCATGGGGCTTTTGAAATGATTCCAACAGAAAGAAGAACTCATCCTGATAGATTTAAGGAGAATTAACATATAAGCAATGCCAGTTTCCCACTAGTTATCCATCACGGCTCACCTAAAGGTAGGAACTTGCTCTGTTCATAGCGAGTGAGTGACTCATAAATCCACTGCCTTTCTCTCTCCTCCTTCCCATATTCTCAGTCCCACCCTGCCTCACTTTAAGTTCTATCTGTAATTCACAGTCCCATAACTATTCCCCTTATTTTTATTAGTCTTGGGCTATTTTTTTTCCTTGCCAGTTCCTCATGCTCACACATTTGTAATTATTCATTCCACTTTCCCCTTCCTTTTAATCCATCTATACAGTATTTTCTATTTTACCTAGGTGAAAATTCTTGAGGATTTGTAGTCCCTCTTTGTAGAAGTTTTCCCGAATTCAGTCTTTTGATAATGTTCCCTCTTTCTTTACAATAACAATTCTCTTTATTTTTAAAAAGTCTGTCTGTTAGGGTTCTTTTCTCTAATTCCTTTTCTTCTGGAAAGAGTAGCCAGGAAGAGAGGCTACTGTTTAAAAGAAAGCTGTCTTCTACATCATTCTTGGACTCTAATAGTTAGTCATTGTGTCTGCCTTCTGTCTCTGATGATGGAATACCTTTACTGAACACATAACCCCCAATAAGTAGCCTGTTCATAATTTAAGTAGAATCTTGCTTTCTCATTCCTTTTTTCAGATGCTCTCAGAACTGAAACAACAAACTCTTACAGATATAGAACAGATTATTCAACTACTACATTTTCACTATCTCTTTATTGTCAATTTTTTCAAAAAAGTCATTATCTCTTACTATAATGTAAAAATAAAATGCCCAACGATGATCGACTGGATAGGGAAAATGTGGTACATATACACCATGGAATATTACGCAGCCATCAAAAACGATGAGTTCACGTCCTTTGTAGGGACATGGATGAACCTGGAAACCATCATTCTCAGCAAACTGACACAAGAGCAGAAAATCAAACACCGTATATTCTCATTCATAGGCGGGTGTTGAACAATGAGAACACAAGGACACAGGGAGGGGAGCACTACACACTGGGGTCCGTTGGGGGAAAATGGGGGAGGGGCGGGGGGTGGGGGAGTGGGAAGAGATAGCATGGGGAGAAATGACAGACACAGGTGAGGGGATGGAAGGCAGCAAACCACACTGCCATGTGTGTACCTATGCAACAATCTTGCATGTTCATCACATGTACCCCGAAACCTAAAATGCAATAAAATAAAATAAAATAAAATAAAATAAAAAGAAAATGTGATTGTGGGAAGTGAGTCATACAGTAAGCAGTAGCAACCATTGCTTCTTTCATTATACATTAACCTTCTTTCTGGTATTTCTTGGTTTATAAAACGTGAGATTGAATTGCACCAGGGATCAGACCCCCTTCTTCTTAGTTACTGATATGTTACTATAGATTAACTTCCTTCATTTATTTTCTTGCATCTGACTTAGACCAGATGGCGTAATAGTTTCCATAACTATTAAATCATTTGGGACGAAATATTAAATATACCTTTCCCCAAAAGGAACAGACTATAACCAATCAATTTGCTGTAACTCATGAACCAGCCTTGTACAGACAATGCTGCAACTCTGCTAAACTTCTTTGTTTCTGCCCATGTGGGACCTTTACTTTGCTTTAGAGCACTGATCCCATTTATTTGGAATTGGTGTTTCTGGAGTGGCTAGTCTCAAACTTTGTGCTTGAATAAACTCTTTAAAATTGGATTCCAATAGCTTCAAGTATTTCAGCTGGACAATAATAAGGTATCTAAAATTCATAAAGTTACCCTTAGTATAGTCTTCTCATTAAAAAGATAAGGAAATTGATCAAACAACAACAACAACAACAACAACAACAACAAAAGTGATGAGCCAAATCTAAAGTCGCTTGGTTAAGTGATGTAGTTAAGATTTCAACCATATGTTCTTGAATCCTACTCTCGGGCTTTTTAATTACATTCTGGGATGCCACTGTCTGTACAGAATAAATTGACCCCAAAGTCTCATGTTAACTATTATCTTTCTCTCTTCGATATGAGTTATTAAACAGAACCTTATTTAAGAGACTTAGAACAAAATAGAAATTTAGTTCTCTCTACCAATACACCTATTTTTTTTTTTTTTTTAGTGGCCAAAAATATGGTCACTGGTCTGCTAATCAAATCATGTCCCTAAACAACCTAATATGAACAATCTAACAAATTCCTGTCTTTCACAGTCTATGTAACTCCAATATGAAAACAATCTTTAAAATTACATGAAAAGAAAAAGCAGAGAAACCATTCCAAAATTGCCAATTTTTATATTCTAATTAGAATATAGCTTAGTTATAAGTGTAGGAAGGGTTTGAATATTGATTTTTTTTCTTGAGTTCATTAAGTAATTTTCTTAAGATTTGAACTTCCCCCAAGAAACTCTAAAGAAAACTGAAAATAAAACATAACCCCTAATAATTGTATGTGGTTTTTTTTTTCTGGATACAGTAGGGTATCTTCGTAGGCAGATAACTGAATTGTCTTGGGAACAGGAAGACACAAATAAAATATCCCAGATAAAAATAAATATTGATTGTTGAACAGAAATTCTTTATTTTAATGTAGTAATCTAATTTTTCAATTATTTATGACTAGCGCTTTTGTGTTCTATTTAAAGAATCTTTGCTTTAAAGGTATCCTACTATTCTGCCACACATACTTGATATACCATCCATCTGAAACTGATGTTAGTGTATAATGTAAAGTATATTACTGAAGAACTCATAGCCATAACATGTAAAAGCTTTCTAGAAATAAATAGGAAAATGTGGACAATATAAAATCAGACATGAAACTTCAGCAGTTACTTTAGAAAAGGGGATATTCAAATACTGACAACACATAAAGTGCTCAAATTCTCTAGTTTTAGAAAAATTCAAATTAGAACCACAAGGTGATACCAACAAGCACCCACCAAAATGTTAAAATAAAATACAAATACTTAGAATGCTGGCAAGGACATGGACATCCTGATAGTCTTATACAAGCTGGAGGGAGTATAAATTTGTATAATCTCACTAAAAACTGACAATAGCTAGTAAATTTCAATATATGAACCCTGCAATTTTGTTCTTTTACCAATGGTCATATATACACAGATTCAACAAAATACATGCATAAGAATGTATGGAGAAAATATATTCATAACACATAACTGGAAATAACCCAAATGTATGTCTACAATAAAATGAGCAAATATATTTCTACAATGAAATACTATCGAACAATGATATGTACAACTGGATGAATTATTCCTACAAATGAAATATTGAGCAAAATAATCCAGAAATAAACAGTTTATATCATATAATCTCATGTATATAAATTTAAGAAGCAGACAAAACAAATCCATGCTGCTAGAGAGTGCTTATTCTCGGTGTCTGTGGGGGTACAGTGGCATAGGGTAACTTCTGGAAATTGATATTGTTCCAGTTGTTGATCTGAGTCTCATTTTTTGATAGAGTCTCATTCTGTCACCCAGGCTGGAGTGCAGTTGCATGATCTCCACTCAATGCAGCCTCTGACTCCTGGGTTCAAGCAAGTCTCCTGTCTCAGCCTCCAAAGTAGTTGGGATTACAGGCATGCACCATTATGCTTGGGCTAATTTTTGGAATTTTAGTATAGATGGTGTTTTGCCATGTTGGCCAGGCTGGTCTCAAACTCCTGAGCTCAAGTGATCCACCCGCCTCAGCTTCCCAGTGCGTTGGGATTACAGGGGTGAGTCACCATTCCTGGCTGCTACAAAGATTTAATTTGTAAAATCAGCAGGCCCTCAACAATCATTTTATATGAACTCAGATAGATTCCTCTCCAATTTCCACAACAACTCTTGCAGACCTTAGACATTCTTCTCTAGCCTAGCCTCGTACTGAACTCTGCTCCATGAAGTCTCAGCAAAGCATCTGCCCTCTTAAATCCTCAAGAGCACAAAGGTATATACTTCTATATATTCACACTTGCCCCCTTCTACTAACTTAAATTTACCCACACTCCCCCTTATTTCCTTTCTCCCTGTCTCAGATGTTGAGGTTACCACACTTCTGGTCAGCCATTCCCTTCACCTAAACCATTTGTACTGCCTCTTCTGGGACGTTGCTCTGCTAGGCAATCCTCTTCCCATTGCATTCAATTGCTTGCTCTCTACTGTTTCCTTCTTCCTGTAGTTTATAAATATGCCATAAAGCCTACCTTGAAGTTAAATCTCCCTAAAGCTACCATCTAATCTCCATCTCATCCACAGAAGAGAAGTAGGCTCACTACTAAACCCAGTATAATCTTACATCTATCATTCTACTATGAACTATTCTTCGTAGGATCACTAAAAACCAAATAAATATCTATTAGATGTATATTATTAAACCTCTATATTATTCTTAACTGCAGTTAAAACTGCTGACTTCTTCCTTCTCGAAACTCTCCAGTTTCCTGGTGTCTGTGACTCTACATTTTCTGTATCTTAAACTGTCTCCATTGTAGTTCTCTCTTCCCAACACCCTTGAAATGTTCATAATCTCTAGAGTTCTCTCCTTGGCCCACTCTTTTTCTCACTGCACAGTGTGCCAGGGTTATCTCACTTGTCTGCATTATTTCAACATTACCTATATACTGATGACTTCCAAATTCAAATCTCCTGTGCAATCTTCCTTGATCTTGAAACTCACAGACACCTGTAGAGAATATCCTGTAGTGGCCTTAAAGACAATATGTCTAGAATTCTTTTTTTTTTTTTTGTCCTAAACTCATCATTTTCCTATCAGCTCTCAACTGATGGAATTACCATCTAGCAATTGACCCAAAGACAAAAATCTGGGAGTGATCCCAGTTTGTTTCTGACTTTGGTAGAATATACTGTTGTCCTGCTTTTATTCTACTGGCTTCCCATTTCAGTGTATACTGGCTTTACTTGCTAATGCCATTATCTGCCTATCTCTCGACATAGCAGAGCAAGCAGTGCCAGGGAATTAACCGCCCTTCTCTTTGACTCATGACCAAGAGTTGGTTTGTAAATATCCTACCTCCATTCTCCTTAGCTGGGATGTGTTTACATATTTTATAAGACGTGTTTTTAAATAATTTCAACATTCATTTAGATTCTGGAGGTATACACGCAAGTTTGTTACATGAGCATATTGTGTGAGGCTTAGGTTTGGGATGTAAATGATCCCATCATCTACATAGTGAGGTTAGTGTTCTCTATGTCTCACCAAGTTCTTCAGCAGGATTAAGTGCCAGTTGCCCACACTGGTGACTGGCTTGAAAATATGTCATTTGTTTGCTGGATTTCCTCCTCTGTTTCACTTTCTTATTTTCTGTGTTGGCATTTTCCTCCTTTCCAAACGAATTTACTTAAATTCTGATCTCAGGTTCTGCTTCTAAAAAAAAAAACCCAAAGACACCAGCTTTTATGTGAATATGTAATCAAACACTTGAGTTAGTAACTGTGTCCCGATTCTATTTTTCCTCATTTATTGCCTGGGCTATTCTAAAAGCCTCCTATTCATGCCTCTGTTTCTAAGCCTGTTTACCTCAAATCCATCCTCTTCACTGCTGAAAGAGCCAGGTCTTTATAAGCAGTCCTCCTGCGCCTCTGTTGGTTGAACCCTTTCAATATCCCCCATCACCTACAAGATACAGCCCAAATACTGACAATGGAATTAATATTTATTAAGGTTTAGCTCTACCTACCCTTTTTGCCTTGTTTATCCTAATTTTCCATGTTTTATTCCAGCAACACCAATTGAATTGATATCTCACTCTCTCTCAACTCAGTGTTAGCCCATCTCTCTAGATAACCAGATCTCACCTCGCTCCTATCCTATCCTATGTAGAAAGTTCCCCTAACCCATACCTCAGGCCACCATCCTTAAAATCTCAGATCAATATATCCTTATGCAAAAATCATTTTCTAACCTTCCAAGAAAAGGCTAAACACCACACACTCTCACATTATTGCCTACATATATCTATTATTTACACATCAGATTATAATTTTCTATTTACACCTGGATTATCACAACTGTCTCCATGTAGATTTCCATGCCTTGAATGTCTTCCTCTTTTGAATCCACATGACACACTTCTATCATTGCTAAATTTGCAAAAGAAAACTTACAGGAAGCCTCAGGCAAACTCATTATATAACTACCCCTTTCTCCAGTCACTCCATTTTGATCTTTGGTTCAGGACAGAGCAAATTAAATTATTTTTCTCACTGCATGCCATAGTGAAAGGCTCTTTTATGCTTCTATGCATTTGTACATGCTTCTGACTGGAATGGATAAACCCAGCTACTAATTCATCAAGTTTATCTAAAACATTACTGCTCTGTGGTACTTTCTATCATCTTTCCCCATCCCTACCTGTTAGCAATCTCTTCTAATGGCGTCTCTTGGCACTTGGCACATACTCCCCTTATAACGCTCACTATATTGCCTTGTAATGATTCATAAGTGCCTTACAGGCTGTTCTTTCTCATCTCAGCTCTGTATCTAATACACAGTAAGTGCGCAGTAAAGAACTGTCGAGAATGAATAAATGAACAAATTAATGAGAAAAATAACTCATTTTTAATCAAACTAAGGACAATCATGGAGGCAATGATTTGCTTACAATGCGGCTGAATCTTAGAAGCAATTTTTGTCCTTTGTTGGGACAGCACAATTCTCATATCCAAAACTTGAGAGTAAGTTTGAAAAGAAAAGATAGAAAAGAAAAAAAAAGTGGCTAGAAATGAAGAAACACAGAAAGAAACAGAGAGGGGAAGGCAGATAAAACTGTCAATGGGGAAGACTGATGACACCAACTGCTTCCACATAGGATCCTCATATGTGGCTTCAGCTCAGGATACACATGATTATCATAACTCAAGCAAGGGGAGATTAAGCCTCAATTCCCCCGAGAAGCACTCTGCCATCACACATGCCTTTCCTACTGCCACTAGGGATTTAAATGGCCAGACATAAGCTATATATTGTATTAACTCACAGAAAGAGAAAGAAACAAAGGCAATAACGTAATTATGCCTTCAGAATCTCAGGTGGAAGAAGTATTCTCCAAAATATAGCTAATTATTTGACAGCAGTCACTGGCTGGTCACTGCAGTGACCATATGTATGGTAATGTATTGTAGCCCCTCTTTTGGATCAAGTTTTGTGCTCTGAACATCTGCCTACCGCAAGCAAGAATATGTTCTGGTTCTACTTAGTCTGAGAAGAGTATTATATACACAGGATTAACCAGAAGTAGAAATTCAGTAATACAAGCCAGTCATTAAGGCTTTGCAACAAAGGGGTGTTAGGGTTTCGAAAGATCACTCAGATGATAAAAACAAGATACAGATTTAACTCAAATACTGATGTGTGGGTCAAATCTGAAGCCCAAGTGAAACTAACTAGAATGCTAATAATCAGGCCACAGTGAAATGGTGTCCTTACTCCTCATTATCTTCCCCTGTCCCTTCACTTCATTCTTCCATCTCTCAATGAGAATGTCAATAAACCTCGCTAGAGTTAAACACTGGAAGTATCTAATTTCTCCCCAGCAAGTTCTCAGGTTATCTTTTCTCACAGATTTTTCATTAAAAATAGAGTAATAAATGAAAGTCTTGGAAGACAAAAGGAAATCTGTCTAGTAACTTTCATTAATCAAAAAGCAAGAACATAATTTACTCATTCCCCTGAGTGACATGTTTTTGCTCCATCCCATGGCTCACTTCCTCTTCTCCCTCCCCCTGCTGGTTTCCCATCTCTCACTATTCTCCTATTATAAGGACAACAATTTCCTCAGAGCCATCAAACACATCAAACCTTGGTAACAGCCTGTACAAGGATGTTTCTTAAAAGGCAATGTCTGAATATGACAAATGACATTAGCCTGGTGTTTGGCAGGGTCACAGCCAGAGCCAAGACTGATATTTACAGTATACTTTATACAACCACAAACATCTTCCTAAGTCCTATGGGATGTCATGTCACACAAAACATATACAATTTATCTCCTATTGTGACATTTACCACCTTTCTCAGGCAGGGCTCTCCCAGAGATGGCTAAATAGCCACTGCCAGAGCTGCCACTTACCAGCAATAGTCATGTGGGTGTTTTAGGGTCTGGCACCAATGAAGCATTAGACATGTGCAGCAAGCACATGAAGTCACCAGCCTTGAAAAAAGGCTCACACTTAACAGGTGATGCAGCAAAATCTTCCCCTAGTGGTATAAAACTTTCGATGCTTGGAAGAGATACTGGCCTTGGAAAATTGGCTGCTATCAGTTTTTGGCACTGTATAAATTTGCCTTAATTTAGCTCTGACCTAACAGTATATTTCAAGGCTTGAATATACTGGTATCACAGAAGTAGAAGTTTCAAAACTGGATACATCAGTTTCAATCTTTACAATACCTGAATCAAGGCAGGGCCAGTAAAATGATTTGAAAGGCTAAATAATAAAGTTTATTGAAAATTGTTAAAAGCTAGATTTCCTTTTTTTTTTTTTTTTTTGATGGAGTTTCACTCTTTGGCCCTGGCTGGAGTGTAGTGGTCTGATCTTAGCTCACTGCAACCTCTGCCTTCTGGTTTCAAGCAATTCTCCTGCCTCAGCCTCTTCCCAAGTAGCTGGCATTACAGGCGCCCACCAGGACACCTGACTGATTTTTGTATTTTTAGTAGAGACAGGGTTTCACCATATTGGCCAGGCTGGTTTCGGACTCCTGACCTCATGACCCACCCACCTTGGCCTCCCAAAGTGCTAGGATTATAGGCGTGAGCCACCATGCCTGGCCAAAAGCTAGATTTCTATAGTGAGTATGTATGTATATATATATATATATATATATATATATATATATATACACACACACACACACACACACACACACACACATATATGTGTGTGTGGACTCTATAGTGAGTTTATATATATAATATAAACATATATATACACACACGTGACACGTGTGTATGTGTGTAGGTATGTGTATACATATATAGACACACATCTATGTATCTATGTATATACATATATATGTATATATGACACATGTATATACATGTCATGTATACATGTATATGACATACATGATATGCTTATATGTGTCACGTATGTACATATATGTGTATACACGCACCCACACACATACACGTGTGTCACTGTGTGTGTGTATATATATATTATATATATATAAACTCACTAGAGTCCACACACACATGTATATGTGCATATACACATACCCACACACATAGTGTGTCATATGTGTGTGTGCGCGCGTGTGTGTGTGTATATATATATATACACACACATATATACACATTTATATTTATCTATTATCCAAGATTCCAGTTCTAAGTCCTATTGTTCCTTGATGGCTAGTGCCCGAGCTGCAGCCCAAGAACAGACATCTACATGTCCCAAGCTTCTCTGTCCAGCTGCAGGAAGACCCCATAGCAGAGGGCAGATTTCCAGCATCATCATGGCACTGAAAACTGTTACACTTGGTCAGCTAGGCAAGTGCAGTTGTTAATCTCAGACTGAGCAACTGCCTAGGTAGCAAGTCTGACATGCATTCAGATTGGCATTTTCTTATGACCCCCCCTCCACGAATACACACAGAAGTCTCAATTTTCATATGCTGGCTTTAATTCCATCTTTTAATAGTCAAGAAAGCAAATCAGTGAGCTGGAGTGTTTATTAGAAATATGGTTGTTCCTTTCTATGGAATATAAAATTAAATAATTCACATGTGTTAGTATTTCATTATGAATAAGAAGATATTTACAACACAATTCACAACTCATGAACAGACTTTTGGGTCAAGACTCTATGGTTGATGCATGCTTCACATGATAATTATACCACATGCCTTGTATGCCAGGCATAGTGCTAAGAAATTTATATATTGCATTTAATCACGATCATATTCAGAAATATTAATCTACCCAAGATCACACAACAGTGAAATTTTGGATCCAGGATTTAAAACCAGATTTTTCCTACTACAAAGTTCATGATCAACCACTATCCTATTTATAATGACTCTCTACCTCAATCTTCACCTCAAAACGTTGGGTGTTTCCCAGTGGCAAGATCAAGGTCCTGCTAACTATGACTATGACCTGTATTTCTAGTCTGTCTTACTCCCTATGTTCTAAGACTCGGGTCAAATGAATCCTCTTGGCATCCTCTCTGTCAACTTGACACAAGTTATTGTTCTCCTTTAGTGCAGTGATAGCTTCTGCCCTCCTCTACTGCACTGCTCCTGCATCAGGGCATTTTTTCTCCCCAGGGAGTATCTGGCAATGTTTAGCGACATCTTGGGTTATCATAACTGGGGGAATCCTACTAATATCTAGTGGAAAGAGACTCCAGTTGCTGCTAACCATCCTCAATGCACAGGAAAGCCTCCCACAACAAATAATTACCTATCCTGTCTCAAAAGTGTGAGGTTGAGAAACCCTGTGGTATATAATCATCTTTGTAACTTGCTAAAGGAATTTAACACTTTTCCCCTTGTATTACATAGTATATGGAATATTCTCAGAGGTAAGAGGCTATGTCTTACACAATTTTATATTATATATCCTTTTCCTTTTCAAGAATGACTAACTGTTCCAAATAACGAATAGGTGTTCAATAAGGTTTGGGGGCTGCATGATTGATGAACATTCTACAGACATTTGACCTTTTAGAGTAAATTCTGAAAGGCACATTGGAATAGCTATGTGAAACAGTGACTGGATTTTAGAATTCTATAGATTTGAGGTGGACAGCATATCAGATGAACAACAATCTCATTTTAAAGGCATGGATGATGAGGATCAAGGAAGTAAAATGAATTGACTAAGGTCACAGAGCAAGTGCCACTTTCTTAGTCCTTAGACTGGGTTACATATTAAACAAAGCTAACATTATACAAGAAAAGATAAAAAACAGAAAGTATCTCTTAAATAAGTAAAATTTCTCTTTTCTCAGGAAAATGAGAGCCTCCTCGTGACGTGTGTTATGTATGTGAGTTGTTTTTTCTTTTTTTAATCATAAACATGCTATGCATCAGTGCTTCCTCTAATCATACTGTCAGTGGCGATCAATGCCTTTTACAGAGATTTGTGGAAACCACAAAGAGTCAAACGTTGCTACTATGGAGATAAATGTCCTTCAAGGCTCTCAGCCTTAGCTCACCACTAAATGCCTCCTTGGAGGATGCTTTATTTTATGCCCACGTTATTACTGAAACAGAGCAGTGGTGCAGTTCTGACTCAGAAAAGTGTCCAAGGTACTATGTCAAGACCTTAGTTTATGACTCATGAAAGACAGCTCCATCCTGAATTTTCTTTCTTGTCATCTCTTGTCCCAGTCCTGGTGATTCCTCATTCAATCAGTTGATGAGTTATCTGAGATAACCCAATGGAAAACTCTTTATTTAAAAGTAACGGCAGCAACAAAACACCGTAATTTAAAAGTTGATACAGAGGTTGTGTTCTCTGTAAAAATCACATGCCTTGCTCTTAGGACTGACCCAGTTCAACCACTCTGTTAATGACTAGCTCACAACTGCTCACAAAATCACTTCATAATAGTATGAAACTCTCACAATGTGGCTGGGTGTGTGCTCCAGCAAAATACACCAAAATGCTTTAAATGTCTGACTTCAAAAAGAAAAGTCTGTTGCTGCATCCTCAATAGGGTATACTCAGGTGAGAGAAACCAAGCAGAAGGTAATGCCACCACAGGTCCAAGATTAAGGCAAAGTGTACTGTGTGCCAGTAAGTAAGCACAGTCACAATAATGGAGCAAGAATAAACCTTCCACTTGGACACAATTATCCTGAGTCTCCAAATCTTTCTTCAGATAGCACACCAGAGGACTCATGAGTTATACGAAGAGAGCTTTTACTAGTGGAATCCCCACTTCTGGGCACACACACAAAATGGAAATGTTATCTTTTCTTATTCAAGACAGAACTGTTTCCTCTTCTCAACCTGGCTACTAATCCACATGTCAGCATCTGTGCTGCATAACACATTTCCACATGTTGTACCCATCACAGAGTCTTCTATTTAACCCCATCCTCTCCTACATGAAAGAAAATCTTCACATAAATATTAATGAGTGTTAGACCCATGAGCAGAAAGGTATGACTCTCTCAGCATTTCATAATGACTGCACTTCTCTCCTTATTCAAACGCCACGATTAAATCCCAGAGGGAAAATTATCTTCTGTGGATAATGCAAATAGTGTTGTTTTAATATATGCACAGATTCGTAATGATATTACTATTATTAATAGCAACAATAATGAATAAATTTGCTACTAGAAAATAAGTACGTAGCCCAGATTTTATAACCCTATTAAATATCTCTGTATTTTATATGTTGCATATTATTTTTTTATGAGATGACCTGAGTCACATATGCACTTTTACAGCTTCCCAGAGATACAAGGAAATGGAGCTATAACTTTTCATTTTCTCTCTATCATGTCTGATATGTATAAGAATATGCATATATATCAAAAAAAGGTTTCTTTTACTTCAGATCTTTAATCTGTGGGTAAAGATTATTTTCCATATGATTCTATCTATTCAAAAAGCCATATTTTTTCCATAGGTACTTAAATAAGAAGGAAAGAAATTAGACACGAAAATCACCCACAAAAGTAAAAAAAAAAAAAAGAAAGAAAAAAAATCATCCACCAAAATAGAGCTCTCCACTTACAATGTATTATTTCTCAAGTGACTTTTGTCATTCGATGCTCCAAATAGGGGAGTCCAAAAATAACAGCATATAATATTACAAGGGTTCTGAGAAGTGAAATCATAGTCTAAGACATCACTTTTTTTAGGGTATTCAGAAGCTTTGAATGGCACTCAGTTTGATATGATCCCTAAATATAACCTTAATAATCTATTAAACTTCCTTGAAGAGATCATCAGAGAGATCAGAACAAGAAGAAAACAGGATAACAAAACAGTATAAGGAGGCGAATAAAATGGAAAAGGAACACAGTTGTATAGATACTTGGCATTTTTTAAAAGGCAGGTATTCATTGTCTCAAAGACACTAAAGAATCAAAACCATTGTCTGATTGATATTATATCAAAAAACATAAATTTGCCAACAGTCCAGTCATTTGATAATGTTATATGCAATAATACAGCATAAAAGAATGGAAAATACATATATGATCATTCTCAACTTGATGGGCAATTTACTATACAAGTTATCTATTCTTAGTTATTCTAACACTTGCTAAGTCACAAAGGTCAGGTAGGATTTGGCCTTTTTCCCATTTATTGTAAACAATTCTTGATATTTTCTAATGGTATGAGTGTACAGACTTTGGTTTCTGGCCATCAGATCAAGTCTTGGACTAGCATTTGAAGGGAGCACTGAAATGTGTTTCTGTGTTAGGAAAAACCCATTTTCCAGTTAATGCTCAAGGCCACAAAATCCTGAGGTCTCTCTAAGTGCTGCATGGTCCCCCTTGAACTTCCTAGTGGTACTCTGAAAGGCTTATCCCAATGGGTTGCAAAGTTTATACTGCATTGGAATCATCTGGAAGGTTTGTTAAAGCACAGATTGCTAGGCCTCACCCCCAGAGACTCTGAGTTGGTAAGTCTGAGGGGGCCTGAGAATTTGCATTGCTGACAAGGTGTTAGAATGCCTGTGCTTCTGGTCCAAGAACTAGGTTTTGCAAATCATTATTCTATTCAATTACATATAGATTTCCAGGACAATCTTGTCCATCTTGTCCTGGGTTCCACAATAATCCATTTCCATCTTAATGTTTAAAATATAATGCCACCACTAATTGGAACCAAAAATTAAACACTTAATGAGTTAAGTTTTCTCTGCTTGACATCAAACATTCATATTTTTATAAGTATTTAAATTCATTGATATGGATATACACACATACAGATGGCCTTTTGTTAAAGAACATTTAATTCTACTGACAGATAAAAGGAAATATGGGGGATAGCCTTATCCTTTATAATGTCAGTTTCTTTATACAATGAAGAAATATTATGACTGGTGTGCAGCAAAAATAGATTATAGCTTTGACATAGTTTGGTTTTTAAGAGTTTTTCAAAGCCTTCTTTCTAATCTTATTTCATCCAATAAATATTTTATTAAATGTAAGCCTATAAAAGGCCTACTGTATGCATGGCACTCTGTCAGGCCTTTTGTAATATTTTTAAAATAAATAAATCGTAAGTTTCTGACTTAGAGAAAAGTTACACACACACACACACACACACACACACACACACACACACACAAAGCATAGAATAAAGTGGAAGATGCAACTTTATACAGGAAGATAACCCTTTTTAGGAAAGCACTGACTTTTTTCGTTTATAGAACAGTGCTCTTCACCAATCAGATAATGAATTTGCAAATACTCTCAGCCTATGTCATTCTATTCAGTGCTGTTATTTATACTTTTAGTTTTCCCTTCTGTCTTAGTCCATTTGGAATGCCATAACAAAATACCATAAACTATGTGGCTTGTAAACAGTAAACATTTATTTTTCAGAGTTTTAGAAGCCGGGAAGTTCAAGATGAAGGCACTGGCAGGTTCAATGTCTGTTGAAAGCCTGTTCCTTATAGATGGTAACTTCCATCTGTGTACTCAAATAAAGGAAGGGCACTAATCCTATTCATAAGAGACCTGCCCTTATGATCTAATCACCTCCCAAAAGTCTCACTTCCTAATATCATTACATGGGGATTGGGTTTCAACATACAAATTTTAGGGGTACATAATCATAATAGCACTTTCTAACATAATTATCCTAATTATCCTATTCCTTTGACATTCCACTCAACCGACATTTAATATGCATACTTAGATGACAGCCATTTTATCTGGCAATGGAAAGAAAAAGTGGATTGTACTACATGGTATCTTCCTAAAACTACTTACAGTCTAATGGGAGAGAGGAACAAATAAGAAGGAATTCATGCAATGGGGGGGAGTGGGGGGTGCGGTAAGCACTAAGACTAGGGAGAGGCCACTGGACCACACATGGTAAGGTTTTCTGAGTTTCCTAATGCTTGAGGCTAATCTTGAATTTAGAGTAGAAGGGGCCAGACAACAAGGTGATAATGAAGCAGAGGGAACAGCATGCCAAATGGTCTAAAATCATAGTGGAACATACTGTGCTTGTTAAGAAAATTTAAATTGTTCAGTAATGATTAAAAGCAAAAGGTGTGAAGAAACAATAAAAATAGCCATCAGAAACGTTAAGTCCCAAAAGAAGACTTTCCAAGTCAACTTAAGAAGCTTGTGTTTTACACTGAGCGCTGAAATCCACTAACACAGTTTAAGAAGACAAAGGCAGGCTAAGTTTTGTTGCAGCAGAAACAGTCTGCATTTTCTAAATTGTAACCATCATTTCAGCTTTCTGAATGTTCTGTACCTTTTTGGATGCCTACCTGAAGAAAGCAAACTAAAACTGATGAGAATAATTGAAACCTTTAACTAGCCATTCACATGATACGATTTACAAAGTCAAAGGTGTAGATGTTCCATGGCTGCCGGCTGACTGATTCTATTTTTTCATTTGTACTGTGGTGTTTGGCGAGGCATAGCTTCCATTTGAGTCCCAGGACTGGACCTATCAATCCAGCCAAGGCCTGAGTCATGTTGACTATTTCAAAAGGGCTGCTCTCATTCATTTCTCACAATTACAGATTTGCTTTTTATCAGTCCTCCAGAGGGAAAAAAATGCTGACTAGTGGCCTACTTGTTACCCGCTGTGTCCTTCTAAATTTTTCTAACCCAAACTGCACAAAGCTCTAATAGTCTTGCCCATTCTTACTGTCTCACACTCAGAATTCCCTCCACGGGACTGTGCTCTTTGTTCTTTCTGCACATTGCTTGGCTGATGTCTGATTGCTGTCCAAATCCTCAATCATTTGGAATTTTCACTCTTTGCTTTAGGATACAGCTCATCCATGCCTTACTGTGCTGGCTTCTCACATTATTTTCATTTGATGGTTGTTCTGCACTCTTTATTTCCTACCTCTAATTTTCACCAAATTAAATTCAATAAATTTATTTTCCTAATGTTTGGAACTTTGTACTAAAAACGTGATCAAGGTGAGTTTTGAGTATAGACTGTAAAAGTCAAGCAAAAAAAGTAACTAAAATCATCTGAACTTTCATGCCTTTTCCCTTTTTTAAAGAAAATTTAAAAATGAATACCTGGAATGTTCTATAATATCTTTGAAAGAAGCAATTTAATAAAAAATCAGAGTGCTTCTAGTTAATTTAATTCCCTCCAGACCCACATTCCTTCCAAATTGCACACTTCAAAACTACAGAGCCAAAGAACTTTAGATGCCCTCTGAGAATGCCTGAGGAGAAGGGGGAAAAAGGTCCATGAAAGAAAATGAAAGTAAAAGCCAATTTATGGAGAGAAAAGGGAAAATGGTGAGGAAGTTTCAATTAATCTGTGATTGATTTAATGCTTAAGAACAATTGTTAAGAAAAAAGGCAATATTAGCATTTAATTAATTATTTAGAAGATATTGAAAGGAACATACTGTCTCCTGTATAAAACCTATAGCCTGTAGGAAGAATGGATTGAAACTCGATAGGAGATAACTAGCTTGAAAAACCAAAGAATGATGTACCATAGAGACAATCCAATTCCAAGCTTAAAAACATGGGAATAAAAACACATGAAGGAGAAATGGTTACAGATTGCTAAATTGGACAAATGTTAAGATGCCTGGACAGCCTGAAGTCATTGACATCTAGACTTTGGGATTATTCAAAGGTCTAAAGTGCTCAACTGCTTACCTCTGAAATAATAGACCTTCCAGAGTTTTGTTCCTAGACAAAAGGGTGACTCTACTTTATATAGACATTGTAATATTTAAACAAATCTAACCCAAGCTGTGGTTTCACAGGAACAAGAGTAATTAGAGAAACTATTTGTCAAAGAGTAACTGACAGGCCAAGTGATGAACAGAATGTAAGGCAGGATGACAAAACTCTGCTGTAACTCCACTGAGCAGGATTCCAACAATAGTTGCTGCTGTCACTTTCGCTTCTTGTTGGAAAGTTTGTTCTGTATATGTGCATGTCAAGGTGTTAAAGCCATCAAAACCTCCCTCTGATATTTTGTTGTTGTTTTCACTTATATTCAGAATGAAGCAAGGAGGAAAAAAATTATCTTCGCAAATTAGCGTTAGTGTTAGGTACCGAGGCTGTGCATGTGCATGTACACCCATTCCTCACCCTCCACACACCCATACCTACACTCTGCCTGCTAGACTCAGTTGCTCTCTATGCCTTCCAGGAAATACTACCTATGTGCACAGTACTTCAAATATGTGAAAGTCCATTCTGCAGCTTGTTCTAATCCCAACTCATTTCTCTCCATTTGGAAGGCACTGTGGCTCTGAAAGAGTATAGAGCACTTTCTCTCTCCTGCTATGTTAAATTCACTACCCATCTAGCCACCTTTGCTCTAATAGCAGCATCAGTCTCTAACCACATAATGATACAGGCTCTGTTTTAAACACTTGATATGTAATCTCATTGATCGGAATTACACATATAAATTGAGGCTGCTATTATTTTTGTTTTTCAGATGAGGAAACAAAGGCTGAAGTATGTTAAGAAACCTGCCCAAGGTCTCAGAATTAAAAAGTTGTAAAGCCAGAACTGTAATGTAGGTCTCTGTTTCTAGAATCTGAATTCTAAACACTGCTAATCAACATCTGCTTTGCCTCAAGGAGTAGAGAAGCTGCTAATGTCAGCATTGTTGCATTTTAGTGTTAATCCACCTTATCACTGGTTCAGAATTAGACTAAATCCAAACTCATATTCCCCTGTTGCTGACATGAAACGGTCACTACTATTTTTTTTTTTACCCATCAATGGACATTTTGTACTATAAAGTTATGCCATGCAAATTAGGTAGAGAAGAAGAAAACACAGTATTAGACCCTAGGGTTATCATTTTGGGAAAGAATTGAGGAAAATATGCAAAGGGACATGAAATGCTTTCTTCCTTCACATGACTTTATATAGAGGCTTGGATGAATTTTAGACACGTATATTAAGATTTAAGGATTAAACACTTGGTGATAGAAGTTCTTTTAAAATCCAAACCAAAAGGCTTCAACCTTGCAAGATACGGGTTAAAGAAAATTAAAAGGACATTTTGCTGAAGACTGGTGGAAAGAAGGATCTAACCACAGCTGCTGGTGGTTCTCTTTTTAGGCTGACCTTCTTCTGCGTCCTGGAGGGATATATTAGCATGTCCAGAAACTACATTAACTTAGGTATTCCCATGCCCATGAAACATTTGAAAATTTGCAAACTGTAGAAAGCTTACCCAAAGGTACACAGTGCTATCCCTGTTGCTATCAGCTAAAATGTAATCAATAAGAGGGACAGTCTTTCCCCAAAGCAAAAATTCACAGGTAAAGTACCATCTCCTAAATGCCTTTCTTACTTCTGGTAGCACTATGGCTATCCTCATGCTTTGGGGTTATATAATTTACTATCGATGTCTAATTAAGTTCAAGCCATGGCAATCTCTTTTAGGTTCATGTCTTACAACTTGTTGCATACATGAATCACATACAATGTGCTACAATGGAAGAATCGTAATCTTGAGAGTCTGGTTCAAATGCAAGTCTCATGCTTATCAGTTATATATAATTAATCTCCCTGATGTTTGGTTTCCTAGCTATAAAATGGTCATCCTAACAAAACCTCCTAGGTTTATCATGAAGATTGTAAATGAGATAATGCTTAAAATACATTAATACATTGCCTAGTACATTGTGAACTCTTAACAAATAGTGGTGGCCATTATTATCGTAAGTAAAGCCCATTTATAGTTAAGTATTCAATTAATTCTCATCTTGTCATTATTAAAAGGGCTAGATTCACCTTACCCACAAATGACACAAACACATCTAATTTACTTCAGTTTCTTCTCTCTGTCGTTAGTATAATCTATTCCCTAGTCAACAAATTTATTCTACACACTGCTACATGAATTTTTTCTCAAGAATTTCCTACTTAAGATCCCCAAGGGACTCAAGAACATCCTATAATTATCTATGGCTTTCAAACTAAATATAAATTGATCTGCTCTTCACTAATTCATCTGTTCTACATGTCCTACCAAACTCTTTTCTTATCTTTCATAGACATTCTATAATAGGAGAGCCAAGTTATCCCACTATCCTTGGCATGCTTTACCTATCACACCTGCAAGTTTATGAAGTTTTTATTTTTTCTCACCCTACCCAGGAAAACCGTACTATGCTACTGTCAATTCATGTTTCTCTCCTTTTACAAAACCATGCTTTCCTTGATGGCTTCAAATTAACAGCCCTCAGTGGTGATGAGATTTTTCAATCTATAGCCATTCAAAACATTTGCTTTCAGTTTGCTTTTTACTTGTGTGTTGTATATTCCTTTCCATAGAAAAATTACTCATTATCTGTTTATTCTTGGTGCTAATACATTCTATGAATCAAGGTAACAAATATTTTATATGCCTTTACCAAAGCTGGTGAAGGTATCAGGATAGCAGAATAAACATTCATAGATTACTACACTACAGGCATAACTCCTTTTATTGTGTTTTCTGTATTGCACATCATGGATAACTATGTTTTTTTTTTTTTTTACAAATTGAAGGTCTGTAGCTACCTTGCATGCAGCAAATCTATGGGCACTGTTTTTCCAATAGCATGAGCTTACTCTGTGTCTCTGCATTGCATTTTTGTAATTCTCACATTATTTCAGACTTTTGAAATATTATTATATCTGTTATTGTGATCTGTGACCATTGATCTCTGATATTATTATTGAAATTGATTTGGGGTGCCATGAACTGCACCCATACAGAATGGGAAACTTAATTCATAAATGTTTGTGTTCTCACTGATGAATGGACTGGCTGTTCTCCCATCTCTCTCCCTCTCCTCAGGCTTCCCTATTCCCTGAGACACAACAATATTGAAACTAGGTGAATAATAACCCTACAATGGCCTTTAAGTGTTTAAGTGAAGGAGAAAATCACATGTCCCTCACTTTAAATCAAAAGCTATAAATGATTAAGCTTAGTGAGGAAGGCATGTCAAAAGCAGAGACAGGATGAAAGCTAGGCCTCTGATGCTACACAGTCAAGTTACGAATGTAAAAGTAAAGTCCTTGAAGGAAATTAAAAGTGCTACTCCAGTAAGCACACAAACAACAAGAAGGCAAAACAGCCTTATTCAGCCTTTTTACTGATACAGGGAAAGTTTAGGTGGCCTGGGTAGAATCGAAGCAGCCACAAAATTCTCTTAAGCCAACACCTAATCCAGAGCAAGACCCTAACTCTATTCAATTATATGCGGGCTGGAAGAAGTGGGAAAATTTCAGAAGAAAAGTTTGCAGCTAGCAGAGGTTGGTTCATGGGGTTTAAGGAAGGGATCTATCTCTATAACATAGAAGTGCAAGGTTAATCAGCAAGTGCTGATGTAGACGCTGCAACAAATCACCTACAAGACACAGTAAGACCATTGATGAAGGTGGCTACACTCAACAACAGATTTTGAATGTAGACAAAAGAGCCTTTTATCAGAAGAAGATGCCATCTAGAACTTTCACAGCCAGAGTCTGGTTTCAAAGGACAGGCTGAGTCTCTCCTTAGAGGCAAATGCAGCTGGCAACATTTAGTTAAAGCCAATGCTCATTTACCATTCCAAAAATCCTCAGACCCTTAAGAATTACGCTAAATTTACTCTGCCTATGCTCTAGAAATGGAACAACAAAGCCTCAACAATAGCAGCACATCTGTTTACAGCATGGTTTACTAAATATTGTATACCCACCGTTAAGACCTACTGCTCAGAAATGGTTCCTTCCAAAAGATCACTGCTCATTAACAATACATCTGTTCATTTTAGAGCTCTAATGGAGACGTACAAGGAGACTGATGTTGTTTTATTCCATGCTAGCACAACAGTCGTTCTGCAGCCCATGGACCAATGAGCAATTTCAACTTTCAGGTCTTACAATTTCACAAATACTTTTAGTAAAGCTATAGCTGCCATAGACAGTGATTCCTCTATTCGAACTTGGTAAGGTAAATTTGAAACCTTCTGGAAAAAAGTCACCATTCCAGATGCCATTAGGAACATTTGTGATTCGTGGTCAGAGGTCAAAATATCAACATTAACAGGTGTTTGGAAGAAGTTTATTCCAACCCTTTTGGAACTTTGAGTGGTCCAAGACTTCAGTGGAGGGAGTGTCTGTGTATCTGGTGGAAATAGCAAAAGAACTAGAATTAGAAGTGGAACCTGAAAGTGTGACTGAATTACTGCAATCTCATGATAAAACTTGAACAGAATAGATGAGAAGTTGCTTCTTATGAATGAATAAAGAAAGTCGTTTCTTGAGATGGATCTACTCTGGGTGAAGATGCCATGAACATTTTTGAAATGACAAAAAAGCACTTGGAATACTATATCACCTTATTGATAAAAACAGAATCAGGGATTGTGAGTATTGACTCTAATTTTAAAGAATGCTCTACTGTGGGTAAAATGCTATCAAATAGCATTTTAAGCTCTAGATAAACATTTCATGAAAGGAAGAGTTGATTCATGTAGCAACCTTCTTTGATGTCTTATTCTAAGAAATTGCCATGGCCACCCCAACCATCAGCATCCACCAACCTGATCAATCAGTGGCAACAAAATCTCCTTAAACTGATAAGCGACTTCAGCAAAGTCTCAGGATAGAAAATAAATGTGTGGAAATCACAAGCATTTCTATATACCAATAACAGACTAACAGAGAGCCAAATCATGAGCGAACTCCCATTCACAATTGCTACAAAGAGAATAAAATACCTAGGAATACAATTAACAAAGGATGTAAAGAACCTCTTCAAAGAGAACAACAATGCACTGCTCAAGGAAATAAGAGAGGACATAAACAGATGGAGAAACATCCCATGCTCATGGTTAGGAAGAATCAATATTGTGAAAATGGTCATACTGCCCAAAGTAATTTACAGATTCAATGCTATTCCCATCAAGCTACCAATGACCTCCTTCACAGATGGAAAAAACCACCTTAAACTTCATAAGGAACCAAAAGAGAGCCTGCATAACCAAGACAATCCTAAGCAAAAAGAACAAAGCTGGAGGCATTATGCTACCTGATTTCAAACTATACTACAAGGCTACAGTAATCAAAACAGCATGGTACTGGCAACAAAACAGAGATATAGACCAACAGAACAGAATAGAGGCCTTAGAGGCAATGCTACACATCTACAACCATCTGATCTTTGACAAACCTGACAAAAACAAGCAATGGGGAAAGGATTCCCTGTTTAATAAATGGTGTTGGGAAAACTAGCTAGCAGTGTGCAAAAAGCAGAAACTGGACCCCTTCCTGACACCTTACACTAAAATTAACTCCAGATGGATTAAAAACTTAAGCATAAGACCCAGCACCATAAAAACCCTAGAAGAAAACCTAGACAAAACTATTCAGGACATAAGCATAGGCAAGAACTTCATGACTAAAACACCAAAGGCATTGGCAACAAAAGCCAAAATAGACAAATGGGATCTAATTAAACTCCAGAGCTTCTGTACAGCAAAAGAAACAATCATTAGAGTGAATCAGCAACCAACAGAATGGGAAAGAAATTTTGCAATCTACCCATCTGACAAGGGGATAATATCCAGAATCTACAAAGAACTAAAACAGATTTACAAGAGCAAAACAAACAAACCCATCCAAAAGTGGGTGAAGGATATGAACAGACACTTTTCAAAAGAAGACATATATGAGGCCAACAAACATATGAAAAAATGTTCATCATCGCTGATTATTAGAGAAATTCAAATTAAAACCACATTGAGATGCCACCTCATGCCAGTCAGAATGGTGATCATTAAAAAATCTGGAGACAATAGATGCTGGAGAGGATGTTGAGAAACAGGAATACGTTTACAGTGTTGGTGGGAATGTAAATTAGTTCAACCATTGTGGAAGACAGTATGGCAATTCCTCAAGAACCTAGAAATAGAAATTCCATTTCACCCAGCAACCCCATTACTGGGTATATATCCAAAGAATTATAAATTGTTCTATTATAAAGACACATGCTCATGTATGTTTGTTGCAGCACTGTTTACAATAGCAAAGACCTGGAACCAACCGAAATGCCCATCAATGAAAGACTGGACAGGGAAAATGTAGCACATATACACCATGGAATACTATGCAGCCATAAGAAATGATGAGGTTGTGTTCTTTGTAAGTACATGGATGAATCTGGAAACCATCATTTTCAGCAAACTGACACGAGAACAGAAAATTAAACACTGCATGTTCTCACTCATCGATGGGTGTTGAACAATGAGAACATAGGGACACAGAGAGGGAAGCATTAGACACTGGGGTCTGTTGGGGAGGTGCAAGGGAGGGACAGTCAGGGAATAGGGAGGTCAGGGAAGTATAACATGGAGAGAAATGCCAGAAGTAGGTGACTGGGGGATGGAGGCAGCAAACCACTTTGCCTTGTATGTATCTATGCAACAATCCTGCATGATCTACACATGTACCCCAGAACCTGAAGTACAATAAGAAAAAAAAATATCTATCTATCTATCAATATATCTATATATCTATCTATCTATATATATATATAGAGAGAGAGAGAGAGAGAGAGAAAGAGAGAGAGGCAAGACCCTCCAGTAGCAAAAAGATTATGATTTGCTGAAGGCTCATATAAATTTTAGCATATTTTAGGAATTTTTTCAATAAATTATTTTTAAATTAAGATATGTATATTATTTTTTGGACATAATGCTATTACACACTTAATACACCACATTATCATATAAATATAACTTTTATATACCCTGAGAAACCAAGAATTTCACGATTCATTTTATTGTGATATTTTCTTTAATGCAGTGGTCTGAAACCTAACCTACAATATCTCTACGATATGCCTGTATTTAATAGTGCGACCAACATCGGAGAGAGAATATAACTATATTACTGTGTTTTTCTTCATCTAAGCCTCATGCTATTAATGTTTTCACCCCCTACTGGAAAAAGCTGGAATTGAAGGGATTCTTAACCTATTTCTCAGGTTCTTAGGGAAATAAACCCTGGCACTGACTCCCTGAAAGGCAGCTCATTCACTGATATTCAGGACTTAAATCATAGTAGAGTTCCTTTTTTCTCTCTCTAATTCCTTTCTTTCTGAAAATGTTGCTATGGTAACCACACTGGGTTTTTATTCTCTGTTTTCGTCATGCTTCTGCTCAGAAGCCCTGGAGAGAGAGACATTGATCAGTGATGCAATGAGACAGCCTCTGGGGAGAGAGGGAGGCCATAAAGGGGAGTATGTATTCTCAGGACACTGGATCCCAACTACTCTTTCAGCAAAGACAGGTCGATTTGACCATCCTTTAGGGGGATTTAATTAAAAACCAGTCTAGGCCAGCCCTTATGCAGCACAGCAGCAACATGGATCACCAGCATCCAATAGTGGCACGTCAAAGAAGGCAAGGGTTACTCAGAAATGGCCCCACACATATTAAAGATTTCTGCTGTGTGCTGCTGTCAAGCAAGAAATTCATTTAGTGCTCATCCTTTTAGCCAGGGAGATTTACTGCCCATGGTCTGAATTCACTTTTCATGTTATTAGGTCACTGGGAACCAGAAAGGTCTCTCTCCCCTCCTTCCTATGGTTTTCCCAGTGGAAGGGATTTCTACATAGTTTCACCCACATATTAAAGGAAGCACACAGGCTGAGGAAATTTTAAGTTGTGCTTTCAAGGTACTGTTATTCCAGTTGAAGCACCGACTACTGATAGTATTTGCGGAGACATCTTTTTATAAGTGACTTTACAGATACCAGTTTATTTTTAATTTTTCCCCACATTTTCATTTTCTCTTATATTATGGGGACATACAGAGATTTGAGTGCCTGAAGGTATTCTGAAAAGCTCCCTGTGAGTACCTCATACATGTCAGTGGTGGGCTTCTGGTTTCCACTTGGAAAACACTCCTGCCCACTTACCAGGCTTCTGATGTTTTATGAGAGTGAACTGTGCCAGCTTTTACGATGTCTGGCAAGTGATGAAGATATCCTGAGAATACAGGACTTGATGGCCATATACAGTTCTCTCGTCTACACTGTCAAAATTCTTCTAGTCTTCTCTTCTGATTCTCTCACTTCTGCCAATACACATTGTCTTTTACCTTCATCCTTGCCCCTCCCTTTCTTCCTTTACCTCCTATTTAATTCTTCCATTCAGTGAAGTTCTTCAGGTTTCAGACCCTGCAGTTACACAGCCTCCAGTGCACCCCATCCTTGCCAGATTCTACATGTGTTAACTTACACAAGTTATTGAACCTCTATGGGCTTTGAGCTTTCTCATCTTTACCATATTATTGTAAAGATCACTATAATAATGTACATAAAAAGTGTGTCTGGAACTATTCAGTATACATTAGCTTTTAATTCACTTAAATCCACATATATTTCCTTATTTTTTCCATCTCTTATTTTTCTTTATCTCTTTAGTCTATGATCACATGGCTCAACATGATTTGTTAGAATCTCATTTAATATGTGAGTTAGTTAACATCTTCACACATCAATACAAATACCATAGAAGCTGTAATCATTAAGAGTTACTCCAAGATTCCATAAACTGATGGCCCAAATTTTTTATCCTACCCCTTCTCAGAGAGATAAACTTTCCACACTCTGAGTGCTCCAATAAGGTATTGTATATCTCAAAACAACTACAAGATAAGATTTTGAATGGTCTCGCCACAGAGAAACAATATGCTTTCAAGGTGACAGTTATGTTAATTACTCTGATTTGATCATTACACAATGCAAACATATATGGAAACATCACATTGTATCCCATAAATATGTACAATTATTACATCTCAATTAAAAAGTAAATGAAAAATGTTAGATCCTCAAAACTTGAATTTCTACTCTTTTCTGTTCCTTGCCTCTTTTCAAATAGCCCTCTACTATGCCAATTTAAAATTATATACTTAACAAGCCACCATCGATCAATTGGACAATACAGAGTATTTTATTACACCTATTGTGAATCAAGTTAGCACTTGGAGATCTGTGCCTTCTCCCTCAACAAACACTCACTCCAGATTTCACAACCAGCCCACAAACGATGAGATGATTCCCAAATGTGCAGCTCCACCCCGATTTCTGTCTCAGCACTCACTCTTAATTTCAGTAACTTCTGAAAGCTTCTATCAATATGTATACAATTTATTACAAGTCCTTTGTATCTCACTTGTAAAAAGTATTTTACTCTATTTTCCAGAGACCCTGCGACCAAGTCAATCTATGATTTCTGTATTACTCTAAGACAATCGGTATTACTCCTGCCATTTCCTCTCTAATATCCCAATATTTGTCAACTGTTCATTAGTTTAGAATTTTCTGAGAAAATTATGATTTGTTCATCACATCACCAATGTACATGCCACCGTGTGGAATGGCCCACTATATTCCTTTACCTATTAAATTCTCTCTTTTGTTCATGATACTATTCAACTTCCTCCTCATCCAGGCAAGTCTTTCATGATTTCACAGAGACTGATTTTGGCCTATAACGCTTACAACACTTGCTGTGAATCTACCACTTAATCATATATACTTTTACCCGGTATGTAACCTATTAATGTGTATGGTATATGGAGCATTGGTAACGTATACAAGGGATCCTGAATGATATTACAGGTTTATTAATACAACAATTTAATTAAAATGTTCCAAGTTATAAATGTAGTATAGCAGGCACTCTGTTACATAATGGGGGCACAATGGAAAATAAGATAGACGCTATAGCTGGCTCATGAAAAGTTTAACCTAATAGAGGCACATGCAAGGAAACAATAAAGGAGCATGATTAATGGTATGAAGAGGGTAGTACAAGGTATCATAAAGCAAAAAGAAGAGGCACCAAATATGGTCTGCAGATGGGAGAGGTTCATGGGCACATAGGAAAATATTATTGCTTAAAGTTATATGTAACATAGTGGCTCACACCTGTAATCCCAGCATTTTGGGAGGCCGAGGCAGGTAAATCACGAGGTCAGGAGTTTGAGATCAGCCTGGCCAACATAGTGAAACCCTGTCTCTTCTAAAAATCTAAAAATTAGCAGGGTGGAGTGATGTGCACCTGTAATCCCAGCTACTCAGGAGCCTGAGGCAGGAGAACTGCTTGAACCTGGGAGGTGGATGTTGCAGTGAGCCAGGACAATGCCATTGCACTCCAGCCTGGGTGACAAAGTGAGACCCCTTCTCAAAAAAAAAAAAAAATTATCTAATTTAAGACCTAAATAATAAATAGTACTTTCGTAGGTAAATAGGGGAGGAAGTTATGAATGTGAGGTGGGGAATTTCTTAGAAGAAGAAACAGCATACAAAATCACTTGCACATTCAAAGAACTAAGTCCAAGATGGCTAGAATTTGGAGAAGCAGAATATTTTATCTCAGTTTAACTGGGTCCAGAATCATATAAGGCCATATAGTTCATAATAAGGATTTAGAAAGTTGGCCTGACAATCAATGTTTTTAAGCATAACAATAATTTTGTCCAATTCTTAACATGCAGTAATGCAGGTTACATACCAAGTATATAAGCTATTATGCATTAAGCATAATGGTTGCTTGAATTAGGACTCTCGCAATTAGGGCGGACAAAAGAGATGGACAAAGGAAATACAGAAGAGGCAAAATTAACAGGATTTAGTGGTAGACTAAACTCCTAAGGGTAGAAACTGTACATGCATCTCTGTATCCCACACCGTGCCTGCCATGGTATTTTAGTGCAGAAGGGACCCTATAAATATTTGTTGAATGAATGAATAAATGAAGCCTCTAAACTTCTCTCCCTAGAAGAAATATGAATTACATTCATGTTTCATTTATAAGGAATGTAATGAATGCTGAAAGCAGCAGCAAAACCCTTTCAGCATCAGTCTTGTTGAAGGAGCTAGTAAGTAGGAATTTCAGAGTACTGCTGTGTGCAGCCCCAGGGGAGCATGGCTGGTTTAAGGCCAAGGATTCAGGACTGCCATCACAAAGATGGCTGCAGTAGTACCAGGCAGTTGAGGAGGTGAAAGGACAGCAGTAAATCTAATTCCAGAGTTTTGCAACAGAAAACAGATTTTTTTTTCAATAGGCCAGCTTCTAAAATGTTACAATTACCCCTATCAGAAGAGGGAATATGTCACACACACATTCACATGCTTCTGTAAAACAGTCGAGTTGTGTTTAGGATAAGGAAATGATATGGGTAGCAAACTGAATGCCATATTCTGAAAGCGTAATTCCATCCTGGCCACTGTGGCAAGTCATGGAGAAATAATTGGCAAAATATTTCATGTATCCTCTAGCATCTTCCTTTCTTTCCCTGTACTTCGACTCCATTCTTTCCCTACTGCCTCGCTCTCCTCTTTTATACTTTTCTTATTTCTCATTTTTCCTCAAGCTCTATCTCTTCTTAGCTCCATCCACCCCCTCCCTTGTAGCTTAGTATCAGGGTTCATGTCAGAGAGTTAGCCAAGGATTAATTTAAAACCTATTTAAATTGAAAAAGGAGGAGATACAGTATATTTTCCTTAGTTTAAACCTTCTACCAACAACTGCCAAAACACACACACACACACACACACACACACACACACAGAGGGCCAACAGTAATTGTTGGTTGGCCCCAGAATAATTATATCTGATGTCTCTTCATCATTTTTCAATAATAGAGAAAATGTTAAGAAAATGATAGTTCTTCTAGATACACCACTATGCAGCCATCAAAATGCTATTTGTCGAGAGATTTTAAAAGATGGGAAATGCTTTTGTTATCATGCTAACATGGAATAAAGTCAGAAAACAATATATTTTGATACAATTTCAAATAGGTAAAATATGCATTTGAATACTGGAAAGTCATACAAAAATATGTTAGCAGTAATTAATTTTTTACAAGGCTTTCATTTCCTTTATTATAAAGTCCTGCAGTTTAAATTTGCAATGAACATAGGTTCATTCCATTTGGAGGGAATTACTTCAACAGAAAGATACAAACAAGACACCATGTGGTGTGCACGTGCAGTAAGGAGAAGTATTATAAATGAATTCATTAAACTTGATAATAAGATGTAGCTCTAAGATTTTTAGGTGCTGGGGCGGAGCATACAATAACTGTTAAACTGCCCTGATGATGACTAGGTCAAAAGAAATGTTTTAAGCACCGAATATCCAAGTCTAAGAATCACACAGGAGGCCACATGCTCATGCTTAGAAAATTCTCTAGCCATCTTGTGAATCTAGTCAGTTACATAATCCAAGTATTAAAAGTGCTATTCTCCACGCAAATGTTTACTTCCTAGTACTTTATTGGAAGCTATCCTACCAAATAAGGAAGCTTGGTGTCAGCTTATTTATGTATTTGTTAATCTGTTTATCTATTTATTTGTTAAGCTATATTTTGTCAGTAGATACAACAGTATCTCTTTCACGTTCTCACATGAATTATTTTCAGTTTTCAAATGAACAGTACTACATAAGCCCTTTTGCAATTCTCACTCTGGTCCTTTTGTGTGGAATGTTAGATTTCACAGTTTGTCACATCTTTTAAAATAGTTTGAGTAATGTGGTAACAACCTGAACATCTTTTAAAATAGTTTGAGTATACTTCTCTAATAAAGCTTTCCATAACTCCCCTTACATTGTGGTAGGTAGAAACGCTCTCACAATCTTTAGTGATTCCACTATAGCCAACACATATTCCCATCATAGTACCTATAATTTATTGACCTTTTCCATTGTTAGCATGCTTGTATGTATGCATTTATTTTCATTGTGGTAAAAACCTCTCAAATGCGATCTACTCTCTTAACAAAAGATTAAGTGTACGATACAGTATTAGTAACTATAGACATATTATTTTAGAGTAGATCTCTAGAACTTAATCATTTGGCATAACTGAAACTGTATACTTAATAAATAGCAGTTCTCTCATTTCCCCCTGCCCCCTGGAAATCACCATCTTTAATGACCAGTATGTCTTTAGCTCTCAGTTCAAACTTGCTTAAGAAGGCAGTGTGGTATGGTTTTTGACAATATGCGATTTGGAATTAGAAATACTTGAAATCAAGTCTTGCTTTGCCAATTAGTAAGTGTAAAATGTGTGGTGAATCACTTAATATGAATAAACTAAATAAAATTTGAATAACAATTTTATTATTGGTATGATAAGCTGTCGAGTCTATTATAATAAGGCTGTTGGGAAGACCAGAAAACATTTATTCTGGTTTTGATTATCTGGGTATCTACAGTGGACTCTTGCTAAGATAGTGTTAATAGTCAAGAAGCGTGAAGAACTCATAATAAATGCTTTCATGTTAATTCCTCATGACGGTGAGTATAAAGTCATGCTTTAACTGCTCTCAGTTCTTCAGGATGCCACATACTGAAGAAATAGACAGAAACTGAAACTGTTCCATCCTTTCCCACCCTGTTTGAAAACGCCAACAGATAGGGCCATAACAATAGTCATTACCTCTTCAGCACGTGCAAAATTGGTATGTTATTGTCTCAACATAGCTACTGTTCTATGTTCATTTGAACTCATCTGCTTCAGTGGAAAAATATATATGGTGGATGTCGTGAACGTATTGCTTCCATCTTCATGGGATTCTTACCTGACCTAATAATTGTAACATGAGGAAAATTTCTGCCTAGAATTTATAAGAGGTAAACGGTTCATCACATTTGTGTCCTCTTCAGAAATCAGATTCTTCCAAATGATCCTAATAGTAACAATGACTCTAACACATCAGTGTTCAACCCTTTCCAAGAGGGTTAGACCCTTTAAGAGAGGTAAGGGGCTAACATTACATGAAAAGAAACGCTTTCAGAAATGAAATTTGAGGCATATTGATACTCACATAGAAATTAATCAGAGTAAAATAGCTTTCTTATTAACTCTCAAATCATATCATATAGGTTATCACCTTCTTCCCTTATCTGAGAGGCTGACTTAGATCACCTCAGCTATCACACAGAAAGGAAAGACAGGATTATCATCATTGAAGTCCTGGAAAATCTACTAGCACAGAAGTGATTCCCACTACAACACAGCTCCAACTCAACTATTCTCTGTGCTTGTCCAGATGAGCTATCCAGATGAGCTGGACAAGCACAGTTAATAGATGGCAGCCATGGGGCAGGCTGACTATAGACTGGGTCAGAGAAAGAAAGCAGTGTGGCTCCATATTAAAACACAACCTCAGTAACAACCCCTACACACAAAACGTTGGGAAACTGTAGCAGCAATGTATAGGAAGGGTTGGTTTAAATCAATCTTGGAGAGAATGTATGTTTATGTAGCCTATAATGCAAGCAGAGAGGTCAAACAATAACAATAAAAATCATCCTAGTAGGAGTTACCACCCAAGACCAAAGAGCAGTCTAGCAGCCTGCCCATGTATCATATATGATCAAGTGTCACACAACGACTTTTCCATCAACAATGAACCACCCATACCATGGTAGTTCCATAAAATTATAATGGAGCTGGAGAATTCCTATTGCCTGGTGAGATCACTGCCATCCTAACCCTATATTGCAATGCATTACTCATGTGTTTCTGGTGATGCTGGTGTAAGCAATCCCACTGTATTCCAGTTAAACAAAAGTACAGCACATACAATTATGTACATAATACTGATAATGATAATAATTATGTTACTGGTTTATGTATTTACTAGAATATATTTTCATTATTATTTTAGAATGTTCTCCTTCTACCTATTTTTTTAAGTTAACTGCAAAATGGCCTCAGGCAGTTTCTTCAGGAGGTATTCCAGAAGAAGTCACTGTAACCATAGGAAATAACAGCTCCATCCATGTTATTGCCCCTGAAGGCTTTCCAGTGGGACAAGATGTGGACATACAGAGAGTGTGAAAGTGATGATCCTGACCCCACGTAGGTCTAGGCTAATGTGTGTGTGTGTTTGTCTTAGTTGTTAACAAAAATGTTTAAAAAGTTAAAAAAATTAAAAACTCAAAAATGGAAAAAAGCTTATAGAATAATGATATAAAGAAAGCAAATACATTTGCACAGCTGTATAATGTTTTTGTTTTAAGCTGTTATTACAAAAGAGTTAATTTTTTTCATTTAAAAGTTTACAAAGTAAAAAAGGCTGTAGGAAACTAAGGTTAATTAATTATTGAAGAAAGAAAGAATTTTAAATAACTTTAGTGTAGCCTACACATATAGTGTTTATAAAGTTTATGGCAGTGTGCAGTAATGTCTTTCACATTCACTCAACACCAACACTTACCCACCAACTCACCCAGAACAACTTCCAGAACTGCAAGCTCCTTTCATGGTAAGAGCCCTATACAGGAGTTTGATTTTTTTATCTTTTAAAGTATGTTTTTACTGTACCTTTTCCATGTTTAGATATGTTTAGTTACAGAAATTCTTGCCATATCATTGTGTTAACAATAGCCTGGAGTATTCACTATGATAACATGTTTTCCAGGTTTTTAGCCTAAGAGCAATAAGCTAGCCTACAGGCCTAGGCTATATTGTATCTAGACTAGATCATCTGGGTTTGTGTACATATACTTCACGTATCCTGTTTGCACAATGATGAAATCACCTAACAGTGTATTTCTCAGAATGTGCCCTCATTGTTAAGTGACATGTGAATATAATGATAAAGTCACAAACCCACATTCCTGGGTTCAGTTATACATACTAAGAAATAAACATCCATGCATGTGCACATGGACATTTACACACACACACACACACACACAGAGAGAGAGAGAGAGAGAGAGAGAGAGAGAGAGAAAGAGAGAGAGAGAGAGAGAGAGAGAGAGTAAACAGTCACTTTTTTTAATATATAAAAGGTTGAAGAATAAAGTTGACATTTCTTTTTCTCCCTCTTAGGTGCCAGTGCATTTACAAACATGATTCTTTAAAACAGAGTTCACATTTTTCTCTCAGTTCATGGGATTTTTAATGGTTTTAAACATCTCCTTTTTGCATTTAATACTGTGCACTATCCTAAGCAGCCTCAGTAAACCTGCTCAAAGACACCCCAGTGGCATATCTTGAGTAGTCTGGGGAAGAGTGAATCTGAAGGATGAGTCTATCTTTTAGTACCTGCTGTCTAGCAAAATGTCATGCCACTCAGTACAGACAGATCTGAAGAATAAAGTTGTCCTAGTTAAGAATCTATCAACTGATCTGTGGAGTTTGAATAGGACATCAAGTCCTGGCCTCACATACCTCCCCCCGAAAATTTTATCTTCAAAGGTAGTTTTAAAGTTAATTTTCTCCTTAATGATCACATTGAATTAGATTCTCCAAGCACACCTATACATGGCACATGTCAACAGTTTTCAAAATCCCTAATTTGCCCTGGGAAGGATAGGAGAGTAAAAACTAAAAGTTTTAGGCTTTCTATTTAACTATCTTAATGTTAATATCATTGAGAAATAAAGGTGGGAAAAGGTAGAAAATAGTGCAAAAATGAGAACCAGTTCTAAAAAGACAGTACAATCTTATAGTTCTACTCAAGTACACTGTGATATTTAATGGGACATTATAACAGGTCCTCCCAAAGTCAGATGAGAGCAAACACTGCAGTTTCTCACTTACAGCATAAGGTGATGAGATTAGTGATAAAAAGAGGTGGTAGTAAGAAGGCATGAAGGCAAGGGCAGGAGATCAGCTGTTGGAGGATGCAGAGACATGAGTACAATAAGTACTTGTTGAGTATTTGAAGTGCCTCTTCACCATTTTATCATTCATGAGAACAAATGCCAAAAAGTATTGATGACTACTTGAAGGATGATATAAAAGAGATCACTTAATAGTGAGGAAATGTAAAGATAAGTAAGTTGCAAAAGAAACCGGATGGGCAGAATTAAATAACAATTCATTGAAGCTGCTTGACAGTAAATAAGATTTGGATACTCAGCCTTGAATGAGCTTCTGGGCAGGTCTGATCATTACCCTGGCTTCCTTTGATGTAGCCATGATAAAAATATCATGGAAATGCAAAGTTAGCACCAATACAACATTCTAGGCAAGCTTGTATTGTTGACACAACATGAAAAATAAGAAAATCTGATTATCACCAAAATAATACCAAGTTCATTCTTTCATTCAAAAAACATTATCTAAGTACCCAGTATTCACCAGCTAATGAACAGCACAAACAATCCTCTGCCTCTTGAGATACATCCTGTTTGGAAAGGCAAATAATGCACATAATATATCAGGAAGTGATGGCTGCAAAGAAGAAAAATCAGAATAAAGGAATAAAGTGTGAGAGGATGCTATGCTAGATAAGAGGGCCAGAAGATTTCATTGAGAAGGTCAGTTTTGAACAGAATTGAATAGGGATAATAATGAACTGGATTTGGTTGCCTAGAGGGAGAGCCATCCAGGGAGAGGAAGAGCAAGGGCAAAGGATGTGATGCAGCTCTACACTTGGCACATTCTGAAACCATCGAGGCATCTGTCTGAGAGACAGAGAAGTGGGAAAAAGTAAATTCAGAGAGGCAGCCAGGGAAAGATCATGCAGGTTCTTCTTGACTATCCAGGATATTTGATTTTATTCTAGACGTGATGGGAAGCAATAAGAGGATCAAAAGAACAGTGCTATGATCTTACTAACATGATGATGATTAATGTGGTCTCATAATTAATTAGAATAATTCCATAAGTTTTTATCAATAAATTGTCAAGTTTATGTAATACATATTAATTAAGAGCTACTGTTAAAATATATTGAAGAAGGCTAGTAACAACTTATGGGGCACTGGTAACACTGGCATTTGTCATAAATTCTTAGTGTGTTTTATTAGAGAGAAGGAGATTCATTGATTCATTTAGTAGGAATTTACATGGATGGTGAGAATACTATCAGATAGTGCTGATGCTGTAGTGACATTGGGCAGACTGTGCATTGTGTATGTAGTTTAAGAAGCACCCACAAGAATGTGAAAAGATTAACAACGAAGATGCCCTCTAAATGCTAAACTGTTAAATAAGTAGATATCATGCCACATTACCATTAAGAGGCAGGATGGTTTCTGGACCCTAACAAGCTTTCCTGTGGTAACTAATATGCCTAAATAAAGACAATAACAATCTGAAGCCCAGACTGGTCAGCCATAGTACTCTAGAAATAGGAAAGCACAAAGGTCTATTCTGCTCCTGTCCAAGGAAGGGACATTTCGGCATTGTTGGGATTCTCAGAATGTCTGTTCTATCTGGCAGGTAGATGGAGATGGATGCATGCTGCCATTAGAACCTGATGAGACTAAGCATTTGAAACAAGCATCCTGCTCACCAAGCAACCCTCTGTTAATGTGACTCCCTCTGTAGCTTGTGTATAGGGCAGGAATTCACTGGCCAGACTGATGCAAATGTCTGGTCCAGTTAACAGTAATATTTTTCATTGTAAATTAATACAGTGGCTTTCTAATTTATATGCTTCAGTCTTTTGTGAGTTGGTACAAGTCATCCCCCCTAAATAATCAGCTCTGGGCATTAACCAGACCAAGTGCTGGGACCTGCAATGCTGAGGTCTGGACTCCAGCTGTGATGAATTCACCCTGGAAATGCTGCCCTGCAAGGTCTCTTGGCAGCTGGCCTTCTCCTGGGACACACTGACCTTGCAGTACCTTACATTTGAAATGTCGACATATGCATTTCAACACTGGCTCTCATGGGAACAGTCACTGCCGGGGCATATGTGCAGGGAGCTGTAAGATGTGATTAATTGAATATTGAAGAAATGTCTCTACTGGTAGGAAAAGAATTCTAATCATGTATACTATGTATGTACTCTTTAAATATGATAACAGTAGCCAACATTTTTTATTTATTTAGTACTTTCTAATCCTTGTTCTAAAAGCTTTAAATATTACTTGATTTAAGTACTATTATTATTCTCATTCTCATTTTAGAGACTGGAAAAACAGAAGATGAGAAAGATTATGTCATTAATCAGGGTTATATCATTACTATATGATAGAACTATGATTTGAACTCAGACCTATTATCCCCAAAGTTAAGAGAATACTCTGGGGCAAGGCTTGCCCTGGCTGAAAACCCAGCTCCATCACTTATTAGATTATCGATCTTGGATAAAACATAGAACTCTTTTGAATCTGTTTCGTCACTAAGTGCATAACACATAGACTTGCAATGAAGTGCAGATGAAATTATGAAAATAAAGTACTTAGTAATATAATGTGCTTAATACTGCATCTTATACATAGTTAGAGTCAAAGTTGATATAATAGTTAAAATATGTAAAATGTGAGAGCCAGTATCACATAACTAGATCAATACTCAGGTATACCTTCTCATGAGTATCCTTATTCCCTCCTTATACCTTTAATATTTAGCGATTTAACTTGATTTACTGATAGAAGCCTCATTCCAAAAATTTTTGTCAGGTTTGAAATATATATACAAATATACAAAAGAAATAGATCAAATGTGACAAAAAATAGTTGAAAAAAATGGCAGTATGTCATATATTTCTATACATTTGAATTAGGCAACACATTTGGCTTTGAATTCCCCAGAATCCCAGGTTAGTAAGAGAATGTGGTTAATTTTAAGTTTCACACTGGTGACAAGCCTAAAACAAACCTCTTTCCCATACATAGTTCTGAAGACTGAGAAACTGACCCACATGGGTCCTCTTAAAGGCAGTACTGTGCGATGCTGCAGCAGCATCAACAAAAGCCCTACCATGCTTGCAATAATGAACCTCAGTAGTTTGAAAATAGCAACATTGCATTTCAAGAATGTGAAATGTCAGCTTGCATGTGAATGTTTCTCACTGGCTTGAAACTGGACTGCCTGACCATTTTATATTTTCACCCACAGATTTCTGGTGAGTTCTGTTTGTCCCAAGCCTACTGTATTGTCCTGTCTTTGCAGAGATCTCCTTATACAAAATGCCAGGCTATACTCTCCCTCTTATCTGCATTTATTCCAAATATCCTGGGTTTTTTTGTTTTGTTTTGTTTTGTTTTCTTTTTTTTCCATTTTGGGTTATATTTTCTAATTCTTTGGCAATGTAGAAAGGAGGTCAAAGTCGTTCATCTGGAACTGGAAAAAAAAAATCACAAAACACTGAGTTTACTATTCCAAACAGTTAATGGCTAGGAGAGAGCAAGTGCCTCTGGAACTTGAAAACCTGGCCTCAGACAATAAATCAAAAGCAACTTAAGATAGTACCAAGGCACCTTGGGCTTTCACACCTGACTGGCCAAAAAAAAAAAAAAAAAAGAAAAAAGAAAAAAGAAAAAGAATAGTGAAGAAGAAGAGAAAGTGGCATCCTTCCTAACAGCTATAAAAACGATGGGAGTGCAATCTCAATTGTGCTTGGTGTCTGCTTACATATGCTGTCCAAGCACACCCCACATCAGCATCCAGGCTGCACCTCACTTGACTTTCCCTTCTCAAGTCCATGACTTTTTATTTCTTCTCCTTTATTTATCTCATCTTTTTTTCAGACTGGTACCAGGTCTACTTCAGAGTTTATGGATGCACTCTCACTTTTAAAAACACTCAATCTCCACCTTACTTTTTTTTTTTTCTTTTTGCACGGCAAAATTGTGCCTGTTCATAGCCCTGGAATGACCAGAAGGCCAGGACCAGACTGTCATGGAAAGGTCATTTTGTTGTTCTTGTTTTGTGTTTTGTTTTTGTTGTTGTTTTGCAGAGTCTCAAGTGGAAAATACCATGTTTCTCATACGGAGAGCCTGTCTTTTTCCATGACATTTCCAGATTTACCTTCAATAAAATAACTGAAGCCCTGCAGTGGACATTTGAGAACAGCACATTGTCTGATTTTGATTGCAAATCATATGTTCTGCTCAGCACTCAGCACGTGGTTGATAATCCTTAAGTTGTGGTTTCTCTTCCTGTCATAGAACAGCTAACTGAACTACAGCTTGCTTTGCCTTCCTACTGCTCTCTCCCTTTGTCCTCTATTCCTTCCTCATGGCACTCTATTCTTGGGGGAATACTTAACAGCTGAGTTGTGATGTTCACTGTGCATGACATGTATAAGGATCTGAGAGAAAAAATAATAATAATAACTGTCCACTAATTGAATGCACCACTTGATCCTGGAAGCAAAGTAGGGGAGAGTCACCACCATTGATGACTACAGGTAATCATCTCATCTCCTTCAGAAGCTCATTAGCCCCTACAGCTTTCTTTCTACTCACAAGGTATCACTTCACATCCAACAGGAAATAGGTACTGAAGTGTCCTGGCCAAAGTTCTCTCTCAAGATCTCAGTGATTCTGTTTTTAGGCTACCAATGATCCTTTTCCAAGACTAGCAATATTGAAGGTGATATTTTTCCCTTTCACTGATGAACTTATATCTCCTAGTGACTGTAGAAGAATGAGACTGTATAATTTCCCTAGTGCTCCTGTAGAACAAAGTAAATATGCTATACCTTGTCTCCCTAATGATAAAATGGCAGAGAATTAAGATAAAATGGCTTGATCAAGGTCATAGAAGTGTGTCAACAGTTTACAACAAGGCCAACAAAACAAAACAAACAGACAAAAACCAGTCAGAAACCCAGTCAGGTATAGGATCAGATCACTGGCATCTCAGATGCAATGTCCTCTGTCAAAGCTATGGTGAGGAACATGTGTCTGAGATAGAGTTGGAACCCTGGTAGACATGAAGTCCTGGCATTATGAACTCAGGCCCTCAGTGCCTCCATCTGCCTGTGATTTAATGTGGACGACAGTATCTCTCCACTGACAGGGACAGCATTTCTTGTCATTTCGTGTACTGAGCTATCTCTGCCACGACATATATCAACGGGATCGGGATCTTGAGGATTTATTGGGAGTGTTAATAATTGCATGTGAATAAGGTCTCAGCTCTTCATCTGCAGCTGAGGGTGGGGGTGAGGGGTGCTGCTAAACAGAGTGTATATTCTCTTTCGGACAGGGAGCTCATATTTAACACACAGCGTTGTCTTCCCTGACTGCCCTCTGAAAAATTATGTTTTTAGTAAATAAATATTTAAGAGATTTTCCAGTGTCTCTTTTTTTCTATTAGTTTGGTTGGATTCAAAGCCCAATATTGTGAAAGTAAAGCATAAGACTTTTGTAAAAATAACAACGGTTATATTTAAGGGTTACTTTTTGTCTGTTTTGTCTGTTTATGTGAATTTTGTTTTACATTCACATCCCACTTTTGTTTTCAATGTACAGATACCCACATTTTCCGGTTTTTAAATAAGTTTAAACATACGTATATTTGAAGAGAGAGAAAACATACTGATATTGTCTTCTGATGTTAGGAAACCTAACATCACCTGAATTCTATTTCCATTTAGTATTTTCACCTTTTGTTTCCCTGACTTTTTCCCCAAAGCCAGTCTTCTAAACTGTTAAGAAAACATAGAAAAATTGGACTTGCTCTATCTTATCCAAAGTAAAATTGATTACAACTAAATCTATTATGTTTCAATTAAATATACGTTAAGAGCATCTATCCACTTGGTCCCCAACCACTGAATATATCAGATTTAAGTGCCTCTGGGTTTTGTTATAAGCATTTGCAGAAGCTAGAAGCCAACTGTGGTTAAAATTCACAACCTGTAGATACTGTTTATATCAGATATTGCAATTGCCTGGAGATATTATTTTTATGGGCATTCATTTATTTCCAATCTCCATAACATTCTGAGAAACTTCTATAAGAAAGGCAAAATGCAAAAACGAAATACATAGTGCCAGGTTATAGTCTGATATGTATAAATAGATCTCCATCAGTGACATTTATTTCCTGCCCCTTAATGTTTATAAATGGTAATATGTTCTTTGTACTCTGAATTTTTTGGTATGTATAATGATATTAGTCTTGCAACACAGGTATTTTTCTGCTTCTCAGCATATTATATTTGTTTATATGATCTCTTATTAATTAGGTACAGCTAAGAAAAGTGAGCCTATAACAAACATCACTAAACTGTGTTTTATTGTGACTGAGAGAGAAATAAGATAAAAAAAAAAAAAAGGGAGAATATGAATTGAAGGTAAGGAAAATATAAATATGCCTGCATTTAAAAAGCACTTGGCCTCATGTTAGTCCTGGAAGAAACTGGAATCTACACAGATGAGGAAACTGAGGCTTGAAGGGGTTTCTCTATTGTCTCAAAGAGACACATATCTGGACCCAGAACTAATAGACCAGTGTCATGTTACATTTCTGACTCTGGGCTTCTGGACCAGAAGGTAGCTTTTTTTTTTTTTTTTTTTTTTTTTTTTTAAACACAAGATTTTTTAGGTTGTGGCTTTGCCACTCTGTTTTGCATTTAAAATCTAAGTTCATCTCCTATTTTCTCTTCTTTTCACCCCATTTCCAGGATGCTGTCAGCTTCCAGGACCCTGACAACATTTTTCTTTTACATTTTTCTTTCTTGTATTTTCCTGCTTAATCACAGGAGGACAGACACATATAGCAAATAAGATGGGTATTAAGTGTCCAGAGAACACAGATAACTTATGCCTAACACAGCATATAATCAAATATGTCTTGAATGATGAATAAATGTGCAAATCAATCAATTCAAGGCAAGCTGAGATCTAAAAATGTTATTACATCAACAGAAAAGGGATAACAAGCCATTCTTTATATCTTGTCCAAACACAGTCATACTCAGATAAACCTAACAAATAATTCTGAGGCCTTTGCTACACCAGTTAGGAAGACTACTAGAGACTCAAAAGATAGAACTCTGTCTATACCACACCAGTCTCCCCTTGTCCAACACATTTGTCTTGTATTTTAAGTACAACACATAAGCCTAAAATGAATTTATATAGACCATTAGTAAGCAATTCAAAACGGACCACATAGAGATCACAAAGCCATCATTTGGTAGTGTCAAAATGCCTGGGTATCTATGATGAATGCATTTGCAAATACTGCTGTGAAGTAATTTCCTTCTATTTCTAGAGTACTCCGAATAAATGAGATTTCCCTCTAATCACATCTGCCTCCTGTGTATGAGAAAAGACGGTTTTATTGTATACACAAGATATGTACTTAGAGGGTAAAGGGCAAGGAAATTTAGTGGAAAGTTACCATATATAATTATAACAGGTTGGCATGGTACCAAAGAAAAGCCACAGGATGCTTTTTAGACAGAGACTATGTAAAATGACTTATGAATACAGTTGTGAGATACTGCATATTACAGGGTGTGTGCAAGTCACCTGTCAGATGTAAACAAGACCTTAACTATGTCTTCCACATATAGGGCACCCTGTTGAGAATCGGCTAACTCATGTCAAATACTTTCAATAAACAAATCAGATTTGTGATGCTATTCATCTAATATATCCACAATAAAATCAGAAAGGAAATAAATTACTATGATACTAGAAGAAAAGTTAAGCTGAAATGTTATTAATAAAGTGGCCACATTCAGCTCTAGCCTATGTCAGAATCACAGGTTGTTCTGATAAATTTAAATAATATCTAGTCATAAAGAGTTTGGAATTCAAAAAGAGGTAGTAAACAAATGCAGTGGGCTACCATGCAGTCAAAGGTTCCCAACTGGTGATCTGCTTGTTGCAGATGCTATTGATAAACTACTCACATTTGTCTGGGACATGTCATTTCAGAAACTGCTGGTCATGCCCACTTGCAAGCTCCTGTGATTCTCCACCTGAGGGCTTTCTTTTCTTTTGGACTTTATGTAGCAGGTTAAAAGTGCTGAGCAGCAAATGCCCTCAGGAAGAGCTCCCATCCAATGACAGAAAGAAGCTGGAGATAAAGACCCTGGTTCCCTCACTTCCTCGTCTTTATGTAGGAAGATTCTGACACTGGTTTTCTCACAGAGTTCCAGTGATTTCCACTGGGTCTCATCACTAGTGGTACACAACACACCCTCCATAGGTTTTCCTCCATGCCTGGTCATACTTCCCCACTTCATTGCTCATTTTTTTCTGAGATTATTTCCCAAACAAACAAGCTGCAAATTGTTATTCCAAAGGGGAACCAAACTTAAAGTCATTGCCAGTTCAAAACTGGCATGAAAAGAAAATTAAGCCACCAAAAAGTAGGGAAGGGAAAGGAACCCATGTAATAAAGCCCATGTGTTTTACTTATAATAAGAATCCTAAGAAGCAGTGGGAGCATTGGAAAAAGAGGCAGAGAAATCGCCAAAACAAATGGAGTAACTTATGAAGCACGTAGAGTAGGAACAATCAGGCTTTAGTAACCTGTAAGATATTATACATAATACAAGGTTTCAGTAACCTATAAGACATTATATATCTACTCTTCTATAAATGTTCACAATATAAAATCTGAGTAACTGTTGGTAGGTCCAAACATAATACTTACTACCCATAAGTATTCCAGAAATGCCACATTACATAAACTGCCATTAGTGAATATAAATCTTCGAATGGATTGGTGTGAATGCCTTTAAATGGTCAGCATTATGTTAATCCATGCAGGTGATTAACTGCGTCACTAAATTTAGTGCACAGTCACTAAATGGCCACCTGGAAACATTCAAATAATGTAAGGCCTGAAATCATTTGTACAGTATCTCCGAGTACAATTCCTATTTACACTGATGGTGTAGGTCATTGATCATTCAACACTGAATAGCATTATTATACTCTAGAATGCAGGGGGGCACTGCATAGTTTGTAAAATTAACATTAAAATTGTTACAATGAATAGTTGTTATTTACAAATCGAACTTGTTGGAAAATGTATTAATGTAGGCTATACCCCTTTCCTGTAATTGGAGATAAAGTAGGTGACACAATACAGGTCTGGTATAACTTAACTGAATATTTTCTGTGATTATAACTTGGGTCAACACTGTACCTACAGAGACATTGCTGAAGTGGTAAAGCTGAAACAGAGAGGAAGTAACTGAGAGTTAAGCATAATATTCAGCTAATATTTGAATCAAATATATATTGAGCTGATATTTAATGGTTTTCTTAAAATTCATATCCCTGACATTTTGGCATAAATACATGCTTGTATCTTTTGCTTTATGTATGGACTAAGCTATTCTTCTATGTTAGTAAGATAAACTTAAGTAGTGAGAACTGATGAGTATCATGAAAGGATCCAGGCTATAAAAATATCTCCCCATTGATCAATAGTTGACACTTTGAATTCTGCCACCAGCAGCCTGTATCTTTGGTTTAATCATTGTTGTGTTTCATCTTATGAGATGAAAATATACCTAAGAGCAGTATCACTATGGGTCACTCACACCTTAATCTGCATAAACAATGCAAATTAGGGTTACCACAAAGAAATTAATTTGTAAAATAAGTTTTACAATGAGTTTCTTTAGAAAAGAACAGTATGATTTTAGAATCATACTAGATTATAGGATTCTGGCTAAAAATAAGAAGTATGGAAGCAGGGGCACATTTTATTAAAAAGAAAACACCAATGATTCAAATAACTATGGAGCCTGGAAAGAGTCTAACAAAGTAGTGTCTGACCATTTATGTGAGCAAAAATACTGTGAACTCTCTCATATGTGTTTAGCTGTGTGTTTATCTTTATTTTGCCCAATTTCTATGTCTTTGTCCAGCCTCCCATTCCCCAAACCTATATTCTGCAAACTGTTCTACACAGATCTACTTTTAGCAGTTCCTCAGAGCTTGTCCTACAATAGCTGACCTTATTCCTTCTGTGACTATGACCTCTATGCACAGGAAAATCTCTGGTGCCGCGATATAAAACTGGCTTAGGCAGACAGATGGCCTGGAATACTACCAACAGCCAGGCATAGGGAAAAAAAACACCAAAAAAGAAAACCGGCTTAGTAACATCAAATTGTTTTCTAGCAGCACTGAGATCAAGATGGAAGGTAAATGTCAGGTATCCTTCCTTATCTTCATTTTTGCAATGTTAAGATACATGTTCCTCATGCAATTTACATTTTCTGCAGTCAGATTACTAAAATAAATCAACTCAATTCAAGTATTTTTGATGTATCTTCTCTGTGCCAATCACTACATCAGGCAAAGAGAATAGAGTAGTGCACAGGTTACAAATCTCTGACTCTAAAATGCAGGGGATTCCTTTACGCAATATTGTAATACCACAAGTGAGCGGCTGGTCCCCATGGCTCTCTCTTAGAGGTGTTACCTGAGTAACAGCATTTCCTTTACAGTTCCCAACTTGGCCTTTTGATTACCATAGTAGTGACTGGATCTGCCAGTCAGTCAGAATGTTTTCTGACTTGTTTTTACAAACTCTGACCTGAAAGACTGGAACTCCTGCCAATAACTTCCTAAGGAAGAAAAAAATACAAGACCTGTCTGTGCTCTTTTTAATTAGCTCAGCAATCTGGCAACCAGAGACCCTGACACAGAAAAGACAAAGTAAAGTCTTATTTAAAATACTATGGGATGCTGATGCCGGAACACTCACCAGTCCCCTGTTGAGACAGGAGAGTAGCCTGCAGTACACTATAGCAAGAAGCCACTCAGAGTATGGGTCCTATTTAAATTCCTGTGTGCATTTCCCATCAACATGCACTAATTTGCATTGAGGCCAAAGGCCCAGGAATGGGCATTTTGACAGCAGTCTCACCATTGTTGCATTTTCTGGTTATCTTGGCAGTTCTTTCTTCTTCAGGTGTGACAAAGGACACCCCTGAGAGGCTTTGGCAGGCTTCCAGTTGTGTTCTATGCATGTGTTGAAGGGAATGACAGAGATTCCAGTAATACACCATGAGAACACACTTCTATTAACACTCTGATTTTTTATCTGTAATTTTTATCAATCTCAAATTCTCTCATTTGTCAAAGGATGAATGAATTGGATACTGCAGAATGTTCCTCTACAGTTTCAAACTATACTTTTTCTGATCTACTTACCTGTCACCAACCTTAAGACTACATAAAAGCCTTCTCTCAAGGCTCAAACATGGAATGCGGTAGGTGGCATCCACCCTTTTCTCCCTCACACCTAGAATTGAAAAGACTCAGGAGGAAAAGGTGTGTCATTGATATTTTGTGCCAGATGCAATTCAGAGTATACATAAGTACAGGACATATTTTACCTCAAATAAAATATTTTAAGACAAAATACAGGAAGGCAAAATACAAATATTTACAAAATTAGCGATGCAAGATTTCAATACCAAGTTAAAGAAAGCACTGCACACACACACACACACACACACACGCACACACAAACACACAATGTAAACAGTATGGTAGCTATTCATGAGGACAGTGAAATAACTTGAAGGGTTTATGGCACTGAGCTGGACTTTCAGGAAGACAAGAGAATAGACTGAGCAATGAAGAGGAAAAGGGCATTTCGTGGGGGTTGAAAATAGTGAAAAAAATCCAGCCATTCACTGGAGGCCATTCACAAAATAAGCTGGGAATTTTAGATAGGTTTATTTGCTGCTTTTAAAAATAATTCTTAAAATCTACTCACTTTCACTCATAGGCAGGTGTTGAACAATGAGAACACATGGGCACAGGGAGGGGAGCACTACACACTGGGGTCCGTTGGGGGAAATGGGGGAGGGACAGGGGGTGGGGAGGTGGGAAGAGATAGCATGGGGAGAAAGGACAGATACAGGCAAGGGGACGGAAGGTAGAAAACCACACTGCCATGTGTGTACCTATGCAACAATCTTGCATGTTCTTCACATGTACCCCAAAACCTATGCAATAAAAAAAATAACAATAATAATAAAAAAAAATCTCCTCACTCTTCCCTAGAAAGTACAGTCATTGCAGAGTCCTGTCCACCAGAGCTTTCAGGCGGAGCTGGCACTGACTCCTCCCGTCCACACTGCCTCCTCCACATCGGACAGAATTACCTGTTATCTTCCTGGGTGACACAAAAGATGGCTGAGATGTCGCCCACAACGAGCTTAAGTGGACAGTTCTGGACATCAGTCACTAATGCTAATTTCAGTGCCCTGTGATTTGATTGCTTGGATGATTAATGGGATTCTCATGACACTTCTGAAGTACACTTCTTCGTTTTCTCTTAACTTTAATAAAATGGGATTACCCATTCTTGTCATACTGAGTCTGAAGAGGGAGTCAAGTAGACAAAAAGAAAAAAAAAAAAAACACAGTGAAATGTATCTTGAGAAGGGGGAAAGTAGAATAGCCTAAATCAACTTTGCATTTTTTTTAAGATATCAAAGTACAGGGGGCTCCGGTTGCTTTGTCTGACTAAGGCCCTTGATTTTCTGCATACATGTATTTACTGAATGCCACTGTGCATCAGTCTCTTGTCTATGAAGTGAAGCTAATAATACAGATGTAGCCCAGAGCAAAGCTGTAAGGATTAATTAATAAAACACGATTGTTAAGCCTACTGCAAACACAAAGCATAGCATGCTCCTACTTGGTTAGAAAGTAATAAAGTCGGGCCTCCAAAGCACTGGGCAGCTGTGCTGCAAACTCATAGTCCCACCCCTCCTCCCTTTGAGTATTCAGGTCAATGCAGCCTTCTTTGTGCCCTCAGCATGGACCTCTTTCCCAAATACCAGACCCAGGAGGGCTTCCCCTCAGAGGCTCAACACGTCACATGCTTCTCTATGCTTCTACCTGCACCTACCCTATCTCTGTATTTTGGCTCATCTCAGTTGCTAGCTTTTGATTTCATCTTCTTCACACTGATATTTCTTTTTCCAATTATCTCAGCAGAGAAAATGGTCTTTCTACAGTAGAAAGAATTCCCCAATCACACTCCTTACCTAGTAAGTGACAGGCCTTGCTGACACTTCTTTACCAGTCTTTCTCCTCTCTCTCTCTCTCTCTCTTTCTCTCTCTCTCTCTCTCTCTCTCTCATACACACACACACACACACACACACACACACACACACACACACACAGACACACACACATACATAGTGAGATTACAATAATTTACGTGGTACTGTGAGAGAGGAGAAATTATTATCCATAATCACACGAATCTTACAAGTGAATCTTACAAGTGAGTATGAAATACTCATTAATTTGGCTGAATTCAAAAATTTAATGTAATCAAAACAAATATCTAGCATGTAAATTTTTCCAAAAGGCACCGTGCTAGGCATTGTGCAGTACAGGGCAACAAGCTCAGTTCCTTGCTCTCAGGGTTTAGAGAGATATATACATGAAATACTACAACATAAGCAGAGTCATGTGCATTAAAAGAACTACAAGCAAAAAGAAGAGATAGATTTCTGTTGGAAGAAAGGAAGGAAAGATAGATGTGACAGAAGGAAAAAGTCTTACATCTATGGAGGGATTGGTGTATTCTCACTGGGATGTTAAATGCTCTAGATGAATTATCTAATTTTAATTTTACATTTCATCTACAGGATAATTATTTTTCCATTTATATAGATGTTAAAACTGCAACTCCAGAAAGTACATAACTTTCCCAAGTTGTTGATGTCAATGGGACAGCATGAGTTCATGAAGCCTCTAGAATGAGGCAATTAAATTGAACTTTGAAATACATATTATATATCTACTCTTCTAAAAATGTTCAAAATATAAAATGTGAGTTAGTATTGGTAGTTCCAAAAATAATACTTATTATCTATAACTAACTATGCAAGAAATGCCACATTATACAAACTACTGTAGCAAATATAAATCTTTAAGTGGGTTGATATGAATACATTTAAATAACCACCAGTATGTTAATCCACCATGGTAGGCACCTGGAAACATATTCAAATAATAGTGTGACATAAAGCAGGGTCACTACTTTTCTAAGACATATCAGAACAAGTAGCATAGTACAGCAGCAACCCATGGTCCACCAAGAAAAGCAAGCAGCAATGGCTCAGTGAAAAGCCTCGACCTTGACCCATCACTGAAGACCACTGTTAACATCTAAAAGTCATCACTAGAATATATTACAGAAATCAGTAAAAAATAGACAATTTAGAAGGTAAAATTCAATGTTAAGGACAATCTGTTTTAGCTAAGGCTTAAAGACCAGGTGAAAAACGTCTGCTTTTAAATATTACTTAGTTGGCTTAATTTTCCATTAAATATCAAATAAGCAGCCTACTCTCTATTTCTGAGCAGACAGGGCATCTGACATTCTTACCAGCTGGGATTTTCCCTATGGGTTTAATGGGTTTGTATAATATTTGTACAAAGTAATATTATCATTATCATAAATGTTTTCTAATTATTTCTTGGGATTAATGAAAGCATGTTGTATTATTGACGGATTAAGTACAATATTTATGAAACAGTGATAGGATTAAAGAGAAATAAATATGTATTTCTTTCTGCATGTGTAAATAATAAATATTAATTTCCATCATCAATTTTGTGCAAAGCAGTTTAGATATACAATATTTTTAATACATACTAATAACTTCCTAAATACTTCAGTTATCTGTTGTGGACTTAGTGGTATGAAAATAGTGTTTATTTTTCTGTAAAGTGAGTGCTTAGTAAAGTCCTCAGGGACTACAGGAAGATCAAAGATCTGGAAAATGGACCAATGAAATAATTAAAAATGTGTTGGACTTTTAGAAAATATGCAAAATGTACACAATAAACTTTCAAAGGGAAGGAACATAAACTTTCATCAAAGCCAGAAATAAATTAAGCTTCATAAGGTGTCGTAAATCCCTAGAGCACTCCTCTGCATATAGCTGTTGGCTCATATTCATGGACATTATAGCACCATTCTTTTGATTTTTGACTTGTGTGTATATAATTGTTTTCCCTCTGTCCCATTTGGTTGTGTAAGCCCTCTGCAGACTGGGATAAAGTATCTACATGACTGACTGTAAAACACCTCAGGTTTGAAGACGGAAGACCTTGCTTGGAATTTGGACTCTACCGCTGACTGGCTGAGAGATGTGGGGAATAGTAACGGCATGTATTGTCAGCTTGTTCTCTTGCCATCATTTTCAATAATAAGGTCAGTCCTTTACTGCAACCAAGGAATTGATTTTGATACAAATGCAAAGCGATTTCTCCTCCAAAGCTACAAACTACAATTCATTTTAAAGCTAAGATATGAACCATTCAAGAAACATATGTTTGTTGATGAGGTTTTAAAGAAATTACATCAGTGAACTGATGGGAGTCACTTAAGCAAATAGATTCATAAGAGACTAGCGAAGTGATGATACAATTTTAAATTGCAATACTGTCTTCAGTAGGCATGCAAAGTTGTTTTTATTTTGGATTAATGTCTTCCAAGTTAAGAGATAACGGTTCAGGAATTGAAAAGACAAGAAAGCTCTTGTCTTTCTATTCTAGTCTATGAATAAATAGGAGTCTGAGTAGCACAACCTACTGAATTTCTCATTTGATTAACCTGACCAATTTAATTTCTGTTTTTAAATAAGCCCATTTCTTACTATCCCCTTTTCCTATGGGCAAAGTTGTTTTCAATAACCCTCATGGTTCATTATTCTAGTCCTAATGGATTTGTTGAAAACGGAGTAACGTCAAATCAAGAGAAATCATTTACAAATGAGAATAGAAAGTCTTAGCCTTAGTAGCTAGGCTATTTTTTTTCCACAAAGTAAGCCAGACAATGTGGACTTTTCAGAAGTTTTCCAGGGTGACAGGTGGCTGTGTAACGACATGCACAGGTGTTGTGAGTATAGGAGGCACCTCTGGGTCACCCCAGAAGTCTGAGCCTTTACCCCAGGCATCCCAAAGGTACAAGCAGGCTTTTCAAAACTTTACTCATCTCAGAGGATCCTGAGTGCCCCAAGTTTGCGGAGGCATCTGCTCTTACCGTATTGCACCAGAGCTGACTTTATGAAAACGGATATGTTCCCAGAACAACATGACAATAAATACTGTCTGTTAATGTAAGTGATTTTTTAAAACTTGCCCAAAAATAAATGACAGTGTAGTATATTTTTTAAATCACTTATGCTTTCTGCTGTTTCTGGAAAGTATGGTTCAGGTCAGTGCCGTATTTCTCTAAGCAATTTTAGGTCCTGTATTTCTGATCTAATCCAGTCTGCAAAAGTTATTTCTAATAAGCTTATTTCTGTTCCATAGCCACTAAAATTGAGAATGAAGGCATTATCCAAGCAGATGAAATTCCTGGCTAACTGGTACCCAGGCAACAGGAGTGATGAAAATGGGCACAAATCAAGTTCAAGAGGCAGAAAATAGAGCAGTCTGGCTGCAGAAGATAGTCAAATGATATGTGTGTTGATCTGTGTGTAACGTGCCTTTTGGAAACTTTATCCATCACCAGAGTCAATCTGTAAACTTATTATTATTGGTGAAATGTAGGAAATTAGAGGCCTTTATTCACAATAGCCAAGACACAGAATCAACATAAGTGTCCATGGACAGATGAATGGATTTTTTAAAAAGTAACGCGCGCGCACACACACACACACACACACACGGAATATTATTAATCCTTATAAAGGAAGGCATCTTGTTATTCTTGACAATATGAATGAACCTGGAGGACATATTATGCTAAGTGAAATAAGCCAGGCACAGAGATACATATTTGGTATTATCTATCTTATACATGGAATTTAAAAAAGTAGAACTTATAAAAGCAGTGAGTAGAATGATAGTTTCCAGGACTGTGATTGGGGGAAGGAAAAATGGAAAATGGGAGATGTCAGTCAAAGAGTACAAACTTTCAGTTATAAGTTGAATGTCTTCTGGAAATCCAATAAACAGCACAGTGACTACTATTGATAATATTGTATTGCACACTTGCAATTTGCTAAGAGAATAAATCTTAAATGCTCTCACCACAAAAATAGTAACCACATGAAGTGATTAGTGAGCTTTACTGTGGTCATAACTTCTCAGTGTATGTGAAGGTCTAACATCACATTCAACACTGTACATATATACAATTTTAATTTGTCAATGATATCTCAATAAAACTGTAAAAATATTTGAAAGACACTTAGTTGAATATTAAGCCAAAGAGTTAAGACTTCCCAGTGATAAGCCAGGCCATTTCCTCCCCAAATTAAATAAAATGTTATTTGCTTGAAAGTGTAAGTTAGCTTAACTGAGACCATTATTAGAAAAAAAAAATCATTCTACAAATAAATTACTTTTTAAAGATTTGTAAATGACTTCATAAATATACTGTTACAGTAAAATAACACCTACTGGAAAACATTACAGTATATATACCTACAGAACAGTGGTTCTCTTAGTGTGGTCTACACACCAGTAGCATCAGCAGCATTTCAAAATCGTTAAAAACGTTAATTCTTTAATACTACTTCATAGTTAATCCAAAACCCTAGGGATGGAGCCCAGCAACCTGTGTTTTAAGAAGTGTTACAGAAGAACTTATGTCTCTAAATTCTATTCAGAGACATATTTATTCCAGGCTACTTCCATATAGAAATTAACTTAACTTGTCACTGGAAAATTGAGTTAACGTTATATTCCAGTCCTCAACCATACCCTGTTGATTAAAATGTTGTAGTTATTTTCTCTAGTAGAATACTTAGAAATTTTATTGATACTTAGGTTATTGTTGGAGTTAGTGTATTAATTTTAATTGCAATGGTAACAAAATATTTTAAATAACAAGGATATAAGCCAGATGCTTTAATGTTTCTATCTAGCTAAGCCACAGCCAGCCTAGGTTAGTTTTTACATATCTATCAGGTTTTATAACAAACAAAGAATAAAAGATAATGTCAAGATTTTGCAACATGAGATTAACTATCCAGGAATATGGAAGTTCTGGTGTGATCTGAGAATGAAATACAAAGTCATTGTTTTCACAAGTCTCCAGTGAAGTTTAGGTAGAGAACTGTGAGGCAGAATAATATTCTCACTTCTCTTGGGGGTTTTAATTCTTCTGAGCAGCTGAAAAGTAGTATAGAGACCTCCTGACACTTTCACTTTTCCTCCCATCTTTCTTTTCTAATTGCCCTTAGCCAGATGAATGACCACTCTTGGAGAAGGTATAAAAAATACCACCCCCACCAAGAATGATCTTCAAGTTACAGATATCTGCATTCTGAATTTTGCAGTGCTGGAGCAGAAAAATGGCAGAAGGTGGAAAGTGCAAAATCAAACAGGCTCATTCAGAGGCTGACAGCCAGCAAAGAGCAGAGATGAGGCAAACAGGGAAGCCTGTTAGATTTGGGAGGGAAGAAAGGAGAGCAATAACAAGGAAGTCAGAATTGATGAGGCAAGAAGCCAAGGGAAATTTTAAAACGGAAAGAACTAGGACTTATTAGGGAGGGAGAATACCATGTCACTTTCTTTAAATACCACTACACCCTCTTACGTTACCAAGATTTTAAGTTGAGGTCATTTCCAAGACACTGGCAAGTTAATGAATATATACTTTTATTCATGCTCTAAACTTTACGATTCATTAGACTACTTTGTATGAAGTGCTGGGCAACTTTATACCCCTGACTTTTAGAATACTGGTGTTTATCTTGAAGTAGCTTATTTTGCTCCAGTTACCTCTTCCTCCTCCTATCCAGGCAGGACATACAAGATATTAGCTTTCAACTTTTGTCCTGGAGAGAAAGCCACATGGTCTGCTTTCTGTCAGGTTGTAAGTTAGAAACTGACAGATAGCAAAGGAATTAGTCCCACTTTCCTCTGCCCATCTTGAACATCATGGCAAAGAACCATTAGGGCTAAATCCGCTTAACCCTCAGTAAAAGTAGGCAAATCAAAAGCAACACATTAAATATCCAGTAGTCAATCTTATTCTGTTATCTTAATGACTAAAACAATGGGCATTTATTTTAGTCATTGAGACCACAAAATCAGATAATCTATTCTGGAAGTGAAAGGTAGGCTCTTTGATTTCCTTTATCAATTTAAAATACAAATAGTAAAATACACCTAACATAAAATTAATATCCTTCTCCACTTTTAGGTATACAATTTAATTAAAAATTATAAAAATAATTATTTAAAAAGTTACAGCATGTAGAACTAATTCAGTTCTTTATCATTAAGGTTGAACACAATCTCAAGGCCCATACATGTACAAATCCAGAAAGAGACAAAGATCCAGAGATATTCAGCAATTTGCCCAAAGGTCACATGAAAACTTAGTGACAAAGTCAAAACTGAACCCAAGGCTCATTCTCGAGACATCTTTTTTTTTAATTTCTTTTTTTCCATTTTACCCAAGATGAGTCAGGAGAGCACAAAATGAAACTATATGGCAATTATCTGATAAATGTGATAGATTTGTATAGACAAACAGGAATAATTATGACCAGAAAATCCAATTTAGGTCCTCAATTACCTAGACAGACTGTCTACACTGACCAAATAAATTGGACATTGGCCAAAAATGCACTCTACATTGCGTGGTTCTCCCACAGCCTGAGAAATACTTCATTATGCTTTTGTGATTAATAGTAACATCCACATCACTAAAATGAGGACAAAGTGCAAATTTAAAATAGAAATGGATGCATTTTCCATCAATGAAACAGATTTGAAAGTTAGCCAAAATCTCTTTTGTTCATTACTAAGTCAAGTGAAAATGCTATATGAACGAAACACATACATGTTATAGAATTTCTCTGAAGATAGCAATCGCATTGACTCTGTCTGGTTCTTTGTTTCATCAAGACTATTATGAATCAACCATAATAGTCCAAATGAATCAACCATAATTAGGTCCAAGTTGTAAGATGAAAAGATTTTCAAGCCCTTGCACCAAAACCTTTGGCAAATCTGGGTCATTCTTTATTTCATTCTAAAAATGATGTAGGTCTTAGTTATGACTTAAGCATCATACTTAGTCCCCCTCACTGACTGAAATTAAATAAAATTTGTTAATAAAAATAACTAACATCATACTTAGGATGTTTGATCATGGATAGGAAACATAGAGGGAAGGAGTTTTCAAGCAGTATCTCCAAAAACTTTCCTGAAAGACTTCATATTTTACTCATTTCATGTATAGTTTGAGTACAGATTTCAAATCTATGGCTGAGTTTCTTCTAGTATGATTGAAGTTTCTTTTTTTTTTTTTTTGCTCTGAATAAAACTGAACTGTGAGTTCTCTATTTAAAAAAAAAATTCTGCCACTCTAATTTAGAGAGGTTTTCCCACTCAAAGTTTCAACATGAAAAATATATTTCAAAAATAAATATATGCTTAAAAAAACTCATTGTCTCTCTAACCTTAAAAGTAATACAGGTTTAGAACTTTGTCAGTATCAGCAATATAACTGACTGCACATCATGATTGGAAGCTGCGAAGACAGTCCCGGGGAAAGATGAATCAAAAAGTACAATATAATTTGCTAAGGTGGAGACCTTGTTGGTCCGGGAATTATAAAGCTGGGTTTTAATTCTCCATTTGGCGTGAACAAGCTTGGTTACATTAGACAATTCATCTTTTCTCTGGACTTTGGTTCTCTTATCTCTGAAATGGGAAGCCTAAACTGGATGAATTTTTGCTTCTACCTCTCTATGACATTAAGTCAGGGATCAGCAAATTAAAGCTTGTGGGCCAAATATAGATCACCACCTGTTTTTGTAAATGAAGTTTGATTGGAACACAGCCATGCTCATTCATTTACATATTGTCTTTGGCTGCTTTCATGCTACAACAGAAGAGTTGTTTAATTGTAACAGAGATTATGTGTTCCAAGAAGCCTAAAATATTTACTATCTGGCCCTTTACAGAAAAGGTTTGCTGACCCCTGCTCTGAGTCACCGATAGTATTTATAACAAAAGAGAGGATGGTGGTAACACTGCAAACTCAAAGTCTATATTTTAATGGACTATACCAATTCTGTAGGGCAAATATTCATGCATCTTATGCCCATGGCCATGCTAAGTAATGTGTCTTGTCTGATTATATGTCATGATCCTCTAACAGGCATACTGGCAGTTGTGGAAGTACTGGTCCTTCACTGTAACCTCAACACATATGTGATGGTAATTAATAAGAGTGTTTTCTGGGTGTTTTGCTGGATGTTGGTAAGGTTGGTGAAGGTGACTAAAACTCTGTTAAAAACTGGTCAGTTTCTCAAGTTCAGGGTCATTGAGAAGCCTTCTTACACCTGTGAAAGGAAAGTGAGGTAAGATATTGAAAACAGGTAAGAAAGAAAAAAAGAAAAGTTGTTAAACCTCTATAAAAGCATAGGGGAAAAAAGAAGACCTATGTAAGACAAGAGTAGTGTAACTCACATAACTTTAGTCTGCTTGAGGAACACAATTCATGTTGAAGCTGAAAATCTATATCCAAATTAGTATGTATAGAATTGGCTCAGACTGAAATTACGAATGTGCCTTAAAATTCAAGTGACACAAGGAAAGGAAACTCATATATGCTCCTTATTATCCAATCTAATGTCTCACAGAACCTCACTGTTAAGAGGAAAGGCCTTGCATAGTTGCATAAAGAGAGAACTTCAGTGCAGGCTTATCTGAAAGCCACACTTTTTTGCATCCAAAACTCACCAGGCTCATCATGCATAGAACCACATCAGAATTCACGTTCTCAATAATCTTTCCTATCTGTACCCTGCCACCAAAGATCCTCAACCCTAGAAAATGTTTTACCTGGAAAACTCAAAGAGCTGACAAGATGTCCACAAGCCAAATCTCTACAAAACATTGTTACTTGTGGATTTTATTGAGAAATTATGTAAAAACGACATGCAACCTTAAAATACTTCTCATTTCTGATGCTTTCAGAACTATATTTACTTATTTTTAAATATAGTTTAATAAAATTGAGATGTGAGGTCAATCATTCTTGATTTAGAATTGCTGCTCTGCCATTTCCTTATTGTATGGCTTTAATAAGTTACACTTAAAGCCTCTGGGCCTCAGTTTGAATTAATTAAATGATGTCTCCCATCAAAGACTATTTTAATCTCTTAGAAGCATATGCGGTTGAATGAAAAAAAGAAAGTTACTCTCTTTTGAGTCATTACTAGTCACCAGAGGCAAACATATTAGTTTATTTAATATTTTGAGGTAGAAATTATTAATTGTACATTATAGAAAAGCAAAGAAAAGCCTGGATGTTAAGAGATTTGACAATTGTCATACAGTTATTAAAGGCTGAAATCCAGACCTTTCAGATCCCAATGCCTTTGCTCTTTCATCATATCCATATTGCCTCCCACTAATGGCTTCCTCTGTATACCAAGATATACTCTAGTTCCTAAGGTGTAATACTAGCTAGGGCATAGAGGTATGGAACGCCTCAGCCTCATGATTCAGAAATTATTTACCCAGATTAGATCCAAAATATTTTTTCCAGGGTTGGTCTTTAGTTGCTGATCTAGCACTTCTTGTCTGCTACAAGTTTTGGGCAAGGGACTAGGACACTTGATTTAACTCATTACTTGCTTTGGATACTTTTCCCTGCATCGTATTCCACTCATCTGAGGTCTATAAAATCTACTTAGGTCCTGTTATTTGGAATTGCACCTCCCCATGCTCAAAACAAACAAGGAATATGTTAGCATCTCTCAGCCCATTGGTAGAGTCTGGTCATAACTAAGAGAATGTCCAAAAACACAGTGATGCCATTTCCATGGATAAGCTGCTTCTGGAGCCTCCCATGCTGGTCAAATTTAATGCTCAGATGGCAATAGCTACAGAAACCATGTCTATTCTAAGATTTAAGTTTGGCATGCCCATTGAATGCCTCAGGCAATCATCTCACTGCTTTTACCCTCTCTCCCTGGCTATGCTGTTCAAGTGCCTGGCATGCCTCTCTTCAGTGTCTGCTTAAGGTCTGCCATGATCTGTCAGGAGGTAGGTGATCTAGCAGAAGGTGATCTAGCAGAAGGTGAAGACAAAGAGAAGAAGAAATTAAATGTGTGGTTTTAGTGACCCAAGAGACATGAGTAACAATGCCATGGCCAAAAAGCTTCCCTACATTTGGTCAGGGCAGTCACTTAGTCCAAGACCAGTCTCCTCTGGGACTGTAGGTCCAGGCTGCTGAATGCATCTGACTAAAGCAAGAATTGAGAAACAAAGAGAGGAAGAACTGCTGAGTTTGGACCTTTTGCAGAACTTGATTTTACATAAATGCTCTGTTATTTGTCAAAGGGTCTGTTTTCTCTGGTTACATTGAAATGGGATATGAAAAAAATATTTGCTTAGAAAATGTGCATGTTTCCTCTAAAAAGCATATTTCAAAACTTCATTCCAGGAAGTTCCTTTATAACTTGGTGTAATTTGCTGCAGCTCAACATAAATGCTGCTAAACTCCCACAGGAAGCATGCAAAGAAAATGTTGGAAATCAGGGAAGAATTGTGAAGGAAGAGGATGAAGGGATTCTGTGTTTCAATATAGTAATTCTCTTATACCCCTTATCAACTTCCACCCTGCTGTTAGAGCCATTTGTGTTCATCTCTCACTTATTAAACTGTTAGCTCTTTATGAGTATAGAGTCATTGTCAGATATATTTTTCCCCAGCACCTAGTGCAATGTCGCATATATGTTAGGTTTGAAAGACAAGGAACATTAGGAATATGGCAGAGATTGTCATTGATCATTAGATTTCTGTTAACTCTTCATGGTAAGAAGACATGAATAGGGAGTGGCAGGCCATTCAGGTGCTACATTCCATTGTGTTCCCAGTGAATTTTTCCTGTGTTAAGACCTTGAAATGTGAGTGTCTATTTGCTACAGCAGGTAAAGTAATTCTAATACAATGAGTACATAATTCTATTGATTAACTGATTGATAGCTGAATCACAATATGAGATATTAATGGTAGATTTCTAATTATTTAAGTAAGAGAATGAAGACAGAATCAGATTTATCAAGAAGCTAATGAAGGTTAAGTTTCAGTGAAGGCACTGGCAGAACTCTCTCTTCCTGGAAAATTCCCTAGCAAATATGTTCAGTTTTTCTAAATTTTCCAAAAGTATTTTTTGTATTATTTTTCTTAGGAGTAGGTCCCCAAATTATGGAAGCCACAAAAAAACTGACTGTGTCCCTGGGTCAAGATAATAGAGCATGGTCATATATAATGCATAAATAGTGAAATTTGTATTAGCAATGCACAGAAACTCAATCTCTTCCATTGAAGTTGGCTTTTTATTAATAAAAATGTCATACAATCTAAAGTAGCCTGCAATTTATTGTCACATTTTCTCTCATTACTTTTTCTATGATGCCGTATGCAGAAAGAATTGCCTCATTAATAACTTTGACCAATTGCTTTTGCAAGGCGTTGATTACTTTTCTCTTTTGCATTTGACAAAGCTTACAAATAGATTTTAAAAATGCCTTTCTTGTAATAGTTTTGGGTTAGTTTTAATAATAAGTCAACTGTGGGTGTTTTAAACATTTCCAGTAAATTTATCTTTGGGCATAGATATCATCTTATATGATAACCAAATGAAATATACACACATATAACACACAAACCACAAATGGGTTTAAGGAATGCTCAGGAAAGTAAGATAAAAATAATGTCTAACAACTTGTTTGATTAAATTCAGCTCTCTCACATTTAATATTTTGTTAAGTGATATTCTAACTAGAGGGGAGATATAATTTAGAAAAGTAATAACTTATGACTTTGGAAATGAATTTGAGTTTTGAAGGTAAAAATATATGATGGACAATTTTGCCTGTATCTTCAGTTGTAAAATTTGTGACTGCTATATTGATAAGCATTCCTTACCAAAACTCTTGAATTTGCTATTATTCAATTTGACTTGCCTCTTCCTTTATCTTTAACTAGCTTCTTACAATCTATAAAAGAACAAAATATTTTGCCTTATTTAGACATATGCTTTAGTTATTTGTTACTGTTTCATTTTATACTATTTTCTTATATGAGAATAGGAGAAAAACATTAAATTTCTCTCTAGGAAAGAAATTATTATTAAAATAATAAGATTCCCAATACAGTTAATATTCTAATAACAACAACAACAAGAACAACAACAACAACAACAAAAACAAATCCAGGAACTAAAGATAAGAACAATGCATGGTATCCAGAAAACATCATTCATGCAACTAGTTAAATGCACATAATAAAAGTTGAAGACATATCTATGGTTTCTGAACTGAAAGAGTTCTCACAAAAACCCAAAAGTATTCATAGACACAGAGTTCACATTTTAATGAAAGAGATTGTCTTCAGGAATCATAGAGTAATGCTGTGTTATCCATACATATGCAACATGGAAGCAGCTGTAGCTTGTTTCTATCCCAAAGCACTCACTTTAACAGCTGAGCATTAAAACATTGATTTTGATACTGAAAAAAACAAATTTATTAAGTTCCATGTCCAAAAAATTTCAAATAAGCTATTATGGAATAAATAATTTAAATCTCTATATATGTGTTGCACAAGAGTAAAGGTTTTTATGCTCACAAAAACTGCAAGTTTAGTATAACAGCAGAACCACTATCCAAACAAATAGAAAATATTTTCCCTACATCTAATTTAGAACCTCTTGCTTTAGCATAGGGCTTTGTAAAACTGTTTGATTATTCAATAATCAACTTTCTACCCAAGTTATTACTTCTTTAACTATTTGAAAGATAGCTTTAATAGATTGTCTTCCTAATTTAATGGGCAGCTATCAGTTAAATAAACTATTTGATTGAGACCTTAAATGTAAGTTAAGAAGCTTCCATAACCATCTGTTAACAGAAGAGAGTTGATGAATGCTAACTGTAACATCCATAAGTGCTGGTGACCTTTCATTGCCCATATCTTCCCCATATCCCTGTAGTCCATAGATATGTCAACAGAAATAGCTGAATAGTGGTCAAGACTTCCTCATAAGCCTTCTTGTTTGTGGTAGGCATTTGTTGTGTTCATGAGCCTGATATATGGCTGTAGAATAATAATAATAAAAAAAAAAACATTCATCATAAAGGAAGTTAGTGTTTTATCTAGGAGCCATAAGTTTGCTAGTAAGTACAAAAGGAAAAGAACAGCACCCAGGAGAGAAAATGAAGGAAGAAAGATGGGGAGCTAGCAGTAGGCGAACTAAACAAAGCATTATAAAGTACTACACAGGAGCAATTCATCCAGCATCTAAGCCACAACCATGTTATCTTTTCATTTTCAAATCCTTCTTATCCCTCCTTAAGGGCCTACTATATGACCTTACAGACAGTAGATGCTCAGTCAACATTCTCCAACAATCGGCCATGCTAACCACCTGCACATTTCATGCTTGGGGCATGTGGTGAGAAAAAGGACTGGATGAGAGCTACACGCACAAGAGGCTCTTCCTCCCATCACACTTCTGATTGTCTGTCTTGGAGCCTCCATTTTTTCCTGTGTCCAGACTTTGGTATTCAGTGTGGGTCCATTGGAGTGTCTAGAAAAATTTATTTCTTTTACAGCTCCTGAACAGAACCAGCATTCATTTTCCAAGCTGGAATCACAAGAGAAATATGAAAGCTAACTGCACATAGTATAAATAAACATGGTATGGGAACACGAGAGCAGAACACAGCAGCCTGACATAGACGAGAGAGACAATCCAGCATAACAAATAGTAAGTTGTGCTTTGCCCGTAGCATTTTCTGGCTCCATCAATAATTATATAATACAACAGTCACTGATTTCTCAGCCCTGGATCAATAATGGGTTTCACATCCCCTCCAGAGCTGGTTGTTGACCAAGGTGCTTGCTCACACCCCCACCTCATCTATGGCAAAAATCGATTCTTGCATAACTGCTTGTGTGCTTGGAATGTCAGCATCAGAGCAATGGAGAAATGCAGAGTTTAATAGCACTGCAGAACTCATAAAGATTTCATGTCTGTTCCACCAGCCCATAGAGCTCAACCAGTAGCTTCAGAGGAAAGTCCCCAACCCAAAAGATACAATACAATGGGACTTTCCAAAGAGGGGAATAAAAATACCCAACAGCAGTAACCACAAATATGTAGCACACTCACAGGCTAAGAGCAGACTACGGCGGGAAATCTGTGTTTCACGTGTCCTGTGATTAACATATCCCATATTCTAACAGATGAGCTGGCATGCTTAGTGCAATGGCATGGTAGTGTCATAATAATATTTGGGATGGACTTTCTCACTTATAGCCCAAAAATATCCCATCACAACTAAGGCTACATCAAAGGGAAGTTAAATCATATCATAAAATATATTTTTCAAAAGGTAAAGAGGCTCTATGTCTTTACACAAAGTAGCAAACTTTCAAGTCAGGTATTCTTTGATAAACAACACTAGTTATGTGTGTTCAACATACACACAAAGAGGAGATCTAGCAATCATTGTTTTAATCTAATCAAGGCAGAGTGCATAAAATTGATACTGGATAATATAGATACCAAAGTAGCTTATAAATATTGAATTATCCTGTTTGCTTGTCTGCCATGATTTTGGTAACTAGACAATGGTCCTAATTCTTCTTCACTAGTAAAGTTCTATCCTGGTAGTATATAAATGAAGACAAAATTGTGAAATCATTTTATTTTTAGCTTCTATTGCCATCTCCTTTATAGGGTCACTCTAACTGGTGGCCATAAAAATGTCAGAAGAATGTATCATAGACATTAAGAACCTTAATGTTGTAGTTAAAAAAAAAAAAAAAAAAGAAAGAAAGAAAGAAAGAAAAAAGAAAAAGAAAAAAAAAAAAAAACTGGAACCCAGGGAGACTGAGTATGTTACCCAAAATGAGCAACAGCCTGAGCATCTCACGGATCCAGGAACCACATGTTATCCACTGTGTCAGATCTTCTGCTAAGATGGAAAATATGTTTTGGGGGTTCTAGAGGTTATGACCCTAAATTATTCTCACAGAAATGGAGTAAATGTTTGTGCCTCTTTGCAATTCATATGTTAAAATACGGCATTAAGAGGTAGGGCCTTTAAGAAATCAGATCATGAGGATGGAACCCTTCACGAACAGGATTAGTTCCCTTTTACAAAGAACTCCAGAAAGCTGTTTAACCCTATTTTTGCTATGTTAGGACGCAGCAACAAAGAGGGTTTATTATGAACTCGGTAACAGGCTCTCATCAGACCTCAAATCGTCTGGCTCCTCGCTTTGGGACTCCCCAGTCTCTAGAACTGTGAGAACTGTTTGTTGTTTAAGCCATCAGTCTATGCTATTCTGTTACTTCCGCCCCTCACATCATTTTTTTGAACATTTCCCAATCGTCATTAGGAAATACAATGAAGCAACCCTGAGCCTGAATTCACAAAATGGTGTTTTTGATGGTCAAAGCAGTATCTTCTGATCCTTTCCTCCTCACTTTCCCACCCTCATACCACTTTTCTACCTGTAGATTTAACTGAGCGTAGCAACTCCATTCTTTTGAGTTGCTTGGAACAAAATATTTAGATTCGTACTTAATGCCTCTCTTTCATGTTTTCCCCTCATCCCAGCCACCATTAAGTACTAACAACTCTACCTTCAACCTCTGACCATTTCTCATCACTTTCAGTGTTACCACTTTGGTCCCAGTTATCATCATATTCACCTGAGTTAACTGTAATCGTTTTATAACTGTATCTACTAAAAGGTGTCACTCCTTCGACTTTTGCCACACATTTGATTACATCCAAGTTATTCTCATCCAACAGCCAAAGTTATCATTTTAAAGCCTAAATTTGAATAGGATACATTTCTACTTAAAAACTTCTAATTGCTCTCCACCTCACTGAAAAAGATTAAGACCTGACAATTGTCTGTAAGGCCCTACACAATCCTATTGCTCTAACCTCATCATCTATTCACCTACTAGCTCGCTATGAGCCGGCTATGCAGTCTTCTTGCTGTTCTACAAATACACTAATCATGCCCTGGCCTCAATGTTTTATAATAGCTGTCCCTTCTTCTTGGATCACTTTTCCCTCAGATACAAACATAGCCGGTACCCACAGCATTCTCAAGATGTTGTCCAAATGTCATCTTCCCTTACTTTCCCTTTAAAAATAAAACTGGTGGGCCAGGCGCATTGGTTCACGCCTATAATCTCAGCACTTTGGGAGACCGAGGCAGGTGGATCATGAGGTCAAGAGATCTAGACCATCCTGGTCAACATGGTGAAACCCCGTCTCTATTAAAAATACAAAAATTAGCTGGGCGTGGTGGTGCGCACCTGTAGTCCCAGCTACTCGGGAGGCTGAGGCAGGAGAATTGCTTGAACCCAGGGGGCAGAGGTTGTGGTGAGCCGAAATCATGCCATTGCACTCCAGTCTGGGTAACAAGAATGAAACTCTATCTCAATCAATCAATCAATCAATCAATCAATCAAACTAGCCTTCTAACACCTACCTCAGCATTTCCTACTGAATTTTCTTCATTAGAGTTAACGTCTAATATGCTATATAACTTGGTTTTTCTTTTATGTAGTTTGTCCTCCCCATCCATACGTGAGCTCTGAGTGGTGGGGAGAAAGGATGGGAGGCAGAGAGGTTTTCTCTGTTTACCGCTACAACCCCAGTACTAGTACGGCAGCATGTAGTGAACATTTAATTAAAGTTTATTGGATAAATTAATGAATAATAAGACAAAAGTCAGATTTCAAGTAGAGGGGAGCAGGAGTCAACTGGGAGCAAAGGAAGCCTTCTTTGTATCTTGCTCATCATCTCCAGATGCATATTTTTCACCAACAAGGCATGAGGTTGGTTGAAGCTATTCAAGTTGTCTTGGTAAATCACGTTTCTGGTCTCAAATAAAAGTTGGAGATAATCTGATGCTAAATAATGTTCATAGACAGGTGAAAATTTGGGGAATGGACATGGCTGTTGTTTTTTTCTGAAGTAGCTGGAAATCCATCTGTCACTGTTTCCTGCGCTCCCACCCCCCAGAAAGCTTGAATTATAAGCAAGCATTTCCTCTCTGTGAGCATTCCCTGCTCTTGAGACATAAGTCTACAAAATCATGGAATGAAGGACTGAGAGCATGAGAAGAAAGTCAGAGGTAGAAGATATGTGATACTCCTGACTTCCTACCCTCTCCTTATGATTCCCTCAAGATCTGATAATACCTTTACTCCCCTCATTTCTTTGCTCCTTGTCATCTGCTATCCCTATGTCTAAGTGAAGTCAGGAGTGGCTGAACTGGATGAAAGGATACTTCGCATTGGGAATCAGGATTAGATACAGCAATTCGATGCCTTACCAAAGTGTCCAGAGAACTCAAATATTTGAAAAAAATTCCCAACGGGTACTGATAATTCAAAGAACTTATGATACAAATGTAGCATCTGAGCCACACTCTTATACAGCTGGGCTGATTATGTAGTCTAGAGAGCAGGAACTGATCACCATGGGCTGGCCAACTGGGCAAAGAACAAATGATGAATGTGATCTTAACACTGTCCAACTGCCTGACCTCAAGGCCTCCCTTTCTGAATATACCCTTAGTCTGTTTGCACAAAAGTAGACTGCAATAAAAACTATAGTTTTTCTTTTAGTTTCTTCTTTAGGCATGCACTGGGGAAGAATATCAACAAAAACGAGCATGAGCAGGAAGAAACTAAGGTACAGTCAGCAAAAAAGTCCAGATTTTAGTGCACTTTCCCTTAAACCCTCAGAGAAAGAGAATACAAGCTGTATTTGACCCAAAAAAACTCCCTACAAACTTTAATTACAGCAGTTGGAAAACCTCACATGTAAAAGTAATTAAAAAGAAATTGTTCCCTGGGAAGAAATAGGCCACTTTGAACTGTGGAACTTATTTTGGCCAAGAAATTTCACAAGTGAAGTCATTGTCAGGTAACTCGCCAGATAATAGTGATAAGAATAAAATTTCAATTATCTTCAGAGTTGATAGGTGAAATTTTAAAAAAATTGGTCATCAGGGAATCTATCTCATTGACAAAATAAAGGAAAAGCATGGTTAGCTGAATTTTAAAAAGTCAAACAGCAACTGTTCATTTACTGGGAATTATATAGAAAAGGTAAAGAGACAATCTTAAAACTAAATAGAAGGGCCATTATTACATTTTAACAGCCTCTCAGGCCACTGGGCGTGACTTATATTGTCAGTTCTTCTGTTTTAATGACCCACGTGCTCAAACACAAACAGATACGTATGTCTAATCTTGGAAAATATTTAAGTACCAAGAATCTAGCCTCATTCCCATGTTTATCCTTACAGAGTCCATCAAAGATAGGGCAGATCAGCAAAAATAAAAATAAAATCGTAGAGAATGTGAGAAGGTGCTGCCACTCTGGATGATTTGGGGCAAAACATGGGCCTGGAGTTTAGAATCCTTCCTCTGCTACTTGGCTTAAATGTGAATAGGTTCTTCACTCTAAACTTTATGGAAGCTTGACTCTAGCTTAAGAAGGAAGGTGTACTGAAACAGATTTATCTGCCTTTGAGATGAATCAAAGACTGTCTGCCACTAGAACAGTCTGAAGAGTTACATAGTTTTGTTCAAATTTACCTATCTGGGTTCTAAGGAATGTTCTATTTTCAGGTAGAAATAGATTTGGCAAACAAGGAGAACTAGTCAAAGGTCACCTGGACCACATATGGCATCACTTTATATCAGGCGTCCCCAAACTATGGCCCGCGGGCCACATGCGGCCCCCTGAGGCCATTTATCCGGCCCCCCGCCGCACTTCAGGAAGGGGCACCTCTTTCATTGGTGGTCAGTGAGAGGAGCACAGTATGTGGCGGCCCTCCAACGGTCTGAGGGACAGTGAACCGGCCCCCTGTGTAAAAAGTTTGGGGACGCCTGCTTTATATACTTTGACGTTGAAAAGGCTTTGTCACACCACATTGAGGCGTCCCATCCTCATATATCACAGCCTTCATTTCAATTATAACCATAATTGAATAACTGTGTGACTAAAACTCTTTTTGTTCACTACCACTTCTAAGATACTTAGAAAAATGCCTGGCAAATAACATTCATTATAAAAATAATACCTGGATAGATGGATACAAGAATGGAGGATGAAGACAGTTTATTCTCATTTATGCCTTATTCCCAGGGACAACTGAGTTATCATTTTAGGGCTCTCTAATAAAATAAGAGCTCAGTTTTAAAGTAGCAACACTGTCATGTAAGTCTTTAAGTGTGGAGGTAAAAGTCCTTTCCTCTGTCTGTGCTACTTTCTCTATGGTTACCCATGCCATATGTAAATTTATGGCCATAGTTATAATGGTGCATATCTTTTTGCACTGAGAAGCTCACAAGAAGTCCCTGCTGCTCACACGCGAAATACTCCATTATTTTCTACAAAAATCATCTGAGTGGTATAGTGAGATGAAACAAATGTTTACTATGCTGCTCCTGAAATCAGAGATTTGATGCCAAGTCGGTCTCCAACACTTTGTAATAAGTGGGAAACATTACCTACTATTTCTTAGTGTTCATTGCTCCATGTACCAATGTGAAGACCTCAATGCAGGGGGATTGGGAAGATCAACTGAGATTATTACAGAAAGGCTTAGCAAGTATTACTGATGGTCAATATTTAAACCAGTATCATCAGCAAGTATTAGTAGGTTCATGTACTCTACCTGGGCACAGGAGAGAGAGCATAAGATAGTGTGTGGGTTTCTTTTCCCACATTTATAACTATCTATGCTATTTCTTTTGGAAATCATATCATTTCTGGAGCTCCAATGTCACTCAAGACAAAGCTTCAAGGAAGTAAATCAACGTTAGAGGTTCATGATGTGGAGTCCAAGATCAGAAACTAGAAAAGACGGACTCAGATTAAGGGCTGACTGTAGTGTACCTACACATGTGTCGAGACACTTTGCCAGCATGCTCTTCTGCCTTTATAATCCAAGATATCAGATCCCAAGACTAGGCCTCATTATCTGGTAAACTATTACTTCACCACCAATAAGGAAAGGTATGTTTTGGCAAAATAAAATTCAGAGTCCCATAAACCACACGGCACAAAATTCAATCAAATGATGCAATGCTATTTACGATCCTTCACAGAGGAGTCATTCACGCAGGGACCACTGGCTCAAAAATGATGGTGCTATACAACGAATATGGAGTAGCCAAATATTCTGTCCTTAAGAAAGTACAGGCTGCGAAGTTCTGTCATTTATTAATGGCTTAATGTTGGGCAAGTCACATAACTAATCTGAGTGTAATTTCTTCATCTGGAAGATCACAGGGAGAAATCATGCCCATTTTGCAGTGTCTCATGAGGAATAAATAATAGGCAAAATATCTACTCTAAACATTCAATAAAAATCTCCAGTTACATTTTTTCTTATCCTATACTTGTTATGGTATGAAAAAAAGTTTTTGTCCTCACAAAATTCATATGCTACAATCCTAACTCCCAAGGTGATGGTGTTAGAAAGTGGACACTGTGGGAGGTGGTTAAATGATGAAGGTAAAACCCTCACCAGTCAAATTAAGCCCCAGAGAACTGCTTTGCCCCTTCTACCTTGTGAGGATACAGTGAGAAGACATCATCTATTAGAAAGAAGGCCCTCACCAGTCCCTTAACCTGCTGCTACCTTAATCTTTGACTTCCCAGTCTCCAGAACTGTGAGAAATAAATTTCTGTTTTTTATAAGACATCCAGTATAAGGTATTTTTTTAGAACAACCCACAGGTACTATGACAGAAATTGGTACTGATAATTGGTAGAGCTGCTATAACAAATATCTGAAAATGTGGAGGTGACTTTGGAAGTGGGTAACGAGTGGAAGTGAAAGAGTTTTGAAGTGTATGTTATACAAGCATATGTTACAGTGAAAGGCCTGAAAAGGGCAATTCTGATGCAGCTTAGAAGAAGAAGAGAGCTAAGGAGAAAGCGTCAATCTTCTAAGGAAATACCTAAGTGGTCATGAACAGATTACTGGTAGAAGTATGGATAGTAAAGGTCATTGTGATGAGATCTCAGATGGAAGTGAAGAACATGTTATTGGAAACTAGAAGAAATATGTTTGTTACAAAGTGGGAAAGAACTTCACTGAATTGTGTCTGTATTTTACTGTTTTGTGGATGTTAGAACTTGAGAGCAATGATATAAAATATTTGGTGCAGGAAATTTCTGAGCAAAAATCTTAAGGGTGCAGCATGATTTTTCCTAACTTTTACAGTAAAATGCCAGAAGAGGAAAATGATTTAAAGATGGAGTCTAAGTCAAAATGGAAGGTTCCTATTTGGTTAAAGGTTTGAAAAATTATTAGCCTGGCCATATTATAAGAAATGAGAAAGCTTGTTAGGTTAGAGAACATTAAAGGTGTGTCCAAGCCACTATTTAGTATGGATCTGCGGAATAGCATTTAGTATTCATCAAAATGGTGGAAGAATAACCCAAAGACACATCAGAGATCCCCAGGGCTGTACCTCTCAACACAGGCCCATTATAAAAGGGCCTTAGGAAAAAAAGGTATTTGTAGGTCTTGCTCTCCAGAATTCTAACTGTTCCCTGCAGCTTATCTTAACTGCCCTTCTAGAGTTCAAGTAGGTAAAGTTTGGTAGCATCCATGCAGCGTCATTTGCACCAGAACACTGAATGCAGGGGCTGTGAAGGAATGTTCACCTTCGCCTAGATTCCAAAGGATGGAGCCACCCAAAGACTCTGGTTCTCCATTCAGGCAGAGAACCAGTGACAGGGTGGGGCCACTAGAGACAGTTCACACTAGGACAATGCCTAAAAAAGCCAAGGGAAAGAGGCTTCTCCCATAACCTCAGACCAGTAGAGCTACCAGCATGCCATTTCTGCTTGAGAGAGTGCAGGTGCAGGCCTGCAATCCTTGAGAGCTACAGTGTGGGTTGTACTCAGCAAAGTTAGAGAGGTGGAGTTACCCAAAGCCATGGGTGCAATGCTGACTGAAGCCTTAGATGCCCCACTCCTGCCAGGCAAAGCTGCAAAGCCAGGACTTCTGCCCCAGCAGACTTGGAGGGTAAAACCTTGAGTCAAAGATCATTCTGAAGCTTTAACATTTAATATTGTTTTCTCTGTTGGGTTTTGAACCTACTTGGGACCGAGAAGTAGAAAATTCCTGTTTCTTCCTTTTAAAATTGGAATGTCTTTCCTATCTCATTATTGTATTTTGGAAGGACATAAAGCATACCATTTCATAGGTTCACAGACGACGAGCAATTTGCCTTAGAATAAATCATATATTGAGCTTCATCCGTATCTGATTTAGATGATATTTAGTTGATACTCTGGACTTCATACTTTTGAGTTGATACTGGAACAAGTTAAGAGTTTTGGAGTAACTGGGATAGAATGAATATATTTTGTAAGTGAGAAGGACATGAACTTGGGAAGCTAGGGGAAGAATGGGGTGGTCTTTTCTGTCCCCATTCCCTGCCCCCTGAACCCTCTCAAAATTCATATGATGGAATCTTAACACACAAGGTGATGGTGAGTAGGAGGTAGACTCTTTGGGAGCTGATTAGATCATAAGAATGGATCTTTTGTGAATGGGATTAGTGCCCTTAGAAAATAGGCTCTGGAAAGATGTGCTGCTCTTTCCTTCAAGTAAAAGACACAGACAAAAGTTACCCTCTATAAGAAACAGCTGCTCAACAGACTCCGAATCTGCCACTTCCCTGATCCTGAAATTCCTAGCCTCCAGAACTATAAAAAATAATTTATATTCTTCATAAGCTACCCAGTTTATGTTTTTTTGCTATAGTAACCTGAATGACTAAGATAACTCTGTGAATGCTTGACCTAAAGTACATCTTAAAGCATGCAGTTGATCAGTATATCCGTTTGTATTTTTTAAAATTATCTTCATTTGTGTGAACCTGTTTTCAAAAGTGAAGGTCTGACTTTGCACCGCAAAACTGGTATCCACAACAATGACAACATGACTGAGAAAACATGTGCTGTCGTTCATGAAACAGATGCCTCCGTGAGTGGCCATAATAGTTGGTGCCAAGAGGGCACCAGAATCACCCATCAGTATCAGTGTGCTCTCTTTAGAGGTATGCTTAGCAGTCTCTTTTTGAATGATTTTTTTGTAGGGGGTGGTAGGACCCAAGAAATTATGTTTAAAATCTAAGCGAGATAATGTTAGTATAACGGTTTAATACAACTACAAAAGAGCAAAATCAAATGTAAAATAATTTGTAATAACATAGTATTTATTTGTCACCATAAGGATTGACCCACAGTTGATATTTTTCTTAAATTATACTTGTTTATACAGATAATAGCCTAAGATTCAATTAACTTTTACAGCATCTTTTAGAAGCCAGTAAAAGAAAGAGTTTGTAAGTCAAAATAAGAAACAAAAGATAATGGTGAAAAAGCTTGATAACCACCTTGATGGAAATAAAGCCTATCATAGAATAACCAAAAATCAGTTTATACTTGATTTTCTAAGGGCTGTACTTATGCTTACCAATACATTTATAATTATATACTTATATTTACTATTTTATATGTCAAATATCATAAATTAATGTAAAATATGCAATATTTAGTCATATTTAATATAGTAAAGATAACATCCATATTGGAAATAAATGTTCTAACTTTGTGATATAATATATTTCAATGTTATATTATAAAATATTGAACTAATTACATTTACTCTCTTGAGAACTCACAGCCCTTCACTCATAATATAAATGTCTAGTGTCTAGTTGTCTTCTTTTTCCCTTGCTGTTCATCACTTTCATTTCCTTGTTCTATAAACGTCTGAAGAATGTATTTCCTAGGCATTTATAATAAAGAGCCATCTTAAAGCCACACTTGTTTTTAAACATGCTGCTTCACACTTTCTATGGGACAGGTTAATGATTATTTTTAGTTTTAGATGCCATCTGTTAGAGCTTTTGCTGGACCAAAGATCCTGTTTATGTCAACAAATTACTTAATTAAGCAAAGTAGGTGACAACAAGGATGAATTTTTGAAAATAATGTGGATGTTCATGAACACTATGTAATTCAGTATTATTCTTTATTTGAATGAAGATAGAAGAGCCTGAGGTGGAGATGAGAGGATACCAGCAAGTTTTCCCCACAAAAGTGGGAAGCAAAGTGTGCTAGTCCCAGGTTGAAGGATTAGCTGTAGGTGAAAGAATGGACACCCTATCCTCTGCCATTAGAAGAAAAGAGATTCATTTGTAGATAAACCAACGACTACCTGCCTGAGCAAGGACTAACTGAGTCTTTCCTGTGCACCAAGTATAGCATTGCCTATTATGTGATGGGCCACTGAGATAAAAGGTGCCCCAGTGTCCGTGCACAGCTACCTCATGGCTTCTCCAAATCTGCATTCATTGGATTCTTCACTTGACTTAAAGCCACTCTGCATGGAATACATGACTCCATGATATCTTAACATATTCAATAAGGACAAGATTCCAAGTTAGAGCATTTTTTTTTGCACACCTCCTTAAAACCTCATTTTAGTAAAACAATGCTCACAAAATATAATTTCATCTCAATTGAGAAAATTTTCCAATTCTGACAGCTTTCAAAGAATATTTCTTGTTTGTAAATTAATGCATTCTTTGGAATTTTTATACTTCCTATAGTATCCTATAATGTTATTATAGTAAATGTGTGGATTTACTATAATTCTATCTCAATAGTTGCAGAGAAGGCCTTCGACAGAATTCAACAGCCCTTTATGCTGAAAACTCCCAATAAACTAGGCATCAACAGAACGTATCTCAAAATAAAGTTATTTAAGACAAACACACAGCCAGTATCATACTGAATGGGCAAAAACTGTAAGGATTCCCTTTGAACTCTGGCACTAGACAAGGATGCCCTCTCACCACTCCTATTCAATATAGTATTGGAAGTTCTAGCCAGAGCAATCAGGAAAGAAAAAGAAATAAAGGGTATTCCATTAGGAAAGAACAAAGTCAAATTGTTTCTATTTGCAGATGACATGATGGTATATTTAGATCGTTTCATCTAAATATTTACATCGTTTCAGCCCAAAATCTCCTGAAACTGCTAAGCAACTTCAGCAAAGTCTCAGCATACAAAATCACTGTGCAGAAATCACAAGCATTCCTATACACCAATAACAGATTTAAAGAGAGCGAAATCAAGAATGAACTGCCATTCACAATTTCTGCAAAGAGAATAAAATACCTAGAAATACACCTAAAAAAGGATGTAAAAGATCTGTTCAATGGGAACTACAAACCACTGCTCAAGAAAATAAGACAGGACACAAACAGAAGGAAAAACATTCCATATTCATGGTTAGAAAGAATCAATAGTGTGGAAATGGCCATACTGCCCAAAGTAATTTATAGATTCAGCACTATCCCCATCAAGCTACCTATGATCCTCTTCACAGAACTGGGAAAAGATACCTTAAACTTCATATGGAACCAAAAGAGAGCCCACATAGCCAAGTCAATTTGAAGCAAAAAGAACAAACCTGGAGGCATTATGCTACCCAACTTCAAACTATACTACAAGGCTACAGTAATCAAAACAGCATGATACTGGTACCAAAACAGAGATACAGACCAAGGGAACAGAACAAAGGCCTCAGAGGCAACGCCACACATCTAAAACAATCTGATCTTTGACAAACCTCACAAAAACAAGCAAAGGGGAAAGGATTTCCTGTTTAATAAACAGTGTTGGGAAAACTGGCTAGCCATGTGCAGAAAGCAGAAACTGTGCCCCTTCCTAACACCTTACACTAAAACTAACTCCGGATGGATTAAAGACTTAAACATAAGACCTAACAGCATAAAAACCCTAGAAGAAAACCTAGGCAAAACCATTCAGGACACAGGCATAGGCAAGAACTTCATGAATAAAACACCAAAAGCATTGGCAATAAAAGCCAAAATAGTCAAATGGGATCTAATTAAGCTCCAGAGCTTCTGTACAGCAAAAGAAACAATCATTAGAGTGAATCATCAACCAACAAAATGGGAAAAAAATTTTGCAATCTATCCACCTGACAAAGGGCTAATATCCAGAATCTACAAAGAACTAAAACAGATTTACAAGAAAACAAACAAACCAACCCATCCAAAAGTGGGCAAGCGATATGAACAAACACTTTTCAAAAGAAGACATGACATATATGAGGCCAACAAACATATGAAAAAATGCTCATCATCACTGATTATTAGAGAAATGCAAATCAAAACCACATTGAGATGCCACCTCATACCAGTCAGAATGGTGATCATTAAAAAGTCCGGAGACAACAGATGCTGGAGAGGATGTTGAGAAATAGGAACAGTTTTACAGTGTTGGTGGGAGTGTAAATTAGTTCAACCATTGTGGAAGACAGTGTGGTGATTCCTCAAGGACCTAGAAATAGAAATTCCATTTTATCCAGCAACCCCACTACTGGGTATATAACCAAAGGATTATAAATCGTTCTATTATAAAGACACATGCAATGTATGCTTGCTGCAGCACTGTTTACAATAGCAAAGACCTGGAACCAACCCAAATGCCCATCGATGATAGACTGGACAGGGAAAATGTGGCACATATACACCATGGAATACTATGCAGGCATAAGAAATAATGAGGTCGTGTTCTTTGTAGGGACATGGATGAACCTAGAAACCATCATTCTCAGCAAACTGACACAAGAACAGAAAATCAAACATCACATGTTCTCACTCATAGGCAGGTGTTGATCAATGAGAAAACATGGACACAGGGAGGGGAGCATCACACACTGGGGTCTGTTGTGGGGGACTAGTGGAGGGACAGCAGTGGGTAGGGAGTTGGGGAGGGATAACATGGGGAGAAATGCCAGATACAGGTGATGGGGATGGAGGCAGTAAACCACATTGTCATGTATGTACCTATGCAACAATCCTGCATGTTCTTCACATGTACCCCAGAACTTAAAGTGCAATAATATATATAAAATTATAATAATATTGAAAAAATAGAATTGAACATCATTATTAAGTGTTAAACCTACTGTTCACAAAAAATCATGCATTCTGTTTAAGACAGGACTCCTCTTGGTTCAAAACAGGCTTCTTGGTTAGCTGTATTCCTAGGTATTTCATTCTCTTTTTAGCTACTGCAAGTAGAATTGTGTTAAGTTCACTCTCAGCCTGGATGTTGTTCATGTATAGAAATGCTACTGATTTTCGCACATTGATTTTGTGTCTTGAACCTTTACTAATGTAGTCTATCAATTCTAGGAGATTTTTGGCAGTCTTTAAGTTTTCCAGGCATAGAATCATATCGTCAGCAAAGAGAAATAGTTTGACTTCTTCCTTTCTTATTTAGATGCTTTTTTATTTCTTTCTTTTGACTGATTGCTCTGCCCAGGACCTCTGGTATTATGTTGAATAGGAGTGGTGAGAATGAGCATCTGTATTAGCCTGTTCTCATGCTGCTATGAGGAAATACTTGTGACTGGGTAATTTATAAAGGAAATAAGTTTAGTTGACTCATTGTTCTGCATGGCTTGGGGGGGCCTCAGGAAACTTACAATCATGATGGAAGGCATTTTTTCACAAGGTGTCAGGAGAGAGATTAAGTGCAAGGAGGAAAAATGCCAGATGCTTATAAAACCATCATATTTCATAAGAACTCACTTTTACAAGAACAGCATGGGGGAAACTGCTCCCATGATTCAATTACCTCTACTTGGTCTTGTCCTTGACATGTGGGGATTATTACAATTCAAGGTGAGATTTGGAATTTCTATAATTGCTAAAGTACTCCATAATGTTATTATAGAAGACTCTTAGATTTACTATAATTCTAATAATACTCAAAGAATGGACTTGAACTACATTATTAACAAATGATAACATCTGTGTCCTCTGTGAGGACACAGAACCAAACCTCATCAGCATCCCAATCTTGCTCCAGTTCTCAATAGGAATAGTTTGGCTGTGGGTTTGTTCATAAATGGCTATTATTTTGAGGTAGGTGCCTTTGATAACTTTATCACGACTGGATGTTGGATTTTATCAAAAGCTTTTTCTACATTTATTGAATTGATCATATGGTTTTAACTTTTGATTCTGTTTATGTGATGAATCACATTTATTGATTTGTGTACCTTAAAACAGCTTTATATCAGAGGTATACAGTCTCCTTGATTATGATTGATTAACATTTTGATGTGCTTCTGGACTCCCTTTGCTAGGATTTTTACATCCATGTTCATGGACGATATTAGCCTGAAGTTTTCTTTCTTCCTTTTGCCTCCACCAGATTTGGAATCAGACTAATGATGCTTTATAAAATGAGTTAGTGAGAAAGTGTTCCTCCTAAATTTTTTGAATAGTTTCAGTAGGATTAACAGTTCTTTGTGCATCTGGTAGAATTGAGGGGTGAATCAATCTGGTCCAGGGCCATTTTTGATTGGTGGCTTCATTATTATTGATTCAATATCCAAAGTTGATACTGGTCTATTCAGGGTTTCAATATCTTCCTGATTCAATCTTGGGAGATTTTGTGCTTCTATGAATTTCTCTATTTCCTCTAGATTTTCTAATTTGTGTTCACAGAGTTGATCATAGTAGTTTCTGAGGATCTTTTGTATTTCTGTGGGATCAGCTGTAATATTACCTTTTTCATTTCTGATTGCGCTCATTTGGATTTTCTCTTAATTTTTATTTGTTAATCTAGCTAGGGGTCCATCAATCTTATTTATGTTCTCAAAAAAACAACTCTTGATTTCATTGATTTTTACATGATTTTTTGCATGTCAATTTCATTAAGTTCCTCTCTAATTTTAGTTATTACTTTTCTTCTGCTACTTTTGGGGTTGATTTGTTCATTTTTTTCCTACTCCCTTTGGGTGCAAAGTTAGATTGTTAATTTGAGGCCTTTCTAATGTGTTGATTAAAGCATTTAGGGCTATAAATTTTCCTCTTAACATTGCTTTGGCTGTATTTCAGAGATTTCAGCAAGTTGTGCTCTATTTTCATTTACTGCAAATATTTTTTTTTTATTCAGGAGTTTTAAAATTTATGTATTTGTGCAGTTTGGAGAGATCTTGATATTGGTTTCTGTTTTCATTGCACTATGGTCTGAAAATATGCTCATTATAATTTCAATATTTTAAAATTTATTGAGTCCTTCTTTAAGGCTGAGCATGTGATCAATCTCAAAATATGTTCTGTGTGTAGATGAGAAGAATATTTATTATGTGGTTGTTGGGTGTAATGTTCTGTAGATGTCTATTAGGTCCATTTGGTCAAATGTGGAGTTTAGGTCCAGAGTTTCCTTGTTAGATTTTTGCATTGATGATCTGTCCAACAGTCAGTTGGGTATGAAGTCTCCCACTACTATTGTGTAATTGTCTAAGTCTCTTCATAGGCCAAAAAGAAGGTGTTTTATGAATGTTGGTGTTCCAATTTTGGTACATATATACTTAGGATAGTTAGGGCTTCTCGTTAGATTATACCCTTTATCATTACGTAATGGACTTCATTGTCCTTAATTTCTATTGGTTTAAAGTCTGTTTTATCTGGTATAAGAATAGCAACTCTTGCTCCTTTTATTTTCTATTTGCATGGTAGATCTTATTCCACCCCTTTTATTCTGAGCCTATGAGTATTGTTATCTATGAGATGGGTCTCTTGAAGACAACATATGTTTGTGTCTTGTCTTTTTATCTAGCTGCCACTCTGTGTCTTTTAAGTGGGACATTAAGTGCATTTACATTCATGATTACTATTAAGACGTGTGATTTTGCTCTGTCATCATGTTATTAGCTGGCTGTTATGCAGACTTGATTGTGTAGTTTCTTCATAGAATCTGTGGGCTATGTATTAATTATAATTTCTACAAGGAGAAAAACAAAACACTGCTGAAAGAAATTGGAGATGAAATAAGTAAAGGGAAAAGAACATTCATGCTCATGGATTAAAAGCATCAATATTGTAGAAATGGCCATACTGTCCAAAGCAATGTAAAGATTCAATATTATTGCTATCAAACTATCAATGACATTCTTCACATAATTAGCAAAAAAGTATTCTAAAACACATATGGAACCAAAAAAGAGCCCAAATACCCAAAACAATCCTAAGCAAAAAGAACAAAGCCAGAGGCATCATGCTACCTGACTTTAAACTACACTACAAAGTCGCAGTAAACAAACAGCTTGGTACTGGTACAAAAACAGACATATAGATCAATGGAACAGGATAGAAAACTGAGAAATAAATTTGCACACCTACAACTATCTGATCTTCAACAAGACCAGCAAAACCAAGCAGTGGGGAAAGGATTTCCTATTCAATACATCATGCTAGGATAAGTAACTAGCCATCTGCAGAACATTGAAGCTGGACCCCATACTTTCATCAAATACAAAAATTAGCTCAAAATAGATTAAAGATTTAAATGGAAGATTTCAAACTATAAAAATTCAGTAAAACAAATTAGGAAATACTCTTCTTGACATTGGTCTTGACTAATGATTTTTGGATAAGTCCCCAAATGCAATTACAGCAAAAACAAAAACAGACAATTGGACCTAATTAAACTAAAGAGCTTATGCACAGCAAAATAAACTATCAACAGAGCAAACAGATAAGCAACATAATAAAAGAAGATATTTGCAAACTCTGCATCTTGACAAAGGTCTAATATGTAGAATCTACAGGGAACTTAAACCAACCAGCTAAAAACAAATAACCTCATTAAAAATGGGCAAAGAACAGACACACACACACTTCTCAAAAGAAGACATATAAGCGGCCAAGAAATATCTGAAAATATATAATTATTTAAAACATAAAAAATGCAAATCAAAACTAAATGAGATATCATCTCACAATAGTCATTAAGGTTATTATTAAAAACTCAAAAACCAACATGTGTTGGCCAGGCTGCACAAAAAAGGGAATGTTTATACACTGTTATGAGAATGTAAATTGTAAATTAGTCCAGCTACTTACTGCATAAAGTGTTTGGAGATTTCTCAAAGAATTTAGAACACATCCACCATTCAACCCAGCAATCCCATTAATGGGTATATGTATATCTCCAAAAGAAAATGAAACGCTCTACCTAAAAGGCACACACACTTGTATGTTCGTTGCTGCACTGTTCACAACAGCAAAGACATGGAATCAACCCGGGTGCTCAGCAATGGTAGACTGGATAAAGAAAATGTGGTACATACACACCATGGAATACAATGCAGTCACAAAAAAGAATAAAATTGTGTCCTTTGCAACAATATTGATGGAGCTGGAGGCTATTTTCCTAAGGAAACCACCATGGGAACTGAAAATCAAATACCACATGTTCTCACTTGTAAGTGAGAGTTAAACACTGAGCCCACGTGAACATAAATATGAGAAAAATAAACATTGTAGGCTACTAGAGGGTGGGGCAATAGGTTAAAAAAACTACCTCTTGGTTATTATGCTGGCTACTTTGGTGATAGGATCCATATTCCAAATATCAGCATCTCATAATATTCCCACGTATCAAATCTGCACATGTACTCCCTGTATCTAAAATAAAGTTGAAAGTAAAAACTAAAAAATAAAAGGCTCCTAAGTGTAACTTCTTCAAAAGGTTGACTGTGTTAAGTAATGCCTAATTTAGAAAAAAATTTTCTGGTATGGATATATTTATGGCAATAAACCTAATTATAATAATTCCAGGGATACTTAAATTTCTATAGATACACTATGGGACCATTGGCCTAAGTAAATCTAGATAGTAATATATCATGGGCTTCAACCCTAGGTAGTTGCAAAAATAAATGTTGAGGTCCTGAATTATGAACAGTGAGACTGCCATTATTGAAAAGTTTAATGAAAATGGATTGTCTGTAAAGTTTGTAATTGAAAAGAGGAAAGTGGTCTTGTACATAATGATTATAAACCACTATTTTTAAGAGCTAAACAATATAGAATGTCCCATACTGCTGCCAGTCTACTGAGTGGAATTTTTTTTTCCTTTTTTCATAGATGGTTTTATGGTTTAGCTCTGTATTCCTATCCAAAGCTCATATGGACTTGCTGGAGGCGGGGCCTGGCGGGAGGTGAAAGAATCGTAAGGGTGGACTTGTTCCTTGCTGCTCTCATGATGAAGTTCTCAGGAGATATGTTTGTTTGAAAGTGTATAGCACCTCTCCCTTCCCACTCTCTTCCTCCTGCTCCAGCCATGTAGATGTGCCAGCTTTTCTTTCGCCTTCCACCATGCTTATAAGCTTCCTAAGCTCCCCCCAGCCAGATTTCCTGTACAGCCTGTAGAACTGTGAGCCAATTAAACCTCGTTTCTTTGTAAGTTACCTAGTCTGAGGTAGTTATTAACAGCATGTGAGAATCAACTAATACAGATGGGGTTTCACTCTGTCACCCACATTGGAGTATAGTGGCACAATTATAGCTTACTGCCACCTTGAACTTCTGGCTTCAGTAAATCCTTTTGTCCCAGCCTTCAGAGTAGCTAGTTAGCTAGTAGGTAGGAATATAGGTGCAAATAACCATGGCTTTTTTTTTTTTTTTGGTAGTGATAGGGTCTCACTATGTTGTCCAGGCTGCTCTTGAACTCTTGACCTCAAGCAATCCTCTTGCCTCAGCCTCTCAAAGCACTGAGATTACAGGGTTGAGCCATGGTGTCTGGCCTGGGTAGAATTCTTAATGCATTAATTCCTAATGACAACCCTTAAGACACTAAGAAATAGATTATGAGATAAGAAGATAAAATAAATAGCTCTATCCCATCCTAATCACTTTTTCTTATTACTCCACAGCAAATTCAAGGACTCTAATATATAGGATGATCATATGTTTAAGTGCGTTTTAGACATTCCTGGTTTATGTATATGATCCTATTGCCATTATTAATAAAGTTCATTTTCCTTGTCAGAAGTTTCTCAGTTGGAATAATAAATTATATGGTCACACTCCCAATAAGCCACTGAAATTACTGAACTTCCTTCAGAGTATTCTGACATTAAAAAGAATAAATCACTTTGTTATATGTTGCTGTCATTGTTATTATTTAATACCAAGTAAACAGTATTGGGTTGTTGCAGACAGAAATCAATAAAAAACAATGCTATAAGCCTTCAAAAGAGGGAATAGAATCTCGTTGTGGGAAGAGGACTTAGAAGTAAGTAGCATTTTATGTTCACGAAGACATAGCTGATTGTCTAAACTCAGAGGAAATACTGTGGCTTTGTTAAATTGTTTAACGAAAACATTAAGTAAGTAAAATCCGTATCTTCAGAATCCATAAGGACAAGAGGCTCAAGCTGCTGCTTTGACTTCATCTCCAAAACATAAAGGAATTATTATTTTTCAACTATTCAATCAAGAAACTTGCATTAGGAATCTGTTATATTTCATACCTCTGCTTGTCTCTGTGGGATAGAGAGGAAGCCATGGTACTTACCTATAAAAGTTCATATTTTAATCTGCAATTCAAGACCAAAACAATCACATATACCAAGTGTATAACTATATGGCAGTAACTCCTAGAAGTAATTTCAAGAAAATAGTTAGCATATTAAGAAAAAAGCTTTTGAAGAATGAGGCTTGAATTTCAGCCTAAAGGCCTAGATTTAGACTTCAAAAGATAAAGAGGAGTTATTAAGGGAAAGAATATCTGATATCAAGCACAGTTTCAGGAGTGGCTAAAATGAATTTAGTGTTGAAAGGAAATTAAAAATATCATTGTATGGACATAATGAAGCCACATTCTACATACTTTTGATAACTTAGGTAAGTGTTTTGGCTTGATATAATACATGGTGTCAGTATTAAATATCATTGAACAACTAACATCTCCACAGTAGTAAAGATTTCTAGGTTTTTCTATACTGCACTCCAAGTCCTTGTCAAGATGATGAAAGACAGTAGAAAGGAAAAAAACATCCAGCACCTTCTACTTTCAGTGCCAAAGATGTAGTGAACAAAAAAATAAATGTAATCTAATAAATCAGGCATTAATTTGTGATTAAAATATTTTAAAATATGCCATTGGTTTCTTCGAACAACCAAAGAAACATGTGTCCTGAGTTCTGGGCTCACTTTCATTTTCTTACTCCAAATGCTACATATCTAGGTAATAATTTCAGCATTCAGGTGCTTAGACATTTTCAAATATGCAAAGATTATCACACTAATCCTTTGTCTTAAACCACACTCGCAGTTGCTTCCATCAAGACTCACTTGTTCCATGAAGATACTCCCCAATAAACTTATCTGCCTCCAATCATTAAAATCACTCAACTAAAATAGCCACCAACCTCTCCTCCCCAGATCTCTGAATAGTTAGTGTTTTCTAGATAGTAGTAATTAATTGATGGTAGGCATGTTTTAGTCATGTGAGTCTGAGTCTGTGTTCTCATTTCTCTTTTAGACTGTGATCACTGCAAGGGCAGGAAACTATCTTCTATTTTCTTTCACTACCATCATTATGTATTATTATTTAGCATTTAATAAGAAACAATAGTTTATTGTAGAAGAGTACAAATCAGTTTCTCACAGCTGAAAGCAAATAATGGCCACACACACACACAAAATAGAAGCATTAGTACTAGCCAAAGAGATTAAAAAATAATAAGAAAACTAAATATATGTAAAATTTTTGAATCAAAAGATAGTAAGAGAAAACAGACTCTAAATAAACGGGACAGGCATTAAATCAATGACTACTCAACAATGGCTAAAATACTGAATTTGGGTTTTTTTAGTGATACAGCAAAGAAAGACAATTAGGAAGTAATGAAGACTGCTAAAATAGCTATTGATGAAAGGCTTGTAAGAAAACACTTGGAACTGAACATTTACAAATTAGGAGTCCCCTGCTGGAATTATTGAACACTCCACAATAGGATAAACTAGTGAGAATAATTAGATGGATTTTTTGGAAGTGAAATTTGAGGGGAAAGGGAAAGCAGAATGCAATAGCATTTTTGAAACAGAATTCTGGAGCTAGTCTACCACAGATACCGTCAATGAGTCCTGGCCCTATGCAGAATTATTTCATCAGTAAAAATCATGCCCAAGGCCCTCTATACCTTCTTTCAATGGCCATCCTTTGTCCACTGCTGCTTTTTCCTGACACAGCACCTGACCAGTGCTTTTCTGTTGTCCTGGCTCACTGGGCTACCAAGTCTATCTTCTCTCCCAGACTTGTAATTCTTTTCCCTTATCCCTGCTTTCTGCTAAGATAATTGCTAGGTATTCTTTTACATTAATCCATGAAAGTTAACCTAGTTTAATTCAATAATTTTATCTCATAGCTACCATATGTTAGGCACAGTAGAAAATGTGGAGCTAAATATGATAGAAACACAGTCACCTTGACCTGTACAGCTGGACAGAAGATGTGCTCACACTTAGCTCAGGCCCCTGAGAAAGTGCTTTAAATTCTTCTCTGGCCACAACTCACAGCTTTTGTTACAGATCACCCACCCTTTCCCAAATGCTTACTTTTAAATAGCCTGGCCTAGTGAGTGCAGTGGGGTTTTGTGTTTGTTTTGTATTTGTTTGTTTTGTGTGTCAAGATGTGGTAGTCACATCCCAGCTATCATCCATTGTCCCTTCTTTATGCTTTGCTTTTCACAATCTCCCAAAATGCTCCCTTCTTTACTTATCTTTGCATGGCACTCCACTGTCTATTTTTTGCTGTGGTTGTCATTGTCATTTTTTTTTATCATTGGTAATTATGTTGTGATTCTGGGTAAAAGAGCAATGACAGTTACATGAGTTTTTTGGATATACATTTTAAATGACCAACACCAGGTGCTATGACACCCACTTGTCACAACAGTATTTTCCTAGGAAAAAGTCCAAGACTATTCCTATATGACAAAAAACAGTTTTGAATATGAAAGATGAATATAATATCAAAGTGAATATTTAAGAAGGAAGCTTTGCAGGACAAAGTTAGGATAACAGCTAAAATTGAATGACGGTTTTAAGTGGGAAAAAACTGAATAGTAGTGTAATACATACAAAACTCTTCTAAAACTAGAAACAGCATCATGAGGCTATGTTTGAAGACTTTTGGGGGTATCCTTTGAATTTGGGTGCTCTTATCGGAAAAGTGAAAGATTTTCTACTTCTAAAGAGCTGATACATATGTATTCTCTTTCAAATGACAATTCCAATCTATAAGGCAATTCACCAAGCAAAAGGTTTTACTACATTTCAGCTCTATGGGCAAGATAGATAGAAAAAATGTTCAAAAACTATGGTCCCTTCTTTCCAGTAATTTACCTATATTTGACAATCTTTTGCTGTGACAAGACCAATACACAAATAATTCAAAGTATGGGACCATAAATGCTACAGATCCATAAGATTAGATAAGCCAAGTTTCATTAATATAGATTTTTACTAAATATTTGTAAAATGGGTAAATGAATAAATGAATAAATAAATAAATAAGCAGATCAAGGTGATTGGGTTCAGTCTTGAAGGGTGGTTAAAGTTTGATGAAGTAGAGGTGGTGGGGATTGTATTACATGTATAAGAATTTACCAGAGCAGAGGCCATGGGCAGGGACGAGAATGGGGGAAAGAGATTGTACTTTTAAGAGTCCTACATAATAGAACAAGCTCAAATGGAGAAAAAGGTCTAAAGGCATGAAGAGCACACGTACATTTCTTATAATTATATGATCTTTAAAAAAGAAATCCTGAGTATAAATTTATATTATTACAGTAATAACTGAATTATCCCAGGGTAATATTTCACAAGCTTAATGACTTGAGTACCCAGAATAATACAGTAAGAAAAATAATATGACTATGACTAACTTTATCCTAGTCATATTTTATTTGATATTCATTTTTATTCATTCACTTTTTGATCCCAAATTCTCTGCTATCACTCCTTTCCCCTCCTTTTTCTCCTTTTAGTCTCAGTAACCTTTATCTCTTGGGTATTGCTTGGCTCACCAGTAAGTTTGTCTCTGAAATCTAGGCTGTTAACCACCACATACCTTATCTGCTAAGGCTTTCTATACTCATTCTTCTCTGATCTGCACATCCTTCACTCATGTATGGGCAAAGTGTATAGCTTCAATAGTACTATCACATAACATGCATTCAGAATGCTAGCCTAGGAGGTGAGCAGGTGTCCCATCTTTATTGGGTACCCTGAACTGTATTTTTCTTAGTTCTTTCCTTCCACCATTATAGTGAATTCTTAAAGCCCTATTTGACTTACATGTTGTTGGTGATAGTCTAGACACTATCCATGATTCTTCAAAGCCACAAACTGTTAATAAAATGAATGAACATTGAAAGAGGTACTGCAGGGTAGTGTGTATTTTCATTAACATCTGCTTCATCCACAGTTTACATAACAATCCATTACTCATCCATCCAGAATCTGTTTATATGTCCAATCTTTCCATTTTTGAATGTAACAAAATTACTTCAATTTACTTCTTAATAAATAAAGGTGTATCGTACTTTAGAAAAGGAACAGAAGTTGGAATCAGAAAACCCTGGCTTATATTTTACCCTCCACTATTTTATGAACTTAAGTATGTCATTCAAACCATCTTACCTTCTAAGTTAACATATGTAAACCTATTAAAACATAATTCCTGTACTTCTACTTCATAAGTAATTGTAATAACAAATTAAATAAGGGAAAATGCTCAGAACATTCAATATTTTTAAATATGTTATTTGTATTTATTTCAAGCTTTGAGAATTGCTACCTAATTTTTAGTCTATCCTCATTAGCCTTATTTTGTAGATGATCTTTAAAAAAAACAAAACACTTGAGAGGTATGACCAAACATATTTCAATGCCCAGAACACATATTAGATATTCAATTAGTATTATTAGTATTATTTGAGAAATTGATTAAATATTCCATACTATGAAATACCATTTAATTCAGGATTAATGTTTATGCATGTTTATTTTCAATTCCGATCTTGATTTGTCAATATATACAAAGGTGATCTCAAAGACTCGTCTATAAAAATGTCTGTATCTTTTATGGTACTAATGGATAACTCAATTTATATATGGATAAGTATAGCCTGTATTTTTTTCCCTAAGTGAATTACCTTTCATTGCCCGAACTGAATATCATCTACCACTTTTCTGCCCACTCACACAGGCTGGCAAGTTCTCCCTGCAGTTTATCTCCATCTGCTTGGCATTTCACTACCTGGAAGAGCTTAGTGTCATCTGCAAACTTGCATAATTCACCATGCACTCCCTCTTCCAAATCATTTATGAAAATGTTAAATAAGACAGGTTCCAGGGCCAGTCTCTAAGAAACCAAACTGTTTTCACTTCTCCCTTCAGAGGCACTCACTTCTCTCTGCATTGTGTTTTTCCTTTCCTCTGTCAAAGTACGTTTTATATAATCACTATATATATATATGTATACATTTCTTCTGGGAACTAAAGCTACTGGAGGTTTGGGGATACAAAACTACCCAAAATGTGTTTCTTCCATAAAACTCAGGTATCTTGGATGCCAGACAACTTGAGTAGCAATCAGGAAGTTGAACACAGAAATTCTGGCCCTTCAGACTCAATTTTCAAAAAAAAAAATGTTTTTATCTGTTTCATACATCAAAATATCAATTTCTGGGCAAAAATCATCTCTAAAAAATTATAGCTTTAAAACCACTAGTCCGGAGAAAACCTGTGGAATCAAGATCCCAAGATTTGTGCTTTGCTGTACACTCATCTATGTACCACCAGTGTATTCTTAGACAAGTGACCCAGCCCTGCTGAGAATCTGGTTCCTGAACTGTAAAGCAGAAAAAATAGCCTCTGCCATATCTCTATGTCTCTTTTGCAGGAGTTGTGAGGCTGAAGTGATATAATGTTTTTCAAAGCTGATTGTAGCATTTATTAAGAGTAAGGATATATAGACAGACACAGTAGAAGGAATAGGGGAACCAACAGTATCAGAGAAAGCTTAGTTCCCATAGTCAAAGGGCCTGAGCTGGGAAGGGGAAATAAAAATGTCAGTAGGCAGTTGTTATAATGAGAAAGTGTGCAGAGCAAGGACCTTTGTCTATGAGATCAAATATGAGAGATAATGGGAGTGAGCGTTTGAAAGAGAAGGGAGGAGACTGTGGTTGAAGAGTGTAATATTGGAGTTTAATATTCCTCAGTAAGGGACCTAGGAGCAGGTACCTGTAATGAAGTTGAAATGAAAGGTGTAGAATTGAGGAGAAAAAGGTGTTATAAAAGAGGGCATTGTAAGAATTGTCTAAACATGCATTTTTACTCTCAACAGGGGTAGAGAAGAAAAATGAGTTTGGTCCCAAGGTCTGCAAAACTAGGGGAGAACCATAGGGAGATCTGTGAATGGCAGAGTGCAGAGAGTAGAAATAAACACAGACAGCAGGAACTTCAAAGGACGACTTCAAACAGGAGGATAAAGACAACGGTCTGCAGTCAGAAGATCATTCACCCATGTTTCATGGCCTACTGAGGAAGGGGGTATCGGGTAAGTTCTGTAATCAAAGGAGTGCCTCAGTTCAAGCATGGTATGCAGGTATACAAAGGGTTCTGTGAAAGGCTGACATGGGGGATTTGGTTCACAAGAGTGCAAGGTTTCTAGAGGGCCTAATCAGAAAAGTTAAAAGGAGTTATCCTGAGACAATGCAGAGAGCCATGTAAAATCAAAAGGAAATGGTAGATACGGGATGAGAAGGAACTCTGTGACCAAGCTCTAAGGGGGTGCAAATCATGTTTTGGTATAGCATAGAAATATCTTCAGAGAACAGAGATAGTTGCTGCAAAGTTTAAAAGGGGTATCAAGGGCTTTCTTGTTCTAGAAAGAAGTTATCTAAATCTAACCCAGATACAGCAAAGAAATTCTGTTAGACCACACTGGTGTCCAATTGATAAATGCTTTCTGCTATGGGTAATCTATACATTCCAATTCAATTCAAATACATACAAATCACTCAAAATTTGCTGGCTACCAAGTATATACTAAGTATCACTGTACCTATAAACAAATCAGCTGTATGTATTCTGGATTTGTTCTAAGATTATTGTAAAATCCCTTGTTTTAATTTTGGAGGACTTAACCTTGGTATGAGGAAGGGTGAACTAAGTTTCTCTTACATTATAAAGGTGTTTTTCATTTTTCAAGGCTAAACTGTGTCCCCTCCTTCCCCAAAACTCATAAAGTGATGCCCTAATACCAAATGTGACTGTATTTGGAGACAGGGCCTTTAAAGTTTAAATGAGGTCATAACAATGGGACTCTGATCCAACAGGACTGGTGTTCTTATATGAAGAAGCAGAAGAGACACTAGGGATGTGCAAACACAGAGAAAAAAATCATGTGGAGACACAGTGAGAAGATAGCCATCTGCAAACCAAAAAGAGAGGATGTGGAAGAACCCAAACCTGCTAGAACCTTAATCAGGGACTTCTAGCCTCCAAAACTCTGAGAAAATCATTTTCTGTTGTTTAAGCCACTCAGTTCATGGTATTTTGTTACAGTGCATCAGCAAACTGATACACTCATGTTACCAGTTAACACAATTTATTCTTAATGCTCAAAACTGATGAGGCAACTGAGTCTCAGAGAGATTAAATGTGTCTCCCAAGGCCACACTGCTAGAAAGGCATGGATCTGGAATTAAAATCCCGGTCCATCTGACTGTGAAGCCAGTGAGTGCTTTGCTGCCATTGGCTTCATTTGTGTGTGTTTGTGTGTGTGTGTGTGTGTGTGTGCGCTAAGTGAACATACAGCAATCCCCACCTTCCACTAACAATAATAACAATAATGGACCAAGCTCTATATGCATTTTCTTAAAGGTGATTCCAAAGAATAATATTTGAGAGCTGAATACACTGAGGAAAAAGCTATCAGCTGACCACCTCTAGTCCCAAAAAACACCCACAAAAATAGATATTTGAAAAATAAAATATATAAAGAAACTGATCTCTAAAACTACTTTACAATGCTTTCATTTTGAGTTTGATGCTTTGTTTTATTGTGAATATAAGTCATGTGCACTATAAAAATGGAAGCAAAATAGAAATGCATAAAACGTTAATGGACATCCACTTTAGGTGTTTCCAGTTTTTCATTATTATGAAACAAGAGGGTCACATATCATTTTATGTATTATTTGTAATTTTGTGTAACTATAGATATTTTAAAATAAACTTGCAAAAGTAAAACTGCTGAGTCAAAGGGTATATGCATTTTGATTCTGATAGATATTTTCAAATTGGCTTCTAAATCCTCTGAAGCTAACTTTCATTTTATTACCTTCCCTAGTACCACCATGCCCCTAGTACCACCACACAGAGTCCACTCAGAACAAAATGCTCTACAAATAAGAAATGCTATTGCTTACATTATTTTATAAGGAAGTATTGACATATCCTGAAGATATATCTAGGACATTTCACTTTCTTGTAACAGAAAACACAATTCAATTTGAATGTTAGATCTGTGTCTAGAATTCTATTTAAAAAGAACATTAAAGCAAACAACCACCGTCCTATTGTACTTAGAATGACCCTATCTCCATAAACCATGAAATAAGGCTGATGAATCACAACCAATCAGTGAACTTAATAAAGTAGGACAGAAATTTGGATTGAAGCTGATAAGGCAGTATGTGACATATTGTATAAGCCAGTATTATGACCTAGACAACATCTATCCCCTCTTCCTTCTCAGAAAGCCTTGTTGAAGGCAGCTGTTTGTCTGCCAAGGTAAAATCTCACTTTCTACATTTCTTATATGGTCATGTGTCACAATTTCTGGCACAAAGAAGTAAACAGATGTCTGACATGGACTCTGGAAATGCTTTTGCTTTTGTTGATAGAGGGATAGAAATTACTTACATTGAAATCTCTCACCCCACTCCTCCCGCCACCATCACCTTCATCTGTTTTGAATGTCAATATGATATGAAGTCCTATAGCCATTTTTGTGAACTTTAAGTAAAATAGCATCAAAAAATCATAAAGAAAAGGATAGGAGAATAGTGGAGATGTCAGCCCCACTATTCTCCAGCATAAGTTTCTGGTTGCATGACAAAATATACACAGCATCTTTTTGTTTAGGCTCCTCTATTGTCTTGCTATTTGATGCTAAAGACATCCCTAACCATGCATATATTATATTAATGATGTAAACATGATAAAGATTTTTAAATTGAAATATGTTAAAGATATTTTAAAAATTGAAGTTAAAATGGAAAACATTTAACATGATATTTTCTTTAAAAATGTTTCAATAGTGAAAGTAGATTATCTTTGTATAAGAGTGCTTGTAGCTTTTGGTAGGAAAGCAATGTGATTAAAAGAAAAGGCTGAACTTTAGAGTCTGACATATCTAAACATTCAATTTTTGCCATTTTCTAGTTTTTGTGGTGGGAAGGGAACCTGGTTTCTTAATTTATAATTTAACATAATCAGAAGAATCATATAGGCTTGTTCTGATGATTATATATGATGACCACATAGTAGATAATCAATACATGTCAGTGCTTCTCTACTTTCATTCAAAATTTATGCTTTTTATGAAAAAGAAGCCTTGGTCCACCTCCTAGAAAACAGTAACAACTTCACATTCTTCACTCTGTTTTATGGCAAAGAAGAAAATAAGCTGATAAAGGACTTTTAACATATGAACCACAGATTTCAGGATGTGGAACAGGAAGAACATTCAACTCAGCCCTAAAACTATCTAGAGGCACAGCCTCACAAACTGAAACTGATGCTTATCATGAAGACTCACGAGATTCTGCAAGACCCTGGCCTAGAGGCTACAACTAGGTTCACTCTATAATACTTACCAATGCCAATGCGGAAAGAAAAAAATTCAGGAGAAATAGTTAATTCTCTGCCAGTTTGAACTCCATAGCAGTGACTATTAACGAAGATATATTAAAGAATAGCATAGAATTTGTGTTTTGTAAAATACAGGAATAATCATTCACATTACTAACTCCAGAGTTATTTAACATTGGCAGGTGTTCTGGTTTATTCAAAAATTTTAAAACGCAGGAATAATCATTCACATTACTAACTCCAGAGTTATTTAAGGTTGGCAGTTGTTCTGGTTTATTCAAAATAAAAGTATGTATTTTCTAATTGCTTTGCATTTAAGAACCATGTTTATAGAATCTGTTTGTTTGTGTATTAATATGGTTATACTTACCAAAATATAATTGGAAAGATATAATCAGAAAAGATTCTATTAAAATATTTCTTCAAGTGTGTTCTAAGAAACATCAATCCCTCAGTGTGCTTTGGAAAATTTTCTTGTGATTAAATGAGCTTGAGAAATCATTTTATAATATATGGTTCTCTTGAAGATTTTAAATAATACATTCATATATTATAGGCTTTGAGAAGTTTCACATTTATAGAAACTGTTTAACATTTAGCTTAGCCCAAAGCCTAGAATTGTTCCAAAGGTCTTTGACCATGAAAGGTTGTTCTCCTAGTAATACCTATTAACCTCCTACATTGAAACACACTTTGGAAAGTGCTGGTCTCTGGTATAGGTATGGAGTTTGGTGGCCATATATTATAATGGTGGTGATACCTGTAAAACCAGAGTAATGTGAGACATATTCAGGTGTCCATTCAGTCAAATGGACAATCAGCTGACATAAATGGCTTACATGCAACCATAGTAAAAGCAGATGTTCAGATGGTTTTCTTTTCAGTCCTAGATTTGTACACTATTATCTTTACTACGTGACTTGGGACAAAATGTGAGCATGCACATATAAATATATATATCTACACAAGCAATTGAAGTATACAGAAAATAGTCAACCCTTTTTTTTAAACATTCCATGTATGTACCTATGCAACAATCCTGCATGTTCGGCACATGTACCCCAGAACCTAAAGTGCAATAATTTATATATATATTTATATATATATATTTATATTTATATATTTATATTTATATATTATATTTATATATTTATATTTATATATATATTTATATTTATATATATATATAATTTATATATATATATATATAAACATTCTCTCTGCAAGGCATGCTGTTGATAAAAGAATAGAACATTTGGCTTCTGTGATGTAGAGTCCAGTGTGGAAGAAGGGAGTAAAAAAGACTTCCCAAAAATGTAACACCCAGATACCATTTGGCTCTGTGTCCTCATCCAAACCTTACCTCAAATTGTAATTCCCTTATGTCCAGGGAAGGACCTGGTGGGAGGTGACTGGATCATGGGGGCAGTTTTCCCCACGCTTTTCTCATAATAGTGAGGGAATTCTCATGAGATCTGTTGCTTCAAAAACTGTTAGCTTCCCCTGGGCTCTTTCTCTCCGTCTGCCTTGTGAAGAAGATGCCTGCTTCCCCTTCACCTTCTGCCATGACTGTAAGTTTCCTAAGGCCAGCCATGCAGAACTGTGAGTCAATTAAACTTTTTTGTTTAAAAATTACCCATGCTCAAGTAGTATCTTTATAGCAGTGTGAAAACAAATTAATGCACTCCCTCTCAAATGAATAAACCTCACAAAGATGGAAACTTTAGTATAATCTGAAGTTACTATTTGTGAAGAGGTGAAGTCAGTTTTTTTTAATTTATATTTTCATTTGGTATTTGCAGTATGATATTTGGTAAGGGAAGATGATGCATATGAAGGTTTTACCCAGATGGAAATTTTGAAATTAATTTTGCTATGGAAAGTCAGTGGTAATATTGCTCAACATAATATTTTTATTTTGCTATTTTATATTCTATAACAATCATATGTGGATTACAGAATATGGGTCAAAAACAGGCTAAACAGTGAAAAGAACTTCTCTTTTTCGAGGAAAAGATGATCATTATTTCACGGGAGTTTGTAATATGATTAGAAAGAAAAGATAATATGCCCATAAAACAGGTAACAACACAAAAGAGAGAAGATTAAGTACCGTGAAAAACGATGAGTGACAAAAGTAGCAGGTGCTATAAGAGGATTAGAGAAGAAGAAATCAAGTTTCACTATTTTCATGGATCTAAAATATCCTAAATTTAAAAATCAACTTGATTTAAGTGGATTTACCTTGTCATTTCAATTGTGTATGCTCAGGCCTTCATGTTATTGGGGCTGTTCTCATTGTTTTCCCAGCTTGCTCACCAGGTAGCCAATGGGAGAACAGAACAGGACGGACAGTCCCTACCATCTGCCATGACTCCCACTGCAAATCAGGTGACTCTGTGTGTGTGTGTGTGTGTGTGTGTGTGTGTGTGGTGTATACCTGATATGTATTTGCATTTGTATTTGCTACCTGATATGTATTTGCATTTGGGACTGAATATTTTGAGTTTTCCAGATTCACAAAACTGTGAAATACAGGGTATCATTATCTAAACTTTCAGTCTGAGGTTTAACCATCCCTGAACAATCACGGCTCAGCACTGAAAGTAAAGATGTATCTACATAAGCACAAATTGCAACAATAACACTTTGCATTTCTATAACATCTTCCATTGAAATAGCTCATTCTCAGCACTGTTTACAAGCATTAATTTAGCCTCACAAGGGAAAGATAATTTGCAAGAAATAGGTTAACTGTCTGATTTGAGATAGCACAGTTCCTAAAGTCAGTATAAAATACAGGCATTCTCACTCCTAGTTTAGTGACTTGGTGCAAGAAAACCCTTCTTCGATTCCTTTTAAAATTTTGTTCTCAAATACCAATGAACATTCCATAAAAATAAATTAACATGTCATTAGCATAGACACAAAAATAATCTAGAGAATCTTTTTGTATATGACTCTGTCTATACTATTGCTATCATTTACAAGCTTTTCTCAATTCCAGTAAAGTTTTTTCTTTGTGCCTAGAACCACTGATAATGCAAATCATTATAATGAAGAGAATAATATTCAAATGTGAGAAAATGTTCAATGAGAAGATGAAAGAAAACATGAGGAAGTACTGAGCCTCTCACAGGTAGGCTTGCTCCATGCAAGTCTGTCCTCCGGTTTCTTAATGAGCGTAGTAGCTCATCAGCAACTGGTAGAATAGAATAGGAGAAAATGCCAGGTCAGACCAACAAAAATTGAGTAAGAGTCCTCCGCCAATACCACTGTCCCTATTAGAGGTCATGGGAATTAAACATTACAATATGCTGGGGCGAGCAAAAAGTGTAGGTTGAGGAGGAGGAACAGCACAGAGAAACTATGACGATTATCCTTAGCACTTGCAAAACTTCATTATCCACTTTGTTGATCAATGGAATATAAATAATTATTAAGTATTTTCCATATCAAGTTGCAATGCTAAATGTACAGATTTAAAAAATCCTCAAAAAGGCAAAACATAAATAATTAAGCCAGAAAGAAACAATAAGAATGGTGTAAGTTGATTGTTTCCTTTAATACATTTGAAGCATCTATAATAGGCATGGCCAGAAATTCTCAAAAGTGGGGACGTTTTGGAAGGCACAATGGAGGAACTCTAGAATTTAGCTGGGATGGCTTTAGACTGTCACATTAACTGAGGGAACCCTTGGCATTTATTGGGCAGCATCCAGGGACACTAGATATACTGCAATATTCAGGATAGTCTCACCAATGATACTCTCCCAAATCCTACATGACTTTCAAAGATGTCATTGCCTGTTTATTCATGGGGGTGAGAAGCCAATTTATAATTGCTTGAGGTTAGAAACTCTCTCCATGTGTTATACAAGAATCATTTACACAGTTTTAATACATACTGAGTTCTCTGAGTACAAGTGTCATGTTAATCTGAGAATATTTCATGTAGATTCAAAAGTTTCCAACATGCAGTCACAATTCTGGAAAAGTCACATCATAAGTGGCTATGCCATGGCATGTGAAACACCATAAAAACATACTGTACCCTTCTGCATGTGTAGTGACCGTGTCCAGGTGATGCCATGCATACTTGTATGCATCTTCCTACTTCAACACATCATTCTCTGAAGCTATGCCTGAGCATTTACATATGCAACAGTTAATATTATAATTCATTTTTATAATCTATTCTAGTGAACAATGATCCTGACTTTAAAAAAATTATGTGTTTAGGTAAGTTGTCATATATTAATTTCAATGCAGAATACTAAAGGTGAATTACATATGAGCTGTTATGAATAATATCACACATTGTTATAAATAGTATTGTACATTATTTGTTATAAACAATATAGTCTATGGTATGGTTAATACTATCAACTTTACTGGATTGAAAGATGCCTAGATTTCTGGTAAAGTATCATTTCTTGCTGTGTCTGTGAAGGTGTTGCCAGAGGAGATTAACATTTGAGTCGATGGACTCAGAGAGGAAGACCTACCCTCAATGTGTGTGGGCACCACCCAATTGGCTGCCAGTAAGGCTACAACAAGGCAGGTGGAAGAAGGTGGGGTAAGCTGGCTTACTGAGTCTTCTGGCTTTCATTTTTCTCCTGTGCTAATGCTTCCTGTCCTTCGACATCACATTCCAGGTTCTTTGGCTTGGACTTACACCAGCGGTTTGCCGGTCGACTCTAGGGCCTTCATCCACAGACTGAAGTCTATACTGTCAGTTTTTTACTTTTGAAGCTTGTCGACTTGGACTGAGCCACTGCTGGCTTCTTCTTAGCTTGTCGACAGCCTATCATGGGACTTCACCTTAAGATCACTGTGAGTCAATTTGCCTTAAAAAATTCCCTTTCATATATGTATATGATATATATATGAGATATATATCATGATATATATGATATATATTATCACATATTATATATTATATATCATATATATCATATATTATATATATCATGATATATATAGGAGATATATATCATATATATGATATATATGAGATATATATATGAGATATATATCATATATATGATATATATGAGATATATATATGAGATATATATCATATATATGATATATATGAGATATATATGATATATATATGAGAAACATATCATATATATATATATATATATATATATATATATCCTATTAGTTCTGCCCCTCTGGAGAACCCTGACTGATGCAGAACACTATTATTAAAAAGGAAATGTGTCTTTGCTAGGTAGTACAGATAGCAGTCCTGGTGAAGACAGGAAATCGAGTGGTTAGAAAACAAGTGTCAAGTCAATGGGTACAGAAATAAGTCTAAAATTACAAAGAGTAGTAAGCCTTACAAAGGAAAAGCAGCCCACAAAATGAAAACAGAATAGTAGGAGAAAACATAAATTGAACAGTACAGGTTCAGAAAAGGCTTCTCCACACAGAGATAAAGACCAACAAGATGTCTAGAAGTTGTCAAAGGAAGAAAAGGGGGCTGCACTGTAAGTAGAAGGAAGACCATGTATAAATAAATATATAGTCACAATGGGCTACATGAGGAGAGGGATTAAATCAGAAAACATAGGAAGAAGCAGCTTTTCCACATCCCATATTCTTTTGTGCATAATTCCTCCACTTTCCTAAGTATATTTTGCTTTAAAAGCAATTCAGATCTCTCCTCAGAATCTAGTCAATGGACCCACAATTTCTCCTGAGAGAAGAAGAAATATAAAGCGTCACTAGAGTGTACATTACCTTGCTTAAATGCCTTGAGATAGATTAAAGTATTCCAATATTTTCTCTAGGTAAATGCTATCTGAATTGGCAAATTGGGATTTCTACTCTGTACTCTGCATTTAGCATGGTCTTGCCTAAATGTTGAAACAAATAGCTTCTTGCCTAAGGGTTTGAAAATAACAAAGTCAAGCAATATGCATCCATGGCTCCCCTTGGATCATTCGATCAAAAACATTATTAAGTAGTGCTGTTTTCATAACTACCATTGTGGGGACACTTCAGTGTTGTGAGAACAAGAAACTAATTCCTAGTATCCTAATGTGAAGCAGTGGAGAAAATTCAGAGGAGGATTTGTCTCATAAACTGCAAATATGCAGGGGGTGACTCCAATCAAATACCACGAGATTTCTTTATAAGTGTTTATGTGAAAGGAAACCAACTATATCTTGAGGCCAGTTATCTCTCTCTTATGCAGTCTCTCACCCACTTGGGGTAGACACATGGGAAAAGTGCAGTTGATTGAAAACCTGTCCAAGAATCTCCTTCCTAACTGTAGTTTACTCCAGAAAAACTGGGAGGTGCACAAACTTGCAAGCTCTCATCTGATAGCTTTTCCCACTCTTTCTACACTTTTTAACAAAACAAGGAGGAATGCATTCTTAATTGAGTCTGGGTTGAACAGAATCTTTCACCTAAGATTTGACTAGCTATGACATCACTGACACATGGACTAACTGGGATGGGAGGAGGCTATGTCCTATATCTTCCTTTCCTTAGTCAGTGGATAACATTCATTTTCTTCTAATATATTAGAAAAACAAGAATTTGAACTCTTATTTATTTGGAAAGTCTGGAAATATTTGCTTTAAAATTAATCCTATAAGACATAGAATTGCTATCATACTTTCTAATTTGGGAAGAAGCTTCACGGTTAACTTTAAAATGTAACGGTTTTGAGTTGATAGGTCTTGGGAAATTTTTAACTTGACTGAAATTCCAAGTAACGAATGTGCTTTAAAAATATTCAATAATAAAAAATAATTAAAATGCTTCTTTTTTAATAAAATCTCCCTAATATGTAGTCTCTTTACTTCAGAAATTGTATTGCCTCATATTTAGAAATAAGAAGTATAAACTTCAAAGTTCTAGTGTATAATCCCAACATGGAACCAAATCATATTGATAAAATAATACACAGATGCCTGCAGACTAGAAAAACAAATTATACTAAACTTTATGAGGTTCTATAACATGCCTTAGATTGAATGTAAATATAGGAGTCCGAGTCTTTGTGACAAATCAGGGTCAAGCTGCTGCAGCTTAGAAAGCTCCTTGGCTGCAAAGCTTCTATTCCCTATGCAGAACCTTAATATTGTTTGTAAATCCCAAACGGAAATGTTCTTAGACTCTATGTCTTAGTTAGAAATTCTACATTTGTATCCCAGATATTATACATGGCAACATGAAAGTTAGAGTCTGTGATTAAGATGTGGATTATGTGGCCCACAGGCTAGATACTGAATAAAAAAGAGTGATGAGAGACAATCCATTCTTCCTGTTAGTAGGACCCCAAATCACACTGGCCTCCTATAACCACCCACCTAGAACATTATTTGGGAGAGACAGAGAAGAAATTAGGTCCTCTATCTGCTCTGCCTCCTTATTTACGTTTCACCATCTATGAATCTGTTATTAGAGAAACCTTGCTAATACCATTACCATGAGCCCAATGTTTCATATCTATTATTTCATTAACCGTTAGGGGTTTTGGTGTCTCACATTGTAAACGTGCATTTTTCTACAGAGATAGTCCTAATGTTCAGATATTAGGGTTTGGTTCATCACCCCAAGAGAGGTTAAACTAAAATGCTCTATAATATGCAGATTCATTTGACCATTCCATTCCAGGCCTCAGATTAGGAAACCTCCAAACACTGGCTAAGTGGTGATCAACCTCTACCCCAGTGCATTCCGCTAACCACATAATCACCATTATGCATTCATACATACACCAGGTCAATTCAAATATTTGAGGTGGTGCCCACATTCTAGGCTCATCAATACACCTGACTGTATCCTTTGAGATATCCCTATTAAGTCACATTTTCACACTTTGCTCTTCATCTTATGATCCCAGGAACTTTCCGCACCAGCTCTAGGCAGTTACGTCTGAGTTGTCTGCAATGCAATCATATCCTTAAGGCTAAATAAAATTGAAAAGCAGCTGCTTAAAATTCTCTGAAATGTCATGAACATGCCTATATAATTCACTTTTGAAAATGAACATGATAAAATCCATTGTTAATGTGTACAGCAATTCACTGAAGCACCATCTCTTTGGTCACATTATACTCTGAATTTTAACACAAAGCACACAAATTTGCTTTAGATTGACATATTTTTACAATCTTCAGATCAATCTGATACATAGGAAAGACATTAATAGTGCTAAGAGACCCCTCCTACAAGCATTAACCTTACGGACTCTGGACAATGATGGTACACAGTTTTAAAGTAAAAATCTTGCTCGGTGCCTCAAATTTGCCAAAATCTGTTGAGATCAGTCAAAAAGACTTTGATAAATTTCTCTATCTGCTGGGATGCTTCAGCTAGAATATGTAGCACTTACTAATATTCCAACATGTGCTTTTCTTTAGTATTTAATGTTTCAAAAAGGAAGCAGAAAAAAGCCCCAGTAAGTTCCTGTGGTCTTTGCTTAAACTGACATATTTGCAGTTGTTGCTAATATATTTTTAACAAAATAGGATTTTAGAAATCATCAGTTAACCACTATTATAGTACAAAGCATTCTTTGATTACTTAGCCATTGAAATAAGCGAGAAAAATATTTGATGACCCTCATATTCATGTTAAAATAAGATTAATAAACTCCTAAATAAGTATCATAAGCTTCTACAGGATGTCCATTTCAGAGGATAGCATGGCTTGTTCTTGTAGGATTGATGGATCCCTTTCTAGGGACCAATTTTATTCAATATTTTCAGTGATTACCATGGGAAATCAAGAAAGAATCTTGAAGAAGTTATTAAATACATTCCGATGTCCTGAAATACTATCTCTGTTCAACAGATGGTAAATGCATTCAGAGGTCCTAGTTGTAGTCATTGAGGAATTGCTGTATGCCAATCATTCTGCTCCAGGAGCAACCGTACTGTTAAGATATGCAGGAGATCATGAGCCTCCACACAACCTACACAATCACCTGGACTGACAGTCAGCCTAGAGGCACCTAGATCTGTAGGAAATCTAGCAAAAGAGAAACCTTGTGAGGGGCACCACATTAAAAACAGTTGTGAATTCAGCTTGAGTCTCAAGATAACATTATTAGAAAAATCAAATAAAGTATTCATACATTTTAAGGATACAGTTGGGCACCATGGATCATTAATTTACAAATATGCAGTTTGGCAACATTTTACAATTTACATTATAATCATGCTACCTTAATTAACTGTGTAACAACTAGATCACATCTCAATTCTGAAACATATCTATTAGCATCACTTTTCAGAGAACTGAAATCAATAGTAATGAGTTCTCACAATAGAAATTTCAAAAAAATCAAAGCTCTCATTCCTGAACTTTAACCTAGTGTCTAAGTAAAGGACAAATGATGTGGCGGTGGTAGTGGTCTGTCAGAGACAGGAGAATCAAACATTAGCAATAAGCAGTGGGAAATTTTGTAAAGCAAGAATGAAGCTGAGTAACATGGCTCTTGAAAAGAAACAGTAACAAAGAGTAACTCCTTTAGAAACAATAAATTGGCAGACTTTTTGCTTGTGTTTGTTAGCTTGTTTAGCAAAAGCAGGAAAGAAGTAAGAAGTGAAAGGAAAATGAAGCCAGGTCAAAGGAATGTATATTAATCTACTCCTCTTTCTTATTTTATAGCGCTTTAGCCACACAAAGCCTGGTGGAAGGTACCACAGGGAAGATGTGAATAATACCTTCTTGTGAAACAAGATCTTACCACTTATGTGATTTAGTTAAAGACCGCAACTTGTGAAGAGTTTACAGGAAGAGATGGACTTTGAATCAACTTTTACACATGTGATGCCATACTATGCTTCCTCTTGACAACCCTGGTAATAGCAACAATTGTTATTATAATTCATCACTGGCAGATCAAAACAAGTGTTGAGGGCTGGAATTCCTTTTCTAGGATTTCTCCTTGAGTCCACTCCTACCCTTCGCAGGAGCCATCAAGTCATTACCAATAAATACCTGGGATCTTCAGAAATGTGTTTATAAATCATTGATCTAATCTAGTCCAATTCAATGTCATCTATTCTAAACAAGAAAGTGATGTGATCTGGTCAGAATACTTAAGTAGTAAGCAGAGGGCTAGGATTTACAGTCAGATCTTCAAATGAATAGTGCAACGTTCTTTCACATACCTCAAATTAGATGGGATTAGAACCAAGAACAGGTAGATGCTGCCTTTGAAGAGAGTATGTGGTAGCACTGAGAACTGAAGCAGGGAGATGGCTTTATTTATTCTGCATGTTCGGAGATCAATGAGTAGGAAAATATTAAAAATTGGCCTAAGTTGATGCAGTGAATAAACTGATGGAAGATTGGCTCTGAATTTCATACTTGAAACGCTATACTATGCTCTAGAGTGCTAAATATTTAATTTAATTCTTAACTTGGTAAATTTACTTAATTTTTTGATAGTAAAATTTAAATTTTAAACATTGCTATTATCCATCTATATTTTGTAAACTGCCTATTCATCTTTTACTGCTTTTCTTATTATGGGATTTCAAACTCTATATTAATATTCAAGTATTTTATTTTTATTCCGAAGGATTTGCTAGTTTTATGAATGTGTATTTTTTTCCATTAGGACATTTTTCTAAATTAAAAATTTAATACTTTGGAAATATTTTCATTTCAGGAAAGCCAATACTTAGCCATACTTTATTTTTTAATTCCTATTTTATTTGAAATGTATTCGCTATAAAATAGGGAACTAACATTTCAAATGATCACTGAACAATCCTTGAATAACTTGCTCAATTTCAATAATTTTTTCTTATTCATTTGTAATGCCACCTGTATCAAATCATTCATTCTTAAACACCACAGTTAATAGATGAGCTATATTTCTTTCTCAATGTCCTATCTATAGATTTTTATGCCTTCTATAGTGCTATTACATATATTAATACTACTACTACTACCAACAATATATTTATTTTTGCTGTTGTTATTTTGTAAGGAAGTATAGAATAATGAGGTTAAAAATATGAACTCTGGAGCCAAGAATGCCTGTGTTCATACTGGCTTCAATATATAGACATTTATTGGTTACGTAATTTTGGGCAAATCATAGAATGCTCACTTTCCTTAACTGTAAATAGGGATTAATGAGAGTACAGTTGCCTCTGCATATCAGTAGTTCCACATCCACAGATTCTGACAACTGCAACTGAAAATACTTAGGAAAAAAACGCAATAAAAATAATATTAATAAACTACAATTTAATGACAATTTATAAAAGATTAACATTGTATTAGGTATCATAAGTAATCTAGAGATGTTTTAAAGTATATGGAAGGATGTACATATGTTTTATGCAAATATGACACCATTTTTTATAAGGAATTTGAGTTCCTACAGATTTTGGACTGGGGGTGAGAAGTTCTGGAATCAATCTTCCAAGGAAGGATACTGAGGGACAGGACAACTGATTCTATCTCATAGAATTTTGGTGAGGAATGAGTGAGTTAATATACCTAAAGCATAGGAGGTTGCCTATGACATGTTAAGTACTATGTGAGTGTTAGTTATCGTTTTATTTTATTATTCCAAATCATTAATTTACTTTAGAATAATTATGAAAAGTTCTAGAAATTATTATTCATAAATTTGGTTGGAAGAGGCATAATATTTGTAAATTAACTTGGAAAGAATTGATATATTTATAATATTTGTGAAATAATAGCATGTCAACAATTATAAAGATGAAAAGACAGGTCATCTACTACGTGTTGTAATTTTTTTTATAGAAATTATGACATTCTACTTAAAGTCCATTGCCGTATTCAAAGATACATTTTATTTTTCTTTATATTTTTTATCTGCTTTTCTGTTGTGTAGAAATTATTGATTTTTTCCAACTTTTTTGTGATAATATACACATATAAAGTTTACCATCTTAATCATTTTTAAATGTACTGTTCAGTAGCAGTAAATATATATTCATAATGTTGTACAATCATCACTACCAACTATCTCCATAACTTTTCATCTTATAAAACTGAAAGTATTGATTTTTAAATATTTAATTGATATAAAGTCAAATATCTAAACATTTTTATTATTAGTTCAAGTGATGCCTTGGTGATACTGTTATTGTTGTAGATTTTCTTAGGATTTCCATGTAGTCAGCTTTTATATAAACAAAAATAATTTTTGTCTCTTTCTTTACAGTTCACTAAACTTCATGCCTTACTTTATTTCCTGAAATACACCTAAACAAAGTTTCTGATAGTAGCCATCTGCAGCTTGTTTCTCATTTAATAAAATTGCTCCTAGGTTCTCATTTTACAGAGAAATGTTATCTATTGATTTTCTTTAACTCATAAAAAAGAATTTAACAATAATATATTTTAAATGGCATCAAACATCCTTTCGAAGATTTGTTGAGGTGAGCATACAGTTTTATTCTTTGACCAAATAATTACATAAGACAATTATCTGTATTAAATTATACATACCTAGAATAAGCTTGTCTTCATAATAATATACGTTATATTTATATATTGATGACATTGAACTGTTTTATTTCAGAGTTTTGTATCTCTGTGGTTTGTTTATTTATTTGCTATTTTGTTTATTTACTTTAATTGACAAATACAAATTGCATGTATTTGTCATGCAAAACAAGATGCTTTGAAATATTTATATATGCTAGAATGGCTAAATCAAGTTAATCAACATAAGCCTATTTGACGTACTGGTCAGTTTTTACAGTGAGAACATTTAAAATGCACTCTTAGTAATTTCAAAACCACAAGTCATCATATTATACAATAAACTTGAAATTATTCCTCTTATCTGACTGACATCCTGTATCTTTTGACGCACATCTCCCCAGCTCTCCCACTCCTAACCCCAGCCTCGGTAATCACCATTCTTCTCTCTGCTTCTTACAGCCTAAGGTTTTAAGATTCCACATATAAGTGAAATCATGCAGTAGTTTGTTATTTTTGTTAAGTTTTGATATTGTGGTTATGTAACTTCATAACAGTAAGTTAGCAGGGCTTTGTTTTTCCTACAATTTTAATTTTCTGGGCTTTAAAAAAGTTAATATGAGAATTAACTTCACCTTTGAATTTTCAAGTAATCTGCCTATAAAACCATGCAGGGCAAGAGCCTTTTAAGGGATAATTCTTCATTACTTTATTTTCTATTTTTCCATATTTATTAACTCAATCTTTAAGTGAATTTTTATCATTATATTTTTTTTTTTTTTATTATAATTTTTTTTTTATGACTGAACTACTATAAATCCACAAGCAACGGTTCAGACACGGTGCTTCTGAAGTGTTTCACCCCTCCCCGCCAGGCGCAAGCTGCATCAAGGAGGGTGGACTCCCCCACCTCTGCTCAGGCATCAGGAGACAGAGCTGTTACTGCTGAGCGCCAGCGGCAGCTGGAACAGGCATCCCAAGGGTGTTGGCAGCAGCAATCACTGGTGAGCCTGCCAGAGGTCCAAGGGGTGAAGGGGTTGGCACTGAAGAAATCCCTGACATCATATTGGCGCTGCTGACAGGCGTGCTGCCCCCTGCCATGCTAGACGAACCCATTCGAGCCTGGTCCTTCACAACAGTGTAGAAATAGGGGTGCTCCATGGCCTCTCTTGCAGTAAGCCGTGACTGGTGGTCATATCGCAGCAGTTTGTCCAGGAAATCCAAGGCCTCAGGGCTGACAAGATGCTGATTTTCACTGTGGACAAAGCGTTCCCATCGCTTTCGAGAGTGTCTGCCCAAGATATCATTGAAACGTGGGTCTAATTCAATGTTGTATTTGTCAATATAGTCATATAAATCTTCTGTCCCCAGAACTTTGGCTATCCTCACCAACTGATCATAATTGTCATGTCCATGGAAAAATGGCTCCTTCCGAAAGATCATACTTGCCAGCATACAACCCAAACTCCACATATCCAAGCTATAATCATACATCTGATAGTCTACAAGTAGCTCAGGACCTTTGAAGTATCGGGAAGCCACTCGGACATTATATTCTTGGCCAGGATGATAAAACTCAGCCAAACCCCAGTCTATTAGTCGAAGCTTTCTGTGCTCATGATCAATCATGACATTATGGGGCTTCACATCTCTATGCATAATTCCCATGCTGTGACAATAATCCAGGGCCTTCAGAATCTCATACATGTAAAATCGAATATCGTAGTCTGTTAATGTCTGGTACAATTGCTTGAAGTCTGTGTTGTTTACGTGTTCAAAAACCAAGGCGGGGGTTCGTGACACAGGGTCTTTTACAATGTCTGCCAGTGTGATGATGTTGGGACCTCCTCTCAAATTCTCCAAAATCTTTATTTCACGCTTAATTTTCTTCTTTTTTACTGGCTTGAGAATTTTAACAACAACTTTTTCATTATTTGTGATGTTGATAGCTTCAAATACTTCACTGTATTTACCTCGGCCTAATTTTCGCACCAGCTGGTAGTCATCTTGATTTCTGTGGTGGAAGCGGCAGCGGCGGTGGCCGCTCTCCCCTCTGCTCACACAGACAATATCTTATCATTATATTTTTCTAAGAAACTCATCCAATTTGTTAAGATTTTCAAATGTACCAAAATGGGCTTCACAAAGTAAATTTTACATAGTTTTTAATCTCCATATCAATAATTATAGTACCTTTATCATTCTTGATTTTGCATATTTTCTAGTTTTTATTGAAATTACCAGACATGTGTCTATTATTGCTGATTTTATCCAAGGATTCTCTACACTCCTTCTGTTTTCAGTTAATTAATTTCTGCTGCCATTTTACTATCTTTTTCCTTCTATTTTTCTCTTTGTATTCAAAATGTATAAATGATTTTAATGAAAAATGTGATTTAATGCATTTTTATAAAAATAACATTTCCCAGTTTTTTAATTGAATTTGGTTTTTTAATGATTACAAAATGTTTTTTAAATATGTTAAATTCTAATACTTCTGTCAAATATAAATTACGATTTCTAGTTCATTTCACTTTTTTTAAATATAGTCACATAGCATTCAAAATGCTTCACAAATAGATTCCAAAAGAGTTACATAGGTACTACTGGTAAATCTGAAAAAGTCAACTCTGCAAGATCGCCAAAAATAGTCTTCTGATACTTTTTCAGCTGCCATCTTGGATTTTAAAAGTATTTTAAAGATCCTATGAACTTTACTTGTGACTTAGTACTCGATATAATAAATATCAAAATAATATTCATGTATTTTATATATTAGGCTATAATTGAATAAAATAGCAGAAAATTAGAATACCCACATCTAAAATCCCAGAAGGCATGGGACTTTAGTACTCACTTCAATTCCTTAATTTTTTAGATGAAGAAATCATGGCACAAATAACTAAAGAGATTAATCATTCATTCATTCATCCAGATGTATTCAGTGAGGTCAGTGTATCACATACCATGTTTAAATGTTTAAACTGGGGCAGAAAGAATGTGGGAACAATGATAAAGAGCACATGACTGCTGAATTCCAGGAGAACTCAGTGTGCTGAGTCTCATATAACAATATGCATTCATAATTCTGTTTTATTTTCTTCATGGCTGCAAATAATCTTACTTGCTTGCTGTCTATCCCACTACCTTTTATGGTGAGATGCAGAGAAAATAAAAGCCTTGTTCACTACCCGGTGTACAGAACAGCTCCTAGTGTATGGCAAAAGCTCAATGAATGTTTGCTAAGTTAATGAACAGAGGGATTGATTGGGCCTGGAGGCTACATGGAAGTCAGTGGTACTACTGAAGTGCATCTTAAGACAACAAATTTGCAACCAGAACAGGCAGCAAGCACAAGGACTTCAAAACTAAGATGACAGAGCGGGCACTGCCAGTGTAATGGGACATCTTCATAATTGCTACAGTTTAAAGGGTGTAGGAAAGAGTGGAGAGAAAACACGCAAGGAAGAGAAGGAGCCTCAGATATCCAACCTGACAATGCTGACTTTATCCTCCCGTCTTTTCAGAGATTTTTTTTTTTTTTTAAAGAAGGAAGGATAGATGGATATGGGTTTTAGAAAGTCACTTTGGCAGCTATTTGGGGAATAAATTGGGGGGAGATTATAAGGTCACATTGACAGTTACCAGTGGAGTTGCAGCTGAAATATTTTTTCCACTGTGTATCATCTCACCTCTTAGGAGCAAACTCCTTTTTGATTTAGATTGAAAAAGAGAGACAGACATTCGTTTGGTCAATTAAGGGTCTAAATTTGCAGGATTCCTGGAGGTCTATCTATCATACAGTTTAGAAAGGTAAAAGGAAACCACTGTAACTAATAGGTGTCAGTACTTAGATCCCAGATGTTTAGTGTCTTCAAAGACAAAAGGCTTGTTAACAGTAAGGATGGAGGCTGCAGAAAACAGATCAGCCCTGTTGACTCTGCATGGTACTTTCTTCCTGAGGGTTTTTTTTTTAAATCTTTCTTTGTTAAAATAGTTGTATTTACTTTTCAGAAAAAGAAAGTATTTACTTTTGAAAAATATAAACAGGCTATTAGCAATGAAATAAATTTTTGTGTGTAGGCCTTTGTTCATTGGGAAGGAGATCAAGATATCTTCCTAATATGTAACAAAAATATGTAACCCAGTGAAGGGGAGACAGTGTCTTTATAAGCCTCTGCTTTAATTCGTTTTTAATTTACACCCATCCTCATTTTAAAAGATTTACAAAGCTTTATATGACAATTAGTTTGGGTAACTAAAAAACAATCAATAGTCATTCCATTTTCTATCGCTGTTATAAATTTATTCTGAGAACATATCAGCATCCATATAAAGCAGAAAATACGACACAAAATGAACCTCTGTTAATCCTATTTGAGAACCTTCCAAATTTTCTTTTTTCATGTTGCCAGTTTAAATTAACCCAAATGGAGTACCTGGGCTTCACTGAAATTAGAGTTGATTTTTTTAAAATAGGATAATAGAATTTATTGAAGAATCATTATTTATCATACAGGTGTTTTAAGAAAAAAAAAAAAAAACACTGAATTTCTTTCTCACATATACCGGTGACTTATGTGAGTCAATCATGTTTAGTAAGTAAAGGATATGTGAAAGATAAACAAGAACAAAATAACTTTAATATTTTAATTAATGGACATCATTAATTTCCTCAATATTCTGTTTTTTTAAAATTTCACTGTATCAGTTTTTTAAACTCATAAATCAACTTATATATTGTACTACTTAATAATTATCTGCTATTATATTTATCTCCTTCACAAATAGATCATGAGCTTCTTGAAGGCAGTTAGTTTTGTCCAATGTTTTGCCTAGCACTTAATGCAACATCTTGGACATAGCTGGTATTCAGTAAAGTTTATTGACAAATAATTTCAGGTACATTATATGTAAGCAATTTCATTCTATTATAGCATCTTAGCACCAGAAGAAACTATCAAAATTATCTACTCTAACTCCACTGTTTCAAAGAAAAAGGCATTCCTGTTCAGAGAGGCAAGGTACCTATCTGATGAGCACAAAGTTTCCCAGGTCTCTCAACTCTTATTCCAATTTTTATAGTTTAGAAAAATTGAGATTTCTGAGTATTATATCTCGGATAACAGGAAATGAGCTTTAAGGTGTGCTATGACACATATAAATTCAATTCAATGTGCAGGTGTCAGAAACTAGGTATCAGGAGTCCAAATTAAGACATACAGAAGGGACAGAATAGAATTAGTACTCAGTGACACACGTTCTGCTTTGGAAAGTTTCCACTTCCTTTCTGTAGGGGAACATCTTGGCTTCTATGTCACGTAGAAACTGTATCCATATTGGGGAGTATAACAGAATAATAACTATTTTTTCTAGATTTCTGATATAAAAATGTCTATAATTTGTAAGTAAAATTCTCTAATGAGAACATCAAATGCATGTGGAAAACAGGTGTTACTTGTGGCAGAGACTGCTATTTACCAATCTGTTTCCTCTTCTGCCTGGAACACAGCTGGGCCACATTTCCCAGTGTTCATGGCTCTGAGGCTTAACCACGTGATTTAGTTTAACCAGTTGAATGCAACCAGAGATGAGATACAGCACTACCAGAATTTACCATAAAGTAGCACTCTGTTTACTCATTCTGATATACAGATTCCTAGGACAAATTTATAAGTCACGTGTTATATTTACCAGGAACATCAGTAGCCTGACTCACGAGTGACTGTGAGAATCAAGGGCTGCTTGTTGACCTGAAACTCCGTTGAATCATGGATGAGACAAACACTACCATTGTTTTCAGCCCCTTGTATACTGTAGGGACATTTGTTCTAGCAATTAGGGTTACTTTTCTCTCAAATTTCTGCGATAGAGAAAAATATATCATTCCTATCACCTAGAAAACATTCAACATCTGGACTATGGAGTGAAAAAATGAGTATACTGTTCCACAATGACTTTCTTCATATTTGTTCTTAGATACATAAATATCTAGCATAGGGAGTATTCATTTAACATCAACACCATAGCTAATTAAGGTTTCATTGTACCTCATCCCATAGGGCAATGGTTCTCTAATGTTGGTGTTTATCAGAATCACCTTGAGGGCCTATTAAGCCAGATTACTGTTCCTTTTTTCCAGAGTTTCTGATTTTACTGGCCTTTGATACAGTCTGATGATTTGAATTTGTAACAGATTCCAGATGATGCCCTTGCAGCTAGGACTCCCCTTTGAGAAGCACAGCTATAGGGCTTCTAGATTACTCCAAAAAATGTTACCCAATATTTTCACACACTGGCCATCTATAAAAAGGTAGCATCCTCTGGAAGCGGCACTATTTGTGGAGCAATATACCTAATGCAATTCTGAAAGGGAGACAAATGCAGGGCCTAACTGCAGCTGCTTAGCTAATAAGGAGGTGTTTCTCACTGTCAAAACTGTCAAAAAGAGCACCTGTGTTCGGATGGAGTGCAGCCTGTTTGGAGTTGGAAATATTAGCTTACAGGTAAGTCAAGTCTTCCTTATGGAATGAAAGGTAAGATTAAAGTTCATCTGAAGATGAGAAGAGGAAATGAGATGTTGAGGGAAAAAAATATATATATCTGAAGGCCACAGACCTGAAGAAATAAGCTATTATTGTTAAAGATTTACCAGAGGGAAAAACAGAACCTCACCCTGGCATGAGGGGAAGCAGCCAGCCAGCTCTCCAGCAGAAATGTATCAGAAGTTGTTGCAATTAAAAAAAAAAAAAAAAAAAAAAAAAAAAAAAAAAAAAACAACAACTCCAGCCCAAAGAGAAAAACAAAAACAACTCTCTGCTATAGCACAACTTTACCTTCCAGGTGTCACCAAGATCATTTACTTCAGATGGGAGCAAATTTCTGACTGCTCAAATTTATTGATATTTTGTCCGCAAGACAGTGGTATCAGCCTGGAAGGGATGCTTCTAGCCATGCAGCTTGGCCAGACAGGGCATGTGCAGAGACAGACTGACAGCAAGATTCCTGTGCAGCAGCTATGTGATGAGGTGGAGAGGGACCTATGCAAGCCGGGAGGATGAAGTCAGTCTTCAAAGATCCACTGAAGCCAAACTTCAAATATAGTGGCAGAGCTGTGGATTGCTGGCGGAAAAAAACACTGCCTGACAGCAAGTCTTGTTTACAAGGCTCTAAGAAAGAAAAGCCTTTAAAGCAGAAGCTTGGAGAGACATGAAATCTAAGAAGTAGACTTGAATAAACATTGACAGTGCTGTAAACAACCAATCACATCTTTATTTGGAAAAGCAAGTAAAGTTTACACATCAGTCTCTTTAGATGAATTAAAGGACAATAATTATTGTTAGCAACATCCTCAAGGTAAAGGATGAAAAACTCAAAGTTAATACTGTATCAAAATGATACATATATTTAATGATAATGAGAGTCTGTATGTATTTGTATAGTGTTCTGAAGTTTTTCAAATAATATTATCTTAACTCATCTTCAAAATGACCCTATGAGGTAGGCACATTAGCCCTATCTTACAAATGAGACTGTTCTGGCATTAATATAATTTCCAACTTAAATAACTCCTTCTCACTTCACAAGTCTTTATATCCTAACCTAAATAATATATCAAATCTAATCTGCAGTAAATAGCGTCTAAGAAAATCCCATTTTGCAATTACCCTCTGCGGTACAGCAAATATATTAAATAGATTCTTTTTCCACAATGGCATTTGTAACTGCCTTAATATAAATGGAAAATTTTAGACAATTACTGGGATTTATCATAGAAAAGAGTATCTGCTGGGCTGAATGCTGACTGGAAGGCTGACCTTATTTATTCAAAAGATTATATGTGTATAATTATATTATATGTGTATATATAATCTTTTGAATAAGTATGATATACATAAATATATATATAACATATATATATTTACTCAAAAGAGAGCTATATGTATACACAGTATATATATATATATGTATATACACACATATATACATATACACATACATATACTGTGTATACATATACACACATATATACATATATACACAGACACTGACATGTGTGTATGTGTGTGTATAAGTTTTCTCTCTCTCACAATGTTAAACAGTCCCTCTCCTACAGTAGCTGGTATTAAAAGGTGAACCCTTGCCTTAAAAGCTGTCTCTCTCCAGAATTTTGCTCTGTAAATGTTGGGGGCTATACAACTACACTGCACCCGTGGCAGTAGCACCATAGCCATCACTATCATCATTTTCATTATCATCATCATCATTCCTTCCCACCTATCTCTGCAAATGCTTTTATATCTAATGGAGCTCACTTAAACCCAAGTAAATACCAGAGAGGTATGTTAGTTAACTCATTACATAAAGGCTATTTAGAGCCATGAATAAAATCCAGAAATACTAAAGATCTCTTAGAACCTTCATTAGCAGATAATGATTATATACAGAGAGAGCTACTTGGAAAGATGAATAGGCAGTCCTGATAGCTTTACAAAATTATGTTCATATAAATACTGTTTTTTATGTAGAAGCAGTGTAGCATAATGGGTAAGCCTGTTGACTCTGGAGCCAGACTACCTAGGTTGAAAACCCAGCTCTGCCACTTTGATTGTGTTGCAATAGACAGTTTAAACTGTCAGTACTTCAGTTTCTTCACCTGTAACATACTAACAATAATAGTATAAGAATTAGTGGCTGGTCAGTTTAACCCACTGTGTAAGAATTTGTATTAGTATTATTTTAAAATTGCTACAGCCATGGCTTAGAGAATCTTTCAGTGGAGCTTAGCCTCCATGACTTTTGCATACCATGAAGCCTCTGTTCACAATCTGTTACTCCATCCCCAGCAACAGTTTTCCAAGTAGACTAGTGTCCTGCTATTAGAATTCTGTCCTGGTTTTGAAAGGCCAATACTATGAGACCATTCCTAAACCTTTTTTCACATGGGGATGAAGACTGAATTCTAAATAGAAATCAAAAGTGATAGAAAAATGGTACTACCTGCTTTCATCTATGAAAAGACAAATTCTGGGGTCTCAGTTTGTGTCAGAAATCATTTTTGAGATATCCCACTATGTTACTATACACTACAAAAGGGGCTGGTACTCTGTTATAGGACTTTTGGAGGAGCCAATTTGCATGAGTAATTGAAAAGCTATATGGGAATAAATCTACCTCTAAAAAAAAGATTCCAGTTGAAAAAGCTGTTTATAAAAAAATGAAGATTTGGGAAGGGCATTGTTGTTGGGGGAACAGCTGTAATTTTGATGATGGACGAAATGCTCTCTGACCCAACTCCATAAAATCATATTTGAATCTCTTGGGTGCTTGAAAGTTGTTGGCAATTTGGGAAGGGGGCACGATAATAAGAAATGAATTTTTAAAAACTAAACAGAAAATACTGTAAGGTCAAGATAGCATTTGGTATAATCACAAAACATAGCTCAAATTGCAGTAGAAGATACTTAGCCTATTTCAACAAGGTGAGCAATTATTGGAACATGTATGGTTTTGACACGACTCAGAAGGAGCAACTGAAGGACAGGGGAGACTCAGAAACCACTGGCAGGAACAAGGCACAGGACAACATGGATAGTTAGGAAGACGACGGGAGGGAGTACACACAACCTATGTTTCATAACTTATTATTTCTGCCATGTTCAGAAACAAATCACTGAACTCGTCTTTTTAGTAAGCAAAACTAAGCCACAGAATTTTTAAGAATAAGGATCTCCTTGAGTCATAATCATTAATTTTGAATATTACAAAATATGAAATGTCTTAGCCCTACCTCCTCCAGGGATGTCCTATTTTATAAAAGACGGAATTGAAGGATATTAGAGAGAACCTAAATTTGGGTATAGAATCCAAGAAAATACTCTTTCTTACTATTACGGCTAACTTTTGAAAAAGCCATAAAGGCATAATGTATTCCATTAAAGCATTCATAGTCTCACCTGCTCACTCCTTTTTTGGACAGCCATATACATTGCAGGGTGTTTAACTCAAAGGAGCATAGGAGTACCGGGTAATCGGACTAGATATTTCTGTAGATAACTGTGTTACCATCATGTGATTTTGATGCTATTGTTTAGTGATAGACTTTAGTGTACCTTAGCAAGTGATGACATCTTTCAAATTACCATACTCTGGGTTATGAATTAAAATTTACAATGCTTTCAGTGTATACAAGCATTATATAAAGAATATAGGCAAGCCTTGTTTATATTTGAAACACATTTAAAAAATGGAGCATTGGAAAGGACTTCTTATAATCTCCTCCAATCCCTTCATTGCACATGATGAAATTAAATCCAGGAGATATTAAGTGACTTTCCTAAACGACCTGTGTGACAGAGCCCATGTTTGAATCTGGCTATTCAGTTTTTCCCCAAACATGATACTGGCTTACACATTTGTGAAAAAATATTAAGGGTCACTCTGTCCCGATCTAGAAAAGCAATTTCTATGATCCTAGTTACAGTTCAGTAGCAATTGCTAAAAACTAGACAAAATTGTATCTATGTTTAGAGTGGTGGCAATGGGAGTGAAGAAATTCAGACATTTAAAAATTTTCATAATTTCTTGGGGAAGAGGACATAATGGATAGAAGGAGATACAGCATTTGATATAGGACAAAGTATACTAGTGTTAAAAGTATGGACACATTAATTTCATGGGATGCTTGTGGCTGAAATTCAATACCTAAATTAATGTGTTGCAACTGAGAGATACAATAATCCCTTTTATTATGATATGAAACTAGTTTTCCTTAAAACTGACACCAAAACCAGATGTTAGCAAAGAGGCTTTTTTTATTATTTAATGAAAACTATAATGAAAAAACAAACACTAGAATTTTTTTCAAATGATTGATTAAAAAGTTGTTTATAACTGCTCCCTGTGATAGATAGTTGCAGCATGAATAACAAAGTGGGGGCTTCAGGAAAAGGAGTCTGAAAGTAGCTGAAGAAATTAGCTGAGACTAAGCCATGTGTAACAAAATTCAACTGTACATCCTGGTGGTAGTGGGAAATCCAAAGAAATCAATTAAAATGTTATTTAATTTCAGAAAAGGAAACAGTGACAAAATGACATCATTAGTAAAGGAAAACTACAGATAAATATATATATAATGCACAAGATATCTTAAAGGTTTTAAAAATTTCAAGCCTCAAGTCAATGTGGATCTCAGAAAAAAATAAAGACAAAGCTTATAAAATGTCATTATTACCAGTAGGTAAAGTATAAGAGGTATTCAAAGGCAAAGGGAAAGCATAACAAATACAGAAAATACATATTTAAAAACAAAAACAAGGAGGGGCAAAAAATACTTCAAATATAACTTGAGCCCCAAAAGAAACGTGGAAGTGGTACACATGACAGTTTGAGGAGCCTAATAAAAGTTCTTCTTTAAAAACTTTTATTTCAGGTTCAGGGGCACATATAGAGGTTTGTTCTGTAGGTATACTCGTGCCATGGGGGTTTGTCGTACAGATTATTTTATTACCTAAGCACTCAGCCTAGTATCCAAGAGTTATTTTTTCCTTAAGTGCAGCAAAGGGAGGGGATCAGGTGAGAATTCCACAAACTACCTGTCCACAAGGATGAGAATGCATACTCAGGGTACAAAGATACAACTTATGAAACTATATTTTTTGGCCTCTTTTTCAAAGTCATTACCAGTTTCATATTTTAAAGGGAAAGTCAGATCAAAAGATGCTAGATACTTAAAATCTTTGAAAACAAACTGACAAACCAAATGTAGATGAGTCATCCTTGCTGGATAACCTCCATCTACAAATTTCTAAAAGTAACACCAAGGTGGGACCTTGAGATTGTAGATCAATGTAGATGTGCTTTTAAAATGCCAAATTCTAGACAATGTGAGATTCGTCAGAATGATTTTCCCACAACCAGTCATCAAAGAGAAGCCAAGTGAAACTCTCTCATAATGAAGTCAAATCCCAGTGAAAAGCCTTAAACACATGATGCTCAGCCACAGTCAGAGGCAGCACAGTGAAGAATAAAACACTGGGCTGAGAAGGAAAAGATCATATCTTGCTATTCCACTGTCTACCACTGTATCTCACTTAAATGGTTGAAACTTCTAAAGTCTCAGTTTTTTCATTAATAAAGGGGCATAGTAACCCATAACCAAAACAAAATACATAAAAATAGGAATTCAAGGAAATAACAACTGTGACTGTCAAAGAGCAATACCTAATATTTTTAGAGCTTTCTCTATGTTGCCAGGCACTGTACTAGATGTTTTACATGTAATTCTCACATTTCAGCTGTGCAATACTTTTAGCTCACTTTCTTCTGCAGAGAATATTCTTGGGGTCCAAATGAGTTAGTGTATCTGAAAATACTTCATAAAGCATAAATTGTTGTGAGCATATAGGTAGTTATGAAAAGATCATGGGATCTATTAACAAGGATGTATCACTGAACTGGCAACCAAACACAGGCTATTGGAGGAAAACCAACATGGATTCTGTAAGATGAAAAAACACTGGATTAATTTGCTAGCCAATATCCTAAGGTTACTTAAAGCCACTATGATCATGAAGCAAGAATAAACTGTGTATGCCATCATGTTTATTTTTTAAATTAAAAATATGTATATGTATATGCCATCATGATGTGTATGCCATCATGAAGCAAGAACAAATTAATTGTGTATGCCATCATAATTATTATAATTCCCATTTTAAAAATAAAAGCACTTACTAAAAATTATATTCAAGAATAGGACACTGATAAATACATTATGATATGAGACACTAGGCAACCATAAACAGAAATGGTTGAATGTTTAATAATAGAGAAAAAAAATTCATAATGTTCTCTTGAAAGAAAAAAGTATACCGTAAGGATATGTAAACCATAATCTTAATTTTGTAACTTATGAATATATATTTTGTGGGGGAGAATCTGAAATGGTATACAACAAAAAAATGTAATAGGAACTTCTGCGGGATTGAGAAACTGATTAATTTTTCATTTTCTTCCTTGTGCTTTTCTGTGTTTTCTCATTTTGCTATAATGAACACATTAATTTGTAGTGAGAAATATTTAAAAATACAAACGATTTTTTAAACCATACCACGGAAAAGCCTAGCTTCTTCACTCATTCTAAGAATATAAAAAAAGCAAGCTTTGCTTCAGAATGCAATGGGAAGTACTTCAACGTTCCTTCAGTGTTGCCAAGGTTTATTTAACAATATTTTCTCACCATATATTATACAAGAACAGAACTAAACAGATGGTCTACATCGAAAACTCAGCAATCTAGGAAAAGCTATCCTCACTCTACCTATTCATCATATACTACATTGTATATATCACATATACAATATGCATATGTGCATAAGTCCTTATTGCATTCTTAATACATGTCTAAATCTTCCATAGACCCCACATGTCAAAGTCAGCCTACAAGCCACACCCACATGTGTGTATGTGTATGTTTTCGAAATATGACATGACAGAAATACACTCATCACATGATCCTATTGACTTTAAAAGTTACGTTCTTGCATATTTGTACATTTTATACACACAAAAATATCTATATAACCTGGAATTTCCAAGGAACAAAGGCAAGGCTTGAATCTGACTGTATATTATGTATGCCAATGGTATCTTGGCATCAAATTAGTCTTCCAGAAGCAACATTTCCTTTATGTCACTTCCTTCCTGGGCCAATCAATAGCCCTTTCTTTCTTTCGGGATGAAATACAAATGGCTCAGCCTGGCATCCAAGGTTCATCCTGGGTCTCCAGGCTGCCTTGGCAATAGTTCCCAATATGAACCCTTAACTCCACTCAGGCCAGAGTCTATATTATAACTCAGCACAGAATGAACATTCCTTTCTCTGTTCCTTTGTTTGTGTTATTCTCCCTAATGGAAACATACTTCATCTTTTTATTCCCCCTACAAATTTTCCTATCCTTCAATACCAGGCCTAAGTCCATGTCCATATTACATTCTCATCCTCTGATTTCTCTTAATTCATTCTCTGAAAATTCTGCTTTACACTTTATCACACGTTACCTATAGATCTTAGGAAGCTATTTCTTAAGAATACAAGACACTCAAAAAGTTCATATTGAATTAAGCTCAAATGTCCAGTGGCATACATTTTTATAGAAATAAGGTTTAATATGTACCAAAAAATAGCTGAGTATATGATTTTAGTGACTTAATTATAAATAAATGGTGGTGCTGCCAGTTATTTTTTAAAGGTTTTTTTTTTTTTTTTTTTTTTTTTTTTTTTTTTAAATCTAGCCATAAAATTAGGTCAGCAAGATCTTCTACTTGAAAAGATTTTGTTGGGACTTGGTCTTTTTGTATGTATTTGCATGTAATAAAATGGCATTTCTTTAAAAATCGTATTTAATTCAGCCGTTTTGCTAATTAAGAGTAGACTTCTCCCCAATCAGAATAAAATCATAGACTCATCTAATTTTTTGAGCTCAAAGACACCTTAGAGATTATTTCCAGAATCCTAGAGTAACTGCCCAAGGACACATAGGTGGTTAGTCAAACGTGACTTTTCTTCTAATTCTTTAAGTCATTCTCTTTTATACTGTTTCTTGGGGTAAGCAGCATGGTACAAGGAAAATAACCTGCATTTGGAGACCGAAGCCCAGGATTCAAAGCCAAGCCCAGTTTTACTTGCTTCAAGCCTCTTTCCTCAATGAAAGAGTGGAAATCACAGAAAATGACCTCACAGAGTTGTTAATAGGTAGGTAATAGGTGATATGCAATATCTACGCACAGAGTTGATAATAGGTAGGTAATAAGTGATATGCAGTATCTATGCACAGCCACTTTAAACTGTAAACTTTGCATCCCCTGCCTAGCCTGCAATGGTGGTTTACACACCTGCATGCAAGAGATCCTCTCTGAACCAAGCCCTGTGGATTCCATCCCTGAATCTCTCTTCAGTGTATTCACCTCATCTCCAATGCCACAATCTTAGTCTAAACCACCATTTTCTTTATTTTCTTTCTTGTTACATAGTGAAAGCCTCTGAACTGGCTTATTCCCAATCACTCATCCTTTTCTCACACTGCAGCCAGAGTCCTCTTCTAAAAGCTCATACTTCAAGTAGCACTTTCCTGCTTTAAAACTCATCAATGCTTTCCCTCAATTTCCCCTTTGGACTAAATCCCATATTTTTGCAATGTCCCTAAAGGCCCTGCAGTGTTGGGCTTACTTCATTCCTCCAGACTTACCTTCTGTCACTTCCCTCTTTGGTCCTTGCACTTTTTCTATTTCTTCAGTTCCTGGATTATGTTAGTCGCTTTTATACCTTAAAGCCTTGGCAAGACTCCTCTTTGCTGTTAAAGCTCTCTCCACCCGCCTCTGCAAGTAGTTAACTCCTACTCATCATTTAAACTCCAATTACATGTTAATTCCTTAAGCAAAGCCTTTCTTAACTCCCCAGACTAAACTAAGTCTCCCTAAAATATAATCTCATAGTACCCTGAACTCTCCTTCTTTATGTATGATTACAACGGCAATTAATTTATAATCTTTTATGTGTCTATCTCCCTTGCTATAAGGTTTATGAATGTGTTCGCTTAAGGCTTAATATATATTTATGGAAAGAAGAAAGGACAAAAATAAACAACAAACAGAAGCATATTCGTTGATTTTATTGCATGTCTACCAACTTTCCTATATTCTGTACCTTGTATGTACCCTAGCTAGCTGAAACAACTAGCCATTCATCACACTACACATATTATACAAACAAAAATACTTTAAACCCACAGAATACCCACTCTTCGCCTTCCTCTTCATCACAAACCACATTATTGCCTAATGGGGAAGATAGGAAATTAAAATTTCAGTAACAAAACCATAGTTGTTACTAGGAGCAGTTTCAAGCCTGCATCTGATATGCCTGCACAGGTTTGGATCAGGTCAGTAGAATTGTCTTATCTCCGTTACTTGAGGCAGAAATCACCAGGCAGTTTCTTTCCATTCCTGTGTAGACAGAGGATTCCCACTGGAAAGCTGGCCTGGTCGTGTGGGCTGTCTGGACTCAACTGACCCAGCCAGAATCCCCCTGAGAATTTGTCAAAGACAGCTAATCTTGATTTTCCCCTAGCAGCTTACTGTTCTCTTCTTAGGAGATAGAATCACAAATTTCCCCTCCTGAGAGTAGCATATGCCTTCTAAGGCTGCCAGGTTGGAGGAAGGAGGGATCACAGAAGGTAGAAAAATAAGCCTCTCTTCCTGCCCACTCTTGGAAGTACACAATTGCCTTCTGAAAGAGAGAAAAGAGGGCAGGTCCCTGAATCAGGGAAGATGCTCGTATAAATTCGTCTTGTTTCCTCATCAAACACTTGGTCTTCATTCAATTTAAAAACTAAGTTGTACTGTTGGTTTAAATGTGCCCAATTCTACACTTGAAATAAGGCCCTATAAATGGTTCCTCAAGAGAAGACCTTAATATCATTGATATTCAATGGAAGGCAAATACTAATTATACATGTCAACAATGCCAGAATATTTTCTTGCATAACTTCTCATTTTTTCTGACTTTTTTCATACTAAAATAAGAAAGAATAAACATATAAGAAGAGAAGGTATGAAGGTTATTTCAGCAGCAGAGTTCTGGTCTGCTGACACCCTTAGTGAGATTCATTAATCTTGGAGATTCTCACTCTCATTTACTAAACAACAGTGATTCACACAGAGTTACACAGCCACAGTGGCAAAGTTAATTGGAATCTAGTTCCCCTAACATTTCTTCCTTCCTTCAGCAATTCCTCAATACTGCAAGCTAAAATATTAAGTGAGACTGTCATACGCTTATGAAAAAGGAAAAACAAACAAAGGGTCTTAGCATAGAATTGAAGGTGGACATCTTTTGTTTTGTGTTTTGGCTTTATCCCTTTGGGCAAAACAAGAAGGCAGAGGTAGTTTATGTAACCCCGTATCAATACTGGTATCTCCTTTTAGCATTAAATTAGCACTGGGAGCTCAATATGGCTCTTACCCAAGTCCAGAGGAAAAAAAAAAGAAAGAATGCAGAAAAAGAGAAAAAGACAGCTATGAACACTGGCAAATTCTGTTCAGTTAGTGGCATGTAGCCAGACAATCCCTTTTAATTTAACTCTTTATTTTATCTGGCAGAAGCAAATAATACATTTTCTTAAAGCTTTATAACTTTTAAAGCATGCATAATGGCACGTGACAGGCACTATTATCCCAATCCAGTAAATGAGGAAACTGAGACTCCCATAAGAATATTATCTATGTTTTATCAGGAATTATTAGTGAATTTAAGACCAGTATCTAAGTTGTCTAATGTATACCTCAGTGTTCCTTCCACATGACAATCTTCCCTAAGTGTCCAGACTAGCACTGCTTATGTTGGCAGCTTAGGTGCTTTTAAGTAAAGAAGATAGATAATACAAGAAAATCATGAGCTTTGAAGAGGTAATAGTACACAATGAAGATTCACTTAAGAAAATTATTTCCTTATTCCTCATTTCAAATATGCCAAGCAGGGTAGACAGGTATACAGTGGCAAAAATGTACTATGTAGGCAACTTTAATTTTAAAAGATCTGCATGGTACAAATACTGTTATGTGCTAGAAGACACTGTGGCTTCAGGATCTGACCCGAATTGTGTAAAAGGAGTCACAGTCTTCTGGGGTTGACAGTTATCAAATGAAATAAGAAAAATCCAAAGACTTCTCATCAATTGCTTTACTTCTAGGCTGCACTGTGCCTTTTTAATTAATAAACTGTACTAAATAACTTCCACAAAAATATTTATCTTTTTTAGTAGTCATGGTAATTTGAGCTGGGGGTTTATGTTATGAGTAATAACCATCACTGAAAGCTTGTGACAAAGTCTGTTCAACCATCAGTAAAAATCAAGAAGACCACACTCAGTAAAAGGTCTATATTTTTCAGAATGTTAATGTTAGTATTATTGTTGTTACTATTACTTTGAGAAAGGTTCTCACTCTTGTCAACCAGGCTAGAGTGCAATGGTGTGATAACAGTTCACTGCAGTCTCAATTACCCAGGCTCCTACCTCAGCCTCCCAAACAGCTAAGACTTCAGGCACACACAATCATGCCAGGCTAATTTTTTCTATTTTGTAGAAACAGGGTCTTTTCACATGGCCAAGGCTCATCTTGAACTCCTGAGCTCAAGCAATCCTTTTGCCTTGGCCTACCAAAGTGCTGGGATTATAGGCATGAGCTACCATGCCTGACCTAGTATTATTTTTAAGTAAGTAGGGTCAGACACTTCTTTGGAATGCAATTTTTGTTTGTTTGTTTTTGAGATGGAGTTTCACTCTTGTTGCCCAGGCTGGAGTACAGTGGCGCAATCTAGGCTCACTGCAACCTCCACCCTTTGGTTTCAAGTGATTCTCCTGCTTTCGCCTCCCAAGTAGCTGGGATTACAGGCGCCCGCCACCATGCCTGGCTAATTTTTGTATTTTTAGTAGAGACAGGGTTTCACCATATTGGTCATGCTGGTCTCGAACTCCTCACTTCATGATCTACCCACCTTGGCCTCTCAAAGTGCTGGGATTACAAATTTGAGCCACCATCCATGGCCTTTTTCTTTTTTTTTTCTTTAAGGAGCTAAGTTACAGGGAGTCTTCATAGTGTAGTCAATGTTCATTGAATCAGTTCTAGGTTACCAATGTTGCTGGAAACAATGGATATAACATGAAAAATCCTACCTAAAAGAAAACTAGACCTTATGGATAGTGCTTTAAGTCTTTTAAAATTACTTAGGTAAGTCAAATTAGAAACAGGCCAGGGACAGTGGCTGACACCTGTAATCCCAGTGCTTTCAGATGTAAAGTCCAGAGCATCACTTGAGGCCATGAATTCAACATCACCCTGGGCAGCATAATGAGATCCCATTTCTACTATATATATATATATATATATATATATATATATATATATATATATATATATATTTATTTATAAAATTAGCTGGGAATGGTGATGTATGCCAGTAGTCTAAGCTACTTGGAAAGCTGAGGTGAAAGGATCCTTTGAGCTTGGGAGCTTGAGGTTACAGAGAGCTATAATCACACCAGCCTGGGTGACAGAGACGGTATCTCTTGAAAAAAATCTTATAATTTCTTACTATTGCACTTACTTTTAAAACATGCATATTGAACTCAAAAATGTATTTCCTGAAGGGTATCATTTTTATTGTTTGACAGAAGAACCTGTCAAATACCTCTAGAGAGATTTCACCAACTTGTATTCACTGGAACTATTGGGAGGAGCCTGGAGAGTGACCCTGTGAGCAGTTTAGACAGAGCTCTTAAGGGAGGTCTCATAGTAGTTGGACAGAACATTTCCATCCTAGGCATTTCTACTGCTCCCTCACTAATCAGCTGCAGTACCCCTCCTCTCTGGGGTTGGGGTTGGGGGACAGCGTAACTACATTCTTCTCTTCTCCTGGCTGCTAAGCACCCTAAATATGGCTGCAGGCAGAAGCCAAGGCAACCTTCATGGTCAGATGAACCAGAAATGGGGATGGGATGGGCCTAGTAGAATTCATCTCTTCTACAGTCCCCAAAGGGCACCGGGCTAGTGCCATCCCAGATGCCAAAGAGAGGAAACAGAGCCAACCTCAGAGCAAAGCAGTGGCTGCTCTCTGGCTCCGGATCTGGAGCATGAGAAAGAAGAGACAGATGCCAGATGACAAGGAGACCTGGCCAGATCTAAGCCAATGGAGCAGGGCCTCAAAGTAAGCTGAGAACGAACGGGGAGTCCCAAGAAGAGTGTTTTTGTTTTGTTTGTGTGTGAGTGTGTGTGTGTTTGCTTTCTTTGCTTAATCAAAGTTACAGATAAATGTGATGATATTAGTACCATCATAAATATCTAAAAAACTTTCTTCTGGAAACCTCAGACCCTTTATCAACAGAGTTGCCATTAATAAAGACTACAGTTGCCAGAGTATCAAGGATAAAACCTGGCTGGGCCACTACCTATGTAACCTTCTCGCCATCTTGTCATTGCACAAAAGGCTACAAATTCTTCTACCAACATCACAAGGACATTGCATGGATGAATACACTCAACTATATCAAAATACTCTAGGATATTTGGAAAAAGAAGACCAGAAAAAAAAAAACTATAATTTTTATTCACATGTAAATATATCTTGACTAACATCTCTTTTATGATCTATTTCAAAAATAATTATCACATAATTCATGAAAAATATAACATAATTATTACTGAACCTCACAAATATATGTCCGACTTGCCTATGGTCACAAAATAATGACTTAGACTAAATAGCCTTTTTCTCACGAGGCCAGCCCAAATCATTCGGTAAATATCCCTCCACCTCAGCACAACATAGCCCCACATACTTACATTAAATTCTTGAACAAATGGAATCTAATTAAAAATGAACACCAAGAACAGCATTAATCTGTGAATCCACGAACATAATAATTAGAAACAGCAAAAGCAACTGTGCTGAAGAATAGAGATAGTAACCAAGGGATGGGGCCAATTCAAAAGGGCCACATACTCTGACACCGAGGAGTGCGTAGGTGTGCGTCCACTGTGCATACGTGCAAGGGAGAGGCGAGCATGCTGTCAGGAAGCCGGTTCAAGCCCTGCCATGATGATGGCAGAAGGAGGTAATGTGTATGACAATTGTTTGTGAGTGATCCCCATGTTTCTTAGCCTCATCTGGCTGCACTGCCGTCCTCGCTCCTATCCCATTACTCAATGCTACTGTTGCCTGGTCTGTGCCACACATGGGAGGATCCCAAAGCTTGAGAACTGAGGCCACGTCCCACAATATGCTAAACTCTCTTTAGCAAAACCTTGAAAACTGTTCTTTATAAGAAAAATATTCCCTGGAATGGAAAAGCTATCTACTTTGCCCAAATGAGACCAGAAAATTCAGAGTATTGTTAGTATAGTTTACTGTGGTATTACTGAAAAAGACTGTAGGGCTTTATTAATGTTTTAATAGAAGACCTCCTGAAATATAATTATCTGGTTTGGCATTCCATTAGAGCTTCCTCATTTTTTGGAGGCACCTCTCACTCCTGAGACCCCATGGCTGAGTAATGAGTATCCCATAGTTTTACTCAAACTTAAGAGAAGCATGTATTCATGACATCATTCTTAGCATTTTATCAGAAGAGCTAAACTCCTAGAGTTAAATGGAATAGGAAGGAAAGGGATTAACCTCTGCTGCTAGCATAGCACAGTCACCATGCTAATGGTCTCAGTATGAAAAAGCTGAATTGCAGCAATATCTGAAATCACAGAGGAAGTCCTGAGAGCTTTGGAAGAAAAAAAAGTGAAGAAATAAAATGTAAAAAGCCAAAGCTAGGTTGGGATTCTTTTTCATGCAGACATGCTTAGTAAAAGAATCATGCATTGCCAGAGCTCACAAATTAGATAGAAGAGGAATGGGTCAGTGAGTTCTGAGATGAGGAAGTTCTTAGAACCTGTAACTTGTAATTTGATTATGGTGAGTTTCAGCTGTTCCCCTAAGCATATTTTAAAATATAACTTCAACATAGTATTTATTCACTTGCGATGCTCCAACTAGTAAACAACGAGCGAGTCTATTCTCTTTTCATATAGCAAGAGGTCTTTACAGCTACACAAAATATCCCCCAGCAATGAAAAATGAAACCCACAAATGTAACATTAGCAACCAGCTGTCAGAAAAAAATCAGGAGGAGTGCCAGTCTGGTCATTTCATGCCAACTGTTCATGAGAGGAGTGTGTGTGTGCGTGTGCATATGTGTGTTTGTGTGTGTATACACTGTGTGTAAATGGAGAGACTCCTGTGTTCCGTAGCATGAGAAATGTGAGGGGTGCATGTCCTGATGAAGGCAGAATGCCCGAATATGAAGATGTAGTAGAACCGTCAGTGGTACAGCAATATAGCAGAGACTCTCCATGGCTAATTGTGCAAGGCTTCTGTCAATGGGCAGGAAGAGTGAGAAAAGAGGATTAAAAAGAGACAATATTTTTTATGTTGGAATTACTTCATGTATTATAGGTATGTTTAACATACGTGAGAGCTCTGGATGCCAGCTTGTAAGTGAAATGTACACATTATGTATGTATTTTCATTTTTAACCTTCATGAATTCATTTTACAACCTCCTCAAAATACAGAGACCTACAATTCCTACAAAGTAAACACCCAGCGCTAGCAATTTTGTCCTGCAAGCCTGAAATACATTGACCATTATGAGCCAGCACAGCTATTAACCCGTTAATTCTCATTCATTTTCTCTGTCTCCTCTCTCACTCTCTCTCTCTCTCTCTCTCTCTCTCTCTCTCTCTCTCTGTCTCTGTCTCGTCTCTCTCTCTCTCTCTCTCCTCTCTCTCTCTCTCTCTCCCACCCCCCATGTTCCCCCATCTCCCCCTCCCCCCACCAGATTCCCCATTCCCTTCCCTCCAGCATCCCTCCTCCATCTCGGGGCAGAAGAATCTGTTGGGGCTATTTGGCACAGAGATGCAAGTACCAGATGCCAAGCGGATACCTAGCCTCCTCCTAAACTTAATGCCAATTCCCTCCTGAAAGAGGAGGAATGCAGTGGTATCAGCACCGGGGACGCAGGGACAGCGAACGCCACCGCGGCGCTCGGAGTTTACGGAGAAGCAACCCCGGCTCCGTCGCCACCACCTCTCGCACCAGCCCCCACCCCAAGACACACACACACGGACACACACACGCACACACACACACACACACACACACGCACGCCCTGGTTTCGGGTTTCCCCACCAACACAACGTTGCAGCAAGTCTGCCCGCACGCTCCCGCGCGCCCCAGGACCCAGCCGGGGCGCGGAGCCGGCGGGGCAGGAGCGCACCGCAGGACTCGTCCACAAGCCCCGTTCCGTCCGCAACCCGAGCGCGTCTTACTCCACCGACCACCCCGGAGCCCGGTGGCGGGGAGGAGGGGGCGCGAGGGGGGTCAGGGAATCCGCCTCCTACCTTGCAGTGAGAAGAGGGACAGGAAAAAGCCCAGCACCCAGACGCTGTGCAGCCAGTAGGTCTTCATGTCTCCGCCGCGCTCGACGCTCCCTCGCGCGCTCCTGCTCTCGCCGCTTCCGCTCGCCCTCTCTCGAGTCCAACGCGCCGCTCGTTTCCCTCGGTTTCCCTCTGGGCTCTCCCGGCTCCGGCAGCCCGGACAGACGAGCCTCCTGCCGCACGACGGCCGTGTCCCAGAACAGCCTGCTCTCCTCGTCGGGAGCGCGAGCCAGGGGCCGGGAGGGACGCTCGCAGCCCGTGCCTGGTGTAAACACCCCGAGCCCCCTTGTCCCTCGAGCTCTCGCGCTTTCCTCCTTCCTCTCCTCCTCTCCCTCACTCCCCTGCAGCTTCAACTAAATGCGATGTACTTAAACAAGCGGCGCCTTATAGGACCGCGAGCCGAGCCGAAAGGGCCCCGCTGCCGCCATCTAGTGCGCACAGCCCGGCATCGCCGCGGCCCTGCTTCGCTCCTGTGTCTGTGCCAAGTCTACCCAACGCCGCCAAAGTCCCCTCTGCTCTCAGCACACACAGGTGAAGCTCCTGCCTCCCTAAATCCTTGATTTGACCTTGCTGTCCCGTAGGTTCCGCTTTTCTCCTTTTCACAAGGAAACTCTTGGAACATGCTAGCCGCACGTCTTCATCACCTCATGGCTGCTCCTCTCCCTCCCTTTGAAATCGCCGGTGCTTTACTAACAACTCTATGGAAAATTTTCTCCAAATGTCACCATGACCTCCACCAAAAAGTCCGATGGCCTTTCGAAGCCTCATCCTACTTGATTGTGATGCTGCACTTCACGGCGTGTGCCATTCCTTTTTATTTGATTTCAAAGTCAGTGGGTCAAAACAATTCTGGTGCTTCTGACCTTCCCTTCAAGAGCCCTCTGGGTTCCCCTGCTCTTCCTGATTATATCTTTTTTTTTTTTTTTTTTTAACGTTACTTGGAAATAAAAGGTCTATTACAGCTACTCCAGGATGGAAACCACCACTAACCTCATACTTAGCCCTCAGCTCAGACTTCCTAGCTGGGTACCAAGCATCTCAAACTGGGTGACTCAGGGCCAGGGCTGAGTTGGGTGGGTAGGCAGATGAGGCGGCTCTAAAGAGCACTGACTAGAAGTTAGGAAAGCTGGATTTCAGTTCTGTCACTGTGGCCTCCACTTGTTGGGAACCTTAACCAAGTTATTCAGTCTCTGAACTTCACTTTATTCATCCATGTATTTACATGATAATGAATACTGGTCCCTTCCAACTGCATGTAACACCTATGCCAGGTTTCTCCACCTTGGCACTACCGATGTATTGTACCAGATAATTCTTCAGGGTGTGGGGCTGTCTTGTGCACTATAGGATGTTTAGCAGCATCCCTATCTTCTATCCACCAGATGACAGTAGAACAACCCTCATCCCCCTCGTTATGACAACCAAAAACATCTCCAGGCATTGCCAAATACCCACTGGTGGGTAAAATTGCCCCAGTTGAGAAAGTCTTGTGTATACCAATGTTATTTCCTTCAGGAATTATTCCCCTTTTCCAAATTCCCTGTTTCACAGGCCTCAAGAACTCTTAGAAGTATATTTTTCTCTTCTCCAATTTCAGTTGGTCATCAGCCTTACCATGAGAATGTATAAATGAGTCTAAGATGTTTCTCTGTTTTTTGTTTTTTTTTTCAGTTTACTACTACCTTTTTCATAATGAACACGTATTGTGCATTATACTTTCTGAAATACTTTTAATTATCTGGTAATGCTGTGATATGTTCAAGGGTAATGTTGGCTCTTCTAGCATTAGTGGGAAATGCAGACAAGGACAAGTTAAGTGACTTTTTTTATGACATACGATAGGCCAGTGAAAGCAACATCAGCCGAGCTGAGGGAGATCTCCCAGCTCTAGCACCATTTGTGAGCCATTTCTCTAGCATACAGTCTTTATCTCCATACTCCTAGATTTCTAAGATAGCCACCTACCTGATCCCTTTTCTCCATTCACTGCTAATCTATTTTTTACATTACCACCAGGTTAATCTTTTTAACAGTTTCTTCAAGACTCTCACCTGCTTAGGAGTTACAGCTGCTCCTTATGGTCTTCTAGCGCCATTATTAGAACCACTTGAGGACTTTTGTTGATGCATTATCCCAGCCCAAACCAATTAGATCACATTTTTTGGGTTGCAGCCCTATCATCGGTAGTATTTTAAAGATGCCAGGCCATTCCAATCTACAACTAGGGCTTAAAAACACTAGCCTACCAGACTGAATTCAGATTCTTCATTTTTAAAATATAAGGTCCTCTGAAATTTCTTTTCTTACCTTTAACAATTCATTTTCTTTTACAATCCCAATGGAGACACTTTCTTCTAGATTACCCAATCTTCTTTTTTCACCCACGCACTTCCTTTATCTGCTGCTTGTTTGTCACGCCAAGACTGCTCCACTCCCAGAAGTCAATTTGCCAGTGGCCAGAGCATGGACTTTGAAGCTAGAACTAGGTGGATTCAAGTCTTACCATGCTTTAACAAAGGGAGAGATGTTGTGTAAGTCTCAAAGGACCTTTGTAAGTATGACTCATGAAGTACTCAATAAATAATGTCTAGTGGTATTGTTTTTCAAGGATCAACCTAGATTTCTTCAGTGTTAATGTAAGTCTTAGTAAGATTTCTCAAAATACAATCAATTTGAGAACTCAGATCTAATAGAATCACAGTGTACATGTTAAAATTCCAGATTATTTAGTCATACACACAACCTAGTCTATTAATATATTTCGATGTTGCAGTCTAGGAATCTGCATTTTACTAGTATATGTACATGATTCTTGTGCCCTCTAATGATTGAAAATCATTATCTAAGAACCACAAAGTGTTAAGAGTTGTGAGAAATTGTTTGCTTATCTAGTCCAGTTTCTCAGCCTCAGCACCACTGACATTTTGGGCCAGATAATTCTTTACTGTATGGGGCTGTCCTTTGTGTTGCAAGATGTTCAGCAGCATCCTTGAACTCTACCACCTAAATCCCCTTAGCAACTCCTCCCTTCTAGGTATGAAAAGTAAAAATATCTCTGGAAATCATTTATGTTGCCTGGGAAACTAATTTTCCCCACCCCAGCCACTCCATGGAGTACAACTTGCCTAGTCCAAACCCCATTGTAAGATAAGAAAACTGAGTTCCAAGGAAATCACATGACTTGCTAAATCAGGTAGTTTATGTCTGGACTTGCCAGAGCCATAAAATGTGTTGCATCAGCCTTTGTGATGCAACACATTTTATCATTCATTATGCTTAGAATGCCTTCCCACAATTTGTTAGAAACTCTTTCAAAATTGTTCTTGATGCCTACATTTGACATTTTCTTGCAACATATATTTACTGGCTCTAATATCTTTCTGTTTGTTTCTGTATTACTTTAAATAATCAATGTCTAATTAATTTATATGTCTGTGTCATGATTTTCCAAATTGATATGTAAACACTCCTGCCAATTACTGTGTATTCCTCACAGAGCCTAGCAGAGTGCTATGTGGGCAGACATTTCTTGAGTATAGCTAGCAGCTGAATAATTACTTGTGTGTGGTCAGGGGAGCTTACACATTCATATATCAATTGTCCAAATATCAAAGGTTTCGTAGATGTAATATAGGCTTAGAGCCTCTTTTCATAAATATTCATTTTTTCGGTGAATGAATGTATCTCATACTATTTCTGGCCACACCCTTCACTTTAGTTTAGGTACACTGTTTACAACATAGAAAAGTGGTTCTCAGGTTGGCGGGGTAAAGAACTTGTAGAAATTTCATAAATAGCGGACATTCTATTGAGGCTTTAATTTACATGTGGATGGGGCTACAGGTCAGTCTAATACCTTGCCAGAGTTCAGGAAATCTAAACTTGAAGACTTGTATGTGTGTGTTTGATTGGAAATTTTTGAATGCCAAACTTTGCCCATATTTTTTGAGGTTCAGTTTATGTATTCCTGTGGATGACATTTTTCTTAATATCACAGTAGAAGACAAGCCTGTACATATGGACATATTTGTATAAAGAGGTAGAAATTATGTAACTCTGAATCATCATTATTGTTCTAAAAAGCTAATTGGGTTACAAATTCACACATAACATACGAAAAATAAATCATAGAAATCCTTTCTAGCTTTTTACCTGAGGGCATTTTATTCCCCTCCCTGCAGCTGCCTTCCACTCCAACAAAATCTTAAAGTTTATAAAGCCTGTCAACTTCCATTGCTAATTCTCAGTGATGGGATTGTAATTTGCTCTGGGAAACTTCCCTGTATTACTGTTAAGTCATTTGCATTCTATAGAATGATTTGTGTTCTGATGAGTCCAGGAATTCCTAGAAGTCTCTCTTCTACCCTGCCCCCTCTTTCATTTGGATTCTCCTTTTCTGAATAGCAGAAGCAAAAAAAAAAAAAAAAAAAGAAAGAAAGAAAGAAAAAAAACCCTCGCATTGCAAGTACAATTAGATTTATGTCTGTAGAACTGCCTTTTGTCCAGAGACCCCTTAGGATGCTATACTGAGGCACTGAGCTGAAAGAGGAAAGATGATTTTTTTAACAGATGGATTGCCTATTTTTGCCTTTCCTACATTATATCTGTTTTTTCCCCATTTCTAAACTAGAGAGCTATCATCCTGTGGTGGTATACAGCTGTCATTCATTCCTGCCTGTATTATACTGTGACTACTTTTTAGGCAACTGAAGGTGATATGCACAATATCTCCCATAATAGACTCTGCAATCTGGCCTGTGGATTTCTTTTGACTGCCCCCGTGCCTGCCAGAGCAGTTTTCACAGATCTAGGAAATGGCTACATAATTTATATGGAATCGGAAAATGAAAAACAAGAATGCAGATTTGTGTGGGTTCCTGAAATAAAACAAGTCCAACTCCAGATTGAAAGGGCTAGAATAATTGTGCTCATCTAATAATAATAATATTTTGTGGTTATACAGCTACTTCACATGCATAGTCTCATTAATTTAGCAATGGAGACACTTTCAGAAGGTAGAAATTTATCTTCTTGCCTTTGAATTATTTTATCCTGGAAGTTTATAGCTAAAAAAGGAAACGCTGTAATTTGATGTGTCAAGAAACCAAGCAGTAGAGCTTCAAGTGAAAGAACTTCAGTGCTTCAAGGGACTTTAGATGAGGCACCGTGGTGTAGAAGAAAAAATACAGCTGTAACATTAGACGGATATGGGGTTTTCTACTCACCAATTGTGTGGCCCTGGGTAAATAACCTAACTTTTCTGAGCTCTAGTGCTTTCCCTAAAGTTAAGAGAATCTACTGACATAAGGTATATAAAGTTCCTAACATAGATTAAGTACTCAGTGAGGTTTGGTCATGCTTGTCTCAAATATTACCACCCATCCTCCAAGTTTCTCTAATCTCATTCCCTACCCCAGTTTTGCAAGAAGGACTAAGGCCTCTGAAACTCAACTAATGTATCCAAAGTCATACAGCTCAACAAAAATATAGAACTCTGCCTTTCTGATTGCTAACATAGTGCTGTACCTTAGTATACAACTAAAGGTAAGATTTTCCACCAACTCTGTTCCATAAAATAACACTTTCTCTCCCTTAGATATTATAATTTTTGAACTATTTACATAAACCTAAAGAAAAACTTCAGAATTTAAAATATGTAAAGATTGGTTAATTTTGATATTAGCCTGGGGTCATCTGAGTCAACACATTAAATCTTGGCCAAAAAAGGACTTTTCCTGAGGTAGGAGGTTTACAGGTGTCAGAAATCAGAAGCGATAATATTTCCTGCTGAACCAAAACAAATTTTTACCCTTAAAATATTCCCATTTGCAAATGAAAAGAAAATAAACTATTCTGTCTAAAGAAATTGCTTTTGCCATTAGGATGCAAATGGCCAAGCAAATTTGTTGCACAATAAATCTTTTGGGGCATTATATAGACATAGTCCTAGAATTTGTAAAGCCTAAGCTATAAAAGCAAATAACGAAAAAGAAGCAGCTATAAATTCCAAATCTAGATGACACCTTTGTATGTAAGGCTCAGGAGGGCAAAACACACTCTTAAGAACAAGGAATTACAGAACCGAAATAAGAATTAGGAGTGCTTCAGGTTTTTCCCCTCTTGCTTTTTCTGTTTCTCATGTACTTTTAGCAATAAATGAACTACCATGGCAGGACCTGACATTCTGCATCGAGCAATACGAATGTTAAGTTCCATTTCTTCTTCCTCAGTCCTGTGTTGATTCCAGCCCAAGATGAGAGCTTAAGAATGAACCAAACTTACAAGACAAGTTTTTGGCTGTTAACCATGTCCCAAAGACTACAAAGGGAAAATGTGAATTCAGAATAGACGAAAAAATTGATCGTGCAGAAGCTTGGGATCATGAAGCCTGAGCACCCTCCACTGTAGGTTCAAAAGTCGCAGTAACAAGCTTCAAAAGATCTTCCTTACACCATAAAGAGACTGCACACCTTTTTCAACTTTATCTCCCACTACGCTTTCACAGGTACCTCATCCCCTGGTAGCCAAATTATTCATTAATCCCTCAATCAATCTCGAGCTTTTTAAAAATTTTGCTCAAGGCACTCACCTGTCTCTCTATTTGTTTCCTTCACTCTATTTCCACCTATCAGAATCCTTTCTACCTTACATTCCAAGAGCACCTTAAATACATTCATGAAGCAAGAGTTTGTTTGCTGTATTCACTACCATGTCCTTGGGAGTAAGTATTGTTCCTGGTACTTAACAGGTACTTCTAAATATATCTGTTGAATAAAAAATGTCTTTCATCTTCCTTTGTGGACATGAACACCTGTTATGCTTTGTACAACTCAGGCGGTGAGTCCTTGACTATAGTTGCATGTATGGATAACATCTTTCCTATTCAATTCCAAGTTCACTGAAGGCAATGACCAGGCCACTGAACATAGCGACTGCATCCTTATGTATTACTTTAAGCATGTAGTCACAATAAAATGAATAAATTAATACATGAAAGATGAACTCAACCTGAGGTTTTGGGAGGACCATCTTAACTATCTAAACCAGAAATAAGTGCTATGTAAAACTGAACAAATTCAAGAGCAAATGAAAAGTAGAAGTCCTATATCTAGTCACCTGAGAGTAAGTCAGTGTTTAAAAGCCTATGAAAGAGGGTCATTATTTTTCTAAAAATACGTACATACCATCAACACTTTATTTTAACTTAAAGCTTACAGATGGACATGTATGTACTACCTTCTGCTGTAAGCCCAAGGTAATTTCTTTGGATAGGCCCATTATTTAAACGCATAGTCAAAAAATACTTAAAATAACTGTGAAAAATCTGTGAATGGGATTTTTCAGATTTTACAACTTACATTGATTCTTTTACAATTGTCTCACCTCCCACCAAATTTAGCAGCATATTTTACAGCTCACCATTAACAAATATTTTCAAAGTATTCAACATAGTTTTTATTAAAATGCCTTTTTCTTTTTTTCTCATTATTTGTTTTGAATTGTAATTTGTTGAAATATATAATTACAATAGAATGTAAAGCTGACATAAGTATGTTTGGAAAAATACTCAACACCTAATAAATATATAATTTAGCTGATGAGAGAAGAACATGGAATGCTGATGAGGTCTACTGATCAGTGGGCCTCAGTCAGACTAGATGGAACAGAGTGATGTCTAATTTGTCAACTGGCCAAAAGATCTCCTGTAATACAAATAAATCGAGAGATAATTGCCATTGTATATCTTTAATCTCAAAATGCTTAAAGAACATTGATGTCTCAGAATAAATAATGTTTATAATAACATAAAAGGAATCCATGTACAGGCCTCAGATGTATTCCCAAACATACATTCTGTTTGTACATGTACTCCAAAGCATGTATTTTGTTAATAACTAGTTACCTATATTTACTCATTTATAAAATATACCTAAGCTTACTGTTATCATATAAATAATTCTTGTTATCTCTATCACATACATATTTATTACATTTTTATTATTTTAGGAATGAAAGAGGTCTATGGATAATTCAAGACAACAGTCATTGATCATGCATCATAGACAGAGAAGGGAGTAAGAAAAAATTATGATACATGCATGAGAAATAGAGATAGGTGACATAGGGGTTTATGATTTAGTAAAAGGAACAAAATACACTAAATAACAATAATATAAGAAGAGAGAAAACATAATTATATCTGTTTAGACTAAAAAAAATACATCTACAAATAAAATCCCAGCACATCCTATATTCCTTGGCCAGGAGTTCTGGTCGATCCACCATAGGTCTGCATATAACACATCCACAACACCAGGCACTGTTTGTAATAAGGATTCCCATTCTTGTCTTTTTGGCAAGGACTCTCTGGTATACATTATTGCTAGACAGCCAAGATTTCTCTGGGCACTTTTTTAAAAAAAATTATACTTTAAGTTCTGGGAAACATGTGCGGAACATGCAGGATTGTTACATAGGTATACATGTACCATGGTGGTTTGCTGCACCCATCAGCCCATTATCCACATTAGGTATTTCTCCTAATCTTATTCCTCCCCTAGCCCCCTAACCCCCAACAGGCCCCAGTATGTGATGTGCCCCTCCCTGTATCCATGTGTTTTCACTGTTCAACTCCCGCTTAAGAGTGAGAACATGCAGTGTTTGGTTTTCTGTTCTGGTGTTAGTTTGCTGAGAATGATTGTTTCCAGCTTTATCCATGTCCCTGCAAAGGACATGAACTCATCCTTTTTATGGCTTTATAGTATTCTATGGTGTATATGTGCCACATTTTCTTTATTCAGTCTATCACTGATAGGCATTTGGGTTGGTTCCAAGTATTTGCTATTGTGAATAGTGCTGCAATAAACACACGTGTGCATGTGTCTTTACAGCAGAATTATTTATAATCCTTTGGGTATACACCTAGTAATGGGATTGCTGGATCAATTGGTATTTCTGGTTCTAGATCCTTGAGGAATCACCACACTGTCTTCCACAATGGTTGAACTAATTTACACTCCCTACAACAGTGTAAAAGTGTTTTATTTCTCCACATCCTCTCCAGCATTTGTTGTTTCCTGACTCTTTAATAATTGCAATTCTAACTGGGGTAAGATGGTATTTCCTTATGGTTTTGATTCATATTTTGGTAATGACCACTGATGATGAGCTTTTTTTCATATGTTTGTTGGCCACATAAATGTCTTCTTTTGAGAAGTGTCTGTTCATTTATTTCACCAACTTTTTAATGGGGTGGGATGTTTGGTTTTTCTTGTAAATTTGTTACTTGTAGATTCTGGATATTAGCCCTTTGTCAGATGGATAGATTACAAAAATTTTCTCACATTCTGTAAGTTGCCTATTCACACTGATGATAGTTTCTTTTGCTTACAGAAGCTCTTTAGTTTAATTAGATCCCATTTGTCCATTCTGGCTTCTGTTATACCATGCTTTTGGTGTTTTAGTCATGAAGTCTTTGCCCATGCCTATGTACTCATTGGTATTGCCTAGGTTTTCTTCTAGAGTTTTTGTAGTTTTAGGTCTTATGTTTAAGTCTTTAATCTATCTTGAGTTAATTTTTGTATAAGGTGTAAGGAAGGGGTCCAGTTTCAATTTTCTGCATATGGCTAGCCAGTTTTCCCAACACCATTTATTAAATAGGAAAACCTTTCCCCATTGCTTGTTTTTGTCAGGTTTGTCAAAGTTCAGATGGTTGTAGATGTGTGGTGTTAATTATCAGGCCTCTGTTCTGTTCCCTTGGTCTATATATCTGTTTCGGCACCAGACTATGCTGTTTTGATTACTGTAGCCTTGTAATATAATTTGAGGTCAGATGGAGTGATGGCTCTAGCTTTGTTCTTTTTGCTAAGGATTATCTTGGCCATATGGCTGGGTTTTTTTTTTTTTTTTTTTTTTTTTTTTTTTTTTTTTTTTTTTTTTTGGTTTCATATGAAATTTAAAGTAGTTTTTTTTTTCTAATTCTGTGAAGCAAGTCAATGGTAGCTTGATGGGGATAGCATAAAATCTATACATTTCTTTGGGCAGTATGGCCATCTTTACAATATTGATGCTTTCTGTCATGAGCATGGAATGTTTTTCCATCTGTTTGCATTCTCTCTTATTTCCTTGAGCACTGGTTTGTAGTTTTCCTTGAAGAGGTCCTTCACATGCCTTGTAAGTTGTATTCCTAGGTATTTTATTCTCTTTGTAGTAATTGTGAATGGGAGTTCACTCATGATCTGGCACTCTATTTGCCTATTATTGGTGTATAGGAATGCTTTTTTATCTTTGCACGTTGATTTTGTATCCTGAGACTTTGCTGAAGTTGCTTATCAGCTTAAGGAGATTTGGGGCTGAGATGATGGCGTTTTCTAAACATACAATCATGTCATCTACAAACCACAACAATTTGACTTCCTCTCTTCCTATTCGAATACCCTTTATTTCTTTCTCTTGCCTGATTGCCCTGGCCAGAACTTACAATACTATGTTGAATAAGAGTGAGGAGAGAGGGCATCCTTGTCTTGTGCCGGTTTTCAGAGGGAATGCTTCGTGCTTTTGCCCATTCAGTATGATACTGGCTGTGGATTTGTCATAAATAGCTTTTATTATTTTCAGGTATGTTCCATCAATACCTAGTTTATTGAGAGTTTTTAACATGAAAGCATGTTGAATTTTATCAAAGGCCTTTTCTATTGAGATAATCATGTGGTTTTCGTCATTGGTTCTGTTTATGTGATGGATTACATTTATTGATTTGCATATGTTGAACCAGCCTTGCATCCCAGGGATGAAGGTGACTTGATTGTGGTGGATATGCTTTTTGATGTGCTGCTGGATTTGGTTCACCAGATTTTATTGAAGATTTTTGCACTGATGTTCATCAGGGTTATTGGTCTGAAAGTTTCTTTTTTTCTTGTGTCTCTTCCAGGTTTGGGTATCAGGATGATGCTGGCCTCATAAAATGAGTTAGGGAGGACTTCCTCTTTTTCTATTGTTTGAAATAGTTTTAGAAGGAATGGTCCCAGCTCCGATTTGTACCTCTGGTAGAATTTGGCTGTGAATCCATGTGGTCCTGGGCCTTTTTAGTTGGTAGACTGTGAATTACTGCCTCAATTTCAGAACTTGTTATTGGTCTATTCAGGGATTTGTTTTCTTCCTGGTTTAGTCTTGGGAGGGTGTATTGTGTCCAGGAATTTATCCATTTCATCTAGATTTTCTAGTTTATTTGTGTAGAGGTGTTTATAATGTTCTCTAATGGTAGTTTGTATTTCTGTGGGATCAGTGGTGATATCCCCTTTATTATATTTTACTGTGTCCATTTGATTCTTCTCTCTTTTCTTCTTCAATAATCTGGCTAGTGGTCTATCTATTTTGTAAATATTTTTTTTAAAAAACCACCTCCTGGATTCACTGATTTTTAAAAGAGTTTTTCGTTTCTCTATCTCCTTCAGTTCTGTTTTGATCTTAGTTATTTCTTGTCTTCTGCCGGCTTTTGAATTTGTTTACTCTTGCTTCCCTAGTTCTCTTAATTGTGATGTTAGGGTGTCGATTTTAGACCTTTCCCACTTTCTCCTGTGGGGATTTAGTGCTATAAATTTTCCTCTAAATACTGCTTTAGTTGTGTTCTCTGGGCACTTTTAGAGCAGGGCAGACACAGGCATTGGCATCTTTAATTATGCTGAATGCCTCAAGTGCACCATTGTTATCAGTGACTTGCTGGTGGAATGAGTAAGTCACACATTCATATGTCTTTCCATGTACATAACTATACCTTTTCATGTATTGTGTATGCATACACATCTGTGTGTTTGGGGTTATAGTGAAGTGTGATAATTGCATTTTTCCTTGAGAAATCATCATTTATCAGTCTGGAACTATTTTTAAGGTCAAGGACTACTGAATGTCCAAATAAGAGATTTCTCATGAATGGACACCATAGTCTATCAAGAGCCTGATGAGTGTTTACACCTGGCCAGGTTCAGATACACTGAGCAAATTGGATTCAGATCCCTTGTTCACCTGTTACTTGGTTACCAGCATATCCTATCCAATTCTGTTCTCTGAACTTTGTGTAGCAATATCTTCCAAGTTTTTGGTTTAGAACCATCATTATTTTCCTGATCCATTTCACCAGAATTCTATCGGTCTCCTCTTCCCCACCCTTAGGTTCTTCACTATTCTCTTGTTAAATAGCTTCCTCTGGCTCTTGTTCACTCTCTTTGCTGATTCTTGTGTGTGTATAGGAGTGTGGTCACTAATAATTTGAAGCCAATTTTATTTTAAATACATATGTCATACAGAATGATTCAATTCTTCATTTGTTCTCCTTTGGTATTCTTTATCTGTTCTTTATCTGTTTAAAATGGTTTATTTTCCATACATGTACATATTTCTTTCTAGTTTAGTTTTTTTTCTTTCCATTAAAGAATGCCAAAAACATGACATATTAGAACATACTGACATATAACAGCTTATAGGGAAAGAAGATGCCACATGACAGAGTTGTTATCCTGCCCCAGACTTTTTTCTCGTCACTGTAGATCAATCATTCAAAGCCAAGCATACAACCATAAATTATTTTTCTTACTTCTAACTACACTTATAATGACTCTTTCTTCTTGCCAATTCATATTATCTACATCATTAATTGTCTCATAATCATATATTGCCTCACACTATTTTTTGTTATAATACATTATTTTCATTTAAATTTTTTATTACTTAAGACATCTCAAATTATGTATCTAATATCACTCTAGCTGTAATTGACAGAAACACAAACAAGTTATACTTTGCCCCACTATGTTCTTTTGCTGTTATTTTTCATGTGGATAAAACACTTTTATCCCTATCTGGACTAAAATTTCCATTATGAACAAAAGTTAAGCACTGTATATAACATTTCCATAGTGATTTGGCATACTGTTATTCCTGAACAAGTTCTTACCTTAATAAAGTACTTATGAAATAAAGAAACCATGGAAGGAGACCAGGGAACATGAAAGGACAAATAATACAGATAGGAATCACAAAGTTTAGTGCCCTGGTCTATAAAATGAGCTAACTATACTCTCACATGCCAAATTCACAGAGTGGGCCAAGAGTCAAGTGAGTTATTTAACTATAAATATTCGAATTACTTCTACACCTTCAAAAGTTTCTTTTATTATCACTCACTTTCATAGTTCAGAGTTTCTCTACCTATCACCTATAAATATTAATGTTTTTCTTACTTTTATTAATCATATATGTTATGCCTTATAATAGTCAAGAGATACAATATTATCCTTATTAGATAGTTTAAAAATGTTGTAAACAATAACAATTACTAAAGTAATGAACTCCCAGTGGGTCTGGGACCTCAAATTGGTAATACATGTTTATTAACACTTAAAGTTATTGTTATTTTATTTCTCATTTTTAACAATATTAATGGTAATAAGCCAAATTACTGGTTCAAGAAGCCAATTTTATTCATTCTATTGGTTCTCATTGGTTTTTAATTTTTTTTCTAGGATGATCAATTTTTTTTTAAGTGCTAAGTAAATGACTAAGAGGCAAGAAAGTACCGTAAAGTCCAATCCTATTTCAAGTACCTGTAACGTGTTGTTGAGAGGTCTTCTTTCTTACACTCCTCATTGCAAAACTGCAAACCAATTGTGAGGCTGTGTTCATTGAAATGCTACTGGACCAATACACAGAGAAGCATATAAGATAGTAAGCATTTAAAAACTATTTTCTCAACATTACAGGTTAGCTTCACTTTTTTTTTTTTTTTTAATTGCATTTTAGGTTTTGGGGTATATGTGATGAACATGCAAGATTGTTGCATAGTTACACACATGGCAGTGTGCTTTGCTGCCTTCCGTCCCCTCACCTGTAAACTAGACACATTTTTGTATTTATTAGAAAATCATGAGCAAACGTTTGTCAACGAAGATTTAGAGAGCTGTGACCCCTCCTTTATTAATTTTACTTCAAATTCAGAAAACCTCATGCTTTGTCTTTTTGATAAAAATCATTATAGGGACATACATGATCAGATGAATTCAAGTAAAATGGCAAAAAATTTCAGCATTCAGGAGAAATTGAAGAGGACTATATGTCTAATTGAAGAAAAGTTTTAAATAGGAAAATGTTTACTTCGTAAGATAACCTGTTGCTTTTTGCTAGGTTAAAACTTCCTTTTAATAATCCATGCACACAGCATGACCAAACTTGGCATAAAAGTGCAAGATAATTATGATTCTATGGCTGTCCACTTCTACATTAATAACATTCAGTCAGGGTCTTCTGAAGGGATCCTGGTTAAGGAAAAGAAGTTGGTCATGATAAAGAGTAAACATGAATTAAATGGCTCCCCCACAGAGTGTAGAAACTAGTGGCATTAGTTATCCAAATTTTGTCATCCAATCTACCCCAACAGTTTCAGAAGACAATGCAGGAAAAATAATAATGTAAGGCCTAGGCAAGGAGGTGTAATACACAAATACAGGTCAGACAAGTAACTAACTTGAAAGTAGCTTATCTAAATTAGCATTTTTAAGCACATTCTTTTATTAGACTAAAATGCTCAGTCTTGCTCTCAAGGAGGCTATAGCAACCTTAGAAGAGAGGAAGTGAGATGCAGACCATTTTTAGAGTGTTCATTAATGCCACATCTCTTTTTGCTTAATTCATTCTCCAGTGTTTATTTATATCTGTGGCAAGGATGCAGGTCAAGAAGCTATTTATATGGTTGTATAAGAACCAGCTATTTAAACATATCTCACTCCCACTTAATCAAAATGCCTTAGTAGAGTTGGAATTCAAGGATAGTTTTGAAGGAGAGAAGAAAGACGATTTAACTGAATCATTCCAATAGCTGAAATAGACTACTTTGCCATCTGTTCTTAACTGAAGGTATCAAGCTTAAGTTGGCATGAATGGCTACAATTGTGGATATGAGTACACTAGAGAGTCATGCTACTATGGAAACGATATCCTTGAGCTTACATTTCACCTTGTAGAGATCTTGGCACACAGAGTGATCACCTAAAGCAAGAAAATAAGGCGAGGACACTGTCTAATAACATTTAATTGCTTCAAAGGGAAGTCACTAATTGTGAGGGCAGATTTTTGGCACATACTCCGATGTAAAAAGGAAGTCATTGTACACATAAATGCATCCAAGTAAGGATTTAGTACTCTGCTATTGCAGAAAGGAGTTTTGTGAAATATGTATTCCAGTCACTTGCCTTCTTCCTAGAAATAAACTCTGAGCAGATCAAAAAGAAAGCTAATCTATTATCAGAATTTTTTTTTGAAATTCATCTAGGACCAACTATATAAAAAATTACAGAATGTGTTTCTTCACATTGGAGGCAAGAAAATTCAACATGAACATGATTAAGCTCAAGGCTAAGTCTGAAAGAGATATAGAACCTTCACAGTAGGTTCCCTGACCTCTAAATGTGAAAGTTGGATTGTTACAGAAAATATTTCAGCTGTTCTTCACTATGGTAGAGACAGACAGAAAGAGAGACAGAAAATATTAATATAATTTTTCTTAGTAATTTTAGTTAAAAATATGTTCTTAAAATTTTACATTGAATAAATATAAAACTGGAAAATATTGAGTAATCATGCATAAGATTCTTCCAAAGACCTGACTGTCAAGTACAACACTCATGCCATTTTGTTATTTTTGTCTCTCTCTCTCTTTTAACCCTTTGAATATATTTAAGCAGCATCATTTTGTATTTCTGAGGATTTGATGCACTTTTAATTCAATCTTGAAGAGAATTTGTACTCAGAAGGGAACACTGAGTCCAGATGCAGGACATTTAAATTACCCTCACCCTTGTAAACCATACCTTACCAGATTCTGTTTATAGCACTGGAAACTATCACAACCAGAAGGGGATCCCAGAGATTATCATTTCAAATTGCCTCATTTTATAAATGAAGAAATCAATCTCCAATGAAGTATAGCAGACATGGCTCTTCCTCATGCTTCTCCCTCCAGAAAAGACACCCACGTCCAGGTTGGAAGGGAGAATTACATGTGTTCAGGACTGTTGAATGGCAGACTTCCAGAGGGGACAGGTGCACTAATAGGGGGAGAAGGGAGCCCACACTGGAAGGTATCCCAAACTTAAGAGCTCCTATAGTTCCATTTCTTAGCCCAACATGGGAAACTTCCCATTATCTCCTACAGCAATGCCCGCAATGTTGCATTCTTCTCATTAATCCTTTTTTTCATGTAATTTGCAATTCTTTTATCTTCTTCCTCTTACCCAAACTCTGTCTTAGCTAGTTTCTTGGAAAGGTTAGGCCCAACTGGAAACCTCTAAACCCTTCTTTTTGTATCCCTTTGTTTAATCTTTGGTGTAGGATGAGAGAGAAAAAAATGGCATGACATTCTTAGAGTAAAGAAGGAGGGAGGAAAAACACAGGAAAAATCAGATATTTGAAATGTAAGCCTGCCAGAAGATTCTATTTGACCCTACAACAGAAGGCAACAGTGGGAAAGGATTAACTGGAGCACTTGGGTTAATTACTTTTACAGATGAGGAAACTGAGGCTTAGAAATGTCAAGTTATTTGTGTTTGTGCATGATTATCAAAGAAGGTAGTTCTGGATTCAAGAAAAGAATCCAGATTGCCAGGGCATTTGACATCTAATGTTAAGGCTCTGAGTACCTCAGTGACATGCTGTGTCACTTGCTTATGAAATAATGTGATCTGAAATGCTAATTATATTTGGGAGCATTCTTGTGTAGAAGTTCTCAGAGCTCTGAAATGCTCAGAGCCATGTGAGGACCAAACCACCACACTTTCCTACAGAATATGTGGCTTTTCTTTATATTTGGCCAAAGACTTGCATTTCCTCATCTTTCGGCATATCCATCTGTATATTTGCCTGCTTTTGGAAAACATGTCTTATATAACGTAATAGTACACATGAGTTTGCTGAATACCAGTGTCTACTGGGGAGCTGCAATGCAAATACAAATAAGAATCACCTGTGAACCTATAGACCACAGTCCAGCCAAAGAACATGTCCAAAATGGACAAAGGAATAGAGAGATTTCAGAGATAAGTACTGGAAGTAGGCAAAATTACATTTACCCTTCTTCTCAGCAATACCTGTTGACCTCTCATGTTGATTTTATTCTTATTACAGTAAAATTACGCATATAACAAACTGTGTGATCATTATAGTTGAGTTAAGGTGTCTTTGACCATACCACTGTCCTCATTCTCAAAAGATCATTTTGTAGTTGTCAGTTGCTCTGAGATATATTAAAGACCTGTTTACAGTGTTCCCCAAACCTAACTCCAGTAGACTCCCTCACTCAGAATACGATGTTCTTATTTTTCACAGCTTCAGTTTAGAATGTACTTTCAAAAAGTCATTTCCAAGGTCTCTTGGTCACAACCTCTCCCTTGTGGATTATTGCGATAGCTTCCTGAACACTTTTTTTCTACTACGGCCCCCAGCAGCTATTTTCTGCACAGTAGCCAGCGTGATCCTTTTAAAACATTAATCTGATCATGTTACACCCTTGCTGGAAGCACTGTAATGACTTTCCATCACTTCAGTATAAAATCAAAGTCCTCCACCTGATCTGGTTCTCTCTTACCTCTCTGACCTTCTTTCTTCACACGCTTCCTGCTTCTCTGAGCATGTGCTTGCCTTGGGGTCTTTTCTGATAGGGCTTCTCTGTAGGAAATGCTCTTCCCTGGAGAACCTCATGGCTTGCTCCTTCAACTGTGTGTAGTGTGTGCTCACCTATTACTAAATCACAGAGATCTGTTCTCAATACCTTATTAGAAATAGCAACACTCTACTCTTGCCCTTTATTATTTTCTCTGCTTTTTTAAATTTTTTTCTAAGCCAATGTCTTTCTAATGTTATATTATGTATCCGTTTTCTTGGTTACTCTCTCAAACTTCCTGCTCCATAAGGGCAAATACTTTTTCTGTTGGCCCACAAATATTTGTAAAATGGCTGGATAAAGTATATTGTTTCTTCTGAGGCAGCATAGACCATTTTATGAATATGTGCATTTGTTATCTCTTACTTACTTTGAACCAGTGTATTTGTGATAGATTTTAAGGAAAGTGGTTTGGAACATTTAATAATGTGACAAATTTAATTTATTTTATAAACATAAGTAGATTTTTAAAAAATCAATTTGGTAGTTGAAACTTTTTATGTCCCAATATGTTTTACTGAATAGGATTTTTAAAAAGGCGAAGTTAAGGGAGATACACTGAAAATACAAATTAAGTTACTACTTAAATTTACCAAAATGTACTCCTTGGAAGGGTCATATAACCATCCATCAAATGTGTTCTGATGGTAAAAATAAAAATAAAAAAATTGAGAAACTCTTTTTGAAACGAGTGATTCCTTGACTTTATGGTTGGTATGAATATTGATATAAGGACTCTTTAAATCCACAGGCCATTCAAAATTCCTAGTTCATAAATACAGAAAAAACTGTACTTAACATTTCTAGAAGTCACACTTTCTTTAAATAACATAATCTATGAAAATCACTGAATATTATTCTTAACACATAGTAGGTATACACAAATGTTATTTCTCCTTCCCCTACTGTTACTATGATTTTCTCAGCTGTGATAGAGATAAAAGAAATGTTAGCAAGTTATGGCTGGGCATGGAGGCTCAGGCCTGTAATCCTAGTACTTTGGGAGGCTGAGGCAAGAGGAACATTTGAGGTCAGGATTTTAAGACCAGCCTAGGCAGCATAGAAAGACCCTATCTCTACAAAAAATAAAAATAAAAAAGGCCAGGCATGGTGACATATAGCTATAGTCTTAGCTACTCAGAAGGCTGAGGCAGGGGGATCATGTGAGCCTAGGGGTCCAAGGCTGCAGTGAGCAATGATTGCACTACTGTACCACAATCTGGGCAACAGAGTGAGACCCTGTCTCTCAAACAACCAAACAAAAACAACAGAAATGTTAGTACATTGTAAGTATTTGACATCTACCCTCCTCCTTGTTTCTTCATTATGCCAGATAAGATCTTCCTTTATTGGAAAGAATGCAAGTAAGTATATAGTAGAAAAAAATATTAAGAAAGCAACATGTTATCTACATAATTAACTGGACATAGTAATAAAGGCAAAAGTACAGCAGGAATAAGGAGGACATAAATGAATTTCTAGAGGCTGAATGAAAGGAGATATTTACAGAGTTGGGAGATAAAGAGATGGCATTTGGGAAAATGAGGGAATAGACAATTGGCAGACAAATGAAATAAATAGCAAGAAATTGAAGCCGGGCGCGGTGGCTCAAGCCTGTAATCCCAGCACTTTGGGAGGCTGAGGCGGGTGGATCACAAGGTCAAGAGATCGAGACCATCCTGGTCAACATGGTGAAACCCCGTCTCTACTAAAAATACAAAAAATTAGCTGGGCATGGTGGCGCGTGCCTGTAATCCCAGCTACTCAGGAGGCTGAGGCAGGAGAATTGCCTGAACCCAGTAGGCGGAGGTTGCGGTGAGCCGAGATTGCGCCATTGCACTCCAGCCTGGGTAACAAGAGCGAAACTCCGTCTCAAAAAAAAAAAAAAAAAAAAAAAAAAAAGAAATTGAAATAAATAGCAAGAAATTGAAAAAAAAAAATGGCAAAAATCCGAGAAGCACTGTAATTGTAATACCATTTGTGAAATTTTTAAGAAAGATTATAGCCAGAATTCAAAATGCTTAAAGTTTTTTTTTTTTTTTTTGGTCAAATTCTATTTTTTTGTTTGTTTTAATATAATTCTTTGGTGGGGTGGGGGTGGGGATGGCTAGCTTATCTCTCTCTGACCGCTTCTTGTGAGAAATTAAAAATTCCTTAAGTTCCTAGAATTTCTAGATGGTTCCTGAGTGGACAATACAAAGCTGAATTTGGAAAGATTTCTGCAATTATCCTACATAAATCCCACTCAAACAAGAAAGAAAAAACTTTGTAAAGAGAAAAAGGTATTATAAAAACATAGCTTTATACTCTTTGTACAAAAATGTGTGTAGTATCTAACCATTCAATCCAACATCCAATAAATAAGATGCCAGAGTAACTAATATGATCCATGCAATAAAGCAGGCAGTGAGGAAAGAAAACAGTGTTCAGACTCTGTATATAGAGAGTGAAGGGAGGGTTTGTTTTTTAAGAGGCCACAGAATGAAAGGAAATACACATGAAAGTTTTGACCTAGAAAGCCTAGGAATGTAGAATTTATAAATTTTTGTTGAAGCTGAGGTCTGTCTGCTAACATTTTTTGGAAGACCCTATTAAATGATTACATTGCTGTGATGAGTTTTTCTTAAATGAGTCTCTGTTCAGGCTGGCTTTCAGGCAAGATAGAACTTCCCTAACTTTATGCATGTTACAAATAAATAGCATTATTTTACGTTTTCTTTATTATCCACTTTGGAATGAATTTGTTTGAGGTAAGTCTTTGGAGGGTCAAGTTTACTCCTTTATCCACAGAACCTATGACAATATCTAGTGTAAAATTCATGTTTATGAATTAACTAATAGGTGATTAAGTTAACAAACTAATTTTTAAATAGGGGATATTGTGCCAATTGGTGGCTATTGTCCATATTGAGAGGACTCATTTATTTTGGACACTTAGAAGTATAGATGTAGAAGATTTTTATTTAATATTCTGATGAGAGGGCATACATTGGAAAGGAATCAGGAATTATGAATGATGTTCATGTCAAAGAGTGGTCAGCAAAGTAGCTATTCATATATTTATTAGAAATTTGGTTTCTCGCCATTTTATTTCCACCCAGCCACTAGTGGAAACGATACTTATAAATATTTTATTGAATAGCTTTCATTTTAACATAAGTAGTAAGTAGAAGAGCAGATGCTTCTGCGTCTATGGGAGTGCCTTTGTGAGGAAGCCAAATGCCAGGCTGCTTTGGCGAGAACTTTAATATTGGCTAGGTCTCTGGATCAACTGTCCTCATCAAGATTTATTATATTTTTCAAATTATCATATAACAACTTTTAAATATTTTATTAACTAGTTTGAAGAAAGCCCATTTGCTTCAAATTCTCAACTGAAAACAGCATAATTTGGGGATTATTACTATGCAGTCCGTGTTCTGAACATGACTGTGCTGTGCATCGTGTCTTCAGTGTTACTTCTAAGAGGCCACTTCCTCACCATCACTCTGCCTCACACCACACATCCTGCCCTTTAATGATTCCAGGTGATTGATGTGGGGAACTTTGGTCCAAGATAAATTCGACACTACCTCCTTTTTCTCTCCTCGGGGTCTCTACTTTGCTTCTTCCTTTAACCTGGCATAACTCAATCAGTTCTGCCTTAGCCAAGATTTATTTTATACTTGTTAAAGGTGTGATTTATCTCTGCTGGTAGTGTACTATATTTGGTCACACAGGTTCCTGAGGTAGGTCACATGGGACATTCAAGCCAAATTAAATTATTCATACTCTATCTTAGGTTTTTGCCACAAATTTCTGATCTTATTGCGGTGAGTTGGACATTGTATCACAAATTAAATAAAGTGGCTGGCTCAAACGGGACAAATAGATTTCTTCCAGAAGTAGTTAATTTCAGTGTTGGTTTAGTAACTCAGTGATTGAGATGGTTTCCCTTCATCTTCTCAACATGTATGCAATATGGTTCATGAGGCTATTGCAGTCGTATCATATCCAGTCAAGACAAGTACAAAAGAAAGAAAAAGCAGCACTAGCACCTGCATCTCCTTAGCCAGGGGCCTGTCACATGGTCAGCCCTAACAGGATGTTGTTAGGGCCAATCTTCAATGTCTGTCACATTTTCCTTTACCACTTGCCATTAGGGGCCAGGCTTAAAGTTTCTACCCTAGTATTTTACTTAGCCCTCCAAAACTGAGGACATCTCTAAAACAGAAGAGCATCTCCATTTTGTCAATCCAGTCACAGTAAAAAGAACTCACACACAAAAAAAGAAGGATATTTGTATCACATTTCATTTCTTCCACCAAGTCCACAACTGCCAAGCACCATAGAAGCATTGTTTATCCATGATGACCTCATTTGATTCTGGATATACTGGCATTTTTCTTCACTGAGGAAAAGGATTCATCTTTGAATATAGGAAAATTTCATCTCAAAACAACATTCTGAATGTAGGATTTGCAACTTGGAGAATGTTAGTTCCAAGCACCAGTGCATGGTTTAGGATTGTTCACATCAAATCTACTTTTTGGTTTTATCCTGGTTCTCAATAACATTGAGGAGCGAGTGTGTTACGAGACCAATTCAATTCTCTAGATTTCAAGGGAGGGTTAATATTTTATCTGACTTTTGAAACAAACAAAGTATGTTCAATATAAGAATTTGTGTGGCTTCTGTAGTGTTCTTTTCCTCCACCATTTTTTATTTTAGAAAATTTGCATAAAAGGAACAATGTATAACCTTATGTCCTTCACTTACATTCACCAATTGTTAACATTTTCCCAATCCAAATATTTAACATAAAGCTTAACAGCATGTAGCTGTTAACTGAAATGTCTTTATACAACTATAATAGAATGTTCATATTGAAAAATTAACATTGATTTATTATATATAGCCCATATTTAATTTGCATAATTTTCCCAAGTATTCCATTTTCCCACTCTTTCTAGAACCCAATCAATGCATTTATTTAATTGTCATCATTCTGTAGTCTACTTTAATTAAAAAATAGTTACTTTTTTTTTTCATGACACTGATATTTTTGAAGAAAGCAAGTCATTTGTATGGCAGAATCATTTGTTTCCTCATGATTAGATTAAGTTTAAGCATTTTTAATAAGAATGCTAGAGAGATGGTTTTATATCATTCTCAGTGCATAATAGCAGGAGATCATGATGTTAATTTGTTCTACTATTACTGATATTACATTTGATCATTGGTAAAGGTAGTATTTAACAAATTTCTCATCTGTGATGTCTTTTCCCTTTTACAATTAAAACTGATCTCTGAGGTCATATGTTGAGACTGTGTTCCCAAACAATCTTTAACCCAATGATTTTAGCATCCATTGATAATTTGTGCCTGAATTGATACCTAAAATGTTGATTTAAAAAGACGATTTTCTAATTTGACCATTGCTCCTACATCATTAGTTGGCATTTTTCCATAAAAAAGGATTTCACTCCCTCCTCTGCCTTTTGAAAATTAGTATTACTATGGCTCATAGATTTGTTTATTAGTCAATCTGTTATAAACCATTTCATCATAATATAAACCATATTTCTTTTTAATGCTCAAAGTATCCCAAATTTGACCAAAGAGAATCTCTTCAAATTTTTATGTCTTCTTGATATGTCCCTATCCATTTTTGAGAACTTCTTACTCTGATGTGGCAGTATGTCCCAGGCTTACCTTGTTTCTCTGGCACAGACCTAGAGGCAGCCATTTTTCAAGGAGCTCTAGCTTCCTGTGGAGGAAAATAGTACTTAATAGTACTTAAAATATCAAGATCTAAGTGATCTACATGGTCATTGTTTCTGAAATGTTATTGCTACTACTTTGAACAGGGAACAGAACTAAGAAATATCTATTTTAAAAATAATTAACTTGTATCTATAACTCCATTTCAAATTCAACATTATAGTATTTTTCTCTCTCTTCCCAATACACATTTGTAACTTTCATCTTCCACAATTGAAAACCAATGTAGTCGCATCAATATCAATATGTGTACTTGTACACCCAATCATTTATAATTTTGTTTTCTAGGCAAAGGTTATTCTTTTTATACTGTTGCATTTACCAGTATTTTCTTTTATTACATCAGGATGAAACACAAGTAGAAAGCCTTGGCCCCTTTGCCTACATCCAGATTATATGGGAATTAATTCATCTTTTCTCCCATTTGTGTATGCTTTTGTACAATTAGATTTCTGATCCATTGAGAGTTCATTTTTGTGTAATCTATGGAATATAAATTCAATATTATTTTTCCCAGATTGCAATTTAGTTGACCTATCATATTTACTAATAAGCTCACACTATCCACAGTGATCAAGGTGTCACCTTTACACTACACTAAATTTCTATACATACTTGGGTTCTTTTCTAAACTTTCTATTCTGTTCTGCTGCTCCTTCTGTTCAAATACATGCCAATAAACAGTTGTTTTGATTACAGAAGCTTTGTAGTATGATTGCATACCCGATAAATATGTGCACTTTGTTATCCTTCTTCAGGATTTCAGACCTTCTTGCATGTTTATTTTTCTATAACTTTAGAATTAACTTGTATAGCAACAAAATAAAATTATGTGAATTTTTACTGAAATTTCACTCAACTTATATATTAACTTAAAGAAATTTTTTGTGCATATTATACTAAATCCAAAACCAAAAAAGATTTGTCATTTGGCCCAAACCTATTTTTGTGCTTTTTATGAGAGTTTTAAAGTTTTCCACTTAGAGGTTTCACATATTTCTTGTTTTTTAGTTCTAAATATTTTTGGTATTTTGTCACTATTTAAATAAAAATTATTTAAAGTTATGTTTATACAGTTAAGATTTTTGTGTGTGCATTGAAAGCTATTGGGTTTTATGTTCATTTTTATATTCTATTATGTTATAGGATATTATTATATGCATTAGTTTTATAATTTCTTTTCTCACCCTTCAAAAAATAGTCATATTATTTGTATATAAATACCTTTTTACTTTTCTTTTCAAATTGACCAATATTCCTATACAATGTTAAACAGTAGTAGTGAATCAGACATCTTTGCTTTGTTCCTGACCTGAGTATAAAGGCTTCTGTTATTTGCATATGTGTGTGTTTGTATATAAATATACTTATTCATTTAAGTATTATCAGAAGAGTTATGTATCAAATTTTATCAAAGGACTCCTGGAAAACTAGGATTTTCTCCCTGGCAGTATTAATATAAAGAGATATATTAATAGATTTCAAAACTTCACTTGATCATGATATATTACTTTCCTATGGGCCTATTCAGTTCCATTCACTGATCTTTTATTTAAAATTTTTACATTGGTATTTAAAAATAATATTTGTTTTTTGTTTGTTTGCTTTGTTTTCTGCTACCATCACTGACCAGTAAGTGATATATCTGTCTCATAAGAAGTAATTTGAAAGTTTTCCTTTACTTTTAAAGCTCTGGAACAACTTATGCAGCATTTGAGTAACTAAATATTAGGCATTTTATAGAATGCTCCTGTGGAACCACCTGACTGGTGCTAATTTTGGTGGGAGGTTTTTTATTCTTTATCTTTCACTATTCTCCATTGAATCCAATCGATTTCACCTCGGTGTCTCAGGATTGTTTTTACTTATTGCAGGTTACTAGGAACATTTTCTCCTTGCCTAAACTTACAACATATTTGTGTATAGATATACAAAGTATTCTGTCATGATTTTTGTTATATATTTGCCTCAGTAGTTATTTCTTCTTCTTGTTAATTATTTCGTATATTTTTGCTTTCTTGCTTTCCATGTCTTTTTTTGATTAATGTTTTTAAAGAACTAGTATTTATATTTAACTTTAGTTTTTTGATTTTGGGCCTGATTTATTTTCATTTTTTAAAAATCCTTCCTTAGGTTTCTTTTTATTTTTTTCTGTATAGTTTTAGATGTTTTGATTTGGGAACTTTTTAACAGTTGGGAACTTTTTATTTTGATCTTACATTTTCACTCATGTAAATATTTAAAGCTTTGAAGAGTCTTCAGAAAACCACTATAAATGCAAGCCATATATTCTAATAAATGGGAACTTTGTTTTCATTCAAAAATTTTTCAATTATGGTTTTCATTTTCCCTTTTGACACTTTACTGGCCAAAGTAATTTTCTTTTTATTTCTTATAATTTGCAATGGGTAAAGCCTTTCTGTTTTTTTCTATCATTTTATATATATTATCAAATCAACAGTAAAAGGTAAAAGAATTAAATAGTAAATATCCGTATACCCACCATTGACACTTAATTATCCTTCGTATTTTGTAATTTATATTTACCACGTATCCATCTATTAATATGCCTATTAATTTATAAATCCATCATACTTTTTGAATTATCTCAAAGTGAATTTTATATATGTCACTATGTCAGAACACATCAGCACTAAACTGTTCAGCATTTATTTCACTAACCAGAATTCAGTATTTATTTCTAGTTATTATTTTTCTGTTTGAAAAAAGTTAATCTACAGTGAAATGCACAAAACAATCAATGAGTTTTCATAAGTGGATAGATACATGTTACTCAAATACCTATCAGGATAAAAAATATTCACATCTTCCTCCAGAGAGTTTGTTCAGTTTTTTTTACAGCCAGTTTTCATTTCCAACACTCCATAGACAAATGTTATTTTTGTTTGTTTTTACCGTTTATTAATTTTTGCTTGTTATTGAATTGTATGTAAATTGAATCATATGGTATGTAATCTCTTGAATAAGTCTTCATTCCCTGAACATAACTTTGGTTTTTGATTCAGTACAATTTTAAATATTTATCCCTGTTGTTGGCTGTATCAGTATTTTCTTTTTATTTGAGACAGAGTCTTGCTCTGTTGCCCAGGATGGAGATCAGTGGCGTGATCCTGGCTCACTGCAACTTCTGTCTCCCAGGTTCAAGCGATTCTCCTGCCTCAGTCTCTTGAGTGGCTGGGTTTACAGGGGCATGCCACCATGCCCAGCTATTTTTTTTTTTAATAGTAGAGATGGGGTTTAACCATGTAGGTCAGGCTGGTCTTGAACTCCTGACCTCGTGATCTGCCCACCTTGGCCTCCCAAAGTGCTGGAATACAGACGTGAGCCACTGTGCCCCTCTCTCTGTCTCTCTCTATCCTTTCTTTTTTTTCTTTCATGCTGTGGTAGTTCATTGTGTGACTATACCACAGTTTGTCTATTATCCTGTTGATATATATTTGAATTTTTTTCTAAACTTGGGCCATTATGAAAAAGCAGCTATGAATATTTTTGGACACATGTTTTAACTGCTATTGGATAAATATCTAGGATTACAACTTTTGGGTCATAGAGTAGTGCATTTCATTGTATAAGAAACTGTGAAGACAGAGAAAAAAAGAAATTATAATAATTTTTATTTTTCTGGTTGCTTTTGGGATCTTAGTCATAATTTTTTTTTGACTAGGCAAATGTCCAAAAGAGTTTTTCCTAGGTTTTCTTCTAGGTTTGTAGTGGTTTCAAGTCTTAGATTTAAGACTTTAATCCATCTCGAGTTAGTTTTTGTATATGGCAAGAGCTAGGGATCCAGTTTCATTCTTCTACATGTGGCTAGTCAATTTTCTTAGTACAATTTATGGAATAAGGTATCTTTTCTCAGCTTATGTTTTTGGTTCTTTATTCTATTACATTGGTCTAGCTACTTTTATAGACCATACTATTTTGTCTATTAGAGCCTCATAGTATAATTCAGAAGTTGGATATGTGATGTCTACACTTTTGCTTTTTCACTTAGGATTGCTTTGGCTACTGAGGCTCTTTTTGGTTCCACGTAAATTTTAGAATTTTTCTAATTCTAGGAAAATTAAATTAGTATTTTGATAGGAATTTTACTGGATCTTTTGATTGCTTTGGGCAGCATGGTTATTTGACTTTCTCTTTTCCAGTTAGGAGATTTTCTCTTTCTATTTCATTCTCTTGCCTGATTTCTCTGGCTAGAACATCCAATATTATGTTGAATAACTGGTGAAAATGGGCATTCTAGTCGTGTTTCATTTCATAGTGGGGATGCTTTCAACTTTTCCCCATTCAGAATGATGTTGGCTAGGGGTTTGTCTTATAAGGCTTTTAAAATTTTTAGAATGTTCCTTCTCTGCAGTGTTTTTATCATGAAAATGCATGATTAATTTTAGCAAATGCTTTTACTGCATCTACTGAGATGATCTTATGTTTTTAAATTCTGTTTATATGATGTATCACATTTACTGACTTGCATATGTTGAAACATCACTGCATCCCGGAGATGAAACTCACTTGATCATGGTGAATTGTTTTGACATGTTTTTGGATTCAGTTAGTTCTTTGTTAAGACTTTTTGAATCTTTGTTCACCAGATATATTGTTCTATAGTTTTTTATTTGCATCATTTCATGTATTTAGTATCAGGGTGATACTGGTTTCATAGAATGAGTTAGGGAGAACTCCATTCTTTTCAATCTTTTGGAATAGTTTCAGTAGGATTGGACTTTGTTATTAATTGTTTTAATTACTATTTTTTTAAATTTTTGTGGGTAAATAGGTGTATATATTTATCAGGTATATGAGATTTTTTGATACAGGCACTCAGTGTGAAATAAGCACATTATAGAGAAGGGAATATCCATCTTCTCAAGCATTTATCATTTGAGTTGCAAACCAATTCAATACATTATTTATTTTGAAAAATAGAATGAAGTTATTATTGACTATAGTCACCCTATTGTGCTATCAAACAATAGTTCTTATTCATTTTTTCTATTTTCTTTATACCCATTAATCATCCCCATCACTCCCCCAACCCCCTACTACCCATCTCAGTCTCTGATAATCAACCTATTCTCCATGACCATGAGTTCAATTGTTTTGATTTTTAGATTCCAAAAATTAAGTGAAAACATGCAAAGTTTGTCTTTCTGTTCCTGGCTTATTTAACTTAACATAACAATCTCTACTTCCATGCATGTTGTTGCAAATTACTAGATCTTATTTATTTTTATGGCTGAATAGTATCCCATGGTGTGTATGCATCACATTTTATTTATCCATTTATCTGTTGATGGACACCTAGTTTTTCCAAATCTTAGCTATTGTAAACAGTGTGGCAACAAACACAGGAGTGCAGATATCTCTTCAATATTCTGATTTCCTTACTTTTGAGTATATACCCAGCAGTGGAATTGATGGATCATATAGTAGCTCACTTTTTAGATTTTGAGAAACCTCCAAACTGTTCTCCACATTGGTTGTACTAATTTACATTTTCATCAACAGTGTACAAGGTTTTCATCTTGTTCACATCTTCACCATATTTTATTTTTGCCTGTCTTTTGGATATAAGCCATTTTTACTGGGGTGAAATTATATCTCATGGTAGTTTTGTTTGCATTTATCTGATGATCAGTGATGCTGAGCACCTTTTAATATGCCTGCTTGCCATTTCTATGTCTTCTTTTGAGAAATGTCTGTTTAAATCCTTTTCCCATTTTTGATGAAATTATTAGATTTTTTCTATAGAGTTGTTTGAGCTCCTTACATATTGTGGTTATTAATCACTTGGGGGGTAGTTTGAAAATATTTTCTCTCATTCTGTGGGTTGTCTGTTTACTTTACTTATTGTATTTCTTTGCTGTGCAGAAGCATTTTAACCTGATGTGATTCCATTGTCCATGGTTGCTTTGGTTGCCTGTGCTTGTGGGATATTGCTCAATAAATCTTTGCCCAGACCAATATCCTGGAGAGTTTCCCCAATGTTTTCTAACAGTAGTTTCATAATTTGAGGTCTTGGATTTAAGTCTTTAATTCAATTTAATTTTATTTTTCTATATGGCAAGAGATAGGGTGTTCCCAGAATGATTTATTGAAGAGAGTATCTTTTCCTCAGTGTATGCTCTTGGCACCTTTGTTAACAATGAATTCACTGAAAGTGTGTAGATTTGTTTCTGGGTTCCATATTCTCTTCTGTTGGTCTATGTGTCTGTTTTATGCTATTACCATGCTGTTTTGGTTCCTATCGCTCTGTAGTATAATTTGTAGTCAGGGTAATTGAATCTCTCCTTTTTTTTTTTTTTTTTTTTTTTTTTCCTTAGGATAGCATTAACTATTTCAGGTCTTTTATTACTCCATATAAATTTAGGGTTTTTTTTTTTTCTATTTCTGTGAAAAATGTCTTTGGTATTTTGATAGAAATTGGATTGACTCTGTAGATTGCTGTGGGTACTATGAATGATTTAATGATATTGATTCTTTAAGTCCATGAACGTTGACTGTTTCTTCCATTTTGTGGTGTCCTCTTCAATTTCACTTCTCAGTATTTTGTAGTTTCATCATATTCACTTCTTTGGATAATTCCTAGGTATTTAATTTTGTGTGGCTATTGTAAATGGAATTACTTTTAAAATTTCATTTTCACATTGTTCACTGTTGGCATATAATATGGTTTGGCTGTCTCCCAACCCAAATCTCAACTTGAATTGTATCTCCCAGAAATCTCATGTGTTGTGGGAGAGACCCAAGGGGAGGTAATTGAATCATGGGGCCAGTCTTTACTATGCTAGTATCATATTAGTGAATATGTCTCAAAAGAGCTGCTGGGTTTATCAGGTGTTTTCCCTTTTGCTTCTTCTTTATTTTCTCTTGCCATTGCCAAGTAAGAAGTGCCTTTTGCCTCCTGCCATGATTCAGAGGTCTCCCCAGCTATGTGGAAGTAGAAGTCCAACAAACCTCTTTTTCTTCCCAGTCTCAGGTATGTCTTTATCAACAGCATGAAAACACACTAATACAGCATACAAAAATGCTACAGATTTTTATATGTTGATTTCATATTCTGCAACTTAACTGCATTTGTTTATCCATTCTAATAGTTTTCTTATGGAGTCTAGGTTTTTACAAATGTAAGATTATATCATCAACAAATGAGAATAATTTTACTTCTTCCTTTCCAATTTGGATGCCCTTTATTTCTTTCTATTGTCTGACTGCTCTAGCTAGCACTTCCAGTAATACAATGAATAAGGGTAACAGTAGACAGCCTTGTTATGTTCCAGGGTATCAGTTCTTTGAAGATCTGGTAGAATTTGGCTATGAATCTGTCTGGTTCTGGGCTTTTCTTTTGTTGGCAGAATTATTTTTATGACTGATTAAATATCACTGCTTCTTATTGGTTTGTTTAGGATTTCTGTTCCTTCCTGATTCAAGATAGGAAGTTGTATGTTTCCAGGAACTTATCCATTTCCTCTGGTTCTCTAGTTTGTGTGCATTAAGGTGTTCAACAGTAGTCTTAAATATTTTTTTTTGTATTTTTGTGGTATCAGTTATGTCTCCGTTTTCATTTCTAATTGAGCTTATTTGTATCTTTTCTTCTCTTTTCTTGGTTAATCTAGCTAGTGGTCTATCAATCTTGTTTGTCTTTCAAAGAATAAAATTTTCATTTCTTTAATTTTTTGTGTTGTTTTTGTTTTTAGTTTTATTTAGTACTGTTCTGATCTTTGTTATTTGCTTTATTCTGTTAGCTTTAAGTTTAGTTTGCTCTTGTTCTTTAGTTCCTTGAGGTGTGACATTAGTTTGCTAATAGGTGATTTTTCTGACTTTTTGATACAGGTATTTAAGGATTTAAGCTTTCTTCTCTGCATTGCTTCTGCTGTATCCCAGAGGTTTTGATAACTTGGGTCACTGTTATCAGTCATTTCTAAAAAATTTATTACTAACCCCCAAATAACACAAGAAAAGATTGTTTAATTTCCATGTATTTGTATAGTTTTGAGAGTTTCTTTTGAAATTGATTTTTAGTTTTATTCTGCTAAAGTTTGAGAATATGCTTTATATGATTTTGATTTTTAAAAAATTCATGAGACTTGCTTTGTGGCCTATCATATGGTCTCTTGTCAAGAATTTTCCATGTACTGAGGAAAAAAAGGTATATTTTGTAGCTCTTAGATAGGGTGTTCTGTAAACATCCATTAAGTACACTTCTAGAGTTCAGTTTAAGTCCACTTTTTCTTTTTTAATTTTCTGCCTCAATGATGTGTCTATTGTTGTCAGTGAAGTGTTGAAATCGTCCACTATTGTGTTACTGTCTCTTTTCTTAGGTATAGTGGTAATTATTTTATGGAATTCAGGAGCTCTAAAATTAGATGGACATATATTTAGGATTGTTATATCTTCTTATTGACTTGATACTTTTTCATTACATAATTACCTTCTTTGTCTTTTTCTACTGTTGCTAATATCTGTTTTATTTGTTATGATAATAGCTACTATTGCTCTCTTTTAGTTTCCATATGTGTGGATTTTTTTTCTCCCTTTTTACCTTGAGTCTACAAGAATGTTTACATGTCAGGTGTTTCTCTTAGAGACAGCAGATATTTGGCTTGTAATTTTTAAATCCATTTTGCCAATCTATATCTGATGAATCAGGCATTTATACTATTTACATTCAATGTTAATATTGAGATGTCATGTACTTAACCAACATGATGTTGGTTATTAGTTTTCTTCATTGTGTTATTGTTTTATATGCCCTGTGAATTTCATTATTTTAAGTGTGTCTATTCTGGTGTATATAAACCTTGCTATACACTTCCTTTTCTTGAGTTTCTTAATAGTAGTCTTTAATATCTGCCTATTATTTTCTTTTCTCTTTTTACTGGCAAGTCTCAAAATAATGGCTACCTTTTCAAGTTTCTTCATCTTCACGAGAAGCAGCGCCTTCCGGAGCCTCCCACTTGGAGCCCTCCCCTCAGAGTTGCTTTGAATTCTGCAGTATTGAGTGCTCTGAACTACTGGTAACCAATCTTTCTCAAATACGTTTGTACTAATTCTAAGACTTTCTCTTTCAGCAGGTACTTTTGTCTGTGTTTCATTACTCTTTTTCCTTTGTTGCTACATCTTATTTCTTCCTCTTTTACCTCAAAAGCATGGACTTAGGAACTATATCTGTAGAATGTGGATGTTTATTTTCCTACTTAAGTATGACTTAATATTTGTAGTGCTCTTTATGTTCTAAACATGCCATAGACATGAGTCATGTGTGGTTTAATATTTGTTTCTCTTTTTAATTTATTTGCAATTTTTTGAGAATGTGTATAAGTCTTGACTTAAGCTATTGTCATCATACTTTGAGATCTTAAACTCCAAAAATTTATTTTAAACTTGTTTTGATTAACTCTCATGAGAAACAGAAAAACTGCAAACATAGTGATATAATAAGTCACAATGGGTAAGTGATAACATATGAAAATTTGTATAACTTGAACACAAAATATTTAAAAGTGTCCCTATTCCTGGCCTCTATTTTTAAAAACGTTTACTATAAACCATTTCTGATAAATATACATCAGAAGGAAAATATTGGAATTTTAGAAGTTGTCTGCTGAGATCTTCAAAATTTGCCTATATAGATTGAATAAAGCTCTAAATTTTTCATGTCCCTCTAATACAGATATATATTTATATAATTGTCATGGTTTCATGGTGAGTAGAGTATAATTTTTGAAGTATACAATTAGTTAGTTATTAAGATATAGCCTTTTTGCTTTAAGCCTGGCCAGTTGATTTATTCTGACAATATGATGTTAGCATATTTGGATTAGCCAAAACTCTCTAGTCTTGACCAAAGGCAACTAAAAGTGTTCAAGATGGAAAAGCTTTTACATATTTGGGTTTGTCTTTTTGAATTCTTGCATTAGCCATAAGAAAATTATGACTAATATAGCTGTTGTTCTACTGAGAATAAAAGTGACATTGTGCAGACATGCATCTAACCTAAAACTTGAAGCCAAATTTAGTCTAGATTAACTGAGTTGCAGATAACCGACACTGCATGGACTAGAAAGTATGCTACTGTTGTAAAAAACTGAAGTTTGGGGTGGTTAGTTATGCAGCATTGTTGTCACAGTTGTCAACAAAGAAAACAAAAAACTAAAATTGATGGCAGTAATTTTGGAACTGGGAAGCAGGTGGCAAGGGAACTATAATAGGAGGTTAGGAAAATGGTGAGAAAAGTCATAAAAAAGTGGGGAAAATGTCAATCTGTGCTATACAGTGACGAAATATTTGGTAAATCCATCATCTATGGTAACAGACAGGACAGAAAATATATCTAATGAACTTTTCATGTTGATTGAGGAGATTTTGATGTCGACTGCTGTAATCCTGAGGTGGCTTCTGAAAGCTATATTTGATTCTATAAGACAGGAAAGTTCTATAAGACAGGAAAGAAATGGCCAGGGTCAGAGTACAGTTGAGAGAAAATATGAAGAGCCCAGAAATGCAAGAATTTGTAAAATTGTCAAATTAAATTGTTTTTTTACCTTATTAAATACATTGTTATTATGATACAGCCTTAGGGGAAAGAATTATTCTTTGGTACTTCCAAAAAGATATGGTCCTAGAGTATGACAAATAAGCATGTAATTCTAATACCATTTTAAAGACCTTTGAAAGGATTAGATGAACATCTTGTAGATCTTTTCAGCTAGCAAAAAGGGAAGGACTTCTAGGAGATTGAAAGGTGTGGTCCTTTAGACATCTGATAAACTCAGGGAACCTATAGTTTCAGTTAAAACAAGGGATATGTTTCAGAAGTAATTGTGGCTGTAGCTTTTGGAATATGTCTTTAAATATAATCAAATATATAGAAAATTTACAGTTTTTGAGAGTGTTGTATTAGCTAAATCTCTGTAGTCTGGACTGAAGCCACCTGAAAGTATTCAAGATGTAAAAAAATCTTTGAGCTTGCTACTCTCTTCAGGCAGAAAGCAGGCTTAGACTTTTCTGCCCTGAAGTAAAGCACGTTCTTCAATGTGTTTTCACAACGTGAGATTCTTAGGAAAAAAAAAGAAGACGACGACGACGACGTAGGTGACAGAAAGGAGTTGTGGAGAGCAATGGACCAGAGAACCATTCCCAGAAATCAGACACATAGCCTAATCCAAAGAAAACAAAAATAACAACAACAACAAAAAATTGTCTTTCCCCAGAATAGGAGGACTTGGTAATATTTGTCTAGGAGGTTCTATACACTATTGACTGATGTGTGTATTCTATTATTACTTTTTTTTTTTTTTTGAGACGGAGTTTCGCTCTTGTTACCCAGGCTGGAGTGCAATGGCGCAATCTCGGCTCATCGCAACCTCCGCCTCCTGGGTTCAGGCAATTCTCCTGCCTCAGCCTCCTGAGTAGCTGGGATTACAGGCACGCGCCACCATGCCCAGCTAATTTTTTGTATTTTTAGTAGAGATGGGGTTTCACCATGTTGGCCAGGATGGTCTCGATCTCTTGACCTCGTGATCCACCCGCCTCGGCCTCCCAAAGTGCTGGGATTACAGGCTTGAGCCACCACGCCCGGCCTATTATTACTCTTTATGAATGGGAATGTTTATTATCTTCTACCCTGTTCTGCCATTATACTTTGCATTCTGGTGGACTTTGAATCAGTTCATAGTTTTCTAAATCAAAAAAAAAAAAAAAAAAAAAAAAAAAAAAAAAACGGCACGTAAACATGTTGTAGGTTCTCTGGTCCTAGATCTTGAGTCTGCTGCAATGACTGAATGAGACTTTTAGGGGTCTTTGGATAAGAATGAGTACATTTTTCACATGAGTAATTTTGACCAACAAAAAAAAAGTGAAAAAATGAATTATTATTCTTAATTGTTAACTGTTCTGCAGTAATGGTATACATCCACATTCCTGTCATGGTGGAAGCACTGTATTACCCAACTCTTGCTTTGGGTTTGATCTCATGACTGCATCTGACCAGAAAATGTTAGTGAATATGATACCAGAAACTTGGAAAAAATGAATAAATTCTTAGAGACATACAACCTACAAAAAATGAATCAAAACAAAATAGAAAGCTTGAAAAAACCAACAACAAATAAGGGGATTGAATAAGTAATCAAAATCTTTAACAAAGAAAAGTCCAGGACTTAAAGAATTCAGAGGTGAATTCCACCAAACATTTAAAGAATAATTATTGTTAATTCTTCTTAAACTCTTCCAAAGTAATAGAATGAGGGAGAACACTTCCAAACTCTTTTTATGAAGAAAATATCACTACGATACAAAAACAAGGCAAAGACACCACAAAGAAAAAAAAACAAAACAAAACTATAAGCCAATATCCTTGATGAACATGGATGCAATATTTCCAACAAAATACTAACAAACTGAATTCAATAGCATACTACAAGAATCCTTCACTATGGTCAACTAGGATTTATCCCTGGGATGGAAGGATGATAGCTCATAAATAAATTAATAAATGATTAATTATTTTAACAGAATAAAAGATAAATACCACATAATCATCCCAATATACGCTGAACAAGCATTTTATGAAATTCAGTATTTTTTTAAGATAAAAATTCTCAACGTACTACATAGAGAAGAAATACATTTCAACATAATAAAGACCATATATGACAAACCCACAGCGAGCATCATACTCAATAGTGAAAAACTGAAAACTTATGTCTAAGATTTGGAAAAAGACATCTTTGTGGTGTCTTTGCCTGGTTTTGCTCTCAACACTTCTATGTAATATACTACTGGAAAACTTACCTAGAACAAGTAGGTAAGAAAAATGAATAAATTGGAAAGGAAGAAGTACAGTTGTCTCTGTTTATAACTGACAAATCTTATGTGAAGACAATCCCAAAGATACCATCAGAAAACTGTTAGTACTAAAAGCATTCAGTAAAGTTGCAAGATACAAAATCAGAAAGCATACGTAAATCTGTAGTGTTTTTATACTAATAAGAAGGAAACTATATGAAAAAGAAATTTGAAAAATTTCATTTATAATATAAAAATAAGACACATTTAGGAGTTAATACAACAAAAAAGTGGTGAAAGATCTATGTCTTGAAAACTATAAAACAGTGATGCAAGCAGTGGGAGAAGACACATACAAATGAAAAGATAACCCATGCTGATGAATTGGAAGTACTACTATTGTTACAATGCCCATACCACCTAAATTGACCTACGTATTCAAGGCAATTCTTATAAAAATTCCAGTGACATTGTTCACAATATTAGAAAAGACAATCATAAAATATGTATGGAGCCGCAAAAACTGAGTAGCCAGAGCAATTTTGAGCAAAAGAATAAAACTAGAGACATCACTCTACCTGAGATCAAAGGATATTACAAAGTTATAGTAATCATAACAGCCTGCATAAAAACAGACATAGGGACCAATGAAGCATAATAGAGAGCTAAAAAAAAAATCCACAAATTTATGGCCAGTTGATTTAGAGTGATGCCAAGAACATATCTCAGGAAAAGACAATCTCTTCAATAAATGGTGTTGGACAACTGGATATACATATGTAGAATAATAAAATTATACTCTTATTCCAAGCCATACATAAAAATCCACATCAAATGTATAAAAAACTTAAGTATAAAACTAAAAACTGTAAAACTATTAGAAAGAAATATGAGGCAAAGATTGATATTGATTTGGGCAATAAATTTTGGTTATGACTCCAGAAACACAAGCATCAGAAGCAACAACAGATAAATAGGATTGCATCAGACTAAAGAGCTTCTGCACAGCAAAGGAAACAAACAGAATGAAGAGACAATCTATAGAATGGTAGAAAATATTTGCAAATCGTGTATTCAATAAGGGGTTAATATCCAAAATATATAAGAACCTTAATCAGCTCAATGACAATAAAATAATGAAATTATAATATGGACAAAGGACCAGAAAATACATTTTTCAAAACAAGACCTACACATGTCCAACAGATATCTGAAAAAAATGTTCAACATCACTAATCATCAGGGAAATGCAAATCAAAACCACAATGAAGTACCACCTTACCCCCTGTTAAAATGGCATTTAATAAAAATATAAATGGTACCTGGTATTAGAGAAGATATAGAGAAAATGTAAAAATGTGGGAATGTAAATTGGTAGCCATTATGAAAAGTAGTATGGAGAATCCTGAAAAACATAAAACTAGAATGACTTTATAATCAGCAAGTCCACTTCTGGGTATATATCCAAAGAAAATGAAATTAGTATCTTCAAGTGCTATCTCTACCCCTATGTTCATGGCAGGGTTATTTACAATAATCAAGATGTGGCATCAATATATGTGTCCATCAATGGATCAATGGATAAATAAAATGTGGCATATGTATATATAAATACCTGTGTGTGTGCACAGCCTGTGTGTGTACATGATGGAATATACTTCGGCCTTTAAAAAGAAATAAATCCTAACATTTGCAACAACATGGATGAAGGAAGATATTATGCTAAGTAAAATAAGTCAGGTATAGACAAATACGATATTCTCTTCTTGAAGAATCACAAAAGTCAAACCATGAAAGCAGAATAGAATGGTAGTTGCCAGGAGGTAGGGGGTGGGGAATAAGGGTTGTTGGACAGATTATATAAAGATTCAGTGAGACAGGATGAATATATTCTGAAGTTCTGTCGTACAGCCTAGCAATATGGTTAATTATAAGATATTGTATTTTTGAAAACTGTTGCGAGTAAATGTTAAATATTCTTACCACAAAAAGTAACAAGTATGTGAGGTGATGAGTAGGTTAACAAACTTGATTTAATTATTTCACAATGTATACCTACCTGTATCAAAAATCACATCATATGCTGTAAATATATACAATTTTATTTGTCAATTATAACTCAGTATAGCTGGGGGAAGTAAAAATAAGTTGAAAAATAAATGAAGCCAGACAAAAAAGAAAAAAAGATTTTTTTTTGAAGAAAGCTGAAAAATATATTTATGTTATAGCTAATAAGCAGGATGGATAAGGAGATGAGACTATCTATTATTTGAATTCTTTTTCCATGAATCTGCATTTCTTTCAAGAGGCAATAGAGGGTGAGGCACAGTGGCTCACGCCTGTAGTCCCAGAACTTTGGGAGGCCTAAACTTCGGAAGTTTGAGCCTGACCAAATGCTGAAAACCTGTCTCTACTAAAAATATAAAAATTAGCCTGATGTGTTGCAGTGAGCCAAGATCATGTCATTGCACTCCAGCCTGGGTGACAGAGTCCAGAGGTAGATGATCATCCTGGTCCAGTTTGTGATTTCATAATTTACTATTTGTATAGCTTTGAACAAATCATTTAATCTCTTTGATCCTCAGTTTGATTATCAGTAAAATAGTAATAACAGTAAATAATCATAATATAAACCTCAGATGGCTTATATTATATTATATTGAGATTAGAATTATATTATCCAATGCCAGGCATAGTGGCTCATGCTTATAATCCAAGCACTTTGGGATGCTGAGGCAGGTGCATCACCTGGGGTCAGAGGTTCAAAACCAGCTTGGCCAACATGCTGAAAGCCCCTCTCTTCTAAAAACAAAACATAGCTGGGCATAGTGGCACATGCCTGTAACCCCAGCTATCTGGGATGGTGAGGTGGGAGAATTGCTTGAACTCAGGAGGTGGAAGCTGCAGTGAGCTGAGATCGCGCCATCCATTGCACTCCACCCTTGGTAACAAGAAAGAAACTCCATCTCAAAAAAAAAAAAAAAAAAAAAAAAAAAAAAAAAAACCAACAAAAAAAAAGAATTACATTATCCAAAAATGAAAGTTTCTGACATTTTTCTCAATATATATTTCAGATCCATATATACATATATATATATATTTGCATGTAATTGTAGTTTTGCTATTTTTCTTTTTACATAATTATTACCCAATAATTATTACCCAGTGTATTCATTATTTTATTAATAAACATTTCTGTTATTTCCATTTTGGAGCCATTATGAAGAAAGACACTATAAGCATATTATATACACAGCTTTTGTGGACATGCGTTTTCATTTCCTTTCATTACTCAGGAATAAAGTAGAATTGCTGCATATTTTATAGGAATGTTTCAAAAATTGCTTAGAACATTGCCTGGTTCCTGATCTTAGATTAAGATATTTGAGCCTTCAAGGATTCAGTATAATGTAAGTCTTTCAGATGACTTTGATCAGATTGTAGATGTTTTCCTTAAATTTTGTTTCCCAAGACTTTCAATTCTTAAAAAAATTAAATGAGTATTAAATTTTTGAAATGCATTTTCTGTATCTATTAATCATATATTTTACTGCTTTATTTTATTAATATGCTGAAATGTAATTGATTTCTGGATGTTTAATCAGCCTTGCATTTTCAGTAAAATTATGTTCAGTCATGATATGTTATTCTTTTTATATATTGATGGTTATAATTTACTAAAATTTTATTAGGGATTTTCACATCTGAATTCATTGGGAATATCTGTAGTGTCTTTGGTTGTGGTATTTTTAGGTTTGGTATCAGCATAAAACTGTCCTCATGATATGAGTTGGGAAATACTGCCTCCCCTTCTGCTTTCTGTAAAAATTTCTATATTGCTATTACAATTGTTTTCTTAAATGCCTAATATAATTCACCAATAAAGTGACCTAATGGTCTAGGTTTTATTTCAGGATGGCTTTTAATTATGAATTTAATTACTTCAATAGATATAGAACTATTCAGATTTTTCTATATTTTCTCATACCATATTCAGTAATTTGAATTCTTCCAGAAACTTTAATTTTACCTACATTATCAAAAAATTTTGGCATAAGTTTGATCATGATGGTCTTTTATTATCATTTGATATCTATAACATTTCTAATTATGTATCCTCTTTTATTTAAAAATTTAGTAATTTATATCTTTCTGCTTTTTTTCTTGATTGTGTGAACTAAATGTTCATCAACTGTATTGCTTTTTTAAATGGAGAAGCTTTTGGTTTCATTGAATTTTCCACTATTTTTCTAGATTTCTTTTGTTGTTTGTTTCTGCTCTTAATTATATTGCTTTCTCATTTCTGCTTACATTTGCTCTGCTTTTTATTGTGAAACATAAGGTATAAGTGCATACTTTTTATTTTAGACATTCTATCTTGCATATGAATTTAAAGTTACAAATGTCTTTCTAAACATTGCATTAGCTGTATTTCACAAATTTGATATACAGCATTTTCATTACCAATCTGTTAAAAAAAACTTTATTAATTTCATTGTAATTTTGACCCATAAGTTGTTTTCAAAGTATATTGCTTATTTTTTTAAATATTGATAGATTTTCTAGGCAGTCTGTTCTTATTAAATTCTAATTTAATTTCACTGTGGTCAGTGAATATATCATATTGTAAGATTTTAGTCTTTTGAAATATATTAAGACTTTTTGATGACCCAGCATACAGTTTATCTTTGTGAATCATATCTTTTTGGACAAAATATTTATCATAGAATTTCTGTGTGCAATGGTCTCAAACTGTCAACTAATTCAAGTTGAGTTATTTTCATTTTCTGTAATTTTAAGGGTTTCAGTATACTCCTATTCATTACTGAGAAAGAAATGTAGAAATCTCAAATTATGATTATAAATTTATTTGTTTCCTCTTAGACTTAACAGGTTTGATCTATTTTATCTATTTGAAGTTCTGTAATTAGGTACATAAACATTTTAGATTATTAACTCTTTATGAATTTATTTTTTAATCCCCTTATCAAGTTTTGTATTGAACTCTGTTGATATTTATCATCCTAAAGCCAACTTTCTCTAATATTTATATATGCATTCCAACTTTCTCTAAAAAAATAATTCTTTTTATACAGTTGAGGTGTCACCATGCTGCCCAAGCTGGTCTCGATCTGGGCTCAAGCAATCCTCCCACCTTGGCCTCCCAAAGTGCTGGTGTTATAGGTGTGAGGAACCATGCCTGGCACACTCCAACTTTCTTATGACTATTATTTTTATGGTATATATTTCTTTATATTTTTCTGTCAATTAATCTGTATTTTTATTAATATGTATTTTCTGTAGAAAATATGTATTTAGGCCTTCTCATTTTCTCTGACAATTTCTTCTTTTGATTGGAATGTTTATACTATTAACAATTAATATAACTGAAATAATGTAACTGGTTTCTTTTTATTCAATCTTTCCTTTCCTTTTTTCTCTTTTCCCACCATTTTAAAATTAAATAGGTGGTTTTTAAAATTCCATTTTATTTCCAGTATTAACTTATAAGCTTTACCTCTTTGCTACTTTTTACAGTGCTAAGTTCTTAAAGTGGCATATAAAGAGATCATTGTGATGATAGATATGTGTATTCTTCTCAGAGTTGAGAACCTTACTCAAGCTCAGGGAATTTAAAGCTAAAGGAAGTTATAATATTTAACGAGGAGCAAGTTTTGATTTTCACTGGCGTAGGAGGACCTCTTAATGACATATATTAAAGGTATTGGCTACCAAGTATAATAAATATATGTAAGAAATTTAGGACCTGTCAGGGAAACAAACAAACAGTAATAGCAACAACAACAACAGTAACAGCAAAACTGAACAGGGTGCTGATTATTCTTTTAAATTCCCTAACAGCATATATTAAATGCTTGAAAGGTGCTCCCAGGGAAACTCTCTATGGCCAAATAATTCTCAAAAAATGACTCATCAAAACTTTTCATTGTACCCAGCAACTGTTTCCCCAGCTGAGGAGCCACAGCATGAAGGCAACGGACACTTGAACATTGGGGTTCCACCAGACAGAAATAGGGAAGGGTGAGAAGGTAAAACTGCTAAAAATTTAAGACTTGAATTATATTTTGAATGTCCATCTTTCTCTATCTCGCTCTCTCTCTCTCCTTGGTCAAATCTCACACGCAATTCAGAATTGCAGCATTAGGAAATTGAAGAGTGACACAAGTTTCATTTTTGGTATTAGACATTTTTTTATGATTATTTAACTCTTACTGGTGAGAATTGCTTTTAATTACTTTATGTCCTAGATGAAGGAGTGTTGAAAAAAAAACCCTGAAGATAAATATTTATCCCCGCTGACATAAAACATATTAACCACAATTCTTTTTCCAGTATGTAAGCCTTATTCTTTAATTTGAACTTCAAATAGAGAAAGAAAAAGGCCTGTAGTTATCTTTTTTAGTTGTGTCTCTGCCAGGTTTTGGTATCAAGATGATGTTGGTCTCATAGAAAGAGTTAGAGAGGATTCCCTCTTTTTGTATTGTTTAGAATAGTTTCAATAGGAATGGAACCAGCTCCTCTGTATACATCTGGTAGATTTTGGCTGTGAACCCGGCTGGCCCTGGACTTTTTCTGGTTTGTAGGCTGTTAACTGCTGCCTCGACTTCAGACATTGTTTTTGATCTATTCAGGGTTTCAACTTCTTCCTGGCTTAGTCTTGGGAGTGTGCAAGTGTTCAGGAATTTATCCATTTCTTCCAGATTTACTGGTTTATGTGCATGGAGCTGTTTGTAGTAATCTCTGATGATAGTTTGTATTTCCAAGGAATCAGTGGTGATCTCCCTTTACCATTTTTATTGCATCTATTTGATTCTTCTCTCTTTTCTTATTAGTCTAGCTAGCAGTCAATCTATTTTGTGGATCTTTTCAAAAAACCAGCTCCTGGATTTACTGATTTTTTGAAGGGTTTTTTTTGTGTCTCTATCTCCTTCAGTTCTGCTCTGATCTTAGTTATTTCTTGCCTTCTGCTTGCTTTTGAGTTTTTTTGATCTTGCTCCTCTAGCTCTTCGAATTTTGATGATAGTCTGTTGATTTTAGATCTTTCCTTATTTCTCATAAACTGGCCAATATCCATGATGAACACTGATGCAAAATCTTTAATAAAATACTGGCAAACCGAATCCAACACTACATCAAAAAGCTTATCCACCACAATCAAGTATGCTTCACACTGGGAATGTAAAGCTGGTTCAACATACACAAATCTATAAACGTAATCCACCACATCAACAGAACCAAAGACAAAAACCACATGATTATCTCATAGATGCAGAGGAGGCCTTTGACAAAATTCAACAGCCCTTTATGCTAAAAACCCTCAATAAACTACGTATCAATGGAAATTATTTCAAAATAATAAAAGCTATTTATGACAAACCCACAGCCAATATCATACTGAATGGGCAAAAACTAGAAGCAGTTCCTTTAAAAACTAGCTCTAGACAACAATGCCTTCTCTCACCAATCCCATTCAACATAGTATTGGAAGTCCTAGCCAGAGCAATTAGGCAAGAGAAAGAAATAAAGGGCATTCAATTAGGAAAAGAAGAAGTCAAATTGCCCCTATTCGCAGATGACATGATTGTATATTTGGAAGACCCCATCGTCTCAGCCCAAAACATCCTTAAGCTAATAAGCAATTTCACCAAAGTCTCAGGATACAAAATCATTGTGTAGAAATCACAAGCATTTCTATACACCAATAACAGACAAACAGAGAGCCAAATCATGAGTGAATTCCCATTTACAATTGCTACAAAGAGAATAAAATACCTAGGAATATAACTGACAAAGGATGTAAAAGACCTCTTCAAGAAGAACTACAAACCACTCAAGGAAATAAGAGAGGACAAAACAGATTGAAAAACATTCCATGCTCGTGGTTAGGAAAAATCAATATTGTGAAAATGGCCATACTGCCCAAAGTAATTTATGGATTCAATGCTGTCCCCATCAAGCTACCATTCACCTTCTTCACAGAACTTGATAAAAACGCTTTAAACTTCATATGGAATGAAAAGAAAGCCCACATAGCCAAGACAGTCCTAAGCAAAAAGAACAAAGCTAGAGGCATCACACTACCTGACTTCAAACTATACTACAAGGCTACAGTAATCAAAACAGAATGGTACTGGTACCAAAACAGAGATATAGACCAATGGAACAGAACAGAGGCCTCAGAAGCAATATCACACATCTACAACCACCTGATGTTTGACAAACCTGGCAAAAACAAGCAATGGGAAAAGGATTTCCACTTTAAAAAATGGTGATGGGAAAACTAGCTAGCCATATGCAGGAAGCTGAAACTGGACCCATTCCTTACACCTTATACATAAATTTAACTCCAGATGGATTAAAGATTTAAACATAAGAACCAACACCATAAAAACCCTAGAAGAAAACCTAGGCAAAACCATTCAGGGCACAAGCATAGGCAAGGACTTCATGACTAAAACACCAAAAGCACTGGCAACAAAAGCCAAAATAGACAATTGGGATCTAATTAAACTTAAGAGATTCCTCACAACAAAAGAAACAATCATTAGAGTGAACCGGCAACCAACAGAATGGGAAAATATTGTTGTAGTCTACTCATAAGACAAGGGGCTAATTTACAAAATCTACAAAAAACCAAAGCAAATTTACAAGAAAAAAACAAACAAACACATTCAAAAGTGAGTGAAGGAGATGAACAGACACTTTTCAAAAGAAGATATTTATGAAGCCAACAAACATGAAAAAATGCTCATCATGGTCATTAGAGAAATGCAAATCAAAACTACATTGAGATACCATCTCACACGAGTTCGAATGGCGATCATTAAAAAATCTGGAGACAACAGATGCTGGAGAGGATATGGGGAAAAGGAACACTTTTACACTGTTGGTGGGAGTGTAAATTAGTTCAACCATTGTGGAAGACAGTGTGGCAACTCCTCAAGGACCTAGAAATAGAAATTCCATTTGAACCAACAATCCCATTACTGGGTAAATACCCAAAGGATTATAAATCTTTCTATTCAAAAGACACATGTATGTTTGTTGTGGTGCTGTTTACAATAGCAAAGACCTTGAACCAACCTAAATGCCCATCAATGATAGACTGGACAAAGAAAATGTGGAACATACACACCATGGAATACTATGCATCCATAAAAAAACAATGAATCTGTGTCCTTTTTAGGGACATGGATCAATCTAGAAACTATCATTCTCAGCAAACTGACACAGGAACAGAAAACCAAACACCACATGTTTTCACTTATAGGCGGGTGACAATGAGAACACTTGGGCACAGGGAAAGGACCAACACTCCCTGGGGCAGGTGGGGGCATGGAGAAGACGGGAGGGAAGGGACAGTGCGGGGAGGGGGAGGATTGGGAGGAATAACACCAGGAGAAATGCCTGATGTAGGTGACTGGGGGATGGAGACAGCAAACCACCATGCCATGTATGAACCTGTGCAACAATCCTACAGGATGCAGGATGTGCACATGTACCTCAGAGCCCAAAGTACAATTAAAAAAAGAAAAATAAAAGAATTCTGCTTTGTGAAGTCCTCCACTGCCCCTATATGCCAATGTATTCCATCATGTTTCTTTCAATTTTCCACCCCTGTATACATACAAAGTTACAATCTTTTCTGTTCAACCTATATTCCCCTCACATGCTGCTTTGCTTACTTTCATGGCAGATGTAACATTTGACATATGGCCATGGAATTAATACTCTTTAGTCCTGATTCGTTCTTCTGCTGAAAACCTTGACTATTTCCTAATTCCCTAGGCTAGCTGAAAGAAAAGGCCTAGGAGTTTTACACGTGTTTTCTTCTTAGAGCCGTATAGGACACATACTTCTGTTCCATTACTTTATCCCCAACTGGCTTTCATTTAACCCTCCCAGACTTATTGCAACTCCTAAATAGAGAGCATTTCTACGTTAGTATGGGTCCTCTGAGAGCCAGATGCCAAGGTGTGATAAAATACACAAAACTTTATTAGAGGAAACACTGTGAGAGAAAAATGAAAAGCAGCTGGGGAAGATCAAGAGAGCTGTCAAACTGCAATGCAAGTCTGAGCCTGAGTGAAGAAGAGAGGGAGGGAAAGTTGGGTGAAAGTTTCTACTCTGTCTGTCGTGTAGTTTAGAGCAGCTTCTGCAATGGCATCAGGGAATTCTGTAGCCAGTGAGTCAGTAGAGCGGAGGTATCCCTTGCCTTACAGGACCATCAGTACCTCAGCAGAACACAGTCGTTGACTAGAAGAAACCTATAGGAACCATAACTTCAGCATAAGTTTGCTGATATATTTCTGAGCCCAGTGCTGAAACCCTTAGTCAATGAGATGTTTTGTAGTTGGAAGGCTTAGAGGCACCATTCCCAATGCCATCTTCTACATCCTTTTTCCAGAAAAGGAAAGAGATTTTGCATAAAGTGGTATTCAATGTTGATACTGTTCTCTTCACTAAAGTCTCTGCTTGAACCATTTAAGTGATCATAAATGGCAGATGAATACAGGCCTAGGATTAGTGATCAATCTGTATCAGGTAAAAAGAAGTGATAGTATTTTCAGAGTAAAATTAGAAAAATAAAGGAAAACATCATCCAAAGTATTTTAAAATGTTCCTAAAGTCTTTTCAAACCACAAATAAATTAATGTCATATATCTGCTCTAATTAAACCTAGCTTTCTAAAATATCAACATTAAGATAAATTGGAACAATTATTCATTTTGTTTTGCTTTGCTTAATTATGTGTTGTAGGTTTGAACCCATTTTTCATTATAAATGTTCAGTGTTTCAGGCACATTCTGCTTAATATAGGCTTATATGAGTAACATGGGATCCTAACCATCATTTATGACATTTATGACATTGCTTCTATAGGAAATTAATTCAAAGTTCCAAGTGATGAATTTATAAATGAGCTTTTGGGATACAACCTGTGTGCAAATTGGTGATGTCTTATATCTTTCACAAGCATGCTATGTGATCTTTGCAAAATGTTTCCACCTCTGTTAATTGAGCTATAACACTCTGGAGTAGGGAAGTAAGCAATAATTGTCTTTTATTTCTTTTTTCTTTTCCTAAAATTCACATCTTGGTACCCAGAAACCCCTCCCATGGCTTTCCTCATTTGTTTTAGCCACCACCCCCAGTTTAAACTTTAACATACATGTTCTGGAGCAAAAGTTATTTTTATTGATTGAAATCAGAAGAGTAATTAACTTTGAAGAAGGTGTATTGACTGGGAGGAGACATGAGAGGGCTTCCTGGGATGTTGGCAATGTTTTGTATCTGTATCAGTTCATGGTTACATAGGAGCATATAAATATAATAATCAGTTGACCTCTCCATGTATGGTTTATGTAATTATACTTGAATTAATTTTTTAAAAAACTTAACTGTTCTAAACTTAATTAGGAACTCTACAGAATGATCAAAGAAAATAATTATTTATAGTCAAGTTTATCTCAGCTATAACATATCTATATTTTAATCAACACAACTGTCAACTTTACCCCAAGACATTCATATGGAGTGATGCTAATGTTTAAAATTTTAAGTGCTGGTGATTGGTTGAAGGATTTACATTTTAAAATGATTATTTTTACATGTTTCAAATCAGCTGACTGTCCTTTCCAGGGCACTCATCCAGACTGAGGTTGCTGCAATACTTAAGTTGTTGAAGTTCACATTGTCAGCAAAGGAAATAATAGTGAGTAGATTTAGAAGGAAGGAAAGAAGGAAGGAAGGAAGGAGGGAAGGCAGGCAGGAAGGCTGTTTGTTAAGTTTTAGGAGAAAAATATAGTTGAAGAAAGTTAACATTGCCTCAAATTGAAAGGATTCGACAAAGAGGCATTAGATAAGATCTTATCACTTTTAAGGTAGAAGTTGATTTCAGAAGCTGATGAAAACTATTGACTTTTGACTCTTCAAAAAGGCACACATACAGAGGCATCATTTTGCATACAATTACAAGTATATTCATAGAGCACTTATCATCGATGAGCATGGAAGGTTTTGTGGAAATCATACAAAAACTTCTCTTCTAGAAAGACCCTTTGATATCCAAAATGTGTTGGAGAAAGTGTTGTACACACCAGAAGATCATGCCCACGTGAAGTTTACCAGTAATCTTAGGGATAAGACACACACACCCATGAAACTATTGTAAATGATTGGCACAGACCACAAGAGATTATTCTGTTTTTAGGCTGAAGACAAAAAGTATTCAGAAGACTTTTTCAATAGTTTACCCGTGTTTTGTATGGTATGCTTCTTTTGTTTCTATTTTTTTATTATGATTTCATCAGAGGTAATTTTTCAAGTATTTATATAGATTAGAATTTACCTACAATGGGTACATGAGAAACAGATTCACAGAATGCAAAGTTCTTGGTTTATAGTTAAAAAATGTTTACAATGTGGGCTTGCAATATCTCAAAGTCTGTTTCTTTTTCTCCTCGTTTTCAAGTAGAATAAAAAGTGAATAGACTATTACTATTATATCTTCTCAAAGGCCCTACATGTGAGCAAGATGAGCATAAGAACATTAGAACTCTAAATCAAAAGACTTTGAATAATGCTTTTCAGGTTGGTGGTCATGTATAGCAGATTGTACAGAGTGAAGTAGTTAGAAAGGAGGGTAGAAGAATATTCACAATCACCTCTCTCTTACCTCCACAATCATTAATTACCATTATTTTTTCCTTTCCTGTCCTCCTCCAAAATATTTGTAGTTAATCTGTGAGTCCTTCTTCCCTAGGACAAAATTAAGGGCAGAATTTTTGCTTCTTTCTGATTGCATAGAAACTACTTTACTTCTGTTGTTTTTTTCATTTGGAGTGGTGGAGGAAGTAGAAATAAGAATAGAAATGATCTGACTTTGTGTCTATCAGAGAAAATTTTTGATAAAAAAATAAAAATTTCTAGAAGTATTAAATGTGTAAACATGTGTACATACACACCTACTCAGTTAATGTGTGTATATATCTATATACATAGATATATACACATATAAATTTTATCTGTAAAAAAATGATTTTTGACTTGTTTTTTTTCCAGAAATTAAAGGATAGAATATTACTGGCTGAAAATAATTCAGAACATAACAGCTTAAGTATGACCCAAATGCCCTGAAGACAGCAACATTCAGCATTTTAATACTCTATTTGACATGAGAGCCTCAGTGTGACATGAAGTAAAAAAGAGCTTACCATCTTCTGATCTATAATAAACACTTTAAAAGATGTGCATAGGTTTACAAAGTTAATTAAAATGCCTTAGAAATAACAATCACATCATTACAAGTATCATATGTTTTAGACAAAAGCACAAACTGTATATGGCACTCTCCAAGAACCCAGACTAGCCATTCATGAAAGAGAGTAACTGAAGTCATTCTGTTTGATATCTTTTTCTCTTCTTAATACTCACCAAACACATCCTTCCTATCTAATATAAATGTATGTGTGTATGTACATACATATATATATAGTCCTTCCCACTAAAATAAAAGCACAGGAAGGGCAAATATTATCTTTGTCTTTTGTTGCCCTATCCTTATAGTAGCTAGCACAGATTACTTGGACATAATAAATGCTCAGTTAAAATGTTCTGTATGCCAACTCATCCCATTCTATCTTTCCATTACAACAAATGACCACAAACATAATTAAATAACATGACTTTATTATTTCACAATTTTCCTTTTTTTCTTTTTTGAGACAGAGTCTCACTCTGTCACCCATGCTGAATTGCAGTGGCACAATCTTTGCTCACTGCAACCCCTGCCTCCCAGGTTCAAGAAATTATCTGCCTCAGCCTCCTGAGTTGCTGGGATTACAGACACCCACCACGATGCCCAGATAATATTTGTATTTTTAGTAAAGACAGGGTTTCACCATCTTGGCCAGGCTGGTCTTGAACTCCTGACCTCGTGATCTACCCACGTTGGTCTCCCAAAGTGCTGGGATCCACTATTTCACAATTTCTCTAAGTCAGGAGTTCAGGTACAATGTGTCATAGCTGGCTCCATGCTCTAGATTTCATAGGTCAAAATCAAGATGTTATTTTCCAACAGTGCTGAGGAAGAATTCCCTTATAAGCTCATTCATATTCTTGGTAGAATTCAGTTACTTGTGGCTGTAAGACGAAAGTTCCCATATCCTTGCTGTCTCTAGGTCAGGGTTCATTTGCGGCTTCTAGAAGCCACCTGTATTCTTTAGTATTTGGCCCCTTTACCCAGTCTTCAAATCTAGCAACAGTAAGTAAAATCTTTTTCAAATTTTAAACCTCCATGACATTACCCTCTACCTTGTATCATCTGTTTTTCTATTCTTCCACTTCTCCCTGACGAAACTCCTACATTTCTCTTCTGCTTTTAAGTCCTTTGCATTGGATCTAGCAGAATAATTCAGGATAATTTTCCTTTTTGTAAGGTCAGCTAATTAGTAATCTTAATTCTATTTCCAAAGCCCTTTTTTGGTAGTACCTAGATTAACGTTTGTTCAAATCACTAGGGAATGGCAATCTTCAAAACACATCTTTAGAATTCTATCACAGTCTTAAAAAAAAGAGAATATGTATAAATTACTCAAGGTTTTTGGCTCATTTGAGAGAAGACACAATATAAACATTAGTTATGATTACTAAGACACATAAACTTTGTGTTGTGGTAGGCATGAAAATGAGAGTGGGCAGGTAGTTATCTCCATATGCACTTTTAAACATTTTAAGGTAAGTTTCCTGCAAGTTGCCTCAAGTAGGTTGATTTGAAGAAAATGTTATGGGAATGATTACCATGTTTTATAGCAGGTGCAACTAAGATCCCAGTGAAAACAGAAGAATATCAAATAATGCCAATTATCATGGAAAAAAGTATACAGCCCTGGAATTGCATTTTCACTGTTAACTTTTTCTGTTTGTTTTTACTGATATTCTCAAATAAAAGAAACATTTCTTGTTTGGAAAGGAAGTTTCACTGAGAAAAAGAAAGAAGAAAGGCAGAGGTAAGAATACTTGGAGGTTAGGTGGAATAGAAAGTCCAAGAAAGAATTAAAGAAAATAGATGTGAACATGGGAACAAAAAATAGAAAAACAAATGTTGAGAAAAGAAAGTTATATAAATATAAGGTTAAACTAGGCAGAGACTTAAAGTACAAACTGAAGAGATTGAGGCTTTTCCCTATAGCTAAAGAATTATTTTTCTCTATTTTATAGTTTGTCCATTAAAAATGTTCAAATGGACTAGAAAAACGGTAACCATATTTGGGCATTATTTAACAGGCTTATTTCCCTCTAGCTTTATCCTCCTTTATGCAGTTGACACTCTCATAAATAAAGGGAAACATTAGTGTGGATGATTGTAATTTGGAACTATTCTCCAAATACTTGAGACTGGCACAGGGTTATGAGTCTCCTAGATAAGAAACCTGATTTAGGTATTGAGAGAAAGGAAAGTGTTTTACAGAGACTGCATCATATGAGGTGCAATATATTGCATTGCTAACTTTTAATTTCAAGACTGCATGTGCATCTTCTCAACCTCTGGTTTACCTACAGCAGTATCTTTCCAATAGCAATCTCCTAATTTCCTTTGGTAACTCCCCAATGCCCTGCATATTGCCCCACATCTGAAGCTAATATCATACTTATGCATTCTTAGAATTTGAATTGCCACATAGACATTCTTTGGAGACATTCCTAATGCATTTGTTATCAATGTTCTTCCTGATATTCCCCGTCTGGGCTTTTACTGGCTTTATCCATAAATCCGATTCTTACAACAAATTCATCTTTAAGATAATCTCGTATCTATCCTTTTCACTGATTTTGCACTACCTTTCTCCTCTTCATTTTTGTTTGGTGGATTTTATATTCCCTTTATCTTCAGTCACCTTTAAAGCAACAGAGCAAGAATGAGCACTTGGAGCTGCAGTGAACATTGCTGTTTTTTGGGACTGGGTTGTCACTGAAAAATTCCATGTAGTCTGTACAGGTGTGGCCACGTGAACTGATGCCTGTCTGAAAGTCATCCTACTTCTCCTGGCAGTCTCAGAACAGCACCTGCTTACTCAGTACTCACCAAAGTAAAGGTTTAATGACAGTTTCCAACACTTGTAGACAGAAAACTGTTCAGAATCACGACGTAAACTCCTTGTAAGTGGTAGTTTTTGCATATTTCTCTTTAAAAAGAAAGTTTGGTTTTCAGTAGAGGAAATATGTTAACCACTCTATATAGCTTAAGACTAACAAACTCCTAGCAAAGAATTGGAACCAACCCAAATGCCCATCAATGATAGACTGGATAAAGAAAATGTGGCATATATACACCATGGAATACCATGCAGCTATAAAAAGGATGAGTTTGTGTTTTTTACAGGGATATGGATAAAACTATCATTCTCAGCAAACTGACACAAGAACAGAAAACCAAACACCGCATGTTCTCACTCATAAGTGGGTGTTGAACAATGAGAACACATGGACACAGGGAGGGGAACGCCACACACAAAGGCCTGTAAGGGGGTGAGTGACTAGGGGAGGGATAGCAGGGGATGGGGGGCTAGGGGAGGAATAGCATTAGGAGAAATACATAATGCAGATGACGGGGTGATGGACGAAGAAAACCACTATGGCCAGTGTATATTTACATAATAAACCTGCATGTTCTGCACATGTACACCAGAACTTAAAGTATAATAATAATAAAAGCCTAATAAACTCCATTCTTCTTTCTTGTTTGAATGGTTATGATAACCCCTGAGTCATTCCTCAGTCAAAATTAAAGGCTATTATGATCCAGAGACATTCAAACATGTTCCAAAACCCATCCATTTCTTTGCTGAGTGTATTTTTCCTATTAGTTTTTACACACCAAATGTAATAGCCGTTTTAAAATTGATTTACAACTTTGCATTTTATTTTAATGGTATTTTATTTTTGTTTGTTTATTGTTGGCAGTTAAAGATTATTCTCTGGCTAAAAATATTTGACTTCCCACTTACAACAACAACAAAAAATATTTCCTCTTGGTCCAGTGTTCATGGCCTCACAAAATTTGTATCCATACTGCTTGTCCAAACATGAGGGCACCATCTTTCCCCAAAATATTCTGTTACAACTGAAAATTCTATCTATTAAAGATTGTGTGTTGTTGTTGTTGTTGTTGCTTTTGAGACAGTCTTGATCTGTTGCCCAGGCTGAAGTGCTCTGGTGTGATCTTGGCTCACCATAGCCCTCTCCTCCCAGGTTCAAGCAATTCTCCTGCCTCAGCCTCCCAAGTAGCTGGGACTACAGTTACATGCCACCATGCCCAGCTAATTATTTGTATTTTTAGTAGATATGGAATTTCACCATCTTCTCCAGACTGGTGTTGAAATCCTGATCTCAGGTGATCCACCAGCCTTGACCTCCCAAAGTACTGAGATTACATACATGAGCCACCATGCCAGGCCTACTGAAGGTTTAAATGTAAGATGTAAAACTGCAAAACTTCTAGAAGAAAACATGGAGGAAAACCTCCTGAAATTTTTCTAGGCAATATTTTTTTATATATGACTCCAAAAGTACAGGCATAGATAGCAAAAGCAGACAAATGAGATTGCATCCAACTAGTTTCTGCACAGCAAAGGAAACACCAGAATGAAAAGACAACCTACAGAATGAGGGAAAATATTTGCAAACCATACATCTGATAAGGGAGTAATATTCAAAATATGTAAGGAACTCAAACAACAGTAAAAAAAAATCAACGGCAAAAGAATTTGAATAGATATTTCTCAGAAAAAAAAATCTACAATTGGTGAAAAAATATATTGAAAACTGCTCAACATTACCAGTCATCAGGGAAATGGAAGTCAAAACTGCAAGGAGATATTATCTCACACTTGTTAGGATGGCTGGTATCAGAAAAGGGGAGAAATGTTGGCAAGGGTGTGAAGCAAAAGAAACCTTTGTAGACTGTTGGTAGAAATGGAAATTGGTACAGTCATTATGGAAAACAGTATGGTAGTTTCTCAAAAATTAAAAATAGAACAACCACATGAAACAGAAATCCCACTTCTGGGTATATTTTCAAAGGAAATAAAACAAGAATGTTGAAAAGATATCTGCATTCCCATGTTTCTTGCAGCATTATTCACAATAGCAAAGACATAATCAACCTAAGTACCCACCAACAGATGAATATATAGAGTGGAATATATATATATGTGTGTGTGTGTGTGTGTGTGTGTGTAATGAAATATTATTCAGCCTTAAAGGAGGAAATCCTGTCATTTGCAACATGAATGAATTTGAAGGACATTATGCTGAGTGAAATAAGACGGGCATGGGAAGACAAATGCTGCACATCTCACTTATATGTGGAATCTAAAAGAGTAAAACTCATAGAAGTCTAAAGTACAATGGTACTTGCTAGGGCAGAATAGAGGAAAACAGGGAAATATTAGTCAAAGTTGAAGTCGTGGTTTTATAGAAGAAACAACTCTACAGCACAGTACCTATAGTTAACAGTACTGTTTCATATATTAAAAATTCTGCTGAGGTTAAATCTTATGTTGAAAGTGTTATTATCATAAAACAATAATAATGATAACTAAAAAGGATGGGAGAATATAGATGATGGATATATTTATGACATGGATTGTGGTGATAGTTTCATTGTTATACTTATCTTGAAAGTCAAGCTGTATACATTAAATATGGATAGCTTTTTGTATGTCGATCATACCTCAAAGGTGCTTTTAAAAGTGATTATACTTAATGCTTTGTGAAAAACTTATTAAAAGATAACACACTTTGGATTTTCTTCTTAACACTTTGAATGTAGTGCTAAACAGTTCTTGCCTTGATAGGCCTAAATGCTATACTTTTTTAAGGTGAAGTTAATAGAATGAAAGCAGTTAAAAGGAAGAATCATCTAATAATACTGCTTTTATGGGGATATTTTTTTGAAAATTTTGATCTTTATTAACCTAACTCTGCTATTTCATGTGTTCTGAGATGCAGAAAATGGGCACCAAGAAAGAACTAGGCAAACGAGATTTATTAGAAGTGACTGTATATCTTTAAAGGATAAAGGAGGAGGGAAGCAGGCTTAGAAAGAGCCCAGATAATAATGCGAGTCTGACATCTGTGAGTAAAGAAGAGACAAGAGAGAATTGTAAAGAAATGCCACTGAACCACAATGTTAGGGTGCCAGGGAATCCTCAAACTAAAGTTACTTGCTAAAGAAATTCCACAGGGAGCAGAGTAGCCCTATTTCTGCTCTTTAGTCCTTGGCTTCAAGCACCTCAGAGGAAATTTCCATGGAGGACTTGAAAGTCTAGCAGCTAAAGGCTATTAATCAGTTTTGCAACCCACAGCAGGTTTATTTAAAGGGATAATACAGTGAAAAACCCTCAAGGTTACCATAATAGCTCAGCAAAAAATCTCAAATAGCATATTTATGCAAAGGACATATAAAGAAAAACAAATATATGATATTTTAGATATTATTATGTGACTTCTCCATAATGTATAATTTTCCTTTTTACTCTTTAACTCTACCCTACTTTTCTGCCAGGCTTTATTAGAACTGAGCCATCTTTCCTGAAGTTTCTTAATCACTATTAGGTTTATTATATTATATGGTAAAATCAAATGTAGCATAGCTCAGAAGTGGTAGTAATAAGAAAATGTATACTGATTTATGCAAGTAACAAACTGTATATCTGGAAAAGTTATGTATAAAAACAGTTTTAAATTAAAATACTTTGCCTCAGAAATTTTTTTTATTTTAAATTTTGATGGGTACTTAGTAGATATAAGAGGTATTTTGATACAGGCATACAATGCATATTAATTATGTCAGGGTAAATGGAACATCCCTCCCCTCAAGAATTTATCCTTTCTTTGTATTTCAAACAATTCAATTATACTTTTTTAATTACTTTAAAATGTACAATAAATTGTTGCTGACTGTAGTCATCCTGTTTTGCTATCAAATATTATATTTTATTCATTCTTTATTTTTGTAACTATTAACCACCCCACATCCCCACTGCTTCCCACTACCCTTCCCAGCCTCTGGGACCCATCATTCTACTCTCTATCTCCATGAGTTCAATTGTTTTAATTTGCAGCAAACATAAGTAAGTGAGAATATGCAAAGCATTTCTTTCTCTGCCTGGCTTATTTCACTTAACATAATTACCTTCAGTTCTACCCATGTTGTTGCAAATGACAGGGTCACATTTTTTTTACGATTGAAGAGTACTCCATTGTGTATAAATATCACATTTTCTTTATCCAGTTATCTGTTGATGAACACAGCTTGCTTCCAAATCTTGGCTATCATCAGTAGTGTGGGATAAACATGGAAGTGGAAGACATCTCTTTCATATACTGATTTCCTTTCTTTTGGGTTTATACTCAGCAGTGGGATTTCTGGATCATAAGGCTGCTAAATTTTTAGGTTTTAAGGAAGTTTTAAACTGTTCTATATTGTGGTTTTACTAATTTATATTCCCAACAACAGTGTATAGGTTTCCCTTCACATCCTCATCAGAATTTGTTATTGTCTGACTTTTAGATATAAGCCATTTTAACTGAGGTGAGATCATACCTCATTACAGTTTTGACTTGCATTTTCCTAATGATCAGTGACGCTGGGCATCTTTTCACATAGCTCTTTGCCACTTGAATGTCTTCTGAGAAATGTCTGTTCAAATCCTGCCCATTTTCAAATGGAATTACTAGATATTTTCTTATAGGGTTGTTCAAATTCTTTATCTATTAAACCCTAGTCAGATGGATAGTTTGCAAATACTTTCTACCATTCTCTGGGGTGTCTCTTCGCTTTGCTCTATAGAAGCTTTTTAAACTAATCTGATCCCATTTGGCCATTACTGCTTTGGTGATCTGCGCTTGTAGGTATAATACCCAAGAAATATTTTCCCAGTGCAATGTTTTCCCAATGGAGAAACACTGGAGAGTCTTTCCAATGTTTTCTTGTAGAAGTTTCATAGTTTGAGGTCTTAGATTTAAGTCTTTAATCCATTTTGATTTGATTTTTATACACAGCAAGAGACAGGGGTCTAGGATTCTTTCATTCTTCTGAATATGATCATCCATTTTTCCCAGCACCACTTACTGAAGAGACTGTTACTTTTCCAATGTATGTTCTTGATACCTTTGTTGAAAATCAGTTTACTATAGATGTATGAAATTATTTCTGGGTTCTCTATTCTGTCATATTGATATATGTGTCTGTTTTCATGCCACTGCCATGCTGTTTTTGTTACTTATAGCTCTGTAGTATAATTTGAAGTCTGGTAATGTGATTCTTCTGCTTTTGTTCCTTTTGCTTAGGATACCTTTGGCTATTTTGGGTCTTTTGTTAAATTTTAGGATTTTTTCTGTTTCTGTGCAGAATGCCATTGATATCCTGATAGGGATTGCATTGAATCTTTAGATTACTTTGGGAAGTATAAACACTTTAACAATATTGATTCTGCAATCCATGAACATAAAACATCTATTCCTTTGTGTCATCTTCAATTTCTTGCAGCAATGTTTTACACATTTCATTGTAGAGATCTTTCAATTCTTTGGATAAGTTTATTCCCAGGTATTTTATTTTATTTGTAGCCATTATAAATGGAATTAATTTCTTAATTTCTTTTTCAGATTATTTGATAATGGCATATAAAAAGATGATTGACTTTTTTATGTTGATTTTGTATCCTGCAACTTTACTGTATTTGTCAGTTCTAACAATGTTTTGGTGATTCTTTAGGTTTTTCCAAACATAAGACTATATCATTTGCAAACAAAAATAATTTGCCTACTTTATTTCCAATTTAAATGCCTTTTATTTCATTATCTTACCTGAGTGATCTAGCTAGGACTTCCAGTACTATGTTGAATAACCGTGGTAAAATTACACTCCCTTGCCTTGTTTCAAATCTGACAGAAAAGGCTTTCAGTTTTTCCTCATTTAGTCTGACATTGTGTTTTGAAGGTTTTTATCATGAAGGGATGTTGAATTCTATCAAATGCTTTTTCAGCATTAATTGAAATGACCATCTTTGTGTGTGTGTGTGTGTGTGTCCTTCATTCTGTTGATGATGTAGCGCATTGCCTTGCACTTGTGAAATCATCCTTGCATCCCTGGGATGAATCCCACATGGTTATGATAAATTATCTTTTCAATGTGTTGTTGCATTTAGTTCGCTAGTATTTTGTTGAGAGCATTTGCATCAATGTTCGTCAGGGATATTGGCCTGTAGTTTTATTTATTTATTTATTTATTTATTTATTTATTTATTTATTTAATGTGTCTTTGACTGCTTTTGTTATCAAGGTAATACTGGTCCTGTAGAAGGAGTTTGGAAATATTCCTCTCACTCCATTTTCTGAAATAGCTGGAGTATAATTTGTATTAGTTCTTCTTTAAATGTTTCATAAAATTCAGCAGTGAAGACTTTGGGTCCTGGGCTTTTTTTTGATGGGAGATTTTTGCTACAGCTTCAATTTCATTACTTGCTATTGATCTGTTCACATTTTAGATTTCTTCATGGTTCAATCTTGATAAGTTTTATGTGTATAAGAATTTATTCATCACTTCTAGGTTTTTCAAAATATATTTCAATATATTGGCATACAGTTGCTTATAATAGCCTCTAATGATACTTTGAATTTATGTGATATTAGTTGTAATAATCCATTTTTCTTAGTTGTCAATTTTCTTTTTTCAAATTACCAATTTTTAATTTTGTTGATGTTGTGGTATTATTTTCTTTGTTTTAATTTTATTTGTTTCTGCTCTGATATTTATTACTATTATTTTCTTCTACTAATTTTGGCTTTGGTTTGCTGTTGCTTTTCTAGTTCTTTAAGATGAATCAGCAGGTTGTTTATTGTGAAGTTTTCTACATTTTGTTTTTTTGTTTTTTTGTTTTGGAGATGGAGTTTCGCTCTTGTTACCCAGGCTGGAGTGCAATGGCATGGTCTCGGCTTACCGCAACCTCCGCCTCCCGGGTTCAGGCAATTCTCCTGCCTCAGCCTCCTGAGTAGCTGGGATTACAGGCATGCACCACCACAGTCAGTTAATTTTTTATATTTTTAGTAGAGACGGGGTTTCACCATGTTGACCAGGATGGTCTCGATCTCTTGACCTCGTGATCCACCCACCTCGGCCTCCCAAAGTGTTGGGATTACAGGCCTGAGCCACCGCACCCGGCCAGTTTTTTAAATTTCTGATGTAGGCATTTATTGCTAGAAACTTTCTTCTTAGTACTGCTTTTCCTGTATCCCATAGGTTTTCATATGTTGTGTTTCCATTTTCATTTGTTTTGATTTTTTTTTTTTTCATTTATTTTTAACTTATTCAATGACCCACCTGTCATTCAGGGCATATTACTTAATTTCCATGTGTTTGTATAACTTTGACAGTTCCTCATTATTGATTTCTAGTTTTATCCTATTGTGGTCAGAGAAGATTCTTGATGAGAATTTCTTTCTTTCTTTCTTTTTTTTTTTTTTTTTTAACGTTTTAAGACTTGTTTTTCGTCCAGCATATAACTATACTTGAGAATGATTCATTTGCTGAGTAGAAGAATTTGTATTCCACAGCCATTGGATCAAATGTTCTATAAATATCTATTAGGTCCATTTGGACTATGGTGTACATTAAGTCTGAGGTTTCTTTGTTGATCTGCTGTCTGAATTATCTGCCTAATGCTGTAAGTCAGGTGTTAACATCTCCAAATATTTTTGTATTGGGTTCTCTTTCTCTTTTTTAAAATATAAACCATTTTTTTATTATTTCTTTTTTTTTTTTTTTTTTGAGACAAGGTCTTACTCCATCACTCAGGCTGGAGTGTAGTGGCACAAACATGACTGGATAGAGTTTTAACAGCCTCGGCTCAAGCAATCATTCAATCTAAGCCTCCTGCATAGCTTAGACTACAAGCATGTGAGGCCAGGCTAGTTTTTAAAATTTTTTGTAGACACGGGTATTGCCATGTTGCCCAGGTTGGTCTTGAACTCCTGGGCTCAAGTAATCTTCCCAAATTAGCCTCTGAAATTGTTGGGATTAGAAGCATGAGCCACCACATCACATGAGCTATCTCATTCTTTAGCTTTAAGAATATTTGCTTTATGTATCTGTCTGCTTCAGTGTTGGGTGCATATATATTTATAATTACTGTATAATTACTTGTTAAATTCACTTATTTATCATTATATGATAACCATGTCTCTTTTGCAGTTTACACTTTTTGTCTTGAAATCTGTTTTGTCTAATATAAGTATAGCTACTCTTGCTCTTTTTGGTTTCCATTTGTATGGAATCTTCCTATCACTTTATTTTTAGTCTATGTATGTATGTCTATATAAGTAAAGTATGTTTCTGTCAGCAAGAGATCATTGGGTTTTCTTTTTTTTTTTTTTTTAATCCATTCAACTACTCTATATCTTTTGATTGAAGAGTTTAGTCCATTTACATTCAATGTTATTAATGATTAGTAAGAACTTCTCCTACCAATTTGTTATTTGTTTTCTAGTTGTTTTCTGGATTTATCTTTCTTCTTTCCTTATTTCCTGTCTTCCTTTAGTGAAAGTAATTTTCCTGGGTGGTATGTTTTAGTTTCTTGCCTTTTACTTTTTGTGTGTTTGTGCGTTTTTTGATTTGAAGTTACTATGAAGCTTGCAAATACTATCTTATTACCCATTATTTTAAGCTGATGAAAACTTTACATTGATTGCACAAACAAATTAATGAACAAGCAAGAAGAAAACTAATAAAAACTCTACACTTTAATTTCTTCTCCCACTTTTTAACTTTTTTCTATTTACATCTTATTATACTGTCTACATGTTTTAAAGATGTTGTAGTTATTATTTTTCATTGGTTCATCTTTTAGTTTTTCTATTTATGAGTAGTTTCATACCACAATTGCAGTGTTATGATATTCTTCACTTTCTTTACAGTTACCATTGACCTTGAGTTTTGTACCTTCAGAAAATTTCCTATTAGTCATTAATGTCATTTTCTTTCAGATTGAAGAACCCACTTTAGCATTCCTTGGAGGACAGATCTAATGTTGACAAAATGCCTCAGCTTTTTTTTGTCTAAGAAAGTCTTTTCTTTTTTCTTCTTGTGTTTGTAGGATATTTTCACTGGATATACTATTTTAGGATAAAAAAAGTTTCTGCTTCAACATTTTAAATATGTCATATCACTCTTTCCCAGCCTGTAAGGTTTCCCCTGAGAAGTCTGCTCCCATATGTATTGAAGCTCCTTTGTTTGTTATTTGCTACTTTTCTCTTGCTGTTTTTAGGATCCTTTCTTTATCCTTGTCTTTGAGAGTTTTATTATTAAACGTCCTGAGGTAACATTCTTTGGATTAAATCTGCTTGGTATTCTATAACCTCCTTGTAATTGAATATTGACATGTTTCCATAGATGTGGGAAGTTCTCCACTATTATCCCTTTGAATAAGGTTTCTACCCTGATTTCTGTCTCTACCTCAGCTTTACAGGTAGTAACTCTTAGATTTGTCCTTTTGAGAGTATTTTCTAACTCATGTAAATGTGCTTTATTTTTTTATTATTTTCACTTTTGTCTCCTCTGTGATTTTTCATATAGCCAGTCTTCACACTTACTAATTATTTCTTCTGCTTGCTCAATTCTGCTGTTAAGAGATTGATGTATTCTTTAGTATGTCATGCAAACTTTTCAACTCCAGAATTTCTGCCTATTTTTCTCTTAATAAGTTCAATCCCTTTGTCAAATCTATCTCTGATAGGATTTTGAATTCCCTCTGTGTTATCTTGGATTTCATTGAGTTTCCTCAAAACAGTTATTTTTAATTCTCTGTCTGAAACATTACATACCTATGTTTCTCCAGGATTGGACACTGATTCCTTACTTAGTTCATTTGGTGAGGTCACAATTTCCCAGATGATCCTGATGCTTGCTTGTAGATGTTCCTGAGTGTCTGGGCATTGAAGAATTAGGTATTTACGGCAGACTTCACAGTCTGGGTTCACTTTTACCAGTCCTCCTTAGGAAAAGTTTTCAGGTATTTGTGGGGACTTAGATGTTTTGATCTGAATATTTAATCACTGCAGCCATATCTGCTTTAGGTGGCACTTCAAACTCCGTAATGCTGTGGCTCTTGAAGACTTGTAGAAGTACTGCCTTGGTGGTCTCGGATAAGATCCAGGGGAATTCTCTAGATTAACAGGCAGAGACTCTTGTTCTTTTCCCTTACTTCTCCCAAACAAATAATCTCCCTTCTCTCTCTCTCTCTCTCTCTCTCTCTCTCTCTCTCTCTCTCTCTCTCTCCCTGAGCTGCCTAGGCCTTGGGTAGGGGTGACACAAGCACCCCTGTAGCCACCACCAATGAAACCACATGGGTAAAACGTGAAACCAGCATAGTACTAGGTTTCGTCTAAGCCCTGCAGTGACCACTACCTGTCTACTCATTATGAGTCCCCAAGGCTCAAGGAGTGTACAATCAGAAGGTAGCAAATCCACTCAGGCCTGTTTCCCTCCCTTCAGGTGGCGAGTTACCCCAGCCCAAGCAGGTCTGGAAGAAGGTACTATCTGGGAGGCACGGCCTAGAGTCAGAAACCTTAGGAATATACCTGTTATTATTTTCTACTCTTGCTGACCTGAAACGTAAGCTACAAGAGAAAGTCTTTACTACTTCTCTTTCCTTTCCTCAAGCAAATGATTCTTTCTTCATCACCACTACCACCCCAGGTCCATTATGAGTACTGCCTGGCTACCCCTGATATTCACTCAAAACCCAGGGGCTCTTCAGTTAATTTGTGGTGAGTGCTGTCATTGCTGTCATTCTGAGTCTCTCCCTGAAGGGCAGTGGGCTCTGCTTTGGCCAAGAACAGGTCCAGAAAGGCCTTGAAGGAGCCAAGACCTGGAATCCGTGATCCCAGGTTCTTGCTTGGTGCTCTACACTACTGCAGATGAGCTGGTACGCAATCAGCAAGACAAAGTCCCTGTCACTTTTCCCTCTGCTTTTCTCAACAAGAAGAGGGGTCTCCCCATCAATGCTACAGCTGGAAATGTGTAGATCACATCCAAAGACTGTATGGATTTGAGTCTTACTCAGGACTCATGAAAAGTACTGCTTGGCTATCACTGATTATTCTGGAGCCTTGGGCTCTTTAGTTTGCAGGTGATGAATTCTGCCTTGACTAGGTCCTTCTCTTCAAGGCAGGAGAGTTCACTTCTGGCCCAGGGTGTATCTAGAAATGCTGTCTAGGAGCCAGGGCCTGGAATGGGGTCCTCAGTACTCTGCTTGGTGCCCTATTCTGTTGTGGCTAAGCTGATATTCCCTTTGCAAGAAAAAATTGTCTTTACTCTCTCCTCTCCTCAATTATAGGGAAGGTGACTCTTCCAGAGCTATGAGTTTCACTGCTAGAATTTGGGGAAGGATGATGCAAGCACTCCCTTGGTTATTCCAGCTGGTGTCTCACTAGGTCACATGTACCACAAGTCCACTGGCTCTGAGCCCAGCACAGCATCAGGACTTGCCCAGGAATTGCATTCCTTGTGGTCTAGATTGCCTTTCAAGTTTATTTAGAAACTCAGAATTATTTGGTCCAGGCTGGTGGGGCTGCTGGAACTCAGGTTCTGACCACTTGGTTGTATGATTTGCCTCTAGCTAGATATGGTCTATATGCTCTTTTTGTGGCTGCCAGCTGAGTTCTGCCCCATGTTGCTTTCTGCTATCACAGGCAGCACTGAGTTCCAATACAAAGTCCCACAATCACTATGCTCTCCCTTCTCTAAGGACACAGATTCTCCTTCCATGATACACAGATGTTGCCAGAGAATGAGAGGGGTGGGGCAGGTGATTAAAGACTCTCTTTCCTATCCTCTTTAGTGCCTCCCTCTTTGATATGATGTTAAAACCAAGTACTGTGATCACTCATCTGATTTTTGGTTCTTAGGAAGGTGCTTTTTGTGTGGATAATTGTTCAATTTGGCATTCCTGCAGAGGGTGAAGGAACAATCACTGGAGTATTCTATTTGGCTATCTTGCTCTGCCCCCTTCTAAAATACATTTTAAATATTATTTGAGAAAATATTTTATATAGATAGAACATATAAAATGTATTTTATAAAGAACTCTTTTCATAAAATACTTTCCCACTGCACTGTCTTTTGTAATCAGAGATTGCAATTAGTTGTGTTCTCCTTTCTATGTGCCAATATACTTTAGTCATTTGAAAAATATATTAATTGAATACCTATTTTGTGCCAAGTATTCATTTATTTAGGTTAATAAGACAATGGTAAATACTGCTCGCTGCCCCACCACCACACACAAGCAAATGAAAACAAAACAAAACAAAACAAACAACAATTCCTGTCTTCAAAAGGCTCATGGTCTGTTTTCCTCTAGTTGATGCCTATTTTTGTGCATTAAATTTATATCTGTTAGGAAAATATCTGTGGCTACTATCCTCTGCAGCTTTTCTTATTTCCTTCACCATAAATATGAAACTCTACTTTGAACCCATACCTTTTTTAAACAAGAACTATCAAAGAGAGTACTGCAGATGTTTGCCATAACTTCTGGCTGATCAGAATATTTTGTAAAATATTACTATATTTAGATAACTCCTAATAGTACAAATTTTTCCTCTCCAAAATAGGGCTTGGAAAAACTTACCTCACCAGGCTACTTCGCAGTTAAAGCACAGGTAGATAATCTAGGTTCCACTCATCAGACTTCACTTTCATTAAGACCAAAGTGAACTTGAGGAAGTAAGCTCTCCATAAAATCTCTTTTGCTAGAGAACGTGGCCGAGATGTCTGGCTTTGTTGTTTGGCAATATTTCAAGCTTTGTTTCCTGAAATAGAAAGAACACTGATGTGATGATGGCAAAAATTTCTCAAGAGCTTGAGGAGGCAATGGGTACCCCTTCAGCATTTTTATACTCAGCTCGTTCTTCGGTTGGTTTAGGTGATTATTATTCCTAGAAGCTTGTCTGGCACTTCTTTATCTAGCTTTCTCAATACTCTGATTGCTGCCTAACATGGCTTTATTAATTTTTTTTTTAGTTAAGCTTATCATTGTTGTATTGTATTCACTGCAGGTAGAATTCAGTCTAGAACAGATTCACTGAAGATGTCTCTACCTTACTTGTACCATGCTTTGAAACTTTTTGTCTATTTTTATTCCTCTGTGTTTTGCCAATATTCCTGTTGTTTATCTCCTAAAACCCAGAACTTTATAAAAATACATGTCCACAAGCAGACTTATATGTGAATACTTCTAGAGCTCAATCTATATAGCTCTACATTGGAAAAACCAAATGTCTATTAATTCATGAATAGATAAACAAAGAGCAGTACACCAACATAATGAAATATTACTTAGCAATAAAAAGGAACAAGGTACTAATGTTACTGGCACAAAAAGGCTACATAGTGCTTGATTCCATTTATGTTGCATTCTGGAAAATGCTAATCTATAGGAATAAAAAATAGATGAGTGAGTCATATGAGGATAAAGATTGTGGGAGAAGAATAACTTGAAAGCAGCCATAGAGAACTTAGTGCAATAATAAAACTGTAGGGTTTTTTGGTCTTGACTATGCTGGTGGCCAGACAAATGTATTGAGTTGTCAAAACTCATTAAAATATACCAAGTTTGAATTTTAGTATATGAAAACTAAATCTTGATGAACCTGAATTAAAATATAATAAAGCAAAACTGGATAGATTAGTATCACTCAAAGTAAGTCAAAAGTAGCATATATTACCAGAGATAAATGCAGATTTTTATTTTTTTTTTTTTGAGACAAGGTCTTATTCTGTCATCTAGGCTGGAGTGCAGTAGCAGGATCATGGCTCATTGCAGCCTCAACTAGTTGGGCTTAAGTGATACTCCCACCATAGCCTCCTGAGTATCTGGGACTACAGACGTGGACCACCATGCCAGGCTAATATTAGAAAATTTTTTGCAGATATGAGGTCTCACTAGATTGCCCAGGCTGTTTCAAACTTTTGAATTCAAAGTAATTATCCTGCCTCAGCCTCCCAAAGTGCTAGGATTACAGGTGTAAGCTACCATATCCAGCCAAGAGAGACAGTCTATAATAATGAAAAGATCAATTGTTGAAGAGGTCATTACAGTCCTAAATCTATATATGTTGAGTAATAGAACTTCAAAGTACTTGAAGCAAAAACACATAGAAATGATAAAATTGAAAGGAGAAAGAAATAAATTTAAAATTATAGTTGGAGATTTCAACGCTATTCTCTCAGGAGTTAATAGAAAAACAGATAAAAAGTCAATAAGTATATAGAATGCATGACCACCACTATTATGAAACTTAACTGACATTCAAAGAACACTACAGCTACAGCTGTAACAGCAGAATAAAACTATGTTTAAATGACACAAAAAACAATCACCAAGATACACCGCATTCTAGCCACAAAACAAGTCTCAATATATTTAAAATAATTTAAATGATCTAAAATGAATTTTCTGACCATTATGGAACTAAACTAGAAATTAGGATGCAGCTACAACAGTGCTTAGGGTAGAATTTATAGCATTAAAAATGTATAATAAAACACTCAAATGAATGAACTATACTTCTCTATTAAAACCTGGAAATAGAGAAGTGAAAAGAGTAAACGTAAAATAGGTTTAAGAAAGCCAGTCATAAACATGATGGCACAAGTTAGTAACACTGAAAATAAACAACAAAAGATAGAGAAAATCCGTGAAACCAAAATCTAATTTTTCTAAAAGAAACATAAAATTAATAATTCTCTAGTCAGACTGATCAAGTAATAATAACAAAAGACTCAAATTATAAATATCAATAATTTTAAAAGGACATTAATATGGATCCAACAGATAGAATAAGGAAGTACAGCTAGTGCTCGACTTAACGACCACGGTCGGGACCGCAAAACGGTCGTAACACAATTTGGTCGTAAGTTGAGTAGGCTACATGTACAGTTGAAATGGTGCACGTGGAGATGGTAGTGCTGCTGGAAGCTGGTCTGCACTGTCGTACACCCAGCTGGGCAACATTTGCGCTGCCAGACGCGGAGCAGTTGTGGCTAGCCATTGTGGTTGTAAAGTCAAATGGTCTTAAGTTGCATAGGTGGTAAGTCGATCAATACCTGTACTGTGATTAAAAACTGTATTGATGAAATTCATGATAGATTGAATGGATAATAATATACTCTACCAAAGTTTATTCAGGAAGAAGTCACTTGAGTTAGTCTGATAACATTTTAAGAAACTGAATTTATAGTTCAAAACCTTGCCTTAATGAAAATTACAGGCCCAGATGTCTTCACTACAAATCACTTAAAGTAGATTTAATACTAATTCTATATAAATGTTTCTAGAAAATAAAACAAATTAGTCCTCAACTCCTTTAAGAGGCCAGCAGTATCTTGATAACAAAAACAAAATTACAAAAAAAAAAAAAAAAATTACAAACTAGTATCTTTCATGATTAAAGGTGAAAAAAAGTTAGCAAAACTAGCCAATCAAATTCAGCAATATATAAAAAGGATAATACATCTTTTAATATACTGGTTGACTAAAGGGAGACTATCACATAAATGCCAGGTTGCTTTAATATTTTAGAATCAATTAGTAATCAATCTGTGTATTCTTTATGTTAAAGAATAAAAAGAAAAATTATATTATCTTCTCAACAGATACACATCTGTTAATGAAAAAAATGCCTGATATATTAATAAGAGCAATCTCATAATGATTATCAGTGGAAGTCCTACAGCTAACTAAGTAAACATGCTGATTACTAAAAAACTAAATGTGTTTTCTCTATAATCAGTAACAAAACAACTTCTATTCAATATTATAAGTCCTAGCCAGTGTGAAAAGGCAGAGAAGTAGAAACAGACAAAGCAGAGATAGGAAAGAAAAATAGCAAAATTATCCCTTCCTAGATAAGCATAAAAAAAATCTTTCCTCCAAATCTCCAAAAATCTATACAAATGATAAGCAAATTTATCATATTTTTAGATGTAAAGTCAATATACAAAAATCAATTAATTTTCTATATCCTCATAAGAATTGTACATTTTAAAAAATTGCATCAAAATATGAAATATTTACTGATTAACAAAAAATGAGAAATATCTGTGCTTAAAGCTACAAAGAATTGCTGAAATACATCTAAGATGACTGAAGTAAATAGATTCAATAACATTAAAATGTCAATCCTCCCCAATTATTTAAAGATTCAAAGTAATCTCCAACAAAATTATAGGTCATTTGAAGAAGCTAATCAGCTGATTTGAGAATTTATGTGGAAATGCACAGAACTGAGAGTATACAAAACAATTTTAGAAGGAACAAAATTTTTAAATATATAGAATTAATTTTAAGATTAGGAATAAGCACTGTAACCAAGGCAATGTGGCGTTTTCATGAAGGCAGACATAGAGGTGAATGGCAGAGAAAACAGAATCCAGAAATAGACAACACACATAAAGGGTCACTTGATTTTAAGTAAAGCTGCTGAGATGTTTTATTGTAAAAAGGGTAGTTATTCAACAAATGATGCTGGAACAATAGAATATATGCAAAATAACTACGTAAAGCAATAAAAAATGATCTTAATCTCAGAAAGTAATTTGAAATGGATGAAAATATAAGAACTAAAAAATATAAAACTTATAGAAGAATTATAAAAAGAAAGTCTTTGTGATAGGTGTAGGAAAAGATTTCCTGGATAGAAAGGAACTGTAACATAAAAATTGAAAATGGATTTAATTAACTTGAATAACTTTTGTATTTCAAAAGACACTTAAGACAATAAAAAGGCACACAACACTCTGTGAAAAACAACTGTGAAGTTATACCTGACTAAAGATAAATCCAGAATGTATAAAATATCTTACAAGTTAATCATAACAAGACAAAATCAAACAAAAAGTGGACAAAGGTTTTATGCACTTTGCTAGACGTGAAGTATGAACAAATGGCAATATTCAACATCATTTCATGTTGGATAAAGAGCCATCAGATACTACTACATACTCACCATGACAGCTCAAATTAAGATACTAATAATTCCAAGTGTTGACAAGAATTGAACAAGAATTGATTTCTCATACACTGCAGATAGGAATGCAAATTAGTATTCACTTTGGAAACAATCTAGTAATTTCTTATAGACACACCCATTCCTGTGACCTGACAATCTCATTCAAAAGACATGAAAACACATATCTATAACAAAACTTATATATGAGTGTTCAGAAGCCTTATCCATTAAAAGCAAAAACTAGAAACAAGAAAATTGTTTTTCACGTGGCAAAGGGACTCATTGTGATGTATCCATGCAAGAGACTATTATTCAGCCTTGAAAAGTAACTGATATAGGAAATAAAATATGTAAACTCAAAATTAAAATTATATTCCATATGACACCATGTATATGAAATTCTTAGAAAGAACAGGCTGTAGCATTAGAAGTTTATCAATTTTATTATTCAAGGGCCAGGTGCACGAAGAGGGGATTGAGTGTAAAAAGTTATAGGGGAACACTTTTGTCATGCTAGAAATGTTCCATTTGTAATTGTGATGGTACTTACATGACTGTATACACTTGATAAACTCATGAAATTGTACATTTTAAATTGGCAGATTTTAGTTTATGTAAATTCTATCTTTAAAAGCAATTTAGAAAAAATATTAATACTTTTAGCACAAAAGTATCGAAATATGTTTTTACCTCCAGTAATTATTAACACAATACTAGGACCAGTCTGCATTGTTTGTAAGCTGTTTGCAGATCTTATTTATTGGGCTATGAGTAAGCTTAGACGAGAATGAAGTTAGATTTCTTTTATTTTGTACTAATTAGGGATAAATTCTAGTATCTTCCTCAAAGGAGGAAACAAAACATAATGAATCAATTTTTAAGATTCTCCAGAGAGCTATCAAGTGATGCAGCTCTCTCTGAAGTCACTTAACATTTCTTCCCTACAGATGTCCATCCACTCTTTGTGCCTCTTTTCTGTATGCAAGTACACCTCTATTGCTATTTTCTTTAAAACAAAACACCTCCATCTGGGGGTTCATCAGAGACTCTTTTCTGTCTTTTGCTGATTCCAAGCCTCCAATTTACAATGACAGAAATGTTGAAGATAACTCTGGCAGAACAAAGTTCTGGGTAGGGAAAGCTCTCTGAGTCATTCTTCACTGCATGCTGCTCTGCTTTCTCTTTGCCTTTCTCCACCAAATTACTGCACTCCATTCAGGGCTTTCTCAACTGAGTCCTGTGTCAGCAACTTTCTGCAGCTGCAAGAGCAGCTGCTGCTTCTACCTCCCTCTCTTCACTAGTGACTGTCATCATGTCCAGCCCAAAAAAAAAAAAAAAAAAAAAATTCTTTCCAAAGTTTCTGTCCTTGACTCAGTGTGATGTAGTTCTAGAAATTCTAGAAATGACTTCAGATGTCTTTAAAGAGGAATGCTCTGAAGGAGTATCTTCTTAGCAGGGATCATATTTATAACAGTAACCGATGATGGCAAAATACTTTTATCTACTTAGAATCATTTTGTCTTCTAAACACACTGTAGAGTGGATGTTATTATTATTTTTACATGAACAAATAAACTCAAGCATTAACAGGATTAAATGACCTGGAGTAAATAGCATAATGAGGATAAGTGTCGGCCACCATGTTCTTCCAGTGGCCTACATTGCCTCTGGTGATGGTTAGAAATTGTCACAGTCTCAGTTCAGAAGTGTGTTCAGAAGTTCTATCAATGCTCCAATTTTTTATGTCTTAAAGCTTATTCAATACTAAGATTTCAGTTTCAGAAAGAGTTCTGGGTTTATGAAGGATCAGAATGTCATCCCATGCCAGAATGTGTTCCCAAATGGTTGAGAGAACCAAGGTAAAAGGTAAATACTACTCCACTCATGCCCTCTTCCTTGACTGCAATCTCTTTTTACTCATTTCTCAGGCTTAGCTATTTATCCCTTTTCTTAACCTTTCCAATCTCTTCATAGGAAAATCAGAAATCACATTGATTAGACCAAATTTTTTTCTAGACCAAGACTTTGGCCCTGACAGAATAATACTCGAACACAATTTATTATATATTATAGACTTTGTAATATCTAAATATATCATCAAACATATTTAGCTTCCATAAATTACATCATGGTATTATTAACATGATCATCATCAGAGATCTGCATTCCTAATGATAAAACTGATGTCTGGGTGCTAGTTCACCTGTTTACAGATTATGGCGATGGCAGACAAGATAATTAAGTATTTGTAATTCTCATTCAAATTTCCTTGCCTACAGGCTTATAAAATGATATCTCTCCCAAATATTTCACAGGGATTGTGAAAATCATATGAACCATAAGCTCACTTATATGATAGTACTTTGGAAAGCTATTAAGTGTTATGCAAATGTAAGGCAGTATTCTTAGTAGTGATAGTACCTCAATAATCTGTTATTCATCATTTCATCTATATTCTTCCAAAGGCTATCTATACATGATGCTGTACAAACTCCTTGAATTAGTACAGAACATTGAAGACAGCACATTTTCCTTTGCTTTTCCATGTAAAGCCTCAGTGGAGGCTCCTTGGAGCTATTCAAATTTTCAGCTACTTACTGGATCTACTTTTGTCCTATCAGCTCTCTGACTCCATTGCACCACACTATAGGATAGAATATCCTTAAAGTCTTCTTACATGATTTTCAGGAGCCACTCCTTTCACATTTCTGCCCCTTGGCTTTTACCGTACGATCTAAGACTTCCTAGTCCAGATTCTCTGAGTCCAAATACCTTTTTTTTTTTTTTTTTTTTTTTGCTTCCTTCTCAATTTCTCCTTTTATCTGCCTACTTGACCCTGTCAGTTCCTCTGATTATAACCACACTTTGGAATAAGAAAGTGATATATTTGGCATTTTTTGCACCTATATAGATGCAAAAGAGATCCACACTTCTCAGATGTTTCATAAACCAATTATGTATAAACAAGAACTAATTCTAATTCTGTTCTGCTTCACAACCTGGCAGGCGAGTAAGAATTCAAAATGGTCCAAATACCTAACAATTGCTAAAAGTTCACATAAATTTTCAGCTACATGCTTTTTATCTTTTTTTGACACCTTCTATATGTACTCATAATATTTTTGTTGAATTCACCCTCTCCTTGGTAGAATACATAAGTGATACCCTTACTGGTCTCAGTAGATCTAAATGTGAGAGATAATTAGCGTTGCTTTCTACACTAAGCTTATCAATATTGTAAGTCACAATTTGGCTTTTAGTTCCAACCAAGAAACTGCAGATTTACATTTCTCTACATCTATGCCTCAAATCTGTACTCAGATTCCTGACAATAAATCACGAGTCACCAACAGCAACCACTTTCTAGGCTTTGCAATAGCCAGATGTTTTCCGTCAGCTGGTCAGCTCAAACTGGTAGTTTCATCAACAGCTTTCATGGACCTGTCCTGGCAGGTGAACAAGAAGCGGTGTTGGTCTGACAATGAGGGAGACAATTCTCAGATCACAGCAGGTGGAATATATCTTCATCATCCACTCAATCATCTTTGTAATATATCCATTCCTTTGAAAACCACCCACAAAGTTGATGTTAGGCTGACTCTTTCTATAAAACATTAGTTTTTAAGGTAGAGAGAGGCACAAAATATGATTTATTTATCCTAAGTGGCTCCTGTGTACAGGGTCTGGGTAATCTGCTTCAGACCTGATTTCAAGTGTCAAGTTCATGTTCCAATCAAGACACCCACTAAAAGAAGACTTTAACCAGTCCCTTAACTTTATCTTTGATATTTGAAAACAATAATAAAAGAACTTTGCAAAAATTGTAAAAACTTAATGTGTGATTTTTTAAAAGTGTCTTGAATTGTGAAAACCTACAGAGCTTGACTTCATATTAAATACAGTGTCCTCTGAGGAAAATTTACTTCATTACTTCTATAGAACTGACAAATTTTAAATTTTTCATCAAATTCACACATGTAAGTTAAGAATTTTGTAGTTAAGATGAAAAAGTAAAATCAGTAGATAGTCTGTCATTTTGTGCTGAGGTTATAAGAAAATACACATTTTGTCTCCTCCCACTGGGGTTTAATTTTTATGTATCTCCTATCTTAATCACCATGACATAGGCTTGAATTTATGCAAATGATTATCATAAATCGTTTTCTTCATGGTGATTCACATATTTCAAGAATTAATTAGTTATACTATAGGGAAACTTTAATGTTTAATTAATCGGAGAAATTTAAGTGATCTTAATTGAGCAGAAAAGAATTTTTATTCTAAAAGTTTATTCAGAATCCAGAGGTTTAAATAAAAATAGAAATGCTATGTAACACATATGGCTATCAAAAACTACTAGTTTTTGTCGGTTTCAATATGCCACTGCATAGATTAATTCTAAGTAAATGATGAATAGGTGAATACCAACATTTTATGGCATTTGCATAAGTAAAATTCTCTCCTGATATTAAATACGTCGTCAGCATCTAACTCTCATTTGTTACCACCCTCCAACACTAAGTTGCTCTCAATACCTCTTGAAACATTTAATTCCTTTTCAACTTTCCTAATCTGATAAAACAGCAAGCACATCTTTGATTTACTGCCTTTCCCTACTATATACAGAAAGTTCTGGGGTGTCTGGAATGGTTTAGCACACAGTACTAGGAGAGACATGTAGCAAAATTAGTGGGGGAAAGATCTATTAGTAAGCTGGAGATGATAAGGTATAAAGAAAAGATTTCAGGGTACTGGCCAGACATAAAAGTCAGTTTCTTAGAAGTGAAAGATGTGCTTTACCTCTAGTAGATCAAATAAAAAGTCATTATCCATTCTTTCTTCCTCATTAACCCCAGATCATTTCACAGAGTTTAAGACAATTCTTTTGTTTTGGTTGATTTGGCTGTTTGAAGGCGAGTAAAGAGTAACTAAGGCCAGGCATGGTGGTTCATGCCTGTAATCCCGGCCTCTTTGGGAGGCTGAGGTGAGTGGATAACCTGAGGTCAGGAGTTTGAGATCGCCCTGGCCAATATGGAGAGACCCTGTCTCTACTAAAAAGACAAAAATTAGCCAGGCGTGGTGGTGCATGCCTATAGTCCCAACTACTCGGAAGGCTGAGGCAGGAGAATTGCTTGAACCTGGAATGTGGAGGTTGCAGTGAGCTGAGATTGCACCATTGCATTCCAGCAACAAGAGCAAAACTCTGTCTCAAACAAAACAAAACAAAACAAGAATAGGACTGTGAAATACATCAAATTTAGTGCAAACTATTTTAAGTCCTATTTTAACCTTCAATTACATGATGCCTAATTTTACATGTCAATTTAGCTAGACCACAGTGCCCAGATAGTTAAACATTATTCTGGTTGCTTTTGTGAAGATGTTTTGGGGCGAGCTTAACATTTAACTCTGTGGACTTGAGTAAAGCAGGTTGGCGTCCTAATGTGGTTGGACCACATTCAATCAGTTGAAGGCTTGACTAGAACAAAAAGACAGACCCTACCCCAGTAGGAGAAAATTCTCCAACTGACTGCTTTAATACTTGAGCTGAAACATCAGTTCTTTCTGGGTATTGGGCCAACAGGCCTTTGGACTGGAATTGCACCATAGGCATTCCATTGGCTCTGCTGGATTTGCTGAATAACACTACAGATCTTGAGACTTTCCAGCTTTCATAATCACATGAGTCAATTCCTTTTGGTGAATGTCCTCCTGCATACGTGTGTGTATGTGCATGTGTGTGTGTGTGTGTGCACATATTCTATTGGTTATGATTCTCTGAAAAACCCTAATACAAATGAGAACATGATATCTTGAGCTGCTGACTCTTTAGAGTCATACTTAAAATACTCACTTCTATTTACTTATGGACAATAGAGTGTATTTCGAGTATTCAAAATAGTAGTATTATTTTAACACTACATGTAATTGTATCTATTCAGGATAAAGATGTCTTGCAATGGCATACTTCTTTGTTTCAAACCAGAATGACAGACTGTAGCCTGACCAAAGACTCCTTTCCATGGTAAGGAAACAATATTGAATATAAACTAAATAATGCCATCTACAAATGTAATCATAAAGTGTGAGCAAAGAGAGAAAGATCAAGAGAAAAACCTCAGAAGAAGGAATGCTGCTAGGACCCTTGTTCATCAGACAGCCATGATCCCAACACCCACTCATACACACACAAACACCCCCCCACACACACACACATTTTAATATACTGAGTGGATAGGTCACATTTAGATGATTTCAAAGTTACACTTAGCTTAAAATCTGTTTATGTACTGATGAATTTTATTTTTATTATTGATAATGCTATTTTAGTCCTTTTAGTTATGTTATTATACTTTATTATGTAATCAAAGCAATTTACACCAGAACTCTTTGTTTTAACATTTGTTTTATGTGTTGCGTATATATTCTTTTACAGAACTTTGAATGTTAAGTTCTTCAGAAAACACTATTGTAATAGTGGTTTTGTACTGTGATAATTGTGTTGATATGAGAGTGAATTTCTCAGAATTCCCTTTCCTATATCACTCTGAGCTAGTATTAACCACTAGGAAATTTGCATGAAATCTGAAAGGCAGAAGTAAAGGTTAATGTAGCATTCTTTTACCACAACGGTGCATTCTCAATGCTTGCTAATATGTTGGGACCCCTTGGTGTCAGGTAGCAGCTGAGCCTCACTTCTTCTATTTCTCTTTATATATCCTTCTTCAGACTCTCTAAGTGCTGGACCAGAAGCACTGATAGTTACTTGGAGAAGGGTCCAGCTTCCTCTGCAGGTCACTCACATTGTCAAGGTTAAAGATAGACAAAGATGAGGACTTCAATCTATATACAGGGGTTCCAATTATTCTTCATAAATTCTAGTCTGTCCTCATTTCTCATTTCATGTTCAATATTTTTTCCCAACTGCTAGCCCTACTGAATATAGAGACTCTAGAAACACCACCAGATGCACAGGCGATAACCTTTCCTGAATATCTTCAACAACTTCCACAATTCTGTCCATTGTAATTGGTTATTCCATATAACTCATAGAAGTGATATGCTTCCCTAATTGAACCTTAAGTGACACAAGTATTTAATGTTTTATTCACGTTCACATTTAGGAGGTTCTCAGAGAGTAATTGAATTCTGTGTCTGTTTGTTTATGAATTCCAATTTTAAAATGTGACTATCAACAGGATTATAAAATAAACACAAATACTTTTACAACATGGAATATTTATGGAATATTTGTTGGTATAAATAAAAAGTCCCATATTTTGGTTACAAAACAAATTGTCTGCATGAAAATAAACATGTGGGTTGACTAAAACCCTATAAATAATTTAAACTAAACCTTCCATTTATGGTTGAAGAAACAAAGGACTAGATACTTACCTGTGATCACAAAATAATGTAGCAGAGCTGGGACTAAAGTACGCTCCAGCTTAATTTCCTCTCTCTACCTTCTTTACTCTTGACTTATTATCGGGTTTTGGGGAAAACTACAGGGAGTCTCAGCTGACCTCAAATTTACTAAGATTCAAAAGGATGAGAAAACATTCAAACATGCTAATATGACAAAAGGCGGCATTAATAAAATATAGTACCTAGTGTAAGGAAGATTATAATTTCACTCTAGTCTTACCTGGTCAGATCATATTTGTGCATTGGAGCACCTAAAAGATCCTAAGTAATTTATAAAGAAGGTGAGCAGAATTATATGGGTGTTTAACACTATGACAAGAAAAGTCTAGAAAATCAGGGTTATTTTAACTGAAGAAGGGAAGAAATGGCAGATATAACTACAACCTAATATTTGAAGAACTTCCATAGAGAAAAATTAAATTTATTGTGTGCGCTCTTCTAGAGTATAAATAAGATAAGTGGTTAGATATTATAGAGGCTGGTTAATATTTCAAAATATTAAAAAAAAAAAACAGGGAATTTCCAAGCTAAATAGACTGACGTATAATGCAGTGAGCTTCCAATCAATGGAAGACTTCAGAGGCTTTGATGAAAACCTGTCAGGTAGTTTTTGTAAAGAATTCCCAATGGAGGGGACACTAGAATTAATGACGTCTAAGACTTCCTATTTCTCTGCAGCTGTGAGTCTATTATTTGAATGACAACGTTACAGGAATAAAGTAACAACCTCAATTCTGTGAAAGTTGTATTTCTGCTATAACGTGTAAAAGCTGCATTTTATCTTTCATATTTAGTCCTAAAATACTAACAACTCCCTTGAATGCTTCTTTTTTTCTAGAATGAGCTAGATTTAATCTAGATAAGTATATGTGGTGGAATAAAATTCAGAATGTCAGGAGGAAGGTACAATATAAGTTTTTACTAAACAAGGGGTAAGATCCACAGACACTCAGTGATAAATACACTCTGGCATGGGCCACAGGACCCCTGTTCACAGGCCAGAATGCTGGCTGTGAGCCACCAAGATGACACTCGACTTGATCCCCAGAGAGTAATAATAGAGCTTTTGCTGTATTATCTGAACAAGACGCCAGACCAAGGAAAGGGGAGGAGGAGTTCTTATCAGTGGCAGCTCAGCAAGCTGGACTATTGGCATGGATTGTTTTACCATGGCAGTCACTGACAATAGAAGCAGGCCAAGAAACATCTTTTTTTGTCCAGAAGTTGACACAAAGGATGTTGCTGAACTTAAATATCTTCAAGAAAGAAAGGTAAAGAGAAAAGGGATTTCATGGGACCTGACAACGATGCCTTTTAAAGAAGAAAACTAAGTAATCTTGTTTGACTTTTTTTTAATTAAAAAGTTGTCCTCCTTGAAATGCACAGCAACAATGGCAGATTCACAGAATAAGGCTAGAACAAAAGGCTTCCCCTGTGCACACAAGGAAGGCGCACATGAAGTTAGCCTGGGGCCTTCTTTGAAAGGAAATAAAGTAAAGGAATCTTGAGTGGTTGTTGGAAAAGAAAAAAAAAATTGCTAAAAACAGAATCTGATAAACAATTATAAGACTTAGAGTTAAAAGGGATCTTTGTTGCCATCTAAGGAAGCCTGGCAAATATAGCAGCACCTTTCAATCTCTGTTGAGGTTATTAAAAATACAGTTAATTAAGCTACAATCCTCACTAACTGTGTCAGAATCTGATACTCAGACAGGTTTGGAAATCTCTAATCTAGAGCACCACAAAATATTCACCATGCTTCTGCCCTAATGCGTGTACTGCCATAACTGCTTTGGATTTCTACCCTGGCATTTCTTTAATAATCAGCTCTAGTAGTTAATGATAATCATTGTTAGTAGTATAGCTATGTCGTCCTATTTAATAATCAAAACAGTCCCGAAAGATAACTCTAATCTCATTTTACGTATTAGAAAACCAAAGTGACGGGTCATTTTCCAGCCCCCAGAGCTGCTAAGTGACATACTTGAAGTTGTAACACAGAGATGGTGCCTTAGCTCACATTTGAGCTCACTATACCATACAGTAACAGATTGAACCAACCACATAGAATACCCAATATTAAATTTTTCAATCTACAAAAGTTATGATTTATATCATTTAATTCAAAAAGTTTGAAGTCTCGAAAGAAAAAGACAAGGCACTGTATAAGAAATTACTGTGAAAAACTAAAGCTGCATGAACATTTTGTCTTACAAATTAATCTTTACTTTCAGTGTCTTGAAATTTGATGATACTAGAAATAAAATTTTCTGCTAACTCTTGATGGGAAATTCCTTGCTTAACTGACATTTTTCTGCTTGTGTTACTTAAGGATGGGTCAGAAGCCCGGGGCCTGCACTAAGTCGCAACAAGCTAAATGCCCAGGGAACACCATTTTAGGAGGTACTGACTCTCTGGTGCCAAACCAGCACTTGCATTTTCTGAGGGTAAATGGCTTCTTACATTTACACCCTGGGTGCCTCCTTTGCTCAATCTAGTCTTGGCTTCACACTTCATTTTTATTTCTGCTCCTATTCTTTTTATTCCACTTTTGTTAACTCTATACCCAAACTATACAAAGCAGGTAATTATAATCATGAGAATCAAACCCAAGAAAGCAAGAATTCTTTGTGAATAACTCAAAATATCACTTACACTGCTTTGGGGAGAAAATACAGAGATTGAGCAGAGAAAAATGAAGAGTGTGTATTTAAAATAGAAAAAAAAAACAGTTTATTTAAAAAGTGGTTAAAGTTTCAACACTATGCTTACTGTCCATCAAGGCTATTTAGAATTGTGTTTTCTTCATGCCATAGTGACACTTCACTTATTATAACCATGGCCATCCAATTAGCTTTATAAACTGAGAACTTTCCTATGCCCCAAATCATGCATGCACAAAAAGATATGATTTACTAATTACATAAAAGAGACATGTTTTTTAGAAGGAGGCAATCATAGAATCCTAGCATACTAGAATGGAGAATGCAAAAGGTCCTTAGAAGGCACATGAGACTCAGGGAGGAACATATTTTCTGCTCAGCCCACTTTCATAGAAGTTAATCTTGCCTCTGTTTAAAGTATCTTTAGAAAAGAGAACAAATCCTCTGTCAGACATCTTTACCAATGTCAGAGAGTGTTCCCACTAGAGTGCTCTTCTTCTTCTTAGTCAAAATCTTCCTTTTGCAAGTATTTTTTAAAATCTTGCTCAGTGTCATCTAGCAACATAAAGCTATTATCCTTTCTTTTCAAAAATTAGTTCTCAAATACTGAGATAGACTTTTATATTTGTTATAATTATCCACATTCAACAGCTCAGGCTCTTCCAATAAGCTGAACCAAGCCAAGACCTTTTTCTCTGAAAGTATCCCGTTTTGCAGTGTGTTTTTAGAACAGTTAGTTAGAAACAAATGTTCATTCCCACTAGCTTTCTTCAATATAGTACTGGAAGCTCTAACTAGGTATGCAGATTAGAAGAAAATAAGACTATTTCTATTTGCATTTTCCATGATTTTCTACATAAAATCTCAAAAACTTTACAAAAACTCTTAAACTAATAAACAAATTCAATAAGGTAGGTGGATACAAGTTTAGCACACAAAAATCAATCACAGTTCTCTATACTAACAATGAATATGTAGAAACTAAAATTTAAAATACATTGACAATTATAATTCCTCTGAATAAAATGAAATAATTTTGTATATAATTAAAATAGGATTTGTTTGCTAAAAATTACAAAATACTGATAAAAAAAATCAAAGACCTTCATAAATGGAAATACATACAATGTATATGGATTGGAAGATTCAAAACGATGAAAAAGTCATTTATCCCCAAACTGATTTATAAGCTTAATTCACTGCCTACCCAAATCTCGACAGGGTATTTTTGTAAACATCAGCTTATTCTAAAGACACAGGTCATAGGATGGCTAAAGAAAGCTTGACAAAGAATAAACAGGAGGGATTATTCTACTCCATATTCAGGCTTAGTATATACCTGTGGTAAGCAAGATAGTATGGTACTGACAGAGGAATAGACACATAGGTCAACTGAATACACAGTGAACTAAAAAAAGAGACCTACACAAATACGCTCAAATGATGTTTTATAAAGGTAAAAATGTAACTCAGTGGAGGAAGGACAGACTTTTCAAAAAAGGTGCTAGAGCTATGGAACATCCATAGGCAAATAAAAAAAGAAAAGAATCTCCAACTATATCTTACTCTTTACATAAAAATTAATTCAAATGAATCACAAACCTAGATATAAAATATAATTTGACAAAAATTTTAGGAAAAATATAGGATAAAAATCTCTAGAATAAAGGGCTAATCAAATATTGTTCTACTAGGCAACAAAAGTAGAATCCATAAAAGTAAAAAAAAAAATATGAATTGGACCTCAACAGAATAAAAACATTTCCTCTGTGAAAGCCCATGGGAAAAAGATGAAAAACCAAACTACAGATAGGGAGAAATGTTTGCAAACCACATATCTAACAAAGGACTAGTATTTAAAATACGTAAATAATTCACAGTTCCCAACAATTAAACAAGTAACAAATAAGCAATTCAATTATGAAATGAGCAAAATACCTTTTACTGAAGATGTACAAAAGAGAATATATAGATAATTACATGGTTTGGCTGTGTCCCCACCCAAATCTCATCTTGAATTGTAGTTTTCATAAACCCCATGTGTCATGGAGGGAACTCAATGAAGGTAATTTAATCATGGGGGCAGTTATCTTCATGTTGTTATTATGATAGTGAGCAACTTCTTATGAGATCTGATTGTTTTATAAGGGACTTTTCCCTGCTTTTGCTGGGCACTTTTCCTTCCTGCTGCCATGAGAAGAAAGACATGTTTGCTCCATTATTATCAGCTTCCCGAGGCCTCCTCAGCCATGCTGAACTGAGAGCCAAACCTCTTTCCTTTACAGTTCTGGGTATTTCTTTATTAGCAGTGTGAGAATGGACCAATACAGTAAGTTGGTATGAGAAGTGGGGTGCTGCTCTAAAGATACCTGAAAATGTGCAAGTGACTTTGGAACTGGGTAACAGGCAGAGGTTAAAACAATTTGGAGAGCTCAGAAGAAGACAGAAAAATGTGAGAAAATTTGAAACTTCCTTGTGACTTGGAGGGCTCAGAACACAGGAAGATGTGGGAAAATTTGGAACTTTCTGGAGATTTATTGAATGGCTTTGACTGAAATGCTGATAGTGATATGGACAACAAAGTCTAGAATGAGGTGATCTGAGATGGAGATGAAGAAATTGTTGGGAACTGAAGCTAAGGTGCCTCTTTTTATGCTTTATCAAAGAGACAGGCAGCATTTTGCCCCTGTCTCAAAGTCCCTGTGAATTTCTGAATTGAGAGAATCATTTAGTTTATCTGGCAAAAGAAATTTCTAAGTGGCAAAGCATTCACAAAGAAGCAGAGCATAAAAGTTTGGAAAATTTACAGGTTGATAATGCAATAGAAAAGAAAAACCCATTTTCTGAGGAGAAATTCAAGCCTGCCTAAATTTGCGTAAGTAACAAAGCCCAAATGTTAAACTGCAAGACAATGGAAAAAATGTCTCCAATGCCTGTCTAAGACCTTCTCATCATAGGCCCAGAGACTTAGGAGGGGAAAATGGTTTCATGGGCTGGACCCAGGTCCCCCACTGCCAGGCACAGGGCCCCCCAACTCTGTGTAGTCTCAGGACATGGTACTCTGCTTCCCACCTGCTTCAGACCCAGCTATGGCTAGAAGGGACCAAGATACAGCTCAGGCTGTGGCTTCAGAGGCAATGCTTTGACAGCTTCCATGTGGTATTGAGCCTGTGGGTGTACAGAAGTCAAGAACTGAGGTTTGGGAACCTCAGCCTAGATTTCAGAGGATGTATGGAAATGCCTGGATGTCCAAGCAGAAGTTTGCTGCAGAACTGGAGCACTCCTGGGGAACCTTTGCTAGGGCAGTGCAGAGGGAAATGTGGGGTTGGAGCCCCTACAGAGAGTCCCCACTGGTGCATTGCCTAATGGAGCTGTGAGAAGAGGGCCACCATCCTATAGACCCCAGAATGGTAGAGTCCCCAAACAGCTTGCACTATACACCTGGAAAAACCATAGACACTCAATGCCAGCTGTGAACGAAGCTGGGAGGTTGTACCCTGCAAAGCCATAGGGGCAGAGCTGGTCAAGGCCATAGGAATCCACCTTTTGCATCAGCAAGACCTGGATGTGAAGCATGGAGCCAAAGGAGATTATTCTGGAGCTTTAAGAATTAATAACTACCTTCTTGCCTTTCAGACTTGCATGGGGCCTGTCGCCTTTTTGTTTTGGCCAGTTTCTCCCACTTGGAACAGATATATTTACCCAATGCCTGTATCCCATTGTATCTAGAAGTAACTTAACTTGCTTTTGATTTTAAAAACTCATAGGTGGAAGGGACATGCCTTGTCTCAGATGAGACTTCGTACATGAATGTTTGAGTTAATGCTTGAATGAGTTAAGACTTTGGGAAACTGTTGGATGGGCATGATTGTCTTCTGAAATGTGAGGACATGAGATTTGGAAGGCACTAGGGGCAGAATTATGTAGTTTGGATGTGTCCCCATCCAAATCTCATCTTAAATTATAGTTCCTATAATCTCCACATGTTGTTCATGAGAGACCTGGTGGAAGGTAACTGAATCATAGGGGCAGTTACCCTCATACTATTCTTGTGATAGTGAGTGAGTTCTCATGAGATATGGTGGTTTTGCAAGGCACTTTTCCCTCTTTTTGACTAGGCACTTCTCCTTGCTGCTGCCATGTAAAGAAAAACGGGTTTTTTCTGCCATGATTGTAAGTTTCTGCCATGATTGTAAGTTTCCTGAGGCCTCCCTAGTTATGCTGAACTGTGAGTCAAATAAAGTTCTTTCTTTTATAAATTACTCAGTTCCACTTATGTCTTTATTAGCAGTGTGAGAATGGACTAATTCATATGGCATATAAGCACATGAAAAGATACTCAACATAATCAACTGTGTTCAATCATCACAGAAACACAAATTTAAAACACAATGAGATATCACTACACAACGATCGGAATGGCTAAAACAAAAAGAAGTGACAACTCCAAATGCTGGCAGGGATTCAGAAAAACTGGATCACTCCTATATTATGGAGGATAATTTAAAATGGGACAGCTATTCCAGAAAACAGCTTGGCAGTATCTTATAAAACCTAGCATAAAATTACCATGTGACCCAGCAATTGCACTCTTGGGAATCTATCCTAGCGGAATGAAAACTTTATTTTCATAAAAGACCCCCAAAAAACAAATGTTCAAAACAGCTTTCTTTGTGACAGCCAAAAACTGGAATTCATCTAGACACTCTGTAATAGGTGAATGTTTAAAGAAACTGTGGGTCATACATACCATCAAATTCATCAACCAAAAAGAATGACCTATTGGTGACATTGTTGGGTCTGACCTGCAGACCCTGACCCAGTGATGGATGAACAAATGCACTCAAACACAGATATCAAGTTAAAGAGCAGACTAGGGGACCAGACCACTCACAGACACCAAGGAGAGTACTGTAAAGAGTAGGCAGCCATGGCCCCCCACAAGCTGGCCCCAGGGACCTTGGAACTTTATTTATTACAGATTTATGACAAAGGCCTGAAGCAAACACCATTTGTGGATAATTAACATTGCCGACCCCCCAGTAGAGAGCAGTCATGAATAAACCAGCTCTTTAAACAAACTCCCCTATATTCCCTTGTTATCTGCTCTATACTCTGAGCTCAAGGTAAGGGGATTAAGCTGCCTTCAGCCATAAACTCCTCCCAAGGCTTTTGCAAAACACTCCCAGCCTTCCAAAAAGGTTTGCATCCTTTTCCTACAATTTATTTCACCATCCTGACTGAGCTCCTACACGAAAGCAAGAACTTGAATGGATCTCCAGGAATTTATGCTAAGTAAAAAAATTCTGGTCTCAAAAAGTGATAGACAGTATGATTCCATTTTATAACATTTTTGAAATGATATCTTTTTTAAAAAAAATTACTTTATTTTCTGGGATACAGGTGCAAAACATTCAGGTTTGTTACACAGGTATACATTTATTGTGGTAGTTTGCTATACCTATCAACCCATCATTTAGGTTTTAAGACTCGCATATATTAGGTATTTGTCCTAATGCCCTCCTTCCCCTTGCTTCCTCACCCCAACAGACTCTGATGTGTGATGTTCCTTTCCCTGTGTCCATGTGTTCTCATTGCTCAACTCCCACTGAGTGAGAACATGCAGCATTTGGTTTTCTGTTCCTGTGTTAGTTTGCTGAGAATGATGGCTTCCACCTTCATCCATGTCCCTGCAAAGAACATAAACTCATTCTTTTTTATGGATGCATAGTATTCCGTGGTGCATATGTGTCACATTTTCTTTATCCAGTACTATGTTTTAAAGCAAGGGTAGATTAATGGTTGCTGAGGTTTAGGGACAGGACACAGGGCACAGGAGGGAGGGAGGTGTGTTTCTAAAAGGGGCAACACAAGAGGATCTTTATGGTGTTGGAACTTCAGTGACTTGACTGTGGTGGTGGTGAATACACAAGTCTTCATAGATGTTAAAATTTGATGGTACTTATTACATACACATACCTGAGTACAGATATAACTGAGGAAATCTGAATAAGATTTGAATATAGTTTGGTTGTGATATTATAATTTTTAAATTGTTACTATTATGGGAAATTGTCCTTTGTTTTTTCAAGAGCTTTTCTTTTCTTAGCTTTCTTTCAGTACCTGAATATATCAGAGCGTTTCATCCAGGGACTAATTTTTGCCACATTGAAGTTTCTAGACTCTTAAGAAAGCAAGCAAATGACTTCTTACTTAACATGCTAGCAATAGCAGCATAGGAAAGTCCTAGCTAGAGCAACAGTGAAACAATAACTAGTAATTGCCTTATTGCAGGCTATGGGGATTGACATTAAAAACACAGAAACCCAAATCCTCAAATCCAGGGTTTTCTTGAAAATTAATGTAGGACTTTTCAAAAGGTAAGAATCTCTTTTATGTGATGTGAACAACAACAAAAAAGCCTTATTTTTGTATGTGTGTAATTCGTGCTGTGTGGATGTAATTTTTATTGCAAAAAATGAGATGCCCTGATGCAAAAGAACAAGTTATTTTTATTTTGTAAAATGTGTGGAATCTCAAGCACAAGCTATGGCAATAGCATGGAAAAGGTTTCTCTCATGAAATTAAAATCTTACTAAAAGGGTCCTGAGGGATGGGTGAAGATGCAGAAGGTTAGTTAAGGTAGGTTAGTTAGGTTTCTCTATTAGTCTTTTTTAAATGTGTATAAATGTAAGTGGTATAAATACAGTTTTGTTACACGAATATACTGTGTAGTGTTGAAGCCTTATCTTGTAGTGGTACCAGTGCCTAAATAATGTACATTGTACCTGTTAAGTAATTTCTCATCCCTCACCTACTCTCATATTCCCATCTCTGAGTCCAAAGACTATAACCAAATAGCAGAGAACAACAGGAAGGTAAGATAGCAGCCTCCCTATGGAGTCAAGTAGGTATTTTGGAACCAAAAAAGTGAGGCAAGATGCTTATAAAGTTGTAGCTGCTCTTGGTGGAAAAAGTAGAGAAAACTATCTGTTCAAAAATGGACCAAGCAAATCTTAGAAGCAAATTGGCACCTCCTCATGTCCGTCTGCATGCATGCTTTGTACAATGCACTGTTTTAAAATTTCTTGCATTTTAAAATTTATCTTTTGTTGCTTTTGACAAACTTCTTGATATCCTGTTGTTCTTAACTATATGAAGGGGATTTTGTCTGCATTTAGGGCTGAGTTTTTAAGAAAGAGAGAGAGAGCAAAGACCTTAGGGAAGAGCCAGTGACAATGCATTCTAATAAAGTGCCCAAGAGAAAGATACATCTCACAGAGAAGAAGGATTGGGGCCTCTTCTGGAGCCAGAGCTCTCCATGTGCTAAGCTTTGAAGCTCACATGATTTTATCCCTAAGTCTACAGTGTTTTTCACCCCTCTTGCCTTTTATTCCCAAAGTCTATTGCTAATACTAGGAACCATTTACTCTGAGGCTTCATCCTGAGTCTGCTATAGTTTACAAGTCAGTTTCTGCTCTCACTCTTCTGGTTGAGTCACACTTTCTAGATTGCTACCACCATAGTCTGTTGTTGATCCAAAGTCAATTTCCATTACTTGCTTCTTAGAGGCCTTCACATTCAAGATGTGTCATTTGCTGACGCACTAGTATGGGAGAGGAGGTGCTGAATATAAAAGAAACAAAAGATATACTCCTGTCCTTGGAAAGTTTATAAGTCATGAAAAGGGTTTGGGAAAGCTTAGAAAGCAATTTACAAATATACATATTAATATAGTACAACCAGAGTACTATATTAAGGCCAGGCACAATCTAACAAGCAAAAGAAGGATAATGAAAATAAAAACCAGAATTATGAAGTCCTTTCTAATTTATTAATTCCTCCCTTGCCTTATCTCATTGGTTACAAACCTGTCAAATAAAGACCTAATGCTTTATTAAATCTCTGTTTTGCTGATAAAGGAAAACAACTGGGGCTCAGAGTCTGTCATTGCTGTGGCCACCCTGAGGCTCTGAGGCTCTGAGCTCTTGTTTTTCTTTCTATATGCCATCTTCAAAGTAAGGAGATGAGATGGATTTTAGATATTCCTGTGTTTGGAATAGGACTCTATGGGAAGTAAAATTATGTGCAGACAGAAGTGGAGAGAACATTATAGTGTGCTATTAATCTTAAAGAAAACAAATAAAAACAGAAACTCTTCACACAAATGCAGAAACTATTTTTTATTTTAAAAATGTGAATAATGCACACCACCTTTTTGGTTGGGAGACAGTTTCCGTGGACTCATCTTTTCTCTCTGGCTTTGATAACTTTGTATTTCCTAAATGTATAACTTGAACAAATCAGGTAATCAATCTACTCTCTTTGTCCTATACATAAATGGGGCATAATAACACTTTCATTGATGACAACTAACTCAAAATAGTTCAATTCATCAATCTTCAATATGTCTCTTTGCAGCAAGGAGAAGGCCAGTGTTAATTTTCATGAGGATGCATAAGGAGACGGTGATACATGAGTTCTCTCTGAGGTAAAAGTTAGTCTAGGCAAACTCTGAACTGTTTCACAGGCATAAAAGCTATGGCCATGTGATTTACATAATAAGCCACAGCATTCCCTTCAAACTATGGTTCTCTGCATCACACGCGAAGAGCAACATAAGTAAAACAGAGAAGCAGGGAGAGGCATGAAAGAAAAAGTGACAACCTTTCCCAGAATCAAAGGGCAGCTATGTATGTTGGAGAAACATTTCTTTGTTTTTTTAATATCAGTGTTAAAGGTCATATCCGTCTGTCTCTGGGGGTAGGGGGAAATGAGTTTTCCTTTCCATAGTTAGAAATTCATTTCTATCTTCATTAAATGAAGTCCACAACATAAAATGCCATGCAGATAAGTAGAAAGAGATGCAATAATAGTGTATGATTTGCAACATCCGTCATATTTCATCAGTGCAGAAACGTACAAAATGTGCAGACCCAACTGACAGGATTGTCAAAGAAACCTCCTCCTCCATGGTGCTTCCATCCCTCTTTGCTTGCCTTGCACATCCGTCGCCTGTGCACTACTGTTGGCCAGTGCATTATTTTGGGATTGCATCATCAGCTATTTATGGAGCAGCTATTCTGTCCTAAGAATGTGCTGCCCTGACAGACGAGAGATTAGTGAGTTGTAGTCCCTGACCCCAAGATGCGGAATGGTTAAAACCATCTAGGTGGCCTTGAACGGCAGAACCTTGCTTATGGCGAAGGGCTACAGTGCAAGCACAGAAAGAGTCCTGAAATGCAATATAGCCAATTAAAAAGAGCTAAATATTGAGGGTTGGAAGGTCTTTGCTATATTACTCATTCTCTCCTACTCATCTATGGCCATAAATATTATCTATCTGTACCTTAATGAATGTATCTGTAGTATGTAAATAATATCAGCTGCCTGGCCTACAGCAGGACACTACTGTGAAGGACACATGAGTTCATGCACTTTGATGAGAGTTTTAAGTGATATTACCTGAAAGATGGGAGCCGTTAAAAATGAGAATTAAAGTGAAGGGTAGCTAGAAAGAGGCCAGGAGGCTAACTACGGGCCAAATATAAAGAATCTCAGACTAAGATGAGGAAAACTGTCAGCAGAGAAAAGAATTGAGCAGACAGGCAGAATGAAGCAGAGATGCCAGGAGAGGGTCTGTGAGGAGACAGAGGGGAGGAGAGTGGAGAGGAGAGAGAGGAATGGTGTAAAGTTGGAGAGCAGGAGGCAGGTGTAACGTGGTACAGCATTCTGTCAGAATGCAAGCCCTGAGAGGTAGAAAACATCTTTGAATACACCTACAATACTGAAAACAGTGGGCTATTGCACCTATAGTAGATACTCAATTTGTATTTGCTGAAATAAAAAAAAAAAAACTTGCCATATTAGGAGATCTTTTGGCTCTTTTGCCAAAATCATCAGAGAGATACATTTTCATTTCTTACAAAATTACCCCTTCTGTTTTTCCCCTTCAGACGCTATTCGCACCGAGAAAATTAAATTCAGTTTCTTTGAGAAGTGCAGCAAGCTGTAAACACACATATTATAAACGCCAAAATAATGTTGACTTCAAAATAATAGTTATTAGGTATTACAAATAGTTATAATTATTGAGAAAATATAGTAACTGAGTATGAGACCTCTCAGAAGCTGAGTGAACTTTGGCAAAAAATTACGTTTGTCAGAGTAAATTATTGAGACACTCATTTGTGAGGTGTTTAAGTTTCTTTTTTGCAGTCTGCATTGCTCTGTTTCAAGGAGATAGACAGATATTTATGTCCTCATAGCTCAGGGCTGATGCTGCTGCAGGGAACTTACCACGATCACCACAATACTTATTCCTGAGGAAGGTGGGAAATCATGCAATGCCTTTGAGGAGGAAGGCAAGCTCTTGAAGAAGAACAAGAGAGAACTGAGGCAGAATAGATTTCCCAAGTCAGGAGAGGAGAAAAACCCTTCAAAATCTGGAAGTATTTGCCCTACTTTTTGGCAGAGTTTTAAGGAGGTAGAAATCCTGGGGCAGAGCTGGCTGTCTGGTGCATCCCCAGAGGATAAGGAGTAAAAGTTCAGCTTCTGGGTATGACAAAGATCTTTCTGCCCCGGTGTGGCCTAAAAGCAACATGGACACTTTCCTCCAGGGACCACGTAGGTTTAGGAAATAAAAACATCATATGCAAACCACAAAACACAGTGCTCTCCCCAAAAGACCTACTTTGAGTAAAACCCCTAGAACCATTTTATGCTCCCCCCAGAAAAAAATCCCAGTGAACAACAGAAAATCAAATTTCTCCTATAAGAAATGAAATAATTTAATGTCATATTTGATTCTATATTAGAAAAATGGACTACCTGAATATGAGTCTTTAATAGCTGACCATCTGATTATTTATCCTGCTAACATTTAAGAAGTATGTTTTAGGTAGGATATTCTCTCTAAGATATGTATTGGGTATAAACATGAAACTTGGCAATCCCTTAAACACAAATTTCTAGAGAAAGAAAGAGAAAATAAGGAGGGCGACTTTAAATATGCTGTCAAAACACAGTTTTCACAAATTTTTAGTTTAAAGATCTAATTGGCTTTTATCAGTGAAGTTAGAATTGGGCAGCATCTCTTTCTACAAAATAAAATAAGTGCTCCAATCAGTTCATCAGAAAAGGTGGGCTTTATAGGCAAAAAGGGGCTCGATAAAGCAAAAATAAAGAACATAAAATGGATTGATCATTTCAAAGTTATTTTCCATATAGGGTTTAAGCAGAGGGAACTTTCTTATCATGCCAGCTAGAACATGGTAAGAAATTGGATTTTGCTATTGTCTCCCTTTATCGATTTCTTTTCCTGATTTTTCAGAAGGCCAGATAAATGACTTAATTTAGGTTTGGTGAGTGACTCTATTTTGGTTTGTTGGGACACAGCGCAGGAGCTGAGTTCAAACCTATGGCCTCCCAGGCATTTTGTTTAACAATGTTCTTTTGGTCAGGTCTTGCCTAGTTGAAGAGTGTGACTAAAACTTACAGCATCAGTCCTATTATCGGTCACCATCATTTTTGTTTTTTTCAGTCACATGTCATATGTTATACAGTCTTTGTTACTATTTGTTCGAGTTTTTGTCACTCTAGACAAAGAAAGACCATTTGGCATTAAGCCGAGGGCTACATGCAGGCAATTAAAACTGTTGAGACGATATAGTACATCAGGAAGAATATTGTCATGACTGCCAGTAGGATAATACTGAGTTTAGAGTATGTTCCTTAACCAAGGTCCCCATGAGTCAAACCAACTCATATGGGACTGATCAAAGAATGAGGCCAACAAGAAATCCACCAGACCAAGTAGACTGTACATTACTGTTTTGAAGAGTCTTTACAATACTCAACATACTTATCCATGTGCAACAACAAGTGTTAGCAACTGCAAAATACAATGGGAAGAAATATGGGTCAGTTTTACTATACTTACAATATGATCAAGAGGAAGGGAATCTCATAACTGCAGGTTTGCTGATGAGATTGGAACTCCTAAATCTGAGCCATATCCAGTGCTTAGATGCAGCCATGTTTGGGCTGGTCTGGCAGCCTGGTGGCACTGGCCTGCTGGGAGCCTATTTGCATAAAGATTCAGAGCCTCTCTTGGGTTGACACTTATTCTAAAGAAAGGACAGGCAGACCAAATGGTTAAACAAAGTCACTGTTGTCAACCAGAGAAGTGACTCTGAGTATAACTTGGTGTTTGTAGCCTGGAATTGTCTTCCAGCTAAATTCCTATGAACCTATGTCTTATTCTAAAGAAAAGAAAAAACTAAAAAACCAATTTGTTCATTTCTTCTAAGTTACTAGGAAACAGGGTTGCTGTGCAATAGATTTGAAAAGTAACAAACCTATTCCTCCTGTGTAACTGAGACTTTGTACCACTGACTATCATTGCCTCATTTCCCCAAACCTCCAGCTTCTGGAAATTACCATTCTATTCTCTGCTTCTATGAGTTTGATTGTTATAGATTCCACATGTAAGTGAGAACATGGGATATTTGTCTTTCTATGCCTGGTTTATTTCACTTAGCATAATGTTCTCCAGTTCCATCTGTATTGTTACAGATGACATAATTTTGGTTTTTTAAAAAAATCCAAGTGGTATTCCATTGTATGTATATACCACATCTTCTTTAGCTATTTATCTGTTGAGGGACACAGGTTGATTCTATAACTTGGCTATAGTGAACAGTGTTGCAATGAACGTGAGCATGCAGACATGTCTTTGACATACTGATTTTAAATCTTTGGAGTAAAATACCCAGAAGGGAAATTTCTGTATTGTATGGTAGTTCTATTTTAGTTTTTTGAGGAAGCTCCATATACTTTTTCATAATGGCTGTATTAATTTACATTCCTACCAACAATATACAAGGGTTCTTTTTTCTCCTCATCCTCACCAATACTTGATATCTTTTGTCTTTTTCACAGTGGCCATTCTCACAGGTGTTGGGTGATATCTCATTGTGGTTTGTGGTTTTGATTTGCATTTCCCTAATCATTTGCTTATACATCTGTTAGACATTTGTCAGCCTTCTTTTGAGAAATGTCTATTCAGGTCTCTTGCTCATCTTTTAATTAGAGTGATTATTTTCTTTCTCTAAAGGTTTTTAAAAATGTTTTTTGTATATAATCTCTTATCAGATGTGTAGCTTACAAATATTTTCTACCAATTCCTGGACTGTCTTTTTACTCTGTTGTTTCTTTTGTTGTGAAGAAGCGTTTTTGATTTAATGTGATCCCACTTAACTATTTTTGCTTACATTGCCTGTGCTTTTGGAGTCAAATCTAAATAACTCATTGCCCAGATAAATGTCGCTGGAGTTTTCCACTCATTTTCTTCTAGTAGTACTATAGATTCAGGTCTTATGTTTAAGTCTTTAACCGATTTTGAGTTAATTTTTGTATATGGATTGAGATAAGGTTACAATTTTATTTTTCTGCCTATGGGTATCCAGCTATCTCAACACCATTTATTGTAGAGACTGTCCTTTTCTCATTGTGTGTTCTTAGCACCTTTGTCAAAAGTCAAACATGAAAACACTGGGAGACTTGAGGGGAGAAAAATCAATTGAATGTACATGCATGAGTTCATTTCTGGACTTTGTATGCTATAGAATTCATCAATGTGTCTATTTTTATGCCAGCATGCTGTTTAATTACAATTACTTTATAGTAAAATTTGAATATTCAATAGATTTAAATTAATCAAACTCACACAGAATAGTTCTGTGACAATTAATAGAATTGTTAGAAGTCAATATTATAGATATATTTAGAAAATTTCTCCAAAATTGAAAATTAAACACTATACTTTTGAAAAACCCATAGGTCCCAAGAGAATCATAAACGATATCAGAAAATATTTTAGATTGAAACATGATGAAAAACGTAATATATCACAATTTGTGAGACACAACTAAGGCAATTCTTAGACCAACATTTACAGAAATAAATAATTATATAAGAAGAGAAGAGAAGTTTAAAGTATAATCTGGGAACACAACTTTCTTTCTTTGTTTTTTCAGCTGAGTTTGTTTCAGCTTGTCAAGGACTCCCGATACTCTTCTAAGTTGTCTGAACACTTTGAGGGCTGCATAATCTGTTAGTACCTACAAAGGGCAGAAATTCCTGGAGTGAGGCAGCTAAATTATTTTTTACCAAAGGCAGGACTGAGAAATTCTTCCTCAGCTTCATAGCTAACAGAGGGCTCAGCAAAAGAGGGGCTATGAAAAAGAAAAGGAAATAAGTGACAGAAACCTCACTGTAGCTGATAGAACTTATTCATAAGTAAATGTGAAAAGAAAAAACACACAGAGTTTCCATCAGAAATAATACGGGGTGGGGTAGCTTTAGAGGCAGGTAATAAGTTGAAGGAAGTTAAAGGTCAGTGGCACACATATGATAGCAAATTCTCCCTGAGTGATTACAATATAGCCATGTATACAGAGAAAGTCCAGCCTGTTGCCTTTTTAAAAAATCTAATTTAGTAAGGCATCACATTAATTATCTACTGCTGTATAACAAGTTATCATCAAACATAGTAGCTTGAAATAACAACATTTATTTTCTCTCAGTTTCTGTAGGTTGGGAATCCAGACCCAGCTCATCAGAGTCTTTTGTTTCAGGGTGTCCCACAGGCTGCAACTGAGGTATGCACTGGGCCTCCAATGCCTAAGCCTCAACTGAGGAGGAATCCACTCAAGCCCACTCATGTAGTTATTGGCAGGATTCCATTCATTTTGGGTGTTAGACTGAGGGACTCAATTTCTCATGGGCTTTTGGTTGAAGGCCACCCCCTCTCCTTTCCACATGGTTCCTCCAACATGGCAGCTTGCTTCATCCAAGCATCCAAGTGGAGAAATCAAAGGGAAGAGAGTCTAGCAAGATAAAAGACACAATCTCTTGTAACCTAACTACAAAAGTGACATTCTATCACTTTTGTCAGATTCCATCCATTGGAAACAAGTTAGGTCCAGCCCACACTGAAGGGGAGGCCATGAGTACCAGGCCATGGGTATTACTGGGAGCCATCTCAGAAAGCTACTACAGATAGGAAAACAGGTAAGGGGTGGGGAAGAGATTTATCTACACTGCTAGGGCATTTACTCTTGGAGAGTGATGTCCTAAGTAATATTCAACATTGGAGTATTAAGCCTCTAAGGTGCTCAGACAACAACCGTGCTCAGATGCAAGGAGTTATGCACAAGGTAGGGCACTAGGCAGGCCCTGAGTGCAGAGATTTGTCTGAGATTAAGGTGAACATACATGAGAGCATCATGAAGCCGTTTCCCTCGAACTGGGAATACAGGAAGAAGTAGCTAATGAGGAGGAAGAGTGAATGATTATGTTAGAGCACATAGGAAGTTCTACTTGCTTTTAAAGTATTTATTGTATGCAATTTTGTAGATAATATTTTATTTTTTCAAATTATACTTTAAGTTCTGGGGTACATGTGCTGATCTTGCAATAGAAGGGCAATCATTAAAAAGTCAGGCGATAACAGATGTTAGAGAGGATGTGAAGAAATAGATAATCTTTTAAATAACATTTTAACAGATTTTTTTTCTGAATGTATGAGTGGGTTTCTCTAGTCCCTATGTCATCAATGAATTTCTGAATATAAAAGTTTGAGAAGTCCAGTTAATGGGATTTATTTAAGTGTTTTCTAAACTTCAGCTATTTAAGTATTTCCTTTGTGACTTTTCCCAGAGTTGTATTATTACTAGGCAATATTTTTTAAAAGTTTAATGTGTATTTTAACTCGGACATATTTTAAGAATATATTTATAATCACTGATAGACCCAGAAATCTGTAATTACTGGTCATAAATATTATTCTTACATACATTGAAATTGATTTATGTGTATAAATATTTTTAAATATTTGTTTATATACCTCATCTCCAGTGATAGGAAAACTGAATTAAGAAATTATATAATGGAAGGAACATGTAGTTTGGGTTTGAATCATGACTTTGCCATTTTCTATTTATTAAAATATAGGTAAGTAAGTAATAGTTGATTAATTTCAAACTCAGACTTCTTTTTTATAAAATTGGGATAATAGTATTCACCTTGAAGTACTATTGTTCACTTTTAATGAGTTGATATTCGTGAAAAGGATTATATTTAGTATTTAATAATAACTGCAAACATAATATTGGTAATAACTATTACATATTGCACAATTACTGTATGCCAGGCATTGTACTAAACTGTAAATATGTTTTTAATAAAAGTTAGTGTTTTTTTTCAAAACCTGTGTTATCAAGTAGTTCAATAGTTCCACTTAGTATTGATGATCTCCCTAAACAGTTCCCAAGTTTCTAAGGGACTAAATATATTTGAGTGTGTGCTGATAGATTAGAACACTTACAGTGACTCTATCATTACAGCTCGACAAAAGGACCATGGTAAAATTGAATTAAGAATATGTTATGGATAAAAATCATGACACTCAAATCCCTTCTCTGGAGTGTACTGTGTTATATTGACTGTATTTAATTAGTCCTCATAGTAGTATACACATCGTACATAAAACCCTTGCAGCTGATTTTGCCACATTTAAAGGGAAAATTAGTTCACAGATATGGAGTTTCCTATGAATTTTAAGCACAAGAACCAAAGGTAGGAAAGGTGCCCTTTGGGTGGTAATTTCTTTTCAACTAGAGACAATTAGGCTAATAAGACAATTTATGTTTCTTGATTCGTCTCTCCCAAATTTCTAATACTTATCTTAAAATAAGTATTTACCAGTCCAGCAAATAATCCCTTCAGGTTGAGTTCTGTCTTCCAATGACCTCCAATGTTACTTAGGTCAAACCTCCTTTAGCTGTTCTTATCTTTCTACTCAAACCTTTTTAAAGCATTTATATGGAACCTACTTTCCTGAAGGGTTGAAGTGACAGGTTTTTGTATCAGTCTGCTACTCAGCCCTCTAAAACCTCCCTGCTTCACCGTTTTCTTGGGTTCCATTCCCTAGGCTCCCAGGGAGCATACTCCCCTTCATTTTATTATGCAGAACAACGTGGTTCTCCACTACCTACCCTGCTCAGAGACTGCTACTGTATACCAAACAAATCCTTAGGGGACAAGTAACAGACCCTTGTAGGCCCCTCAAAAGAACACAAATTAATGGCAAGAGACTGAAATTTTCTTACTTTTTATCATTTCAACCAATCTCCATAAGAAGAAAATAACATTGTATACACTAAATTATGCAATTTCTCTTAGAAGGCAGAAGCACTTATAATAGTTTCAATGTTAAGTAAAGTTTGTCTCTTTATAATAGTTGAATAATTCCAGGCAGAAACAAGAAGTGTTCAATACTCCTAATCCCATTTCAACAGTTTCCTCTACCAAGGAAAATGTTCCTGACTCTACTCTCAAGTATTTTTTCACAATGGTCATGCACATATTAAAAGGGAATAAATCAATCTTTTGGGATAATAAAATCCAATGTCCCATTTTACAGAGAAGTAAACTGATGGCCACAACAAGAGCCTAAATTTAAACAACTATTCAAAGAGAGGAATAGACAGTAACTCAGGTTGGCTTATCATATCCCTCCATATTCTCAGTGCATCATTCAAGTACCTAGAATGAAAGGTCAAAAAGTAGCATCCTCAATATGTCCCAGCAAAGAAAATTATTAGTACCCTGAGACCTGTAATTGCCCTCAGAATTTTAATTGGTGGAGCATTTTAATTAGTGTTTGGAAGATTTGAACCCAAACTCCATCTGGTCCACCTCTTTTCTCAGTGCATTCTTTCTTCTCAGAAGAGTTCATCGCTAATTCACACCCTACCTGACATTTTAACACACAGGAGAAAAAAGGGTATGGGCTTCTAGAATCTCCAGCAGTACTTTCTCTCCTTGACAATAGCTATGATCCGCTTCTTAATATCTGCTGCAGCCTGTCACTTGAAAACCAAACTTTCAGCTGAAAAGCCACTAATATAAGACTAACGCTTGTAGCAAAATCATCTCTTTTTCTAAAAATACCAGAGGATTAAAGAATGACCCCATATGGGCTGGGGTGGATGTGATAAAATGCAAATTTGTAGCCTTCAGTGGAGAGAGAATGATACAGTACTAGGTCAGAAGTGTGGACTGAATGAGGGTATTTTTTAATACATTTAATGTAACCGGGGGAGAATTGCTTCCAGATGGGAGGGGCAGCCTGTGGAGAAACATTTATGGGGGCTGAGGGTGAAAACTGAGCGAGCATATGGAACTGTTAGGGAAAGAAAAAGGCTCTAAGAAGGCAGAAGGTATGGAAGTGGGACTCATATAGAGAGCTCAATAAAGGTGAGCAAAGTGTATTGGGTCTGAAAAGAGGGAGGCATACTCAGGAAATGGCCTTGGATAAACCTGGAATCCTGAAGCCTTCTGGGAGTATAGTTTCCATTAAAAAGCAAGAGAGGAAAGAAAGAGACATACCAGTCCGAAAAAGAAAACTATGGCTTCCAGAGCTTGTAGTTAAAGTAAGGAAAGTGAAGTAATGGGAAGGTATAGCACAACATCTCTTTGGGATTTTCAGGTAAAATGTAAAGAACATTCAAGCATCTAGGAGCATCTGAAATTCTTCTACTCAAAAAACCTTTAGATAAGGCAAATGGGGCAAAATGTGAGTAATAAGTGAAACAAGGTAAAGGGTTCTTTGATATCTGCTTTGTCCTTTGACTATTTTTACTCTTGAGTGACAAACAAGAGAGTCACTGCTAGGCTTTGCTCTGTACTGCTACCTCACCTCTGATAAATGTTTGGTTTCTTCTTCTTGTGTTGCAATTCAAAGAGAAGGCAAACAGTGATGAAACAGAGAAGTTTCTCACTTAAAAAAAGCTGCTCTAATAGCCACCCCCTGCTCTCAACTGTTTCTCAGTCTACTTAATTGATATAATGTTCTTAACCTCCCCCTAGTCCTAAGATGACCTCCACCCCCAAGCTTGACATAGGTAGGTGGTTTAACATACAATAAACTTTGAGACAGAATCTCACTCTTCCACTGAGGCTGGAGTTTAGCTGCACCGATCTCAGCTCACTGTAACGTGTGTCTCCTAGGCTCAAGCAATCCTCCTGCCTCAGCTTCCTGAGTAGCTGGGACTACAGGTGTGTGCCACCATGCCTGGCTAATATTTTTGTATTTTTGATAGAGACATAGTTTCACCATATTGCCCAGGCTGGTCTTGAACTTCTGACCTCAAGTGATCTGCCCGCTTCATCGTCCCAAACTACTGGGATTACAGGCGTGAGCCACTGTGCCTGGCCACAATAAACTCTTACTGCAATGTCAGGCACTGCTGGATTGCACATGACAACGTGACATAGTTTAGCCAGTTTACTAGCAAGAAATCATCAAAGGTACAAAACGTAAGCCATCTCTTTAAGTACCATTTCATTTCCCTATATCCTGTACTTAGGCTGAATCTGCAACAATTTTCTAACTAAGGTGATCATATGAGCTCTGATTGTTCTTTTCCAAGTCCTCGTCTGTCCTTATTTTTAGCTTTCACTGTATTATATCTATTACCTCCTTAACTTTGAGTCTGTCAACATTTTAGTAAAATCACTAAATTATACTAAGTCTAGTATAATTGCAAATTATAGGAAATCTAGTATAATCAGTGGATAATTTAGTATCTAATGTTGAATTTTGTTCATGCCTTTAAAATACTATATTTTCTTACCATACAACACCCATCGGGAGTCAGTGTGTGTTTGTATTTCAAAATGTGTTATTGGTCTTCGGTATGTGTACAATTGTTAATATCTAAGACAGGATCTGTTTAATTCTGTATTCCTTTACTAGAAGAGACCGATCCATATATTACAATAAGGTGTCTATATGCCTTTAACCAAACCTATTTCATAAATAGTTTAGACTTTGATGCTTGGTAACAATGTAGTAAAGCAATTTGTGTATACTGACATGGCTTGCCAGCATGCTATCTTGCAAAGGATCCTATGGGTATGTAGGAACAGCAGAAGCAGCAGGAAAAGGCCACGAGTCTCAGACACAGGATCTTTGTAGTAGGAACTCTGGATCCCTTTGGATTTGTTCTGCTTTGGCAGAACACAACTGGAAGCCTTCTGTTGGGGACTTCCCAGGGATTCCCATTTCAATACGTATGCCTGCATATGGCCTCTGAATCACAGTTGAGTAATGCAACAGAGGCACTACCACTTGTGTTCGACCACATCAGACTCTGACTTCTCTTTGATTGCAAACTTCTAGGCAACCAGAAGTCTCCAACAAAGCATAACTTCTACCTCAGAACCAACAGCTTTCATTATACCGCAGGGTGAACAAGCCCTTTCAGCCACCTTCTTGTTGCCTGGCTTAGATTTTAACCTTCCTTTCAATCTTATGTGTTTCTCTCTCTAAAGTAGAAGAGAGTAGATGGAGAATCCTGGATCTTTATGGCTTTTGAAAGAGGGTCTGCAGAGAGACCCTGGGGGGCTAACACTGAAAGCTTTATTTCAGACTATGTCACCAGAAACATGTGAGTGAGAGGGATGTTATTGTCAGCATGTCAAAACAACATTCAGTATCACCTTTTGTTTTGACCTATTCACTCTTTTCTTTCAAGAGACTATCTTTTGATTCTCAAACTCCCTTGACCTAGTCTAAGAACAAAGCACCTTTAGCATACAGATTGCTTTAGTCATTTTCAAATGGGGGGAGGGTGGAAAGGGAGGAAAAGAAAACCTAACTTATGTGTTTTATGGATAATTCAAATATCGTTGAACCTTAGAACTCCAAGATGAAGAATGAAATTGTTATGTGTTTGAAAAAAAGAAACACACACACACACAACAACTCTGAGCAATCAACACCCGCCTTCATATAGGCACAATAAAATTGAGTTTTAAAGTGTATAATCATATCTCTGCATAACATGGCAGGGATATTATTGTTTGTTTTGATATTGTGCTTTATTTTAAAATGTGCACAGCTATACAAATAAAGTTAGATAACTCAATCAAGGCATAACACTTTCCTTCTTTTAAACTTTACTATGTTATTTTTAGAAATCTAAAACACAAATAAATTAAATTTTTTAAAAAATCACAAGAAAATATTGAGGTGTCAATGTTATATCTTAAAAAAATCAAAGATATTTAAGATTTTCGTGAGGAAAGGGTTAATTAGCATTACCAGTAGGTGATATTACCAATAAAAGAACACATTTCCAAATTTTGTGTCTTTATTTGACTCTCCCTTATCTTTCAACACCTCCTTCATCTCTATGCTGCTGGTCTTTGTATAATTAATTTCTCTCTTGGTCTGGAATGTCCTTTAGTCTCTCTTCTACACCTGGCTAACCCATATTCATCCTTCAAAACCCAGATCTGTTGTCTTCTTATCTGGAAAGACTTCTTTATCCCAACTGACCCAGAAAAGTGCTATATTCCAATATTTTCATCTGGAATTACTCAACTATATTATAACTTACTTATTTTTGTTTGATTCCTCCATTTGGTTAGGAACTCTGGAGGTTAGAAATTTTATGTTACTAATTTTTCTGTTTCTAGCACCTATGAGATCTTGTGCCTAGTGCATGGAAAATTCTCAATATATATTTGTTTGATTGGATTTATTTAATCTTTTTTACTAATGTGATAGATTTTCTAGGATATTTATCAATATGTTATTCATCTAAAATTATAAAATGCCTAAAAATAGCAAAATCCAGCTGAAGTCAACTCTTTTTCTAAAGGCTTTTAAAGGAAATAAGCTATGATTAATATTTTAGGCACATTTCCTTATCCTAGTGTTTTAAAATCCTTTCAGAACAAAACTAGAATGTATTGAATGAAGCATAGAAAATTGTCATTGGTCAAAAAGAGTCAAACATTCGTAGTTTTGTATCACTCAACCTATGAGTTGTCTTATGTGTTACCTTGGTTACCCCTGTGATTTTGTCCCGTTAAGGATGGATCTATGTTTCAATATCCACGTCCTTTTCCACTTCCATTTATATTTCCTTGATATCATGATTGCTGTGCTGTGGATAACTGAAGCGCCTCACTGTTTTGCATCCTTTGGGGATGAAGCCTCCTAGGAATGTGAATGGGCTGAGTCGGGGCTCATGTTAGAGAAGGATTTTACCCTATTCTGGCCTTGAATGCCTACTCTCAGGATTGATTTCTTCAATCAGCTAGATTTACCATCAAATATGTTCTTAGTCCTCAGATTTAGCTTTAAAACAGGCACATGTGGCACCTTATGTTTCCCTGGAGGATATATCCCACATGGCACTTTGCCCACCCCAAAGTAGATTTCCCTTCAGTTTCCCTGACTCCCTTTCTTCAAGACAATCTTGCTCATATTGCATGTAGAGAGTCAAGCTATCTGGCTTTGAATTGTCTGCCCATCACCTCTGTCAGCAGGGACCCTTCCTTCTTTGGTCTATCCTAACTGTTTTAACTACATTTCTTCCAGGATAATGGAGTTAGGGTTTCCTGCTTCATGAAACTGTTTACAAACACATGAATATGGGCTGAATGATAATATAGTAAGGTAGATTCAAATTCATAGTTGGTTGGCATTATGAACAAAAAGTTATCTTAAATAATTAAGTTATAGTACAAACTCTCAACCAGTAGTGGTATATGTTCTCTTAGCATCCATTTTTTTTATCTCTGAGAGTAAGAACAAAAAGGCTGCCCTTCCTATAACCTAGGATTATAGTATGTACGTACATGACTCTGCTTTGTGAATGCTTTACCATCATGCAAATATAAAATATTAGTATTATATGTATGATTATGGGAATCTGTTCTACTCAACATTTTTTACCAACAACTTGAACAAAAACATAAAAGCATGATTATAAGCATTGCAGATGATAGATATATGGGAGGAATAGCTAATAAAAAGAAAAAAGATAGAATCAAAGTTCAAAGAAATCATGTCAGATTGAAATGACTAAAACTACTAAAATGATACATAATATGAATAGATGTAAAATAACACACTTCTGTTAAAAAGAATCATGTCAGGAGAGACCTGCTATGACATTAGTTTGTATGAACCACAGTTGCATGAGTGAGATTTGAGAGTAATTTTAGCTTTCTTCAATAGGAATGCTGTGTCCAGAACAAAGGAGAAAATATGCCACATGTGTCAAACCATTGCTGACATATGTAGCATTTAAATATTCAAATATGAGAAATTTGGTACCATATTAGAAAGCTGTAATATGATCTAGGGAAAACAGTCAGAATTTTGAAAGGCCTAAAACCATATCCTATGAGCAGCAGTTGACAGAGCTAGGGTTGTTAGGCTTGGGAAAAAAGACTTAAGAGACATATAAAGGTGTCTACAAGTGTTTCAAGGACTTCCATGTAGCCAAGGCATAAAATGCCTAATGCAAAGAGTAATTAAGGATCTGAAAGATAAATGGCACATCCTAGATTCTCAGTAAGTGACAGTTGAATGTAAATTCATTCTGCATTGCTCTAGTGGGAAGAATATGGGCCTATGGCTGGGAGAAATCAGTACAGTAAAAACAAAAACAGAGTTTCCTGTGGTTGGACATATTCAGAGAAACTGACATTTATTGCTACATGAAATGTTTCCGGGCTGTGCTAGAAGTTTATATATAGTGTTTTATTTGGAGAGTGAAGGCATGCTAAAATAATTATATACTTGCCTGCTATCCATGCCCATCTCAGTTAAGGCAAGTTTACATAAAAAGTGCAATTACATTTTCAGAAAAAAAATTAAAGAAAGATAATGTCACCTTTTACCATTGGAAAATCTTAGATACAGAGAGATTATATAAACTAGTAAATATTTGTTAATACTGTATTAGCTCTTTCTGACTCAGTGGTTTGCAAACATCATAGAATGTATCAAAATCATGCAAAGGAACTGCTAAAGCATAGATGGCTGAATCTCACCCCCAGAGTTTCTGAAGGAGTAGTAGATCTAAACAAGAAGCCCCCAAATCTGCATACCTAGTAAGTTCCCAAGTGGTACTTATGAAGAATCTCTGCTTTATACAAAACTGCCTCATTCATAGGCCTTGCTAAAGATATACCAAGTGGCCCAATTGTGAATGCAGGAAACCTTTCCACCACTCTTGGTTGATAATTAAAGATCAGAAACTGACCAATCCATACTGTTCAGTTTCCTATAACGTGCCTAAAAAATAGGCAGAAAAAATCAAGTTTCATCTCTTAAGAATTTGATTCAATCCAAGTTTAAAAGACAGACAAGTAATTAGTATGAGAAAAAGAAACATAAATACCAGCAAGTATAAAAAATAAAAAGAAAAAAGAGAATATAGACAAAAAGTAAGAAGAAACTGAGTCAAGATAATGATTAAACACTAAATTTAGAGGCCGGGCGCGGTGGCTCATGCCTATAATCCTAGCACTTTGGGAGGCCGAGGTGGGTGGATCACCTGAGGTCAGGAGTTCAAGACCAGCCTGGCCATAATGGAGAAACCCCATCTTTAAAAACAAACAAACAAACAAACAAACAAACAAACAAAAAATACCAAATTTAACTTCATGCTTTTTTCTTTAACATTTTTTGCTAAAATTCCCGAAACCACCTTGAATCTGTATCCATGAGGATGGCTCTGGGAAAGTGTGTGTTCTTCCTGTTTTTTAATTATTTGAATTTGTTTATGTTCTTGTTCACACACTTTCTTACAATATACCTCACACTTATTTTGTGGGTATAGAATTAAAAATCTTGTACTTGGACGTTTTAAAGAATAGTATCTTTCTGCTTCCAGAGTTGCTGCTGAGAAATCTATTGGTGCATTTATTCCCTATCTTTTGCTTGAGACTTAATTTTTTACCCCTATGGACATTTTAAGGGCCTTCTCTTAATTCTTAGTGCTCTAAAATATCAGGAAACATGTGTCTTATTATCAGTCTTTTAAAAATCATTCTGTAGGTACTCAATGGACTCATTTATTCTGAAAAATTGTTCGTCATGGACTTTTGTCAGCTTGTTTTTTGTTTTTTGCATCTTTAAAAAGTATTTTTTGTTCTCTCTTTTGTGATTCTTATCTCAGAAACACTTTTTAATCAAATGTGGGATTTGTTGAACTAATCTCCTATTTTTTCTCTAGTGTCTTCCATTTTCAATTTATGTACTCTTATTCTCTTTCCTGGAAGATATTCTCAACTTTATCTTTTAAGCTTTCTCCTGTTACATGTATGTGTGTGTATATGTGTTTACATGTGTATATGCATATGTATTTATATATGTGTCTGCATATGTATGTGTATATAAATATAAAGACATAATAATATTTAGCAGTGAGTGATGAAGACTAATATATAAAGGATGATTCAGAATCATTCACTAAAAGCTGGGTGTTTTTCTTGTTTATAAGAATATCGTTATGAATTTAAAAGAAAAAACAAGTAAATATTTTGAATTTTACAATTTTGAGTTTGCTTGCTGTAACGATCACAAAACAATTGAGTTGAATATTTAGATTTATGCTTAGAATATTTGACATAACAAAAAATCAAGAATCTATGTAGCCTAGCAATTTAGAGGTGCCCGGCCTCTAAATTCAGTGTTTAATCATTATCTTGACTCAGTTTCTTCTTACTTTTTGTCTATATTCTCTCTTTTCTTTTTTCTTTTTATTTTTTATACTTGCTGGTATTTATGTTTTTTAAATACATTTTTTAAAGTATCTTTTTGGTTGTTTCTAATTATTATACATTTCTGGTCAAATATAGTACCCGTCTTTGTTTATAAGCTCATTCTTTGATAATTTTAGTATTTTTATTCAAGTAGGGTGGGAGACAATAAATATAAAAATACAAAATGCATAAATCAGTAGTGGTAAGTGCTTAGAGGAAAAATAAACCTGGTGAAGGGATAAAGCCTGATTCATGGTGTCATTCTAAACAGGCTGGTCATGGAAGTCCTCTACGAAGAAGTGATAGTTTAAGCAGGGACCAAATGAAGGAAGAGAACAAGACATACAAATGATGGGAAGAAGAGCATTCCAGGTAGTAAGAATAGGAAATGCAGAATGTCTGGGAGGAATTAGGAATACTAAGAAAAAGCAAGACGGACAGCGTGGCTGGGACCCGGTGAAGGAGGGTGAGAGGAATAGATAATCTATTTGGAGTCATCCAGGAAAGAGAACATGTAGGACTTTGTTGGCCATGGCATATATTTTGGCTTTTATTTCTAGTGTAAGAAACTATTGAAATGTTTTGTATTTTGTGGGGATGATTAATACGATTTGATTGAGGTATTTTAAGCATCACTGGCTGCCGTGTGGACAATTTAGTGAAGAGAGGGAAGATGAATTAGGAGGTAGTGAGAAGTACAAGACTTTGGTTGAGGTTTTTAAGATAGAATCAACAGATTTTGCTGCTCTGTTAGAGGTCAGACATGAGACAAAATGAGAAGTCAGGGTGACTCCAAGATTTTTGATATGAGTTACTAGGAGACAAGGAGTACCATTTATTGAATCAAAAAATTTGCAGTGAAGCAGTTTTGAGGGAAGAGGGATTATGACTTTTTTAAAAAGTCATTTTTAACTTTGGTATTTGCTCATCAGATGTATAGATTGAAATGTTGAGTAGGTAAAAATATATGTGTCTGGCGTCTTTAATTTATGGAGGAATTAAAGGTGTTTTTGAGGCATTTATAGCTATTAAAATCACACAAGTCTTTGGCCTACTACTAGCAAGCAGTTAGAGTAAGACATAAAGTACTGTTCCTCTTATTTGAATGTATACGCATGTTTGTCTAATCATCAAGTGCGGGATTATCATAGTAAATAAGGAAGTTATAGGCAAGAAAAGGGATCATAACACTACCACGCAGGGAAAATTATTTGTATATTTCTTTCCAGTGACTTAATTTTACATGATAAGCCTCTTCTGACTGATAAAATATTAACTGAAAACATGAGGTTTTGTTACTGCATAAGATACAGCAATTTAATAATGAAGATATTGGTACAATGATCAACAGTTAAATGATTGAAACAGATTACAGTTCAGTATACAAACTTAATATGTGGCCAAGGAACCTTACATACCAGTAAGGAATGTTTTCAACAAGTAAGGCATAGCCTTATCTCACACCACAACCCAATATTAAATGTAAAATTATAAAGCCATAAATATGTAACCGTCTTTGAGTATGTTCTTGCCTCCTTAAGTCTTTTCTCAATATAGAATCTGTTTAAATTACGTAACATGACATTATTCTTTTGATCAAAATCCTTCAATGGCTTCTGTTTCATTCAGAATAAGTTCTTCAGATGCTGCACAAGATACTATATGGTCTGATCCCTGCTATTTCTGCCTGGCCACTTTCTGTTTCTTCTTCACTTAAGCTCTGTTAGCCTCATTGTTCCTCACACACTTCCATCATTTCTTCACCTCAAGGTCTTTGCACTTACTCTTCACTCTGCCTGAAATGCTTCCCCACATGTCCCCATAGCCCACTCTGTCATTTCTTCAGATGTCTCTTCAAATGTAACCTTAATAGGAGACCTTCTCTCATCATTCCATTTAAAATAGCAACTGAAAACTGCCAATTACTCCACCTGCATCCTTCCCCCAAAGTTATCTTTTCTTTTTAACTTCCTTTATTGTTCTATATCAAATTGATGACTACCTGATCTACTGGATATTTGTTTATAGAATGCCTCCCCTCATGAGAATGCAAGCTTCATCATGCAAATGAAAATCGCAATGAGATACCATCTTACATCAGTCAGAATGGCTGTGATTAAACAATCAAAAAATAACAGATGCTGGCATCACTGCAGAGAAAAGAGAACACTTACACACTATTAGTGGGAGTGTAAATTAGTTCAACCATTGTGGAAAGCAGTGCCTGATTCCTCAAAGAGCTAAAAGCAGAGCTACCATTCAACCCAGCAATACCAGTACTGGGTATATACCTAGAGGAGTACAAATCATTCTACTATAAAGACACATGCATGCAGTTGTTCACTGGACCAGTATTCACAATAGGATAGACATGGAATCAACCTAAATTCCCATCAATGACAGATCGAATAAAGAAAATATGGTACAGGATACACCATGGAATATTATGCATCCGTAAAAAAGGAACCAGCTAATGTCTTTTGCGGAACTATGGATGGAACTGAAGGCTACTATCCTTTGCAAATTAACACAGAAACAGAAAACCAAATACTGCATGTTCTCACTTATAAATGGGAGCTAAATGATAAGAACTTATGAACACATTGTATGGACATGGTGGCTCATGCCTGTAATCCCAGTACTTTGAGAGGCCAAGGTGGGTGGATCACCTGAAGTCAGGAGTTCAAGACCAGCCTGACCAACATGGTGAAACCCTGTCTCTACTAAAATAACAAAAATTAGCTGGGCATGGTGGCACATGTAATCCCAGCTACTCAGGAGGCTGAAGCAGGAGAATTGCTTGAAACTGGGAGGTGGAGGTTGCAGTGAGCCAAGATTGTGCCACTGCACTCCAGCCTGGACAATAAAACAGACTCCATCTCAAAAACAAAAAAAAAAAAAAAAAAAAAAAAAAAGAACTTATGAATGTAAAGAAAGAAACAACAGACATTGGGGCCCACTTGAGGGGAGAGGGTGAGAGGAGGGAGAGGAGCAGAAAAGATAACTATTGGGTACTGACTGGGCTTAATACCTGGATAATGAAATAATATGTACAAAAATCCCCCTGACACATGTCTTTATATGCATCCCCAAATCTAAAAATAAGTTAAAAAAATAAAAATCTTAAAGGTAAATGATCTTTTATTTATTTTTTTTTAAAAGGTAAGCTTCATAAGGACAGAGACTTTATTCATTTATTTTTGGCAACACTTTATCTCCAGAACCTAGTGCAATGCCTGGCATATATTAGCCATTCAATAATTTATGTTTTATTAATAAACTAATGGTAAAGGAATGAATTTTGGACAAAACAGGCCAATTGTAGCTTATTTTCAGAAAACAGTTTTCTGAATGTACCCAATATGAACTAATAGAGAAGACTTTCCAAAAAAGCAAAGCAGTTTCAGGAGTCAAACAACAAAAGCCTATTTTCTATTTTTTCATTCCTTTTTTCCCCCAAAAACTAAACAAAAGAAGAGGAAGAAGAAAGAAAGAAAAAGCAGAAAAGTAGGAGTCTGCAGGAGGCTTTGGTTTCTCTGTTGTAATTCAGTCTTGGGCTTGATTCATCTGCTACATTGTCTAAATGGTAACTACAGAATCCAGAGCAGCAAACAGAGTGAGAGAATGAGTAATAAACAAATGAAAGCATAGTGATAAGACTCAGAAAACAAAACGAAACAAAGCTGTGCTGCAACTGGATCATGGTTCACGCTCTAAAAAATACTGTTAATGGTGGAGGGAAGAAAATGGTATTTTAAACCCAACTATAATCCCCCTCTATTTTCTGTCACTCTGGAATAGCAGTACTTACAATGGCTTTCTCTGTGCTTCTCACGTGGGACTTAGCTGCTGCTGTAACCTTTGTGTTGTTCATTGTGAAGCTAGAAAAGTACAATTCCACTACATTTAAGCCACTTTGTAAGGGGAAATGCAACTGTCAGCTCAGGTGGCTTTATGCTGTCAGAGCTTGGGGAATAAAACCAACTCATCTCTCCTCAACATGCCCACATAAGGAGAGAAGCTGACAGATATGAGTTTTGTCTTCCCGCAATAAACTCCTCCCATGCAGTGCAGTGATTTCTTTGAAGGGCACATTGGAATCAACTGTGAAGCCAAGAAAAGGTCTGCCCAACCCTTTCCCCCAGGAGATTCTGATTTATTTGGCCTGGGATGTTGCCTTGTCATTAGGATTTTTAAATGCTCCCAGGTGATTCTAACCTACAGCCAGAGTTGAAAACCGTTGGTACTGGTTTTTATTTTCTTTTGTGTTTTTCTTTTTTTCCTTCTATTTACTTTTTAAGTTTGTCTTTCCAGAACAGTTTTCTCTTACCAATAACTTTCACATTTTGGTTCAGGCTTCTACTCTTACCTCATTTAAGAAACTGTGAAGAAAATGAACTTCCTCAAGGTCAAGCCTTCTTGGCTTATGTTAGCCCATTCTATTTCCTTGACCACAAGCAAGTGAAATAAACAGCACAGTCAGGGTGGATCTCAGGACACTTGCTGAAAAGTCTGTGACAAGAACATTTTCCTTCTTCCTCAGGACATTGTGATACGGGACTATGAAGCATACCCTAACTGACTTACTCCAACGTGCTGTTTTTATTTTATTTTTTTCCTGCCTCTCTTAAGCCTTAGCCAGTTGTTAAAGATACCAAGATCCTCACTTGATATTTTTAGGGGACTGAAGTGATCTTGCTAACCATTCATCATAATTACCTCCTAGAATAAGATAGATCCTAAAATAAAATATCCTTTTTGTGATATGAAATGAAAGTGTTAGCTTCTAGGATCTGTACAGAATCAACTGATGTGAGAACTGCAGAATAGAGTACTTATATTTCATCCTGTGGCTTTCTCAGTGGCCCCACAACAAGCAAGCTGCATATCTGTCAGGAGATCAGTAATTGTTGAATGGATGTAGGAAGTGTCAGGTTGGCTTTTAGAATGTGGAGAAATGAAAGAAAGTATAACCCATGGTCTGAAGTAGTTTCCTATTTAATCAAGTAGGCCTTCATTCATTTCCAATGTGTAATTGCAGCCTGCTTCCCTATGGAAGGAAGATTCAGGGGGTCATGCCTGTGTCTTACCTAATGTTTTATCTATTCTGCCTTTAGACAAGCTTGTCCAACCCGTAGCCTGTGGGCAGCATGTGCTCATGATGGCTTTGACTATGGCCCAATGCAAATTCATAAACTTTCTTAAAACATTATGTGTTTTTTTATTTCTTTTAGCTCATCATCTATTGTTAGTGTTAGCATATTTTATGTGTGGCCCACAGAAGCCGGAAGATTGAACATCCCTTCTTTGAATGTTGAGCCAGAACACACCCAAGCAGATAATGTGGTCTCATTGACCTATTATCGTTTCTAGACGTACTCTTTCCACTAGATCCAACAAACTCAGGTTTCTGCCAGGATACAATGGAAATTAAAACCAGAATGGGTTCTGAAATCTTTCTCAGTTTTCCTCCTTATATCTTAGATATTACTTTTGCTAATTACAGAAATGCACTTTTCAAACGACCAAACCTGATTCCCCTGCCTATCATTATCTAGTGACAGTTCACTGACTAAGCTTCATCTCGAACTGACCTTTTTCAGCTGGGAATCAAGCTGTCCCCTTTCAACACATACAAAATTGAAATTGTTATGATGTTACAAACTAATCTGACAAAGAAATTGTAGTCTCAAAGGAATTCTGATTTAAAATATAGCTTTCAGATATTTTCCTAGTTCTTTGTGGAATGAAATTATTTGGATTTCATAAGCTGATTTCAGTCGCATTGACAGAGAGGCAAAAGTCCCACAGACACATTGAATTTTCTTATAGGCAGCCACCCATGAAGTTAAAATCCAAGGGAAATCAAATTTCTTTAGTTCAGTCATTTGCCTTCAGTAATGACTTGCTTTTGCACCAACCATAACATTTCTCTACTATTATAATGATTTGGAACATTTTTGTGTATCAGATTATTTTCACTTCAACACAGTTTTCCCTGCTTCACTGCCAAACCAATCCAGTGCTTTGAGGTGCTGTCAGTTCACATGAAGGGGCAATTTGCAGCTTCCACTGAGTAGGTGAAGTGCTCCATCATGACTGGTTACACTCAAGTCATGAGCCTTTACCTTCAGCTTGAAGCAGCACTACATATTTTCTCTTAAAGCTTGCAAGTGTCTAGAGATCTTAGTTTTTAGACTGTAGGTACAGGTGTGTATAAGAAGGTGTGGGTAAAAGCTGTATAGCTTTTTAAACATTAACATTTTCAGATATTAAAGATCCATTTAGATCCTCACGAACTGATTTTTTTCTTCTCAATATGGTGAGAGTCAGGAGTTTACTTAAAAATATATTAATAGTCAATTATTCCAGCATGGGACATGAACTGTTTTTTTTTTTTTTTTTCTACACTTCTCTGCAGTAACACCATAATAAATCAAAGATCCATTTAGGTTTAGTTTTTAGACGGTAGATAAAGGCTGCTTTGAACGTTCTTGCATCTTGTTTTGTGTTTTGAGTAAGAAGCAGGAATAAAAATTTCAGATAATTCACTTCTGACCCCTGGGTGGTGCTGGAACAGGCTCGAAGATCCACATGTCATCCCCTGACTTAGACCATTTGCTGTTATTTTCTTCAATTCCTCCTAAGAAACTGATATTGAGACTTTTGATTATCATAAAACCTGGAGCAGGCCAGGGAAGAAGCCCAAACACTTCTTATCAGGTTTTCCAAAGACATGTATTTTTTGTTTTGTAAACTCTATTGTTATGAAATATAATTGAGACATAGACATACAGAAAATGTTCAGTTTACTTAACAGTTGTAAACAACCCTCATGTAAATATTATGTGGAACAAGCAAAATATTATCAACCTTTTTAGAATCCCTGTAAGTATTTGCACCTACCTTTCCTTTTACATGTATTTGCACCTACCATTCCATTTTCTTTGCGGTAAGCACTTTTCTGACGTTAAAAATAATCAATTCTTTGTTTTTATTTAGTGTTGGTTCTTCTTTTCTCATTCCTAAGCAAAATACATTAGTGTTGCCAGTTTTGAACACTGCATAAGTAGAATCATACTGCATATATTTCTATAACTTGCTACCTTTACTCAATATTAATATGATCTATTTTAGCCATATTGTACATAGAACTAGTTCATTGATTTTTATTGCTGTAGAGTATTCTGTAGTTTATTGATACTACAATTTGCTTACTCATTATGCATTAAAGTACTGTTTTTAATTTCTGGAAATTTTGGAAAAGACTGCTTTGAACATTCTTGCATTCTATTTTGCGTTGCATGTAAACATAAAAATTATCAGGTATACACTTATAAATGAAAAGAACACTCCATAGGATATATGTGGTATTTTTTATTGTATGTATAGTATTACTAGATAATACCATGCCAGCTTCCATAATGCTGTGCTGGTAGTTCATGTGTGTTATATTCTTGCTAAGTCTTGATATAGCTAAGTATATTTTAGTATCTGACAACATTGAACATGTATATTGGTATCTCATTGTAATTATAATTTCTCTTTTCATAATTACTAATGAATATTCACAGAAACTTCAAACTTATTTACTGGTCACTTAGATATTCTGTTTTGAGCCTCTTCCTAAGTCTTAGCCAATTTTTCTGTTGAATTGTCTGCCTCTTTTCACTTTGATTTTTAAAAGTTTGTTATATATTTTTGATACTGGTTCCTTGTTCATTATGGAAAATTTAAATATCTTTTCCTACTCTGTAACTGATGTTGTCTCTGTAATGAAGTATGTTTTGATTATTGGTAATTATTGATTTAATTCATTCCTCTTTCTAAGTCTTTATGACTTTGTGTTTTGAATCTTGTTTAAGAAATACTTTCTACCCAAGGTCTAAATATATTTCTCTGTATTCTTTTTAAAAGCTTTATAGCTTTTTACCATTAACTGTTAGATCTTAAAGATCAATTTAGATCCTCACAAATGGATTTTTTCCCTTAATATGGGGATAGGAGTTCACTTTAAAGAAATATTGATAGTAAATTATTGCAGCATGGTTTACTGAAAAGTTTGTGTTTTCGTACTTCTCTGCAGTAGCATCATAATAATACACATTCATTTATGCTTAACACTGGTTCTAAGCTCTCTATTCCATCTCATTGATCTATGTTTGCCAATACCATACTGACTTGATTACTATTGGCCTACAACACATAAAGATAATACAGCAAGTTCTCCCACATGGTTTTCCTTCAAAACCTCTTGGCTATTTTCAACTCTTTGCAATTCCACATAAATTAAAAAATCAGCTTATTAGGATCAAGGCTATAATTGCATTGAATGTATAAATCATTTTATGTGTAATCTATTGATGCAGTATATCTTTCCATGTCCTTAGGTCTTATTTAATGTTTCTCAATAAAGTTATAAATTTTATTTGTAGAGGCCTTGCACATAATTTATTAGATTCTTTTGCAGGTTTTAAGTAATTTATATAAATGTGTAGATGATAGCTTTTAAAATTTGTATTGACCAAATATTTTGATGGTATATAAATATGCAATTAATATTTTATATGGATTCTTGTATATATTAAACTTGCTAAGCTGTCTTATAAATTTAAATAGTTTATTTGCACATTTCTCTACATATAAGCATTTCATTTATGAATAAGAATTTCTTCCTTCAAATTTTTTCTTTTTAAAAAATTTTTCTACTTTTTTTTTGTCATTATTGTACTGGCTGAGACCTTGAGGTCAATGATAATAATGTCTTATTTTTTAACTGAAGAAAAAGTTTTTGACATTTCATCATAAATTAATATATTTGTAGACGGCTTTATGGTAGATATCCTTTATCACATTAATGAGGCCTTCTATTTCTAGATTACCATTTTTTAAAAACTAAAGAATGGGTATTAAATTTAATAAAATGCTTTTTCTGAATATATTGAAAATATTTTTTTCAGTTTGTTATTTTGATAACTTAAAATGCTTATGTTTTTAAAGCTAAATCAGCTTGCATTCCTGTGATAAACTGAGCTTTGCTGTGATGCATTATAATTTTTATATGGTACAATAGTCTATCTGCATCTGCTAGGTGTTTAAAAATAATTTTTGCATTTACAGTTCATGATTTGTGCTGGACTTTAATGTTAATTTATAGTCTAGTCCTTGGTAGTTTTTAAAAATGTATTGAAGTGTAAATACATACACATAAAAATTTTTTAAGTATATAATTTTGATCTATGTTTTACACACACATGCACACACCTACATATTAGTGAAGCATCATCACAATCAAGATGATGAACATACACATACCCTCAAACATTTTCTGTCTCTTAGCAATACCTTGCTTTGACCTATCCTCAAGTCTCTTTCACAATCTTCTCCCAACCATTGAACTACTTTCTGTACTATGCATTAGTTTGCAGTGTCTAGTTTATATAATCAGAATTATATGCTATGTGCTGTTTTATGGTCTAGCTACTTCTAGCACACTATTATTCTTTTGAGACTCATCTATGTTGTACATATCAATAGTTTGTTATTTTTCTTACTGAGTAGAATTGCATCATATTGATATAACACAATTTTTAAAATTATTCACCTATTGATGAGTATTTGGGTTGTGTGACTATTACAAATAAAGCATCTCTGAACATTGGTATGTAAGTATTTGTAGGATTTTTAAATTTCTCTAGGATAAATAACTAAAAGTAGAAATTGGGGTCATATGTAGCTGTACATTTAATTTAAAAAATTTTAAAAATTATTTTGCAAAATATTTGTACTGTTGTTTCATTCCCACCAGAAATATACAACAGTTCATGTGTTCCATACACTTGCCAGTGTTTGGTATGTCAGTATTTTTAACTTTGGCTAATAGGTATATGAGAGTATGTCATTGGTGTATTAATTTGCCTTTCTCTGTTGACTAAAGAGTTTGAGCATCTTTTCATGTGCTTATTTGCAATCTGAATTTCACTTTGTAAAGTGTCTCTTTTAATCTTTTGCTCACTTTTTTCATGAAGTTGTTAAATTTTTGTTATAGAATTTTGAGAATTCTTTATATTTTCTACATATGTTTTCATTATTAGACTTGAGATTTGCAATTATTTTCTCCCAATCTGTAATGTTTTTGTATTCATTCTGTTTAGAGTAGAAATATGTATATAATACCAAAGAGTGGAAATATGTAAATTTTATAAAATCTGATTTATTTTTATGTCTTATAAATTTTGGTGTTGTGTCTAAGGAATCTTTGCTTAACCAAAAACCAAAAAGATTGACTCCTATGTATTCTTTTAGAATGTATGTAGTTTTAGGTTTTATACTTAGATCTGTTATCTATCTTGAGTTACTTTTGTGAGGATGAACTTAATTAAATGAATGCAAAGTAAAATATTTTGCATATGGATATTTAAATTGCTCAAGAATAATTTGTTGGAAAAATTTATGCCTCTCCTATGAACTGCTTCTTCAGACTTGCTGAATTCAATTAACTATATATTTGCAGGTCTATTTCTGGACTTGATTTAGTTCCATTGATCTATTTGTCAGTCAGTTATCACGCCAATACCACAGTATCTTGATTACCATAGCTTTTTAGTAAATTTTGATAGCAGGTAACGTGTACCTTGATAGCAGGTATATAGCAACTTTATTATCTTCAGTGTTGTTTTAGATAGTCTAGGTTCTTTATATTCAATATCAATTTTTAAATCAGCTTGTAAAAAGCCTACACAGATAACTTCTATAATATGAATTGATGGAATATTAAATCTGTAGATGAATTTGGAGAGAATTGAGACATTAACAATATCAAGCCATCCAACCTATTAACATAGTATTTCCATTGTTTTAAGACTTCTTAAAATTACTCTGCATTTTCTATTTTTTATTGTACCAGCATGTTGCATCTTTTTTTTCCAGATTTGTACCTAAATATTTTAATATTTTTGAAGCTATTATAAATTATATTTTAACATTTTAATATTTGATTACTGGTTACTAGGACATAAAAATCCAACTGATTTTGAATATTGATCACATATCCTACAATCTTGCTAAACTCATATATTAGATTTGTTAGTTTATTTTTTAGATATTTTTCATATGGATATTTAAATTGCTCAAGAATAATTTGTTGGAAAAATTCATGCCTCTGCTATGCTTAAGACATTTTACATAACCAATTATGTTTTCCTTAAATAAAGACAATTTTACTTCTTCCTTTCCAATAATGTGCCATTAAAACTTTTTTTTACCTTATTGTACTAACTGGAACCTCTAATATAATATTAATTAGTAGTGTTGAGAGTAACTATCCTTACTTTGTTTCTAATCTTGGAAGAATACATTCACTTTTTTTACCTTTAATAATGATGTTAACTGAAAGATTTTCATAGATGGCATTTAAAAGATTAAATATGTCTCCTCTATTTCTCATTTTCTGATAATATTCACCAGTAATGAATGTTAGTTTTGTCACATGCTTTTCCTGCATCTATTGAGATAGTCACAACATTTTTTGGTTATGTGTGTGTATATTTTTAGTCTGTTAATAAGATGAATTATGTGGGTTGATATTTAAATGTCAAACTAAATTTGTATTTTTCTGGGATAAATTAAAATTCATCATAGTGTAAATTTATTTGTATATATAGTTCATTATGGTTTTCTAAAATTTAGTTGAAAATATTTCCATGTATGTTAATTATAAATATTGTTCTGTAGTTTTATTTTTTTTTTTCTTGTAGTATCTTTGTCTGGTTTTACTAACAGAGTAATGCTGGTCTCATAAAATGTGTTGGGAAACATTCTCAATTTTCTGGAACAGTTTGTGCTTAGACATATTTTATGACCTAGTATGTGTTAAATATTTATAAATGATCTGTGCATGATTGAAATTAATGTGCATTCTGTAGTCGATGAGTCAACTTAATTAATTATGTTTCTCAAATATTTTATATCCTGCCATTTTTGAATGCTTGACTATCAATTTCTGAGAGAGGACTGCAGAACTTTCTAACTCTGGAGATTTATCAATTTCTCATTGTATTTCTGTTAATTTTTGTTTTGAATAATTTGAGACTTTGCTAATATATGCATACAACTTAAAAATTGTTACATTGTTCTGCTCATTAACTCTTTCATCATTTTGAAATGCTTCCTTTTAATTCTGCTAATATTTGACTTAAAATCTCTTTTGTTTCTGATTAATGCAGTTTGTCAGCTTCCTCTTCATTAGGATTTAATGGCATGGGTTCTTCCATCCATTAACTTTCAAAATTTTCTATACCCATACATTTTAGATATATTTCTTATAGACAATATAGACTCATTTCCCTTGGCTTGATTATCTTTTTTTCTAAATTAGAGCACTTAGTGTATTATTATTCCATGGAATTACTGATAATGTTTCGATTTATTTCTACTATCTTGTATCATACCGCCTCTGTGGTCTCCATTTTTTATCTATTTTCCTATTTATTTTGAATGATTAAATATCTTTAATGATGTTTACTCCCATTATTAGTATAAAATTTAGGCCTGTTTCTATTATTTTTGTGGTAACATTAGCAATTATAGCACACATAATTGGCTTAATGAAGTTTGTAATTAATCAGTTATTTATCCTCTTTTTTGAAAATATTTGTATCTTAAAATTTCAACAACATTAATGCACCCATTTCAATTTATTGATCTTGGATATCTGACATTTTTGGGGTTATCAAATACAGTACTTTAAATCCATAATTTTTGTTTATGTGTTTACCCCAATAGATGTTATATTTTTGTTTTACAGACACAGCATTCATTTATGTTTCCTTACTAATTTGCCACTTTTTTCAATCCTCGTGTCTGCTTAAAACTCAAACATTTAGTCAGAGACTACTTTCTTTTGACCTAAAAATTATTTTCTAGATTTTCAATAATGGACAGTTTTCTGATTATTATTTCTTATAGTATTTGTGTTTTAAAATGTCTTTATATTACTTTCTTTTTTGTGAGATGGAGTTTTGCTCTCGCTGCCCAGGCCGAAGTGCAATGGCAAGATTTTGGCTCATTGCAACCTCTGCCTCCCAGGTTCAAGCAACTCTCCTGCCTTAGCCTCCTGAGTAGCTGGAACTATATTATATTTTTTAATTGAAAAATATTTCACTGAGTATACAATTCTAATGTTGCAGTTATTCATGACATTCTATTATTTTTCTTCATAGCTATTAAAATTTGTACCTCTATATTTATTTGTTCAATATCTGTATTCTCAAATGGGCAACTGGCCGTAATTTCTATATGGGTGGGCACTACATTCATTTTGCTCCTCATTGGATACACAAACCTAGTAAATGCCTGGAATATGGAAGTTAAACAACGTATATTTGAATGAAAAAATAATAGAATGAATAAATTAATATATTACTTCTAGGATACCTTCGCTAAACATCCACATCTTGGTTAAGTGTAACTATCACCTATATAAGCAAGAACAACATATTGCTCAATTTCAAGGTTGACACTCATATTACTGTGCAAATATTTTAAACTGGATTGTTCAGCATATACACCATGCAACTCAGGTACTATAATAGCAAAAACAGTCATGTTTGTTTTGAAAAGCATATTCTCAAGGACTGCAGAGTGAGTTATTACAACTAATCGAATCTGTCGTGAAACATTTTATCAGTAGGAAGTTTAGAAGTAGTCTTCCAGCTTTTGGTGGTTAGCTACCACATGGATCTAAGAATAGATGGAAGAGAGAAAATTCAAAGGCCTTAAGCAATGCTGCCAAAATCAGTGCATAAAGTTGAGCCAGACCATGTGACTTAGTAATCCAGAGAGGGAAGGGTTACTGATACTGAATGGAATGTAATCTGAACATTCATAAGGTTTTAGGCTTCAGAAGACTGTTTGTCATAAATGAGTATTCCAGGTCAACTTAGGAAGATTAGTGGAACTAATAGCAATCATAAGATGTGGTATGTTTGAGACCAAAGCAGTCCTGGTAGTCCTTATAATACAGCCCAGGAGGCCAGACTTCCCAGTCTGGATCCATGCCTGATGTGTTATGCAACTGTGCAGCGGGACTACGTAACATTCCTCTTATAACCTTGCAGCTCTTGGATCTTTGTTTAGCTCTGATATTTTACAATCCTCTTTTAAGATGAAAAATACTTGAAACTTTATTGAACAAAGTCTTTGATAAGTAAAAAATGTTTTTAATTTAGTTCAAAAATTCTGTGGAGAAAAAAATGATATTAAATTTTTTGGTAGAGGATTTAATCACATAGTGAAATAACTGCACCTCTATGCAATATGGTGCTCTTGCTTATTTAGATGCTGGTAACACCTACCAGCTTGTGTAGGCAGCGAATTTACCTGTGAAACATTAAATATGAACACAAGAGCTCTCATTTATAAAAAGAAGTAATATCTTTTTGAAAATTCACCCTATACTGCTCTGGGTGCTTTTGTTTGGCTAATCATGAGTCATCTTCTCCTTTTGATGAAGTAATTCAAATCTGAATGTTTTCATCATGAAAATAAGAGCCCACTATGAATTTTCTTTATGAGAAAGTCTGTAGTTTTGACATGAGATGATCACTTCTCTTGAGGAAACAACACTAAAAAAAAATCAAAACTTGTTTTTAGCATAGAAAATGTAGCTCTAAATTTATTTAAATTGGTTCAGTTTTCTATTTCAATTCCTCTGTCCAATGGAAGTATAGAAATAATTTTTAGCATCATGGATAATCCGGAATGATGCAACTCTCCATTGGGTCTGCAACACAACAAATGTATGTTCAGTCTATCAAATATACTGTGCCTTTTTGCATGTATCTTTAATTTGAGTGGAAGATAAAGATGAATATTTGAAGTCATGGACTTACAAAAAGCCATATTCTAATATAGACTATAAGGCATGACTTAGATTATCTTAGTTTGAAGCCAATTATATGGAAATCTGGGATTTCAGAACAGAGCTAAGGAAAAACACAAGGTAGTATTTGTTTCTTGAGCCAACAAATGCCTGGCTGGAATTGCTGTTAATTTTCTTCTTTTCCTTTGATGGATGAACTTTTTTTTTTCTTAAAATATTGGCAAAACAATAAATAAAATTCTGTTAGCAATAATTATTTTGGTGAGAGGGACAGAGGAGCAGAGGAAGAAACTCTGATTTTCATTATAAACATTTGAATATATGAATAATCTAATAATATGCATGGATTACTTATTTAAATGTGACAGATATTTTCTAGGTGGAGAGATTGAGAACTATATATGTTTCCTTCATATAGTTTTGTGTACTCAAGCATGAATACTCATTTTGAATAATATTCATTATGAAAATTAGAAATTACTGATAAAGTAAAAATAAATAAAGCATTTTCAAAACCCTGTGATCCATTTAAAGATAGAAATGGTTAGCTTTTAGGTGTTTATTCTTCAAGATTGTTTTCTCAAATAGATTATGCTAGTTTAAAACCTAATATATTGCTTTACACATCACTTAATACATTCTACATCACCATTTTAGGGACTACATAATTTACTTAACAAATTCATTATTGCTTGACTCATAGGTTATTTTTGACTCATTCTTCTTCCTTCATTTTTGTGTATTTCCTTTATCATTTCTTAGAATAAATTCCTAGAAGAGTATTGCCGGCCCAAAGAGATGACATATGTTTAAGGCATTTGATACTGTTGCCAAATTGCCTTTTAGGAAAGCTGGACCAATTTAGACTACCATGAGCAATGTGTCAGAATGTCTGTTTCTTCCAACCCCTGCTGCCACTCAACTTTTGTCAGTCATTTTAATATTTGTCCATGTAATAGCCTAGAAATTAAAACTCGCTTTATTTCCATTTTTAAATATATTTTCTTCTTGTATGAATTACCTGTTATTGCCTTGATTATATTTTCCATTGAGATTTTTAACAATTTCTTTGTAATTTGTTACAATTATTTGTATGGTAAATACATTAACATATGTTCATACATTTTGTCCTATATCTTGTAATTATATTCCCTATTTTAATGTTTATATCAATTTGTTTGTTTGTTTTTTGCAAAGACAAGGATGTTTTATGTTTTGTTTTTAAACCTACTGAGAAAATGAATATACAAAGTGACAGTGGCCAGCCCATATACAAAAATGGACCTTTGGCCCACAACCTATAGCAATCTGCCTGGGCATCCAACCCCTTATCTACAATAAACAAGCAAGGACGCCAGCCTGCTACGTCGTACTTGTAAGAAGAGAAAATGCTATCCCAAAGGACAACTTCTGTAGCAATCAACCCCAAATCACAGGCCTTGATTAGTAACTGACAACTTCCTTAATATTGGCCCCATTCCCAACTAGGAACCAACCACAGAAAATCAAACATGTTCCTGTAACCAAGTAGGATGCTCCACTTCTTGTGATGCCCCATCCAGCTTCCACATGACAAAAGCCTCTACTCACGGGAAACCTGAAGTCTTCCCCTTTCTCCACTATGAACTTTTGCCCTTCTCTGCTTGCCTGAATCTCTGCCCGAACACGTAATGGTAGCTGACTCTTTCGCTGTAGCAATCTCAGAATAAATAGCCTTTGCTTTTCTCATTTGGTTTTTCTTTATTTCCATACTAACTATATATTCTCAAATCGCTTTTTCTGTGATGTCACCTACAGAGAACCTTCTTCATCCCAGGTTATGTAATTTTTACATATACTTACTATACCTTATTGAAGAGACAATATGGTATGTTGATTCAAAGTGCTGGATGGGAAATTCATCTATCTGGATTTTGGTATCTGCACTGCCAATAACAAGAAAATTTCTACAATTTACCTAACCTCTCTGGCCTCAGTTTGTACATCTGTATAAGGGGTAAAATACTAGCTCCATGGTGTTTCTGCTGGACTACATGAAGATGCTTAGAATAGTGTCTAACACTATATATGTTACTATCACCCAATATATGTTACTGTCACTTCCTATATTTTTTCAAGCACTTCTCTGATTACATTTAATAATAATGGAATGATAGCAGGGTAACACATAGTTCTTACAGGAGCTGAGAGTCATACTCTACGAACTAGTTGAGGAATAGGTTCTCAGTTTCAGCCACTTGAAGTCCCTGCACTTCACTCCAGGGAGGCAGTCACAGAATCCAGAAAATGAGGAAGCTTAAGCATGCTGTATGGCCGGCAGACTGAGAATTGGGGAAATACTTCCGCTTACAGACACATGGATGCCCAAGACTCAATCCAGGCTCAGTGTGTCTACAGTTCTGTGGCCTATTTTATCCTCCAGAAGTGCCAAGAGTCTTGACGTACTCTCCGCCTTGCCTTTCATAGCAGGCACTATTTCTGAATGAAATGGAATGAATTAAATATTTTCTTGTCTTTCCTCAGCCTTTGACCAAAGGTCAGTTAATCCCCATTATAATAGGTAAATATAGCTCAGCTGGTTTATTTAAAAATAGTGTTAGGAATCTGACTTCCAGATAGACCCATAGTAGCTAGGAAGAATTCCAGGGAATCATGAGGCTGAATCCCAGGGAATCACAAGGCTGAATCTCGTGTGCTGCTATCAAATATCACCTAAGATTATTTAAGAGACCTGGCACTGTAAACAAAAATCAACATTTTTAACAAGCTCTTATAACTCTTTAACAACCTCTATAACTTTGATAATGATAGCATGGAGATCTTACTTTGAAAAAACTGCTATAGATTTACTCAGGTACTAAACTGGCTTATGTTCACTTGGCATCTAAAATATAAGCTGAAAGAGAAAGGAAAGGAAAAGGGAAGGAGCCAGCTGACATGGGAAGAAGAGCAAGGATTAGATTGCCTTCCTCTTTCATCTTTTTCAAACAGGCTCTAGAGGAAGAGACCTATTATTTTTATCACCTTAAATGTTACATTAAACATACTTGTTTTTCTCAGTCCCTGTCTCTTACAGATTCTCTGTTCTGTGGTTCAGAGCATTCTGTCACCAGGATAAATCTTGGCATGTCTGAGGAAACATCGGTCACCTTGACCCTCCTCCTCCAATTATCAGGACCTTCTTTTTCAGTTAGAAACAATGTTTTTAACCTTTTCTTGGGGTCTTTGGTACAACAACTTTCCTTTTTGTTATTTACAAATGGAATCTTAAAAAGATGTAAAAGAAAAAGAATAGGGGAAAATATTTAACTTTCCCCACTACAAACACACATAGAATCTCTCTTTCTCTCTCTGTCTATCTATTCTCTCTCTCTGTCTCTCACAGACACACACACACACACACACACACACACACACACACACGCATGCACGTTATATCTAATACTTATATACATGATGCATACTGTCTCTAATTATTTCTTATGTTTTCATCTTGTCTCTTTAGATAGATTGCAAGAGTGGTATATTTCATTCCTCTCATGGTTAGTACTAATATGGAGGAAAATAGGCACATAACACATACTTTTGTTTTGCTTTTATAAAAAAGCAAATGTTTTGGCCATTATTTCCTTGTTTATTGCTTATATTTTACATTGTACATTTTGTCTCTATTTTTTGTATTCTTTGAAATAGAAGTCAACTTTTTTTAATTTTTACCACCACATTATCAGAAAGGTATCTTTCTGCAACCAGATGGAATACCTGAGCTTACATATTAATATCTCCCCTAATACAGACTCTTGGCTCCTGTTCTGTGGCTCAGTCTTTTTTTTTTTTTTTTTTTTTTTTTTTTTTTTTTTTTTTTTGGTGGTGTTATTTTTGTTTTTTTATTTTATTTTATTTTATTTTATTTTATTTTATTTTATTTTATTTTATTTTATTTTTGAGGTGGAGCCTTGATCTGGCACCCAGGTTGGAGTGCAGTGGCATGATCTTGGCTCACTGCAACCTTGCCTCTCAAGTTCAAGAAATTCTCCTGTTTCAGTCTCCTGAGTAGCTGGGATTATAGCACATGCCACCACACCTGGCTAATTTTTGTATTTTTAGTAGAGATGGGGTATCACCATGTAGGCCAGGCTGGTCTCAAACTCCTGACCTTGTGATCCTCCCTCCTCAGCCTCCCAATGTGCTGGGATTACAGGCATGAGCCATGGTGCCCAGCCAGTTTTTCAATATATAAAATTAGAAAAGAATGCCTACATTATAGGTAGATACATTTTAAATTCAACAAACTTATAGGCTTGTTTGAGAGATTAATTGGATAAAGGTATATGAAGAATGTATGATAGTACAAAGAACATAAATAAACATAAATAAATAATAAATATTGGTTATTGTTACCATTATTATTGTATTTGTAACCCTACATTAGGAAGTCTGCAGAGTCTGTAGAGTTAGCATAGGTTTTTTATTTTTTTTTACATTTAGAAAATACGCTTGATTGATGAGTACCTTCCTCTGACAAAAAAAATAAATAAAAGAAAATATGCTTAAAATATTGTTTAATTAAAAGTTCAGTGAATGGTTTAAAATACTAGCCAAATTGTATATATGAGCAAACTGAGTATTTCCCAAGTTACAATAACTTTTCAAGGTAATAATGATAAGTTGCATGTAAAAAATAAAATAACATCATCAAACATTAGCTAAACACCTATGAGGCCAGCATTTTTAATGCATATACATACATCTGACTTGGGAAACATATTTTATCTTCCAAGAATGAGAAAATAATACCAGATTGAGTACCCCATGACATAAGGAGAGAGCAATATGATGATTTAAAAGGTTTTCAGATGGATAAATTATATTTGCATTTGTTACCTCCTATTACTAGACTTGTTTCACTTACAAACATCACTGGCAGCCACAGCATAGAAATAATATATTAATGACACAAACCCAAGTACCTGTACCAACCCATTTTGAACAATTCCTTCTTGAAAAATTTATGTCTCTAACTTTTGAGGGCCCAAATTGTCAGTCAATTTGGAAATGTGTAATATACAAAGTATCAGTGTTTAAAGTTTATGAAACCCAAATAACAGATAGTGATACTAAACAAATTGAATTCAGTATTAATTTCATTTCTTTCTATTATTAAATTAATTATTGGATTAATATTTTTTAAGTTATAGTTTCCCTCTTGTTACCCAGGCTGCAGTGCAATGGTGCCATCTCAGCTCACTGCAACCTCCACCTCCCAGGTTCAAGCAATTCTCCTGCCTCAGCCTCCCCAGTAGCTGGGATTACAGGTATGTGCCACCATGCCTGTCTAATTTTGTATTTTTAGTACAGATGGGGTTTCTCCACGTTGGACAAACTGGTCTCGAACTTCTGACCTTAGGTGATCCACCCACCTTGGCCTCCCAAAGTGCTGGGAATACAGGTGTGAGTCACCACGCCGGGCCTAATATTCTTAATGAATAGCAAGAATAATATAAATTCCCAAGGCTGAAACTTTATGAACAAAAAAGGAGAAAACAATCATGGCATTGTGAAAGTCAAGGCCAAATTCCAACCAATTTTTTAAACTCTATACATATCCATTCTGGTACAATTTACCCTCACTTTTACTTGACCTAAGCTGTTACCTCCAGTATAAAAATCTAAATATGAATGAAATAAAAATATATGATGTATGAAAATGTAGATCTCTTCAAAAGTATTAGACAAACACTGATATTAATTGCTGGTGCAAATAAGAAGACATGATACCTTGTCATAAAATCTAGAAAAAGAGGGGCCAGGCGCAGTGGCTCAAGCCTGTAATCCCAGTACTTTGGGAGGCCGAGGCGGGATCATGAAGTCAAGAGATCGAGACCATCCTGGTCAACATGGTGAAACCTCATGTCTCTACTAAAAATACAAAAAATTTGCTGGGCATGGTGGTGCGTGCCTGTAATCCCAGCTACTCAGGAGGCTGAGGCAGGAGAATTGCCTGAACCCAGGAGGCGGAGGTTGCAGTGAGCCGAGATCGCGCCATTGCACTCCAGCCTGGGTAATAAGAGCGAAATTCTGTCTCAGAAAAAAAAAAAAAAAAAAAAATTTAGAAAAAGAAAAGCACGTTGTCTATATATGTTGTCTCAGTTGTTAAGGATCAATGGGGTAATTTGAGTTTCTAAAACCTTACCTGATATTTTCACATTCTGTTACTAAGTAGCAGCATGTTCTGTACAACATAGCTTTCATTAGAAACAAGGCTTCCCTCCACATATTGCACAAATACTGAACTATTTATGGTCATGGATTGTCAATACCTTCAAGAGTCAAATACAGTTTCCTATATAAAAACAGTCAAATTTGGGAGATATTCAACAAACCTCAAAACAGATATTGCTTTTGGAAATATATTTTAGGGCAAACCAATAATAAAGTTCCATATTGTTTTTCTGAACTGACTCCAATGTATGAATCTATACTCATCTTCCTCTTTTAAGGAAGTACTATATTTACCTTCAAACTGAAATCCAAGGACCTATTTACTTACTTATTTGACTTTGAATCTAAAGCATCTTCAGTCATCTGCTTTAAGCCATCCTTGTTTCAGCATAGCTTAAAGTAACACACTTTGTTCCTGACATAAAGCATTTCCATTATGCTTCGTTCCCTTTCAGTCATTTGGCATAATAAATAAATGTGGATTGATAGATGAAACAAAAGAAGAAAGGGTGGAGGGGTGGGCAGGAAGGGAAGAGAGGAAAGGAAGAAGGGAAAAGAAAGAGAGAGAAAGGAAAGCAAGGGAAGGGAAGAGAGAGGGAAGGAAAGGAGAAAAGGAAGGAAGTAAAGGAGTAAAGGAAAAGAAGAAAGAAGAAAATAAAGAAAGGAAAAGAGAGAAAGAAAGAAAGAAAGAAAGAAAAAGGAAAGAGAAGGAAGGAAGGAAAGAGAGAAAGAAAATTTCTATCTCAGATTCTTATATTACCCCCAGCACACTGGAAAGTATAAATGGTTCATCATTAAAAAATAAATTAATAATGATATAGTACCCTTCAATCAGATGGAATACTAGAATATATTTCTGCCTCTCCTAATTCCTTTAGTAATAGTTAATTAAGTATGTAACTTTATCTATATATAGAAACTATAATAATTTAAATAGTGAATTCTTTCCAATAAGCTTCACATGTGCAGTAACAAGCAACTTTAAATTTCTACAATTTATTACAGTAAAGAGAATAATGAGGTGCAGATGTTCCTCAACTTAAGGTCTCATCACAATAAAACCATTGCAAGTTAACAATATCCTAGGTTGAAAATACATTCAATGTAACTAACTTACTGAAAATCTAGGCTAACCTCAAACGTGCCCAGAAGACTCACGTTAGCCTTAGTTGGCCACAATAATGTAAAACACAGCCTATTTTTTAATAAAGTTTTGTATACCTATGTAATTTATTGAATATTGAAGTATGGCTTCTACTAAATGCATATTGCTTTTGTGCCATCATAGACCCAAAAAATGGGAACTTAAACCTGCATAAGTAGGAGAGGGTCTGTAAAGCTGTATTTTCTTTCTCCTTTTTGTGCTATTATTCTGATATATGTCACATTTATCTGTTACTAATACAACAATACATTGTTATAATTATTACTTAATATACTTTTATTTCTTTTAAAGAAGCTAAGATAGAAAAGGAGAGCAAGTATTTGTTGTATTGTACTTTGCTTTACAGCATTTTGCAGATATTGAATTTTTAATAAATTGAAGGTTTCCAGCAATCCTATGTCAAGCAAGACTATTGGTGCCATTTTCCCAGCAGCATGTGCTCATTTTGTGTCTCTGTGTCACATTAAGATAATTCAAATAATTCTCTCAATATTTTAAGATCTTTCATTAGTATTATACCTGTTATGGAGATTTGTGATTAGTGATCTTAGATGTTACTATTTTAATTGGTTTGGGTTCCATAAACCTCACCCATGTAAGACAGTGAACTCAATAGGTAAATATGTGTAGTTCTGACTCAAAAGCTAGCAGTGATTAAAGTTAGTAAGGAAGACATGTTAAAAGCTGAAGCAGGCCAAAAGCTAGGCTTCTTGTGCCAGAACTAGGAAGTTGTGAATAAAAAGAAAAATTCGAAAAATAAAAGTGCTACTCACTTTTAATAAATTTCAGGTGAACACATACATTTTGAGAAAGCAAAACAGCCTTATTGCTGACATACAGACAGTTTTACACGTCTAGATAGAAAATTTAAAAATCTACATTTCCTTAAACTAAAGCCTAATCCAAGGAAAAGCGTTAAATCTCTTCAGTTCTATGAAGACTGAGAGAGGTGAGGAGCTGCAGAAGAAAAGTTTGAAGCTAGCAGACGTTGGTCCATAGGCTTATAGATAGAAGCTATCCCCATATCACAAAAGTGCAAGGTGAAGGAACAAGTGCTGATGTAGAAGCTGCCAATAAGTTCTCTAGGAGATCTAGCTAAGATCACTGATCAAGGTAAATGCACTAAACAATGGACTTCCAATGGAGACAAAATAGTCTTATATTAGAAGAAGATGCCATCTAAGACTTTCATAGTTACAGGGAAGTCAAAGCCTGGCTTCAAAGCTTCCAAGAACAGACTGGCTCTCTTGTTAGGAATAATGCAGCAGGTAACTTTAAGTTGAGGCCAATGCTCATTTACCATCCTGATACTCTATCAACCTTGAGAATTATGCTAAATCTACTCTATCTGTGCTCTATAAATGAAAGAACAAAGCCAGGATGACAACACATCTGCATATAGCATGGTTTGTGGAATATGGTAAGCCCATTGTTGAGACCATGGCTTAGAAAAAAAAATACTCCTTTCCAAATATTACTACTCATTGACCATCCACATGGTCACCCAAGAGCTATGACAGAAATGTACAAGGAAGTTAATGTTTCCATGCCATCCTGCAGCCCATGGATCAAGGAGTAATTTTAACCTTAATGCCTAATTATTTTTAAAAAGCCACCTTAAACTTTATATGGATCCAAAAGAAAGCCCTCATAGCCAAGACAATCCTAAGCAAAAAGAACGAAGCCGGAGGCGTCACTCTACCTGACTTCAAACTATACTACAAGGCTACCATAATCAAAACAGAATGCTACTGGTACCAAAACAAGAGATATAGACCAATGGAACAGAACAGAGGCCTCAGAGGCCTCTATCACCACACATCTACAACCATCTGATCTTTGGCAGACCTGACAAAAACAAGCAATGGGGAAAGGATTACCTGTTTAATAAATGATATTGGGATAACTGGCTAGCCATGTGCAGAAAACAGAAACTGGACCACTTCCTGACACTTTACACTAAAATTAACTCCAGATGGATTAAAGGCTTAAACATAAGACCTAATGCCAAAAAATCCTAGAAGAAAACCTAGGCAAAACCATTCAGGACATAGGCATAGGCAAAGAGTTCATGACTAAAACACCAAAACCATTGACAACAAAAGCCAAAATAGACAAATGGGATCTAATTAGACTCCAGAGCTTCTGTATAGCAAAAGAAACAATCATTAGAGTGAACCAGCAACCAACAGAATGGGAAAAAAATTTTGCAATCTACCCATCTGACAAAGGGCTAATATCCAGAATCTATAAAGAACTAAAACAGATTTATAAGGAAAAAAACAAGCAAACCAATTCAAAAGTGGGTGAAGGATATGAACAGACACTTTTCAAAAGAAGACATATATGAGGCCAACAAACATATGAAAAAATGCTCATCATCACTGGTCATTAGAGATGATAACATTTTCAAATCATCTATCTGAGAAAGGCTTGTATCTGTATGAAGAAACCTTACAAATCAACAATGAAAAGACAAATAACCCAACTTAAAAAATGGGCAAAGGATTCAAAAGAAACATTTCTTCAAAGAAGACATATACAAATATCTAATAAACATATAAAAATATGCTCAACATCATTAGTAGTTAATGAAATACAAATCAAAACTACAGTGAGATATCACTGCATACTCATTAGGACAACTAAAATCAAAAGTCAGATAATAAGTGTTGATGAGGCTGTGGAGACATTGGAACTATTATCTATTATTGGTAAGGATGTAAAATTATACAGTAACTTTGGAAAAATTCAATGTTAAACATCTTTTTACAATACAATTCAGTTATTTTACTCCTAGGTAAAATCTAAGAGAAATAAAATCATATGTGCACCCCAAAACTTATACATGAGTACTCATAGCAACATTCTTCATAATAGCCAATATGTGTAAATAAACCAAATGTCCATCAGCTGATGAATGAATAAATAAGATGTGGTATACTCATACCATAGAATATTATTAGGCAATAAAAAGAATGAAATACTGAAACATGCTACTGAAACATGCCACAACATGAATGAAACTTGAGAATATTTTCCATATTAAAGAAGCCAGTCACAAAGGACTACATAGTGTATGATTACACTTATGAAATGCCAAGAATAGTCACATTCACAGAGATAGAAAGCATATTAGTGGTTTCCCAGGTCTGGGGATAGTGGGAATAGTGAGTGACAACTAACAGGTAAAGGGTTTCTCTTCCTGTAGCGATGAAAATGCTCTAAAATTCATCTTAGTGGCAGTTGTACAACTCTGTGAATACGTTAAAAATCTTTGAATTATACAGTTAAATTGGGTGAATTTTATGGTATGAAAAATATCTCAATAAAGCTATTAACATTTTTCTGGGATTTTGATAATAATTCTATGAATCTACAAAGCAATTTGTGGAGAAATTTCTAAACAATATGTGAATAATATTGAGTCATCTGATCAATAAACACTGTGTATATATCTCTATTTACTTAGTCTTCTTTAATTTAGTTCAGAAATGTTTTATGGTGTTCAATGTAGTTTTGTAAGATTTATCCCTAATATTTCATATCATGAAGCTATTATAAATGGTGTTTTTTATTTCAATTGTCCCTTGCTAGCACATAGAAAAAACTGACTTTTCAATATGCATCTTACTAAATATTAACTCTGTTAAAGTCACTCATAATTGCATAATTGCTAAATCTATTTCTAAACAGATCATTTAAGATTCTATACATAGATGAAATGTCATATACAAATAAAGGCATTCGTTCCTTTATTTCATGGGAATGGGAGTCATTTCTTTTCCTTTACTTATTTTTATTTCCCAACTAGAACTTTCATTACAATATTGAATAGAGAGGAACAAACACTTACTTTTTCTCACCTTACGAGGAAAATATGTTCCACATTAAGTATGTTGGTGCCCCAGTTTTTTTTTTTTTTTGTAAATTCTCTTTCTCATAGTGAACAAATTCTATTTCATGTTTCATGAGAAATTTTATAATAAATGTTGACTTATTTTCAAATTTTTATTTATGTCCATTGAGATAATTTGCTTTTAGCTTTTTAATATGATGAATTATGTTGATTTCTTGTCAAATATTGAATAATCGTGTTTCTTTAATTCCATTTGCTCATAATGTATTATCTTTTTCATATATTATTTGTTTCTTTTATGCTAAAGTCTTATTAAGAATTTTTGTGACTATATACATAAGAAATGTTGGTCTCTAGTTTTGTTTACCTGTAATGTGGTGGATTGGTTTTGATATCAGGATAAAGTTGGCCTCATAAAATAAGTTAAATGAGATGTTTTCCTTCTCTTTTCTGGAAGAGTTTATTACTTAAATGATTAGTATAATTCAGCAGTGTAGCCATGTGGGCTGAAGTTTCCATTCTGCAATGTTTTAAATTACAAATGAAATCTCTTTAATAAATATAGGTGCATTCAGATTTCCTTTTCACTCTTGTGATCTTTTGTATTAGTGTCTTTTAGCAATTTTGTGTAATTAATCAAAGTTGTCAATCTTACTGGAAAAAATTGGCATATATAATAATTCACAATTATCCTTTTAATATGTAAAATACCTAGAAGAATGTAACTTCCCTCATTCTTGTTATTGGAATATCTTCTCTCTTGTTTATTACCTAATCAGTCTTACTAAACTTTTTTCTCTTCAATTTTATTTAAGTTCTCAAAGAATAAACTTTTAGTTTCATTGATCTTTTAAAATTATCTCTATGATTATAATTTAATTAATTTATGCTCTTTGTTATTTACTTTCTTCTGCTTACTTTGCATTTACCTTACTGTCACATTCTATTTTCTAAAGATGGCTCCATAGGCTACTGCTATGAGACTTTTCTAATACTGTGTGAGTGTTTATTAGACCTCTAATGCTGTATAATAAATTACCAGAAAACACAATAACTTGAAAACAATTCAGGACATAGGCATAGGCAAGGACTTCATGACCAAAACACCAAAAGCATTGGTAACAAAAGACAAAATAGACAAATGGGACCTAATCAAACTCCACAGCTTCTGCACAGCAAAAGAAACAGTCATTAGAGTGAATCAGCAACCAACAGAATAGGAAAAAATTTTTGCAGTTTACCCATCTGACAAAGGGCTGATATCCAGAATTTACAAAGAACTAAAATAGATTTACAAGAAAAAAACAAACAAGCCCATTCAAAAGTAGGCAAAGAATAGGAACAGATACTTTACTAAAGAAGACATACATGAGGCCAAGAAACATGAAAAACTGCTCATCATCACTGGTCATCAGAGAAATGCAAATCAAGATACCATCTCACACCAGTTAGAATGGTGATCATTAAAAAATCTGGAGACAACAGATGCTGGAGAGGATGTGGAGAAATAGGAACACTTGTACACTGTTGGTGGGAGTGTAAATTAGTTCAACCACTTTGGAAGACAGTGTGGCGATTCCTCAAGGACCTAGAAATAGAAATTCCATTTCACTCAGCAATCGCATTACTGGGTATATATCCAAAGGATTATAAATCATCCTACTATAAGGACACGTGCACAAGAATGTTTATTGCAGCACTGTTTACAAGAGCAAAGATCTGGAACCAACCCAAATGCCCATTGATGATAGACTGGACAGGGAAAATGTGACACATGTACACCATGGAATGCTATGTAGCCATCAAAAATGATGAGTTCATGTCCTTGGTAGGGACATGGTCAACCTGGAAACCATCATTCTCAGCAAACTGACACAAGAGCAGAAAATCAAACACTGCATGTTCTCACTCATAGGTAGGTGCTGAACAATGAGAACCCATGGACACAGGGAGGGGAGCACTACACACTGGGTCTGTCAGGGGGAAATAGGGGAGGCACAGCAGGGGGTGGGGAGTTGAAGAGAGATAGCATGGGGAGAAATGCCAGATATAGGTGATGGGGGGGAAGGCAGCAAATCACACTGCCACATGTGTACCTATGCAACAATCTTGCATGTTCTTCACATGTACCCCAAAACCTAAAATGCAATAAAATAAATTAAAAAAAAAAGAAAACAATTAACATATCTCAACTTATGGTGTCTGTGGGTCAGGAATGCAGTCCTGGTAAATTTACATGATTCTGTATCTACTTATATCCTAAAATAGCTGGGCCTGTATTGATATCTTACTTTAAGGCTACTCAGAGAGGACATATTTCTAAATGAGATCTCTCACCTAGTTGTTGGCAGGCTTTAATTTTTTGATGGCTGTTGTCTAGAGACTTCAGAAAGCTGCTAACTTTCCTCAGAGCAAATGATCTGAAAGTGAGAAAGTTCCATGCCAGATAGAAGCAGCAATCTTCTTGTAATCTAACATCAGACGTGACGTAGTATAATTTCTGTCATACCCCATTTGCTAAGTTCACCCCACAACAGCAAGGGAAGGAAAGTCTTCCTTTTAAAGGGAGGAAGAAGAATAAAACAATTCATCCTCTAGCCAAAATCTTTACTTTCCTCCCTCTTAAAAAATACATTCTCCCGCCCAACGCAGCCAAGATCCACTGATGTTTTATTCTACTATAGAATTCGCTTTAAGTTCAGAATCTTGTCACTTAAATCAGGACCAGGTGTGACTGTCACTCCTTTGGTGTACTTTCTAAAGTTTAGCTCCTGGAGTATAGTTGTTCTCAATCTGTAGACCTGTGGAGCTGAGATAAAAAATTATCTGTTTTATACAAACTCAATAGACAATGGTGGGGCAGGCATAGAATAACTGCTATAGCCTTGATGTTCAAAAAGGGAAAATACAGGAGGTGAAAAAATTCACTAACATAAGGAAGCCTGTAGCAATTCGGAAATCTAGCCAGGCAAAAGTTGAAAGTTCCCGGGGTTAGGTTTCAAACCCTGGGAATGATTTACTAAGGCGCTCAGCTCTGTCCTTTGAGTTGTTGGTTCTACCTGCTGTGTTATCTTTTCTTTACCATTAAAAGGTAGATCTGTTCGGATTTGAGCCCTGTACCTGCCAGTAGAATTGGGGAGGGAGCAAGTTTTCTTTTTATGTCAACTCATTTTTTAATGTCTCTAAGGCCTTTCAGTCCAACTGGTGATGTTCCTGCATATACAATCTTTTAAAATCTTTCTGTATCATCTTTGACTTACTAAAGTCCACTTCGTTAGACAAAAGCCATACTCATCAGTTTCTTTAAAGTAAGCACTTTTCTATTTACTTATTTTGAGTGATAGAATTTGGGTCTGTGTCCATACCCAAGTCTTATGTCATTATGAACCCCAAGGTTGGAGGTGGGTCCTGGTGGGAAGTGACTAGATCAAGGGGGCAGAATTCCTCTTTGGTGCTGTTCTCATGAATGCATGTAAGTTATCCTGAGATCTCGTGGTTTAAAAGTGTGTAGCACATCCTCCTTTCTCTTTCTCCTGCTCCGACCATGAAAGGTGTATCTGCTTCCCCTTTGCCTTGTGCCATGACTGTACTTTTCCTGAGGCCTCCTGCAAAGCTGAGCAGATGCTAAAATCATCCGTCCTGGATAGCCTGCTGAACTGTGAGCCAATTAAACCTCTTTTCTTTATAAATTGCCCAGTCTGAGGTATTTCTTTATAGCAGTATGAGAACAGACTAATATATTGGGTTTCTAATGAAAAGCCTGAGGGAAAACACTCTTAAGCTTCCTAAAAGATCTGTTGAAAAGATATGTGAAGCATACCATTGTTCTCTCTAAATAGCATATTATTTGACTAAATAGGACCTTGGTACACTTCTTCTAGTCTTCCTGAGAAATGAACAAAAGATTTTACAGTCACACCCTTGGCTTAGGTGTTAGTGCACTGAATTTTACCTTTTCTCAGAAACCATTGCTTAATTTTAGCTTAGGTTATCTATAGAGACAGAATTCACAAAACCATCAAGTTCATTTCCATCACATTCAATAGTATTTTCTTATCTCTCTCATTGCATTTTATATTAAGCAGAAAGATGAAACCAGACAGTTTATGATATTTTGTTACAGAAATCTGAATAAATTAAGACAGAAAATTAGTACCAAGAAGTGAAAATGTTGCAACAAATATGTGAACATGTGGAACCAGCTTTTGAAACTTGGCAATAGGTAAAAACTAGAAGAGTTTTGAGGTGGATGCTAAAAAAATAAGCCTACATTGCTGTGAATAGACCACTGAGGGTGATTCTGGGAGACAGCTCGGAAGGATAGGCTGAGAGCTATAAAGAGAACTTGAATCTTCATAGATAATATCTAAGTGGACATGAATAGAATGTTGGTGTAAATGTGAATGCTAACTGCCATTCCAAAGAGATCTCAGGTAGAAATAAACATGCTATTGGACAATGGAGGAAATGCCATTATTGCTATGAAGTAAAAAGCAATTCGCCGAACTATATTTTTTTTCCTGATGTTTTGTGGAAGGTACAACTTATAAATAACAAATATTTGGCTGAAAAAATTTTGAACAATATATTGAAGCATTGGCCTGGTTGCTCTTTTTTGCTTATAGTAAAATGCCAGAAAAGAGAAGTGATTGAAAGATAAGAGTTTTCATCAAAAGAAGAAATAAAAATTTAGAAAATTTTCATCCTACCCATAATGGAAAAAACGGTAAAATTTACTGAGGGAGAGAACAAGAGTGTGGCCAAGTGACCATTTGATAAAGAGATTAGTATTGATTAGTTAACTCAAAGGAAGCCAGGTATCATTTATCAAGATTGTGGTGAGCTTAGGCAGTCATCTAACCATTGTCTTCATCTAAGCAATGAAGGAATGCCGTATATTGATAATTCTCAGAATGCTGTCTCATCACAGGCTTGGAGTGTCAGAGCTTGTGGGGCTGAACAAAGGAGAGGCCTTTGCTGTCCAGCACCACCTCACGTTTTGGGCTCTGTTTTATAAACCCTGTAACCATGCTTCTTGGCTGCCCTAGGAGCAGCTCCAGTGGGCTTCAGTGTAGCATGCACTGTGCTGAGCCCCATCTGTGGGGTTGTACCTACTTCCACCTCGATTTCAAGTGATGTCCTGGTGAGCCATGGAATCCAGGAAGAGAACTGCCATAAAGGTGATACCACCACAGAGTTGCTACTTGCGCAATGCCCAGAAGAGTTGTAGAGGAGGGGCTGCTCCAACAGAACAAGACCTGCAGAGCTACAGGTACAAGATTCCAGTCCAGGAGAGCTGTAGGTATGTAATCCAAGCACAGAGCTGTCATGGAGGTGGGGTCCCTGCAGTGAACTGACATGGGGGCAGGACTCAGGCACAGAACCACCATGGGGATGGGTTGTCCAATGTCATGAGGGCAGGCTGCCACCTAAGTATGTCTGAAAGGCAGGGCTCCTACCCAAGTGGGACTAGAGGAGATAATATCAAACCAAAGACAATAATCCTAAGCCTTGAGGATGTAGACTTGCTGGAGACTTGTTACTCATTTTTTGTCTAGTTTCTTGCTTTCCTTATGTTGATGCAAAAGAAATTGCATTCTTTGTCATTTAAAAAAAATGACAAAAATCGCAACTACTTTTGCACCAGCCTAATAGGAATGTATGTCCTCTGCCTGTCCCGTCATTGTATTTTGGAAGTACACAACCTGCTTGATTTCAGAGGCTCATAGCTGGAGAAGAACTGTACTCAGAATTAATTATATGTTGAGTTTCACCAGTACGTGACTTTGATGAAGTTTAGATGAGACTTTAGGCTTTAGTTGATAGTAGAACTAGCTATTTGGGCAGCTGAGATGGAATAAATATATTTTCCATGCAAGAAGGACATTAATTTTGGGGGCACAAGGTTATAATGCTAAAATAATATATAAATATATTTGATAGAGATTTTTCAAAGTAAGAAAATAAGTCATATATATAATTTTCACTGGTGCTGTTTTGAAGTCCTTTGCGTAGGTTTAGGCTTTGACCTTGGTATCATTTTAATTTTGCCTCCAAAATATTCTATTTACTTTCTTTTAATTTCTTAGGAAAGTTTTATATTTTTACATATGATATACATATTAATATATCATAATGTATACCCTTCTGTTCCAGACTGTGATATAATATAAAATATATTTGATCAGTGTCCCCACTTGCTGGCACAGAGCTCTTAAAATCCTTGAAATTTCCTGAGTGATAGGAATGTCTTTTGTTGTTCATAACAAGACTCTTTCATCATACCTGAGTTTGTGCTAGTGAGGTAATCAGGATGAGGCCCCTAAATATCCTCACATTTAGGCTGGCCACCAGCAAGTCCAAGCGATCAGAAGGTTAAAATTATCAGCACCTGATGACCTCTGGGGAAGGGGGTTGAAGCTAGAGATTGAGGTCTATAAAGTTTTGAACAAGGAGCTTCAGTAAGATTCTAAATTGGTGAACACAGCTGTATAACAGGAGAGTGGCATACTCCAACTCCACAGGGACAGACACTACTACACGTGGGACCCTTCTTAACCTTCCCCTACATACCACTTGATCTGGCTGTTCATTTGTATCCTTTACACCAAACTAGTAAATGGTAAGTGGTTTCCTGATTTCTATGAGCCATCCTATCAAATTATTGGACATGAGGAGGGAGTAGAGTAGAGTGCCTGGTTGCTGTTGTTGTTGTTTGTTTGTTTTTGAGATGGAGTCTCGATCTGTTGCCCAGGCTGGAGTGCAGTGACTGCAATCTCTGCTCACTGCAATCTCCACCTTTCAGATTCAAGCAATTCTCCTGTCTCAGCCTCCCAAGTAGTTGGAATTACAGGCATGCATCACCATGCCCAGTTAATTTTTGTATTTTTGGTAGAGACAAGGTTTCACTATGTTGGTCAGCCTGGTCTCAAATTCCTGACCTCAGGTAATCTGCCTACCTTGGCCTCCCACAGTGCTGGGATTATAGGCATGAGCCACCATGCACAGCCAGAATGCCTGTTTTATAGCTATTTAGTCAGAGCATGGGTGACCTGATACATATGACTGGCATCTGATCTGAGGGCAATCTTGTGGAGCTGAAACCTTAATCTTGTGGAGTCTGACACTGATTCTCAGTGCTTAGTGTGAGAATTCAACTGAATTGTTAGACACCCAGTTGGTATCTGCAGAGAAGCAGAGAATGGGTTGGTGTCTGAAAATATCTCAGACAGCTATAGATAATCATAAATAATTTGTGTTTTTTTCTGGTCAGTCCTGATTGGATATCATTAATTTTAACTTCTTAACTATTTTCTATTGCTTATTGAGTTTTAATTTAATTTATTTCATTTTATTTCATGGATTAGTATCACCTGATTTTCCACTGGCTCAGGACGACTCATACCCAAGAACACACATTAGAAATTATGGGGGCCAGAGACAATGGGATTACATTCTCAAATTGTTGAAAGAAAATAAATCATCAACCTATCACAATTTCAAATAACAGATAAATAAGAGAATTTTTGAACTACAAAGAATATTTAGTGAAGTACAGAGAATATTTGGTGAAGTCTTTAAGATGAAGAAAAGTGATTCCAAATAGAAACTCAGATATTCAGAAAGAAATGAAGAACACTAGCAATCATAAATATTTATAAACAGAAAAGATTTTTTTTAATTAATTTAAAATTTGTATCACTATTTAAAAGAAAAGTTTCAACTTTGTTGTACAGTTTATATCTTATGTAAATATGACACATATGACAGGTGGAGAGGACTGGCAGGGTGGGATCAATAGTCCTATAGAGTACCAGGGTTTCTACATATTGTGCCAAGTGGTACAACAGTATATAAAATAGTCTATAAAAAAGTAAAAAATGTATACTTAATGTACAGAGCAACTACCAAGACGATATTCAGATGACTAACTAAAAAACCAATAGATAAATCAAAGACAAATACTAAGTCTTAATACAAAAGAATATAGGAAAGGATGAACTGGTGGGGAGGACAGAGGAGAGGAACACAATCAAATAAAATGGTAGTGCTAATTCCAAGTACATCATTAATTTCATTAAATACTAGTGGGTAAAACAATTTAATAAGAAAGCAGAATTTATCATCGATAAGAAACGAAACCTATGTCCTGTCCACATGAGATAATTTTAGATAAAATAGACCTTAAGAAAGAGTACTACCAAAAATAGGAAATTACGTTGTATAACTGTAAGAGAGTTATTTAATCAGGTAGACAATGATCAGAAATATACATATGCCTAATAACAGCCTTAAATTACATGAATCAACAGTCAACAGAATTAAAGACTAGATAATTCTGCAATCATAACTGAAGACTTTAACACTCTTATCAATTGATAGGATGACAGACAAAAATCATAAAGCCCTCAAAGAACTGAATAGCACTGGCAACCATTTTGACTAAATTGATATTTACATAACAGTATAATAAACAACTTCAGAATATATATATTTTTTTCAAGTGGACATGCTATATTTACCAAGATTGGTCATATTCTGAGTCATGATACAGGTATCTCTAAATTTAAAGGAACCATTAGTATACAGACTCTGTTCTTAATAATAGAATTAAATGAGGCATTAATAAGATTCTGTCTAGGAAATCTTCATCAGGAGTTGAATGGCACACATTTAAATAATCTAAGGACAAGCTATTAAATCATAAAGCAAAGTTTAGAATATTTCAAACTGAATGATAATTCAATTAGAACATATGAAAATTTGGGGGATACTAAGAGAGTTCTAAGAGGAACATTCATTAGTTTTTCATGACCATATGTGGATTTTATGATGATAAAAGAAAGTAGAAAACCAATGACCTAAACTTATACCTAAGAAACTAGAAAAGTAGAGCAAAGTAATAACAAAGTAAGGAATGCTGTAATAAAGACCAGAAAGTAACAAAATAAAAGAAGAAAACAAAATAAAATATTAACGAATTCTATCTCCCTTTTTGTTCCTACAGCTTAAATGTGTTCTAAGTTCCTCCAGTCTTTCACTTACTTTCCCTTTGGCTACTTAGAGATTCAACTCCTGTGGGTATGTTTTATAAACCAGCCTAGGATTTCAAGATAGTTTTTGTAAAATCACAGTCTGTGACTACCTGTTTTGTGGTATTTTCCAGCCATGGTAGCATCCCTGTACCTCAACTTCTGACTCATTAGGTCGACAGGTTTTCTGCTTGGACTTTTCCTACCAGTATATTTTGCTGACTATATAGTATCCTCAGAGCAAAGCTACGTAAAGGGGAAAATATTGCTCTGGTTCTCTTCCTATAAGTGTCTAATTGCTCTAATATCTCCCTGTTTGCCATTGTTCTTCTGTGCCTCAAAACAGCTTTCCAAAGTTTGTCACTCTTTTTGAAAGGAGTGTTTTTCTGATTTAAATTTGTTTCCATTATCAGTTAGTGGAATTCTCCTATGTAATTCTGATATTCAGTCCATCCGACATCGTACATAAATGTTTCTCATATTTTAATACCCTGACGGATCATCTGAAAATCATGCTAAAATGAAGTTTCTGATTCAGTATGCTTTGAATGAGGCTTAAAGTTCTTCATCTTTAATTATCTCCCATGGGATATGGATGCTTCTGTCCACAACCCACACTTTCAGTAGTGAGCCCTGAACTACTAACATAGTGAAGTAGTGGCAATAAATTTCACAGTGTGATATAAGAGAATTTTAGAATTTGAAACAATTAGGGCTAACACACTGTTGTTAATGAAGAAGTGTTGGTTGCAGTTGTAAAATATTGTTTTCCAGGGACTGAATAAGTGTCAGTATTGATAAAACCTATCACTACCTTGTTAATGCTAATGGATTAAACAGCACCATGAGTTTGATTATCTGTTAGCCAATTAAGATAAGCATTGAAGTTGTCTTTACAGCATATTTATTGTGATTGAAAATATTGATGTATTCTATTTCAAATGCTGGCCAATATATCAAGTACACAATTTTGGCCTGGGCAGATTACAAAAACAATCACTGAAAACATATTTTACAATGGATAGTTGCAAATTTTTCATCATTGAAAAAAGGAACTTGTATCTTAATGGGTAATAATAATGTGATTTCTTCTAAGGATAAGAAAGTTATCTCCTCTACTCTTATATTAATCCATTTCCAGTCACAACCACAGGCGGCCTCCTTCAGGTGGCCCCTTCTGCGGCTCACCAAACCAAGACATTAAACTGTACAGATTTTATCTTCTAAATAATGCATATCTTAGTCCATTTTGCATTGCTATAATAGAGAAGCTCAGACTGGGTACTTTATAAAGGAGGGAGATTTATTTATTACAAATATGAAGGCTGGGAGGGCCAAGGTCATGGGCCCACATCTGGCATGGGTACCTTTGCTGCATCGCACCATGGCAGGAGGTAGAAAGGCAAGAGAGGGCACCCCATGAGGGAGAGAAGGGGAGGGAGGGAGGGAAGGAGGGAGGAAAAGAGGGAGGGAGAGAGGGAGAGAGAGCGAGAAAAAGAGAGAGAGAGAAAATTCCAGCAGCCTCAAGCCTTTTTATAAGTGGAATTAATCCATTCCTGAGGTTGGAGCCCTTATTACCCAAATACCTCCCGATAGGCCTCTCAACACTGTTGCATTGGGGATTCAGTTTTCAACATATACTTTTTTGGGGACACATTCAAACTGTAGCAATATTCTAATCCAATTCCAATCACTCTCCTTCCTTGCTGTCACTGCCCTAAACTTAAATATTGAATACTTCTACTGAAAAGAATTGAATTCCTTTCCCTTCATGTCTATTTCTAACTAATGTACTTAGCTCCTTCTTTTAAAACATCTATACCACAAAGTTCAAACTACTCAATGCAACAAAGAAGGTATTACAAGAACTGATCTCTGCCTATCACTATAATTTACCCACGTGTTCTTTCTATTAAATAATATTCCAGTGACAACAAACTACTCACCTTACTCATGCTGGCCATGCTGCTTCTCCTTTTCACGTATTTACTCTACACAGAATATGTTTTTTCATATCCACATTACAACCATCCATCTCCTTCTTCTGGCTAAGTCTTAGCTCCCTTTTAGACTTAACTCAATTATCATCTCCTCTAGGAAGCCAAACATGATGTTTGTGCCAATTTCCTAGTGTATACATAATGCCCAGTGGTTATTTCTGACTCTAGCATATCAAAAACCAATAAATTATTTGTCTTTGTTTCTAACTTTCTCTGAAGAGTATAATTTAGTCTTGAAGTCTTCTTCATTTTTATGTGCTGTGTGCACAGCATAATGGCTGGAACTAAGTTAGAATTCAGTAACACCTGATAAATTTATTAGTAAGTGAGTAATTTTCTTAATTATTTGGACAACTAGTAACAGAGTTCCTCTGGCTTTAATTTAAGTAACTACCTTGCTCAACTACATTGGCTACAAGAAATAAAGTATAAAGAACATGGTCTAGGAAGCAAGAAAGATATAATTAAACCACTCTTCAAAGGGGAGTAATAAGAATTCGGGGGTATGGTAAGCAGGAGAAGAAAGAGGGGTGCAAGAGAAGAGTGAATACGATCAGAGGCTACAATCTGGATCCTGAGGAGGTCAGTCTTCAGGAGGAACTCCCAGTGGCTTGATGGGGGATGTTTCTATAAGCAGACATGCCAAATCCCCAGTTTTAAGGGTTTGTTTGATAGTTAGATAATGTAAACTCACTGTTATTTCTAACTTTTTAGAAAATACTGACTATATTTATACTGACTTTTCAGATGGCATGAGGAAATATTAAGATGAAGCAGTAAAGTAATATATACATTGCCTTTTATTTACCCCCTCCCAGACACTGTTATTAAGGAAGCACCATTATATTAAGGAAAAGTGTAACCCAAAACCATCAAGGGGTGATTAGCTTGGAAGATATCGAGTGTGTCAAGGATCTAGAAATGACAAGGAAGTGCAACAGTGATGACTCCACAAAAGTTTTGGCACAAATCTCTATAACCAAATATACCAGAAGTATATTATCCTTTAAGGGTGGGCACTCTTCAGGGATATTCTACCTGTGTCTTCTGTATAAGCTTGGTTTTTCTCTTCGCTTCTCACTGCAACTTATAATTTTTCCCTGTTTCCTCCTTTTCTCCTTCTACTCACACCTCTCATATCTTCCTGCACAAAGGTGGGTCCAAGATGAGATTCGTGGTAGCAGGACTGGAAGAGGGCATGGGGAGTGAGAAGTAAAAGATGGTCTAACAATGTGATTATTTTTTTCATCTCCAGCAGTCATGACCTACACACACACAAACACACACAGCTACTTAAACAAGGGAACACTATTCTATTGTATCTGGGTCCTAACATCACTTCTCATATTTTTTCCTCACCTTCCAGATTCTACCTTACTTTCACTTTTAAACTGCCAACTTTTGGTTGGTGCCTGCAATGAAATCCTCAGAAATGTTGGTCAAGAGTATCACATTCAAATACAATTAAACAACCAATTGATCTTTAACAAATCTGACAAAAACAAGCAATAAGGAAAGGATTCCCTGTTTAATAAATGGTGCTGGAAAAACTGGTTAGCCATGTACAGAAAGCAGAAACTGGAACCCTTCCTGACACCTTACACTAAAATTAACTTCAGATGCATTAAAGACTTAAACATAAGACCGAACACCATAAAAATCTTAGAAGAAAATCTAGGCAAAACCATTCAGGACATAGGCATAGGTAAGGACTTCATGACTAAAACACCAAAAGCATTGACAGCAAAAGCCAAAATAGTTAAATGGGATCTAATCAAACTACAGAGCTTCTGTACAGCAAAAGAAACAATCGTTAGAGTGAACTGGCAACCAACAGAATGGGAAAAATTTTTTGCAGTCTACCAATCTGACAAAGGGCTAATATCCAGAATCTACAAATAACTAAAATAGATTTACAAGAAAAAAGAAAAAAAAAAAACATTCAAGGGTGGGCAAAGGAGATGAAGACACTTTTCAAATGAAGACATATATGAGGCAAACAAACATGAAAAAATGCTCATATCACTGGTCATTAAAGAAATGCAAATCAAAACTACATTGAGATACCATCTCACACCAGTTAGAATGACGATCATTAAAAAATCTGGAGACAACAGATGCTGGAGAGGATGTAGAGAAATAGGAACACTTTTACACTGTTGGTGGGAGTGTAAATTAGTTCAACCATTGTGGAAGACAGTGTGGCAATTCTTCAAGGACCTAGAAATAGAAATTCCATTTGACCCAGCAATCCCATTACTGGGTATATATCCAAAGGATTATAAATCGTTCTACTATAAGGACATGCACATGAATGTTCATTGCGGCACCGTTTACAATAGCAATGACCTGCAACCAACCCAAATGCCCATCAATGATAGACTGGACAAGGAAAATGTGGCACATATATATCATGGAATACTATGCAGCCATAAACAAGTATGAGTTCATGTCCTTTGCAGGGACATGAATGAAGCTGGAAACCATCATTCTCAGCAAACTGACGCAAGAACAGAAAATCAAACATCGCATGTTCTCACTCATAGGCGGGTGTTGAACAGTGAGAACACATGGACACAGAAAGGGGAGCGTCACACACTGGGGTCTGTTGTGGGGGTAGGGGAGGGACAGTGGGGGTGTAGGGAGGTTGGGGAGGGATAACACGGGGAGAAATGCCAGATATAGGTGACAGGGGGATAGAGGCTACAAACCACTTTGCCACATAAGTACTAAGCAACAATCCTGCATGATCTGCACATATACCCCAGAACCTAAAGTACAATAAAAAGAAAAGTTCCATCAGCCTTTGGTGTACAGAGAAATTCAGCATGGGTGTGCACAATAGTCTTGCCCTTCATACATGCATATTCTAAACAATAAAAATATATGGGAAAGTCCTAGTTTTCATATGTATGTCTCTACTTTGTTACTATTAGCAAAATCACTTTTGAAGATTCAAAATGTCTCTTTAATAGCTTCAACCACAGAAACTTGAATAGTAAGAGTCACTCTATTCTCCTGGGAGGGGAACTTGGCTGTGTTATAAAAATGAGCAAGAGTGGTCACAAAAGAGAGAAGGAGGCAACCAGGCAGATATCTCAGAACAAAGAAGTTTCCTACTATCTCTCACACCTGCACAGTTTCTGAGTTTTATAAGCTTCTACCATGAAATTGTTCAACTTTCATTCTTGTCATCCTACCTAGGTTCCTCTTATTCCAAGTTTGTTGATTAAATGACACATGTGTTGCACCTCTCTGTACTGTTGTGGGAACTATGAGAACCATTGTGATCAGACTATAGTTTTGCCCTAAAATGTTTAGGATACCAGAAGAGAGATCAGTAATAAACAATTAAGTATGATGTTATAAGCACTGCCATTGGACTAAGCACAAAGGTTCTTGCCCTTCCCCTCCCCACCCCCATAATAGGTGAGGCATTTATAAATAAGAGACAAACTCAAGGGAACTTGTCTCAGGAAGCACCCAAAAGAGCTTCCCAGAGAATGCTGTTGATCTTCATTCTGTTTGTACATTTATTGGAGTTATAACAAAACTGATAATTTATTCTTGGTGAGCTCCTCTAATCCTCTTACCCACCACAAAGATGATTGGGAATAGAGGGTGAGTCATTTCCTCTGCACTGTAAAGATGTGCTCCTGCCATCTAAAATGAAACTCAGACTTTTTCTCAGAAACATTTTTTCCATGTAAACTTTAGTTCTACACACTTATTTCAGATAAGTAAAAGGTTAAAGATGATTTTGAATACTGGTTTTGAAACTAAACCCTCACTTGATATAAAGAAAAGATGTTCCAAGCTCCAAGCAAATGCTTTACAATGTACTTATTATGTCAACTTGTTATTAATTCAGATACTCATGTATCTCGATTTTGCATATTGAGAAAACTAACAGTGAGAATTACCAAAGATAGTAGACATTTTTTACATTCTTTTACAAATTTTTAGATTCGGGGGCACATGTACAGGTTACAAGGGTGTATTTCATGATGCTGAGGTTTGAGTTATGGAATACATCACACCAGGTTGTGAGCTATACAATCGGCAGTTTTTCAACCCTTGGTACCTTCCCTCCCATTTTCATCTTGTATTCTTTAGTGATTATCATTTCCATCTTTATGTCCGTGTGTACCCAATGTTTAGCTACCACCTATAAGAGCATGTGGTATTTGGTTTTCTGTTTGTGCATTAATTCACTTGGGATCATGGCCTCCAGCTGCATCCATTTTGGTGCAATGGACATTATTTTGTTCTTTTTTTTCTTTATGGCCATATAGTATTCCACAGTGTATATACCACATTTTATTTATGCAAGCCATTGTTGATGATGATTCAAATTTGGTGATTCTAATTTACTATTGTGAATAGTGCTGAAATGAACATACAGATGTATTTGTCTTTATAGTAGAAAAATATTTTTCTTTGCATATATATCCAGTAATGGGATTGCTGGGTCGAATGGTTTTATTTTTAGTTTTTAGAGAAATCTTCCAACAGCTTTTCATAGTGACTGAACTCATTTACCTTTTAACCAACATTGTATAAGCATTCCTTTTCCTCGACAGCATTGCCAATATCTGTTATTTTTTCAACATTTTAATAATAGACATTCTGATTTATGTGAGATAGTATGTCATTGTGGCTTTGATTTACATTTCTATGATGAATAGTGATGATAAGCATTGTTTTCATATGTTTCTTTGCTACTTATATGTCTTCTTCAAAGAAGTGTCTGTTTGTGTCCCTTGTCTACATTTTAATGGGTTTATTTTTTGCTTTTTGATTGATTTATGTTCTTTACGGAGTCTGGATATTAGGCCTTTGTTAGACACATAGTTTGTGAATGTTTTTTCCCATTTTGTAGGATGCTTGTTTTCTCTGCTGATAGCTTCTTTTGATGTGCAGGAGCTCTTTTGTTTAATTAGATCCCACTTGCCAATTTTGTTTTTGTTTCAGTTGCTTTTGAGGACTTAGCCATACATTTTTTGCCAAGGCCAATATCCAGAATGGTATTTCCTAAGTTTGTTCTAGTATTTTTATATTTTGAGGTCTTACATTTAAGTCTTTAATGCATCTTTAGTTAACTTTTGTATATGGTGATAGATAGGGTTTCAGTTTTATTCTTCTGAATATGAATAGCCAATTATTTTGCCACTATTTATTGAACAGGGAGTATTTTCCCTATTGCCTATTTTTGTCAGTTGTGTCAAATATCAGATGGCTGTGGGTATGTGGCTTTATTTCTGGGTTCTCTGCTCTGTTCCATTGGTATACATGTCTGTTTTTATACCAACACCATGCTGTTTTGGTTACTACAGCTTTGTAGCATAATTTGAAGTTGAGTAATGTGATGCCTCCAGCTTTGTTAGTTTGCTTAGGATTAGTTTGTTTATTCAGGTTCATCTTTGTTTTCATATACATTTTAGAATAGTTTTTTTTTCCTAATTCTGTAAAAACAGACACTGGTAGTTTGATAGGAAAAGCATTGAATCTGTAAATGGCTTTGGCCAGTATGGCCATTTAAATGATATTGATTCTTCTAATTCATGAGCATGGAATGTTTTACCATTTATTTGTCATCTATGATTTCTTTCAGTGGTGTTTTATAGTTCTTATTGTAGAGATTTTTCACCTCCCTGATGAGATGTATTCCAAGTGGGTATTCTGTTCTTTTTCCCAGTGGCTATTGTAAATAGCATTGCATTTTATATTTGTCTCTCAGCTTAAACATTATTGGTATATAAAAGTACTATTTTTTTGTACATTGATTTTATAGCCTGGAACATTACTGATGTAGCTTATCAATTCTAAGAGCCTTTTGGCAGAGTCTTTTGATTTTTTTCTAGGTATAGAATCATATTGTCAGTGAAGAGAGATAGTTAGATTTCTTCTTTTCCTATTTGAATGTCTTTTGTTTTTTTATCTTGCCGGAATACTCTGGCTAGGACTTCCAGTACTATGTTAAATAGCAATGGTAAGATTGGGCACTCTTGTCTTGTTCCAGTTATCAAGGAGGATGGTTCCAACTTTTGCTCATTCTGTATGATGTTGGCTGTGGGTTTGTCATAGATGACCTTATTATTTTGATGTGTGTTCCTTTGATGTCTAGTTTGTTGAGCTATTTATCATGAAAAGATGTTGAAGTTTATTGAACGCTTTTTCTATGTGTGCTGCTGAGATGATCATATGGGTTTTGTTTTTGATTATTTTTATGTAGTGAATCACATTTATTGATTTGCATAGGTTGAACTAACCTTGATTCCCAAGAATAAAGCCCACTTGATTGTGATGAATGAACTTTTTGATGTGCTACTGGGATTTGGTTTGCTAATATTTTGTTGAAAATTTTTGAAAATGACTAGATTTATAGAAAATATGTGAAAAATAAGGGTAAAAGAAAAATATCTTCCATTAATTACCTAAAGCTGGTTAGAGAAAATACTATTCACAGTTCATGGCTCAGTATATCCTCATGGTGAAAACATTTAAGTCCCTGCACCACTTCCTCATGTTGAGGAGAAAGTTAAGCCATTGAAATGTGAGTGTAAAATAAAGAGAGGGAAGAGCACATGGGTTTCTCTAAAAGACAGATCAGATGATTTTTAAAAAGATCACACAATCATACAAAGATTGCTTGTTATTTATGAAAATTAACTATTGTTCATGGTATTTCTCAGCCAGGGCTGTACTTGAGAAAGCTTTGCTTTCTTTTTCTTCTTTCAGCTCGACATAGAAGTAGAAATCTCCTCAAGGTGACAGAGATAACTCAATCTATCATGATGGGATTCAAAGTAAAGGCACAACTGCTAGGTTAAAATTCATGGTGGACTCATGTACAACTACTCCTAGAAATAAGGTCATCTATTCAGCTAAGAGATCCGGATTTGAATTGATCAACCATTTATCACCACTAGCTGTCTTGTCATCCTGATTTTTATTTATTTATTTTGTGATTCTGTTTTAAATGGCTTATCTAAGAGTGAAGGGATTTGACTACAGTGTGAAGAAAATCCTGGGAAAACAAAGCATGGGAATATGCCTTGCTGTACCCATTACTGTTATAAATGCAGATTGATCTTTCTGCCTAAGGAGAAAATAAGGTTGAAGGAATAACTTCCTAGACTCAGAGTTCTTTCAGAGAATGATGCATTCAAGAGTAACTGAGAAGAAATAATACATGAAGAAATATATGTTGTAAATAATGTTGTTTTCCTGGCTTTGTCTACTCAGCATGCTAGAATCTCTTCTCTGAATGTTAAGTATGGTCCCGATACATATACAACAGCAATAAAAGTGTGTGTGTGTTTTTTTTTTAACTTAAAACTTTAAGGAGACAAGAAAATAGCTGAAAATAGCTAAACTGAGTAACATCTATGCAATTACTTACATACACAAATATTATAGTACAAAACGCTTTCTGACATTTGTTTCCATTCTCTTCATTAAGAAACTAAGAATGGATCTTAAATAGTATGGTTGATACGCTGTTTTGTTAAAACAAATTAGTTTAGTCAAATAGAAGTGATCTGTTTTTGTTGTTGTTTCTGTATTTTAGTTCCCAGAATCTCTTCTCCTTTTTTGATAATGACTACTATGCTTGAAGAGCCACCCCTCTCCCTCGTAGACAATGTCATTCAAGTGGGACACACTTTATCCTCTTGTTTCAAGGTTGCTAAGATAATCTGGACATGAGCTATCAAAGCATGGCATCTCCTGGCTACAAGCGTCATTCTTGGGACTTTTATTAGAATCATCAAGAAGGGGGCACTCCCTCGGGGAACCATATTAGATACCAGATGGAGAGAGCCTGCTGAGCAAATTTGAGGAGAGAGTGAGGCCTGAAAAGACCATTTGGCCAGAAGCCTGATGTACTGCTAGATTTTTTTCATAAGTAAATACATGTTATGTGTTTTTAATATAAACTAGCAGAGTTGGACTTTTGTAATTTGAATGAGTCATGACTAGAACATGGTGTGAGGCAGACATAGTTTTCTTCATTTAACTGTATTTTCAGTAGTTTAAATAACTCAGAAGTATGGAATTAGTTATTGGCTTAGGCCAAATTATGGCTTTTTTGAAATCATAACTGTGATTTTTGTTCTCTTCAGAAACACATACCTGCTAAGCTGTGATGAGCTTTTTGGTATTTGTGACTGCTATCTATTTTGGCTGATATGTAAGAGAATAATATTTTGATGACCTAGCACTTTTGCTATCATTAATTTTGGTGCTCGATCCCACCATTTCTATTCAAAATTAAAGTGGAGGTCCTAGCCAGTAAAATACGGCAAGAAAACACAAATACAAGGCATAAAGAAACTCTCTTGGGGTGGGAAGAAGCTCTCTTTGTTCACGGATGACAGAATCATGTATGCAGAAAGCTGTAAGGAAGAAAAAAACTGGTGACTAAGTTAGACAAAGTTGCAGAAAATGAAAGTATTTTATAGAACTGTTTGTTTTATAGACTAGAAACACACAATTAGAGAATGACATAAATGATCATTTGCAGTCACATTCGACATTACCAAAGTACTTAGAGATATTTAATAAAATATATGAGATTTGTACAATAAAGCCTACAAAATATTGCTGAAAGAAATTAAGACCTTCACAAATGGGGACATATATCATGCCCATGGATTAGAATACTGAATATTATTGAGACGTCAATTTGTTTCAAATTGATACGTACATTTATTACAATATCAATTGAATTCCCAGCAGACTTTTGCTATAGAAATTAACAAACTACATCTAAAATTCTGGGGAATACAGAGATCTAGAATAGCTAAAATAATTTTAATTTAATAAAAAGAATGTAGAAGACTTACACTACTTGTTTTCAAGATTTACTGTAAACCTATAATAATTAAGAAATCATGGTACTGGCATAGAATAGACATATAAAACAACAGAACAAAATAGATCCAGACATAGACATAAACCAGCTCATACATCCTTAATTAATTTTTGACAAAGGCACCAAAGTAATTCAATGTGTAAAGGATAGTCATTAGAAGAAATGCTACTGAAAGAACCACTTATGTACATGGAAAAAAGTGAATCATGATGTTTACCTTACAGTTTATCCAAAAGAGTAACTTGAAATGGAGCATGGCTCCAAATATAAAATCTAAAACTCATGTACTTCTGGTTTGTTCATTACATGCTGTATCAAAATGTAACTCTGTAACACATAAATATGTACAATCATTATGTGCCAACTAAAAATTATAAAAATTTACTTTAAAAAAATTAAAAGAAAAAATTAAAAATTGGAGACTATTGGCCCAGAGATTTAATTAAAAAACAAAAACATGCAAATGTTAAAATTATAAAACACCAAGAACAAACACTTTAAAAAGAAAAAAACTACAATTTTAGGAGAACAATTCTTAAATGACACACAAAAATCATAAAAGACAAAAATGATACAAACTGGACTTCATTAAAGTTAAAAATATCTTCACTTTGAAAGACACCATTAGGTAAATGAAAAGACAAGCCTGGTACTGAGAGGAAGCATTTTCACTAATTGTGGCCTCAATATGCATTGAAAGACCTCCTTCCTGTATAGCCTTTGAAAGCAGTTTTTTTCACCCCTTCCAACAGAGTAGCCAGGCCTTAATGCCTAAGTTATGGGCTCTCTTTCATTCTCCCTAATATCCAAAAGGTAGTAAAGTGATGTTTTATGTTTTAGGGCAAAGAGATAAAAGTTGTGAAGTGGTATCTTAAAGGCATATCTTAATCAGTCTTTTCTTACAAAGGTCTAACTCAGCTGAAGAAAAAACAAAACTTAGCTGGATAGTCTAAGAGCTATACACATGCTTCTGAGGTTTAGATTCTAGCTTTAACATAGGTTAGAGAACGTCTTAAGTACAAGATTGGCAAAGAAGGGATGGAAGTTTCCATGTGTTAACACAGATTTTTGTGTCCTAGACAAACAATGGTAGAAATCCAGGTAAGCATAATTCCTTCTTCTGGAGAAATAACAGAATGGAGAAAAAAAAAAATAGAAGAGAGCAAGCATGTTCGTCAGTTTCCAAGAATAATCAAGAGCAGTTTACATAGCCACAGAGGGTTGGGACCCACTTACAACTCTAGGCAAGAGAAAAGGACCAATATTATATTTTCACTAACCTTGAAAAGTGATTATGCAACCAGGATTTAATGTAATTTGGAAAAATAAATTTGTCTCTTATACTCAAAATGTTAAGGAGAAAATAAAAATCTTGCCATTCTTTAAGAAAATGTCCACATGTATTAACTGGCATCATTTTAAAAAATTGAGATTTAATATAAAATCTGTACATATTTAACATATACAACTTGATGAGTAGTTTAGATATGTTCTAAGAAATATGTTGTTAAGTGATTTTGTCATTATGTGAACATTGTAGAGTGTACTTACACAAACCTGGATAGCATAGCCTACTACCCATGTAGGCTATATGATGTAACCTGGTACTCCTAGGCTACACATCTGTACAGAATGTCACCATATTGAATATTGCTGGCAATTGTAAAACAGTGTAAGTCTTTGCATTTCTTCACATAAAAAGGTACAGTAAATAAGATAATTATAAAATATTAAAAATTTTACAACTGTTCAATATATCTACTATGAATGGAGTTTGCAGGACTGGAAGTTGCTCTAAGTCAGTGAATAAAGAGGGAGTAAATATGAAGGCCTAGGACAGTACTGTATACTACTCTACACTTCATAAATACCACACAGCCAGGGCTACACTCAATTTATTTTATAATTTCTATCTTCAATGATAAATTAATCTTAGCTCACTGTTGCTTTACTTTATACAGATTTTAATTTTTTTAACTTCTTGACTTTTTTGTAATAGCACATTTTAAAATAGCTTTTTGAATCTGTAAAAAAATATTTTTGTTTGTATTCTTATTCTATAAGAATTTTTCTATTTGTAAATCTTTTAGAGTTTTTTTACTCTAAAATTTTTTGTTAAAAACTAAGACACAAACATACACATTAGCCTAGACCCACATAGGGCGAGGATTAGGCTGATGTCACTAGGCTGAAAAGCATTTTACAGTTTCATTATTACTTTATAGGACCACTGTTGTATATGCCATCTATTGTTGACCAAAACATCCTTATTCAGCTAACTTCATACATGGTAAAACCATCACAATCTATGCCATAAATACATCCATCAACAGCAAAAGTTTCTTTCCACTTGCTATTATTATTAGTAGTAGTAAAAACACAGCATACCCAAATCCATGGATGCTCAAGTCCTGCAGTGGGCCCTGAAGAACCCTCAGATATGAAAAGTCAGCCCTTCATATCCATTTCTGTGTCCCATGAATAATACTGCATTTGGGGTCAGGGATTTGTTGAATTAGTGGATGCAGAACACATGGATATGGACGGCAGATCAGATGTACCATTTTCTTTATTGGTACACAGGCTGCTTTCATGTCTTGTCTATCTCAAGTAATGCTGCAATGATCATGGGACAGCAGATAACTCCTTAAGGTCCTGTTTTCAATTTCTTTGGATATGTACTCAGAAAAGGGATTGTAGGACCATATGGTAATTTTATTTAAAAAAAATTTTGAGGATGCTCCATACCATTTTTCATAATATCTGCAACAATTTCATTCCCACCAACAGTGTTCCCTTTGCTCCATATTCTTGTCAACACATATGATCTTTTGTTTTGTTTTGGTATTGGTTTCGGATATTTGTTTTTGATAATAGCCATCCTAAAAGGTATCAGGTCATATCTCATGTGGTTTTGATTTTTATTTCCCTGATGTTAGTGATGTTGAAGACCTTTTCCTATACCTGTTGGCCAACTGTATGACTTCTTTTGAGAAATCTCTATTAAATTCCTTTGCTCATTTTTAAATCATATTATTTATTTTGTTGCTATTGAGTTCGAGGGGGTTCTTTATTTTGGAATAGTAACTCTGTATCAAATACATGGTTTGTAAATATTTTCTTCCATTCCACAGTTTGCCTTTTCATTTTGTAGACTGTTTCCTTCACTGTGAAGAAGCTTTACAGTTTGATGTAATCACAGTTGTCTTTTTATTTTGTTGCCTATGCTTTTGATGTCCAAGAAGTCATTGCCAAGCCCAACGTCAATGAGCTTCTATACTATGTTTACTCTTAGAAGTTGTATGATTTCAGGTCTTATGTTTAAGTCTCTAATCCACTTCGAGTTGATTTTTGTGTCTGGTATAAGATAACAATCTAATTTTATTCTTCCACATATGGATACCCAATTTTCCCAGCACCATTTATTGAACAGACTGTCCTTTCCCACTGTGTATTCATGGGACTGTTGTCAAACATCAGTTGAATTTTTGTGCATGACTTCATTTCTAGCACTTTATCCTGTTACACTGGTCTGTATATCTGTTTCTATACTGGTGCTACACCTCTTTGATTACCGTAGCTTTGTACCATATTTTAAGATCAGGAAGTGTGATGTCTCTGGGTTTGTTTTTGCTCAAAATTGCTTTGCTGATTTATGGTCTTTGTGGTTTCACATGAATTTTAAGATTTTATTCTATTGCTGTAAACGTTACCATTGGGATTTTGATAGAGATTATATTGAACCTGTAAATTGATTTGGCAAGTAAGGATGTTTTAACAGCATTAATTATTCCAATCCATGAACAAAGAATGTATTTCCATTTATTTATGTCTACTTTAATTTCTTTCATAAATATTTTACAAATTTTAGTATACAGGTATTTCACCTCCTTATTTAAATCAATTCCTATTTTATTAATTTTGATGCTACCTTACATAGCATTGTTTTTGTATTTTCCTTTTCAGATTGCTTATTGATAGTGTATAGAAACCTAACTGTGTTACTTTGATCTTGAATCCTCCAACTTTACTAAATTCTAAAAAGTTTTTATTCTGTGTGTGAGGAATCTTCAGGGTTTTCTATACATAATATAATGTAATCAGAAAATAGAGATAATTATTCTTCCTTCTGTCTGATTTGGTTCCTTTTTTTCTTTTTCTTGTATAATTTCTCTATGACTTTTAGTGCTATGACAAATAGAGGTTGTGACAGTCAATATCTTTGCCTTGTACCAGATCTTATAAGAAAAAGCTTTAAGTTTCTTACCTTTGAGTGTGATCTTAGCTGTGTGCTTTTCATTTACAGCATTTACGGTATTTAATTAAATTTTTCTATACCAATTTATTGAGGTTTTTTCATAATATAAGAATGTTGAATTTTGTCCAGTTGTTTTTTTCTGCATCTCTAGGTGATCATAGAATTTTATCCTTTATTCATTTAATTTTGTATATCACATTTATTAAATTTTTTTGCATATGATGAACCGTCTCTGCATTCCAGGGATAAATTCCATTTGGTCATGACATATGATTTTTTAAATATGCTATTATATTTGGGTTGCTAATATTTTACTGTTGATTTTTGCATCCATTTTCATCAGTGATATTGGCCTCTAGTTTTCTTTCTTTGTGATATCTTTGTCTGATATTGTTATGTTAATGTTGTCTTCATAAATTTGGAAGTGTTTCCTCTTCTGTTTTTTGGAAGAGTTTAGGGTAGATTGATATTAATTGTTTTTGAAATGTTTGGCAGAATTTATATGTAAAATTATCTGGACCTAGTCTTTTCTTTATTGGGAGGTTTGTGATTATGTACTCAATCTTCTTTCTTTTAATTGGTATGTTCAGCTCTGAATTACTTCTTGATTAGTCTTACTAGGTTGCATGTTTCTAAGAATTTATCTATTTCTTCAAGACTGTTCACTTTGTTGTTGTATAATTATTCATAACAGTCCCTCATGATCTTTTTTAAAAATTTACTTGGCATTTGTTGTAAGGACTCCCATTCCGTTTCTGATTCTATTTGAGTCTACACTCTTTTCTTTAGTCTAGGTAAGGTTTTGTCAATTTTGCTTATTTTTTCAAAAAACAAGCTCTTAGTTTTATCCATTTTTTTCTACTGTCATTCTTACCTTCATTTTATTTCTGCTCTAATTTTTGTAATTTTTAACCTCTGCTAACTTTGGACTTTGTATGCTCTATATTTTCTAGTTTTTTTGAACTATAATATTAGGTCATTTATTTGAGATTTTTCTTCCTTAACATAGGTAATTGTCAGTTTAAACTTCCCTCTCAGTATTGCTTTTGAAGTTCTGACATTGTGGGTCTTATTTTTATTTGTCTCAGGACATATTCAATTTTCCTTTTGATTTCTTCTATAACACAACGGTTGTTCAAGGATGTTGTATAATTTCCATGTATTTGTGAATTTTTCACTTTATTTTTGTTATTCATTTTGTTTCATTTTAACGTAGTCAGAAAAGAGACCTGAAATTACTCCAACTTTCTTAAGCATAAAACTTGCTTTGTAACTCATGTATAATCCATCTTGGAGTGTTACACGTGCACTTGAGAAAAATACATATTTTGCTCCCATTGGGTGGAATGCTCTGTGTATGTTGTCTGTTAGGTTCATTTGATCTAAAGTGTTATAACATCTTGCTGTTTTCTTATTGATTTTCTGTCTGGATCTGTATATTATTACAGGTAAAGTATTAAAATTTCCTACTATTATCTTATTGATAAATTTTTATCCCTTTAGATTTGTCAATATTTGCATATTCATATCATCCAACGTTGGCAACACATATACACACATAAATAATTGATATCTTCTTATTGAATTTATCATTTTATTATTATATAATGATCTTTTGTGTCTCTTGTGAACAGTTTTGTTTTAAATTCTACTTTTCTGACATGACTATGGCCAGCCTGATCTGTTTAGGTTATCATCAGTATAAAATATTTTTCCATTTCCTCACTTTCAGCCCATATGTATCTTTTTGTTTTGTTTTGTTTTCAATTAAGTCTTGCTCTGTCATGAGGCTGGAGTTCAGTGGCACAATCCTGGCTCACCGCAACCTCCACCTTCCAGGTACAAGTGATTCTCCTGCCTCAGCCTCCCAGGTAGCTGGGATTACAGGATTTATGCAACCATACCCAGCTAATTTTTGTATTTTAGTAGAGGCAGGGTTTTAACATGTTGGCCACGATGGTCTTGATCTCTTGAACTCGTGATCCACCTGCATCGGCCTCCTGAAGTGCTGGGATTACAGGTGTAAACCACCATGCCCAGCCAAGATGTATCTCTTTAAAGCTAAGTGTGTCTCTTATAGATAGCAAAGAGTTGGATTTTTATCATTTTCTTCATTTAGCCACTCTATTATTTTTATTTGTGAGATTAATAAATTTACATTTAAATAAATTCACACTGTTGTCATTTAGTTGTTTTCTGTAGTTCTCTTGTTCCTTTTTATTGTTGCCTTTTTATGTGACGTAATCACTTTTTGTAGTGACATACTTTGCTTCTTTTCTTTTGTGTCTGTGTCTACTACATGTTTTTCCTTTGTGGTTAACATGAAACTTACATAAAATACTTTATAACAGTTTGTTAAGTTGATAGCAGCAACTAAGAGCATATACATAAATTACACTCTTAGTCCTCCACACATACTTTATGTTATTGATGGGTTTACTTCATTTTATATTGTGTATCCATTAACACATTTTTATAGTTATAGTTATTTTAATATCCCTTTTAATTTTATGCTAGAATTAAAGGGATTTCTGGACCACCATTATAGTAATAATTGCAATATAACATTATTCAATATATAAAACTCTGTATGTTTACTTTTATCAATGACATTTATACTCTCATATGCTTTTACATTGCTGTTTTTTATTGTCCTGTCTTTTAACTTGAAAAACTTCCTTTATGACTTCTTCAAAGGAAAATATATAGTTGTGATGAACTTCCTCCATTTTTGTTTGATTGGAAAAGTCTTCACCTCACCTTTATATTTAAAGGGCAGTTTTTGCCAGGCATACTACTTTCAATTGAAAGGTTTTCTTTTTTTTTTTTTTTTTCTTTTATAGCACTTTGAATATATCATTCTACTTTTTTTATGGTTGCTGTCTCTTTGTTAAACTTCTAATTTCGTTCATGCATTATTTTCCTGATATTTTGCAGCTGTCTGTCTAAGCATGTTTCTGCTGAGAAATTTGCTGATAATCTCATTAGGTTTCCTCTATATGTGACAAGTTGCTCTTCTCTTGAAGCTTCCAAAATTCTCTCTTCATTTTTGACTTCTGGCAATTTTATATGTTTCAATGTAGATCTCTTTACATTTAATCTACTTTGGGTCATTTGGATTCCATAAATCTTTATGTTTATTTCTCTCTCCAGTTTTGAAAAAAGTTCAGCTATTATTTCTTTAAACACGTTTTTTGCTTTTTTCTCCTTGGAATTTCATAATTATATATTGTTTCACATGATGGTGTTCCATAAGTCCCATAGGTTTTATTCCCTCTTGATTATTCTTTTATTATTATTGCTTTTCTGCCCAGATGATTTCAAATGGCCTATATTTGAGTTTGGTGATGATTTTGTTTAACTCATTCTGCTGTTAAAGTTCTCTATTATACTTTTCAGTTCAGTCATTATGTTCTTCAGATCTAATTTTATTTTTAATGGTTGCTGTCTCTTTGCTGAACTTCTAATTTTGTTCATGTATTATTTTCTTGATGCCTTGCAGTTGTTGGTCTGCATTTTCTTGCATCTCATTGAGCTTTTTTAAAGGGATTATTTTGAAGTTATATTTTTTTTCTGACAGGAAGTTTGTGGGTCTCTATTTCTTTAGGGTTGATTACTGTAGCTTTATTTTCTTGAACTTTGATGGCATCATGTTTCCCTGATTACTCATGATCTGGTGGCTCCACATTGGAGGGGAGATGTGAGTATGTGAAGCTGATTTTCTTACTCTTTCCAACCTATCTTGTCTTTCTGTGCTCTAGTTAAGTACTGTGACCACTTGTTGAGTTCCAGAGCTTTCTTGGAGGTATTGGTGGGAGGGCTGGAACTTCTTACTTTGACATCTTGCTGATGTTACTCCTGTATCATTTCAAAATTCAGTCTGAAATATTAGCTTTTTTTTATAAAGACATCTCAGTAACTTTACGACAATTGCAAAAGTACACAGTTTTGTTACAGTAGGTAGCCAGAGCAAGGAGGAAAGGCCCTCCCACCCCACCACCAGGAATGTCCGGTAATCATCAAACCATCAGGTGATGGTCAGGCTGTTATTAAACTGTCTCTCTACAATAATAATTGGCCAGAGGCAGTACCAGGGAAAGGCATCCTTCTAATAGGTAGAAGAAACCTGAAACATCAGCAGCAGCTTCCTAAGATCTCAGGATTTGGGCAAGTTGGCTCAAGCATGTGCACTAAGAGCCTACATGGTAGAATTTAACTGCTATATACCTGTCTAGGAACATTCAACTGGGAAGGGAAGAATGTGTCAAGCGAGCACATGTACAACTCCATTAAATACACTGTGCATGTGTCTCCTCCTAAGTGCTGGCAGGCCACTGCACATTCAGAAAGCCCACCCCAAGGGAAGAATCAGGAGGAAAGTAATGCAAGATCCCAGAGGCACGACAATACATTAAACCCCAAGTCAAAGGTCAAATCACACACTTGTCCTCAAGTTGTCTGCTTGCCCTCTTCCAAGTGCACTTCACTTTTGTTCATTCCTGTCCTAAAATGTTTTAATAAACTTTCCCTTCTGCTCTAAAACATACCTTGGTCTCTCACTCTGCCTTATGCCTCTCAGTTGAATTCTTTCTTCTAAGGAAGCAACAACTGAGTTTGCAGCAGACCTGTGTGGATTTGCCACTGCTAACAGTTTAACCAACAACACCTGATATGATCTGGCAGTTACTTACTTCACTGTGCTAATTCATAATCTTCTTTCACTTAATTTCAGTCCTTTAAAGCATAGCATCTTCTAAAAATTTCTTTAAGTGAAACATATTTTCTTCTACCTTAAGGAGATCTTACATTCTGTTGCTTGCATCTGGAGAGGTTTCTACTTCTCTTATATTAATCAACTTAAAGTTATCCTTCAGTCCTCAGCTTACAGTCATTTATTTAAAGAATTTGAAAGTATGGCATATTGTACATACACAACAAATATTAGTAAATCAATGAATAAATCAATGAATAAATTTTTCTCTAAATTTTCTGTTCTTGATAAAATACGTCTGATATTTGCTCTCAATGTGCTTTATATTTTTTTATAATGATTACCACAATAATAATTACTCAGTTGGGAAATTAGCTGTTTAATATATACATCTCTTGGTTTATTAGGAACTCCATGAATGTAGGGGTCATGTTCGTGTTATTCATGACATTATTCCTAGTTTGAGTAAATATTTGTCCAATGAAATGTACCAACCATAGAATAAAGATAAAGCTTTCAAAATAAAGGTTCTAACATGACACATAGCCACAATTTAGCAAATCCAAAAAAAACTCCAACTATCCAGAGATTTTCTAAAAGAGTTAGAAATTTTACCAATAGCAAAAAACACTAAAAATTGTTTATGTTTTCTCTTTTCCTTTTTTTTTTTTTTTTTTTTTTTAATGTGGAGTCTTGCACTGTTACCCAGGCTGGAGTACAGTGCTATGATCTCAGCTCACTGCAACCTCTGCTTCCCTGGTTCAAGCAATTTTCCTGCCTCAGCATCCCGAGTAGCTGGGACTAAAGGCATGTGCCACCATGCCTGGCTAATTTTTTGTATTTTTAGTAGAGAAGAGGTTTCACTGTGTTCTCCAGGATGGTCTTGACCTCCTGTCCTTGTGATCTGCCCACCTAGACTTCCCAAAGTGCTGGAAATACAGGTGTGAGCCACCGTGCCTGGCCAGAATATTTTTAAAATAATTTATTCTCTCAAAATATAGTATGTGGCAGTAATAACAATGGTTATCTGAACATAAGTATGTCTTATTTAAACATTGAAAAATTTTGGTGAAGTAGAAGCTGTATGAATCATAGATGAGAATGGATATGTCAGGTCTTAATATTTTCTTCTGCTCTAACGTGTTGAACATCGTTCATGTAACAGGATGTGTTGAGGACTTTTCCTTTTGACTGAAGCCTCATGAGTGAAAATAACAGATGAAAACATAGGTGCTAGACATATTTACAGGACTTGGTACGACAGCAAAGTACCAAGTCCTTTATGACCTTATCCCTTAACGTCCAGCCAGTATGTCAAAAAAAAAAAAAGGTCAAAGACTAATGGAAGAAAAGTTTTAAAATTTGTGTGTCTGTTTGTTTGTTAAAAAGAGTTGTGATTCTGTGCATTTTTTCTCTCAAGCCAAATGAGGAAATCTTAGAAAAAAACATAAAGTGAGTATGTTGGCCTGAAGCAAAAGCTGACATTTGACTCCCTTGGTGGAAACCTATTAAGCAAAAGAAACCTGTTGACTTACTTTATATGAAACCAAAATAAATAAGAATATTCACAGAAATAATCAATCTATCTGCCCAGGAGTTTAAGGGTAGGGTAGCAATAAGTTGATGCTCTGGCCTGAAATGGCAAAATATGATTGGCTGGACCTGCCTAAAGTAGAAAAGTAGAGAAACAGGGCCACAATCAAAACAACCAGCACTTGGAGCATTGAGTGCTGAAAGCCCTTTTCATTCATGCCTCAGACAATGGCCATGTTGCAGACATCTTGTAAACTTCCTCCCAACCCCACAAGAAGATACAGCCTACTATGACAATATGGCCCAAAGAGAAGAGTCTCTCCCGGTTGATTCACCAAAACTGAAGCCAAATGCAAGTGAAAAACGATACAGTCATGTGATATCAAATATTGCCCTGGAAGAGTAATGAATTCGTAAAAGCACTCCAAGAGAGAAACAGCATTTGGGCATTTTTACTAGAGAGGGAATCAGTAGCAGATCTTAACAGTACCAGACAAGTAAGACCCTTTCTTTCCTCCCTCCTTCTGCCCCTTCCCTGGAGTAAAGGTAGCTTAATAAGTAGTAGGAGTTTTGAAAGAACAAGATCTAGAAATAATGAGAAGAGACTACAGACATCTTTTCTCAAGGCTTTTCAATCTATATAAAACTTAAAATGAGAAGAGAGAAGCTTTAAATTAAGAAATTGAGGTTTTGTATTAGAATGACTAATCCCTTTATAGCCTGAACATTTTATTTTTAACTCATAAGGTGACTAACATGAGTTTTTTTCCACCATATCATAGATGAGTCTGGAATATAGTTCTAACTGGGCTTAACTAAAGTAATTATCTGATAACACTCTACTCAATATAGACAGTTAAATAAACAAACTATAGGATTCTGAGGGAATTTTCCTCCTTGTGATGCTACATTCTTCAAACTAGGAAGCAGACGTGAAAAATAGGCACTGCCAATCTCAGATGTTTTTAGTGTGTGTGTGTGTGTGTGTGTGTGTGTGTGTGTGTGTGTGTAATTGAAAGCTAACGGTGGAAAGACAAAGTTTTTGAAGAATCCATTTGAGTAAAGGGGGCAGGAGAGACAGCTTTCAGAGGCAAGAATGGCTAAGTTAACAGAAGGAAGTTCCAATTCTCAGTATCAGGTATATAAGCCCAGCCAGTGGGTGTGTGTTTCAGGGCTGGTATTATTCTTTTCCTCATTGGAAGCACGCAAGATAATTATTTATGTCTACCTTGCCTCTAAACATAATGATCGTATTATAGAGAGATTAAACTATCTAATATCCTTTAGCAAAGTTATTTTCTGCTTATATTAAACAGTTGGTTTCCATAGCTTTTCACTAAGAATTCTGATAAACACAGAGAGAAATGTAGGGATTATTTAGATGTCTGTCCTGTATTTTCAAATAAAATGTTGTGTGTACCATATATGTATGATCATAGGGCCAGAAACTTTAAAGGGGGAAATGATTCAAGAGAATTTGATGGGCCCCTGAAGGCAATTTAATAACTATAATAGAAATGGAAAGGAAACAATGATGTCAGTATCAGAAGAGATGTATGTAAACTTGGTCACTGTGAGAAATCAAATTGACTAGGAGAATAGAGATTTTCCTTCAAACACAGAAATGCTAGATAAGGAAAAAGACAAATAAAAATATTCCTAAGAGAGAGGGGAGGCGGAGAAAAGAGGAAGGCTTGAGGAGGGGATAAGGAAGAAAGAAAGAAATCCAAGAGATAGAGAAAGAAAACAGGAACTTAAAGCCAAAGTAAGGAATAGAAGCAGCCCATGGTGGTAGCAGAAACAGATTTTTGTCTGACAGGTTTTGTTTTTTTTAATGACTGCCAGGAGACGCTTAGCGTAGTAGAACTGCACATGACAGTAATATCTCAGACAGTTTTCATAGTGTTTGGCAGAAGACATAAGACTCTTGAATCAGAAACTCCTGGGTGAGAGAAATGGCATAGCAAGCAGCACGATAGTAATGTTTGCATTGATTCTCTTTGCTTCCCAAGTACCATGAGTATAGTATGGAGGCACATTCCAGTGGATCTTGTGTACATAGTGGATTAGAGTCACAGCAAAGCAACCCTGAATATAGGAAACCAATTTAATAAGGGCTGCTAGCATACTTGCCCAGGCTTTGCCCTGATGGAGGGCATTCTCTTTATTATCCATCTAGTAAACAATCTGTCCTTTTCCTAGGCAAAAGATACTATTTCTGTTAAGCATGGCAGTTTATGCATGGCTGTTTGTTATTAAAAACACATACACAGGCACACAGGAACACAGTTTCTAACAATGCCAGTAATGTTTCTTTTCAGAAAACTTGTAAAAGCAGAATGTGAAGAATTTTTTCCCAATCATATCAGAATTCACAAAGGACAGAAAACACCTCACTTGAGGCATTTTGCTCTGGCAATATCTCTCACTATGAAGTCAATGTCAATACCAAAAAAAAAAAATGGTAACTATTTAAAGTCTACTCACTGGTCCAGAAATGCAGCATAGAACAGATTTGTCTAATCTGCCTAGTGGATGATAAAGGAGGTACCCATGGGAAACTGAAACTCGAATTAGATTAGACACAGCTAAAAAGAGAATTAGGGATTCAGAAGATATAACCTAGGAAAAAGCAGGAAAGAAGATTTAATAATTAAAAATGCAGCAGGAAAGTCAGTGTAAAATATAAAAATGTAATATAGACCTAAAGGAGCATCATCACTGGTCATTAGAGAAATGCAAATCCAAACCACATCAAGATACCATCTCACACTAGTTAGAATGGCAATCATTAAAAAATTGGGAGACAACAGATACTGGAGAGGATGTGGAGAAATATAAACACTTTTACACTGTTGATGGGAGTGTAAATTATTTCAACCATTGTGGAAGACAGTGCGGCAATTCCTCAAGGACCTAGAAATAGAAATTCCATTTGACTCAGCAATCCCACTACCGGGCATATACCCAACGGATGATAAATTATTCTATTATAAAGACACATGCACAAGTATGTTCATTGTAGCACTGTTTACAATAGCAAAGACCTGGAACCAACCCAAATGCCCATCGATGATAGACTGAACAAAGAAAATGTGGCACATATACACCATGGAATACTATGCAGCCATAAAAAAGATGAGTTCATGTCCTTTGTAGGAACATGGATGAATCTGGAAACCATCATTCTCAGCAAACTGACACAAGAACAGAAAATCAAACACCACATGTTCTCACTCATAGGTGGGTGTTGAACAATGAGAACACATGGACACAGGGAGGGGAGCATCACACACTGGGGTCTGTTAGGGAGGGCTAGGGGAGGGACAGTGAGGGTGTGAGGAGGTTGGGGAGGGATAACATAAGAAGAAGTGCCAGATATAGGTGATGGGGATGGAGGCAGCAAACCACATTTCCATGTATTTATTTATGTAACAATCCTGCATAATCTGCACATGTACCCCAGAACCTAAAATACAAAAAAAAAAAAAAAAAAAAAAAAAAAAAAAAAAAAAAAAAAATCTAAAGGAGAAAATATAAAGCTAATGGAAAATAGGCAATATTTAAAGAGGAAATAACAGACATTTTCCTATGAAGACAGCTAGCATTACATTAAAAAAGAAAAATTAAATCTTCAGCTTGATAATTTTATAGAAACCGTGGAATATTAAAGATAAAGAGAAAATCTTGAAGAATGTGAGAGAGATAATATTCTCTAGAATTCTATAGAATTTAGAGATTACTATTTAATAACTTTAAATTGCTGAGATAAATAATTATCCACCTAGAATTCTATATCCATCCAAACTAAAAAAAGAAAAAACAAAGAATAAGAGTGTTACCTCCTTATAAATTATGACTAAGGTGCCGGGCACGGTGGCTCACACCTGTAATCCCAGCACTTTGGGAGGCCGAGGCAGGTGGATCACGAAGTCAAGAGATCGAGACCATCCGGGTCAACATGGTGAAACCCAGTCTCTACTAAAAATATAAAAAGTTAGCTGGGCATGGTGGCGCGTGCCTGTAATCCCAGCTACTCAGGAGGCTGAGGCAGGAGAATTGCCTGAACCCAGGAGGTGGAGGTTGCGGTGAGCCGAGATTGCGCCATTGCACTCCAGCCTGGGTAAGAAGAGCAAAACTCTGTCAAAAAAAAAAAAAAAAATTATGAGTAAGAGGTTTACTTTAGCAACAGAAGAATTGATATCTGAATAAAGAGTGGAACATGAAAAGCAATGGTAAACAAACAATTCAATAAATTAGCTTGGTAAACCTGTTGATTATCACAACAAAACAGGCAGGGTGTGGTGGCTCACACTTGTAATCCCAGCACTTTGGGAGGCCAAGGCGAGTGGATCACCTGAGGTCAGGATTTTGAGACCGGCATGGCCAACATGACAAAACCCCAACTCTACTAAAAAGACAAAAAATTAGATGGGCGTGGTCACAGTCCCCTGTAATCTTAAGTACTTGGGAGGCTGAGACAGGAGAAATACTTGAACCCAGGATGGAGGTTGCAGTAAGCTGAGATCAAGCCACTCCACTCCAGCCTGGACAACAGAGCAAGACTCTGTCTCAAAAAACAAACAAAAGCTAATTTTGTTGGTTTTCACGACAATATTGAACTAAATTGCTCAACAAAAACATGGGTGATATAGCAGAGCTTGGACCCCTATTTACAGCTAAAATATTTGAAGTTCCTTTACTTTGTGGGATGGAGGTAGAAATATTGATTATCTATTATTCTTGTATGTAAGCTCTAAACAGTAGTTGGTGTGTATCCTGCTATAACTATAGCACCTAAAATGATTTCTGCCACATATTTTGTTTTGTAATGACTATGGATTCTCATGTTTTTGTTTTGTTTTTCCCTTTTTTGTGGATAAACCTTTTAATTTATACCAGCTTTAGGTTTGCAGGACTATTACAAAGATACTATAAAAAGTTACCATATCCCACACCCACCTCCTCTCTTATTAGCATCTTACCTCAATATAACACATTTGTTACTCATAATGAGCACATATTGATACATTATTATTTAGTAAAGTCCATACTTAATTTTGATTTCCTCAGTTTTCTCTTATTTTTTTTCTCTAGTACCCACTTAGGTTACACCATTAAATTTACTTTTCAACTTTTCTTAGGTTTCTCTTGGCTGTGACAATCTTAAACACTTTTCTTGTTTCTAATAATATTTTCAAAACTGTCCTGAAAAGAATTGGTCAGGTAGCTTTTGTAAAATGTCTTTCAGTTAGAATTTGTCTCATGTTTTCCTCCTAATCAGACTAGAGTGATATGTTTGGATGAGAAAGACCACAGAAGAAAAGCACCATTCTTACCACATTCTATCAAGAGTATAATGACATGGGACTTGTCATTGTTAACCTTGATCACCAGGGAAGTGTTTGTCAAATTTTTTCACTGTAAAACTATTTTCTCCATTTTCATACTGTATTCTTTTTCAAGGAAAGTTGTTATTCACAGCCCACATTTTAGAAGTGGGGTTGTTTATAACTTCTATTTTATAAAAGATATATCTCCTCATTAAAAAAAAATACAGAAGAATATAAAGAGGAAAGTAAAAGTAATTATTATAGGCCGGGCACGGTGGCTCAAGCCTGTAATCCCAGCACTTTGGGAGGCCAAGGCGGGTGGATCACAAGGTCAAGAGATTGAGACCATCTTGGTCAACATGGTGAAACCCCGTCTCTACTAAAAAAAAAAAAAAAAAAAAAAAAAAAATACAAAAAAAAAGTAATTATTATAAATGGAATGAATATTTTGGAAAATATCATTTTATACATTTCTATATTTATACACAAATACATATACTCAGATATACTCACATCTGTATTAAAACATATGGTTTTACATGTAAGGAACCATGCTACAATAACTGTATTTTACATTTTTATATACTCTTTTTGAATACAGATTTCCTTCCTTCCTTCTTTCCTTCCTTATCTTCCTCCCTCCCTCCTTCCTTCTCTCCCTCCCTCCCTCCCTCCCTATTTTTGCCTTACTTTCATGCAAACTTCTTTTCTAGTACAACCTCTCTTTCAGCCTCAAAGCCAATATTTGCAAGTTGTCATATATTCTTTGTATCTTCCCTATACTTACGCATTAAGATACAATTCTATATGTCATTTTAAAAAGAGGGATTATATTATGCACTACTGTACATTTAGCTTAGAGGGGCAGTAGAGTTTAGTTTTTAAGAACATAAACTCTGAGACCAAAGACTATCCAACACCATACATTAATTATCTATCTGAGTGACCTTGGGCTAAATTCTCTGTGTCTTAGTTTTGCCATCTTTAAGAAAGGGATAATAGAAATTCTTACTTGACAAGGAAATTGAGGAACTCAAGGACTTAATAGACATATGAAAAGTATAAAAGGATTGAACAAATATTAGCACTTACTGATTTATTATAATTATTACATTTTTCAACCAATAACAGCATATAAAAATCTCTCAGTCCCTTCAAGACAACTAATTGCAGGTCCCCAAAATTCTATGTTAGAAAGAAAAACCTCATTTTAATCAGTTATTTGTCTATTGATGAGCATTTACCTTTGTTGTCATTACAACATGCTGCAGTGAACATCTTTATTACTGCAGTCCCTTTGAACTTGGTCTTACCTATATATATATAGGTAAGACCAAGTTCTATACACATAGGTAAACAAAAGACCAAGTTCAAATTATATATATATATATATATATATATATATATATATATATATATTTGCATTTTAGGTTCTGGGGTACATGTAAAGAACATGCAGGATTGTTGCATAGGTACATACATGGCAGTGTGGTTTGCTGCCTCCATCCCCATCGCCTGTATCTGGCATTTCTCCCTATTTTATCCCTTCCTAACTCCCTACCCCCCACTGTCCCTCCCCTAGTCACCCCTACAGACCTTGGTGTGTGATACCCCCCTGTGTCCATGTGTTCTCATTGTTCAACACCCACCTGTGAGTGAGAACATGTGGTGTTTGATTTTCTGTTCTTGTGTCAGTTTGCTGAGAATGATGGTTTCCAGATTCATTCATGTCCCTATAAAGGACAAAAACTCATCACTTTTTATGGCTACATGGTATTCCATGGTGTGTATGTGCCACATTTTCCTGTCCAGTCTGTCATCGGTGGGCATTTGTGTTGGTTCCAAGTCTTTGCTATTGTAAACAGTGCCATAATGAACATACATGTGTATGTGTCCTTAAAATAGAATGATTTATAATTCTTTGGATATATACCCAGTAATGGGATTGCTGGGTCAAATGGAATTTCTATTTCTAGATCCTTGAGGAATCGCCACATTGTCTTCCACAATGGGTGAACTAATTTACACTCCTACCAACAGTGTAAAAGTGTTCCTATTTCTCCACATCCTCTCCAGTATCTGTTGTCTCCAGATTTTTTAACGATTGCCATTCTAGCTGGTGTGAGATGGAATCTCAATGTGGTTTTGATTTGCATTTCTCTAATGACCAGTGATGAGCATTTTTCATATGTTTATTGGCGTCATATATGTCTTCTTTTGAAAAGTGTCTGTTTCCAGAGGAATACTACTGATTCAAATTGTATATATATTTTCATTCTTAACATATTTTGCTAGCATTCTAAAGTTGTTGTAATAATATTTTAACAGTAATGCATGAGAATACATATTTCTACATTTCCCTTTGACCAATAATTTATATTAATTCTTCATTCTTTGTATGTGAAGAGTATAAAGTAATATCTCAATAAAGCTTATATCTAAATTACCTTTCTATTATAGTGACTGACTCTTTTGATATATGTTTGTGGCCACCTGAATTTTATCTTATAGGATTTTCTTGTTTATAGCCTTTGCCCATTTATTCATTATTTGTAAGAGTTTTTTTATATTGTACTCTATCTGTCAGACAAATGAGAAATTTTTTTGTAATTTATCTTTTATCTATTACATTCATTTAGGGTAATTTTATTATTAATGTAAAAATATATAATTATGTATTTTTTCATTTTAAAGTTTCTGAGTTTTCTATTTTGTATTGCTTCTTTATCCATCAATTCCTTCAGAATACATTTATTAATTTCATAGTACTTAGGTTTTTACATCCTTTTTATTGTTTCATAGTATTTATATTTTTAAATTAAAGTCTTAATCTTAATTTATTTTAAAAGTAGTAAAGTAGGGCTCTCAAACTTTGATGTTCATTAAAATGTCCTAGAATATTTTCTAAAGTGCAGATTCCTAGGTCCAGCCTCTCAAATTTCTGTTTCAGTAGCTGTGCTGGGAAGACTATTGAGGTTTTTAACTAGTTTTTAAGTGATGTTGACCCTACTGGTATAGGGACAGGACTTGGAAAACCACTGTAATAAAGATTCAAAACGCAGTTTGAAAAACACTGATTAAAAAAATAAAATGAACTTTTAGTAAAGGTTTAGACATAGTTATTCCATACTTCTTCCAGGCTTATATATTTGAAAATGATAGATCAATATCTTCTGACTCACAAGAAGATAATGACTCTATATGACACTATTTCCTGTGCTTCAGTATAAGAATGACCATTCCAATAGTTAAAACTATCCAAAAGTAGAAAGAGCTATGATTTCCATGTTCATACAGAGACTAGAGAACCAATTTTAATAGATAATTGAGGGTAATTTATACACGGGGCTGGTGGCTAACCTGACCTACATTTCTGAGATTTGGAGCCTTAAAACTATAAGAATGCCAAGGAGATTAAGAATAGTGGAGATAGTTATTGAAAAGGAATTAGATTATCATTGGGCTTTGAGTCCAGAAAGAGGGATTAATTAAAATATTGGCTTTGGAGTTGCGAGAGTTGAAAAAATGTTAATAATAAGTTGATCAAATTAACAAGAGTTTCTAAATCAAGGAAGAAGTCTGGAGGTTAAAATGACATTTAAGGATTTTAAATACAATAATTCAATTAGCAAGTACCAAACCAAAATATATGGCTAGAAAAAAGACATAATGACCTGCAAAGCTAGCATAATGCACACTTCTGTGCTGCTGATTACATTATGATTCTATAAGTTATTTGATGAGTATAATAATTAGAAATTGCAAAACTGGAATTCAGTGCATTTAGATTCCTGCCTAAAGCCATTATATCCTGTAAACTTTTAACTATGTTGAGATTTGTGACACCAAAACTTTGTTCACTATGCCATACTATTTTAATGAATAATGTTGTCTACATCTCAAGTGATATAAATTTTTCTACAAAGCAGGGACTGTTGTTAAATAAAGTATTTATTAATAATAATGCTGGGGAACCAATGAATGGCTTTTAGCCCTAGACTGTGTTTGCTGTATTCCAGTAAACAATTCAGATGACATTTTGATTGTTGACAGAGATAAAGCCACATCTCTCATATCATTATTTTGAGACCCATTCTGTAAGCTACTAATATGTACCTGACTTCAATGCTATCTTTTATTTTTAACATTTACATATATTTGCTATTTTGCATTCTAAAATCTGCATCATTTATTTTTTCTATTTTCATATGCCTGAAACATACCCATTTTCTCCCAGTTCTTTTCATGTCATTTGCCACAGTTGATTTGAAAGTATTCTCCCTCATTGCCTGCCAGCTGGAACTGTCCTTCAATGTCTAACCCTTCAGATCCCTACTTCTTTATAAAACACATTGCAGAGTATAATTAAAGTGGGTGTTGTTCTGCTGTATGTTGTCTAACATCTTTCTTTGTGCCTGAGAGAGCTATTTATTTTAGCGGGCACAGAATCCTTGGGAATTGGTAGCTCCCAATGAGGGTCAGTAGGCAGCATGAAGAACAGATGACAGCCTGCAATACCTCCTTCGCATTTCTGTAAAGAGATTTGACATTTACAAAGTACTGCATGTTGCCTTTCCCCACAAATCTCTGAATACTTCATGAAAATAAAAGGCTTAATGATTTAAATGATTTTAAAAGCATTTGATATGCTTTTAAAAGTGAAAGATAAGCATTCTTGCTTAAACTGAAAAACTGCAGGAATAGTGGAACCATGTATAAGAATACCCAAATCCTGTAGTAATACATATCAGAGAATCCTTGCTTAGAAATTGCAATTGCAATAAAGGACTGAGAATTGCTGTTCCAGGCAGGTCTCCGTGTCCTGAAGAATCAGTATACTTCTCTCTACAATACTCTTATATCAGGTAGCATTGAAAGTACCTGAGAATTATTACTCTTCCGTTTCTCAAATTTGAAAGCAAACTGAAATCCACCCTTAAATAGAAGAAATAAACTTCCTTTAATGATAGAGAACACTTTAAAGATTCAAACACATCCCAAAGTTAATCTACCCTTGGGTCTTTTAAATTGCATATAAAAATCTGAATGCATTAATAAAAAATGACTTTATTAATACTGCTTATTTTTAATTTTCTCTTCAAAGTGCACATCATCAAAAAAGAATTTTTTCTGTAATATTTTCTTCATACAGTATTGAGGAAAGTGTTCAGGTTAACCAACCTCTTTTATAGCAAATAATTTAAGTGGGAAAAAGTTAATAAATAAAAAGTAAAATTAGCTTTAGTGACATTTTAAAGTAAAACCCAAGAACAATTGTGATACGAATTAAGTCCCATTTATCCTTTAAAGTAATATAAAGGTATGGAAAAGTTTCTAAATAAGGCAGTGCTGAATTTAGCAGGACAAGGGGGAAATAACCGTAAGTTCATGAGTGGAAGAAATATCCATTTCTAAGGGAGGGAGCATATTGCCAAAAAGACTTTAAGAGAAAGAATGGTGATTTCTTGACTCTGCTTTCATTCTGTTACTCCCTGCCCTAGATAGTCTCCATCTAAAAAACTCACCACAATTAGGGGCTAGGAAAAACTTTAAAATGTGAGCAATCTTTAAAAAAATCGATTCTTGATAATAAAACCTCACGTCACATTTTCTATTTAAATTGTTACATTCTTTAGAATGTCATGCAATTTCTGAATTATAACAGATTATTGTGAAATACATCCTACAAAAAGAAACAATATAAAACACACAAATAATTTAGAATAAAATAGTATGAACACTGCTCAATTAAGAAATAGAATGCTGCTATACCTTAGGTGCTTTCTATATATCCCTGTATGATGGTATCACACTGCATCTCCTCAACATTGATCTGCTTTTCATTCAGTTTTAAAAGTGTAAAAACTATATTATGTAGTTTGTTTTTTAATTTGATGATAGTAGACTCATGCTGTACATATTCTGTGACTTTTTTCATGATTTTATGATTGATTCATGTTGATGCCTGTATTTCTAATTTACTTTTACTACTGTATATCATTGAATGACATACCACAATATTTTATACATTGTATTATTAACAGATATTTAGTATGTTTCCAGTTTCTAAAATCTAAGTTTTTCCCATCAATTTTTATTTTGTAAGATATATGAACCTCTCAGAAAGCTGACTAATACAATATAATCTTCACCTAAAATAACTATGTATTTAACATTTTTATATATTTCTATATATTTACTTTCTCTTTCACCATATTAAAAGTTGTGGGATACAGACAAACAAGTGTGCTTGAAAATAAATGTGTAGCTCACTGATTACATCAAGAACTGCAATAAACTACTCTATATCTCTAGTCTCCTTTAATCTAGAAGTTTCTGAATTTTTTGGGACTGTCTCACAATTCTGATTGGGCTGATAGTTTCCTCATGATTACAACATTACAAAACTTTGTTACATGCTACATAGGTGATGCTATGTCTCATCAAGGGTATCACATAAATAGATACATGGTATCAGTTTATCCCCACTACTGAGGATGTTAAATATGATTATTTGATTAAAGTGGTGTCTATATGATTATAGGATTACCTGCCCATTTCACAATCAATAACTCATATGAGGGCTAATAGTTGGAAACTGTATAAATATATAGTTTCTTAATAATATCTAACCCAATGGTTTTGGTATCCCTTGATGATTTCTGCTTTTAAAAATATTATCATGTGTTTGTAAAATGGTGATTTTTAAATTCCTATTATTACTTTTGCATTTAGTAGTTGGCATTCTTCTGTAAAAAAAGGGGGAATTTCCCTTTTTACCCCACAATTTTTAAATTTAATTGTATGTTATACATATTACTCAAGATAAAGTTGTCATAACAATAAAATTTTTCCATTGAGTAGGCTGAAGATGATCACAGACAGAAAGCCATATTTTTAAAGGAAATATTTAACAATTACAAATGTGCATGTACCTAATAATATAGACTCAACATACACAATCCAAAATTCACAGAACTGAAAAGGGGAATACACAAATTCACAATTACTGTGAATAACTGACACAGTAAGCACACACAATATAAGTAGAAGTCAAGAAAGTCTGATAATACATAACAAATTTAATTTAAATTACTAAATTTCATTTGACCTAATACACTAATCATTATAGAAAACATTATTTTGAAGTAAACATGAGGCATTTACCAAAACTGGGCCATACACTTGTCCATAACTCAACAATATCAAAAAACCTCAATAAATGTTAAAAGACTGAAATCATACAACTTATATTATCTGATTACACTGGTATCAAGTCAGATAAAAATAAGATAGATATAACTAGGAAGTTCCTAAATGTTCATAATGAAGAAATTCACTTTTAAATAACCCATTAGTCTAATAAAATTATATGTTACAAAAAGAAATTCTGAAAATCAGTGAGCTAAATATCCATCTCAAGGAGTTAAAAAGAGAATAACAAAAAAAGTTAAAATTATAAAAAGAAAAAAGAAGAAGACAAAAACTAAATGTGTGAAACAGAAATCAAAGAGAAAAGCAAAAAAGTCCCATTCTCTTAGTTACAATTTATATAATGCTAGCAGCACAAAAAATGCACAAAGGTTTATGTTAGAAATTAAAATGGGTTACCACAAATTCATGCTTTAGACAGTGTAAAATTAATGAGTAAATTATTAATAATTATAAATGGGTGAAAATTTACATGAAATAGACAAAATTACTAAAATAAGAGTATCAAATATCACAAAAATTATGAAATATATAGAAATAAGTATAAAATTATGTATGTATAGATATATAACTATAGATGTAATTATATACATATTTTTATATATAGTTATATACATATATATAAACTACACACACACACACACACACATATATACACATATATATATGCATACACACACACACACACACACACACACACACACACACACACACATACTAAATGGTATCCACAATTATAAACTAAACTCATGGCCTAGATGGTTTCATCAATGAATTCTTCCATATACTCCATATATCAATAGATATAACTTTTTTAGAAAATGGAAAAACAGGACAAAATTCTCAACTCAATTTTTGAGGTCAACAATATCTTAATGTCTTCCTCACATCAGATTTCCTAGGAATAGAGCCTAAAATGAGCATTCTTGTTTAATGGATGTTGCAGAGTTCTCCCAAGAAAAGGAAGTGAAAAAAATTAAAGTACATTAGGGCAAAACGCTATGCAAAGCAGTCATGTCAGTTAAAACTTGCTTATATTTGATCCCACAGGGAAGTTCTAGCATAGCAATAACACCGTGGATTTAGTCTCACCTTGAGGAAGGAAACTGGGGGCCTTTGGATTTGTGTTACTCAGCTGGTCAACTTTTACCCCAAAGGAGGTGAGATGGAAGTGTTCTCTATTATCACACCAGTTGGTTTATTTTTGTTAAGAGCAATTATCTGGCATCTCTTAATTGTTATCAGTCAACCACAGCAGGTGATGGTTGGGTACCAAGCAGTAAAGGGGATCGAGGGTACGGGTATTACACCAACATATCCACTGTGGTTCACCCCTTGCACTGTTCAGATTCACTTGTTTTTCACATTAGATTCAATCCATACAGGCAGAGCTTCTTCAGGATTCTGGTTGGTGATAATTTCTGGATAGCTCACAAAAGAAGTTAATAGGAAAAACTTACAGCTCCACTGCCATAGTTTGTCCTGAGGCTATAAATGGTAATCATATATTTCTGCCATACATTTTAGATTTCTTTACATTTTGGCCACCAGCTCTGATTACCTGGGTAGTGTGACTAATGGTTCACCTAGACAAATAAGTTTGCAGGAGACACTTTACAGTCTATGGTTATCAAAACTGGTGAAGGTACCCTTGCCATCTAGTAGGCCAAGGCCAGAGATGCTGCTAAACATCCCCATAGTTCACAAGACAGCTTCCCTTAGCAAAGAATTATCCAGATCAAAATGTCAATATGGCAATGTGGAGAAACCCTGAGTTAAAATATTTAATGAAAATTCACATGGATTTACAGTCATAAGGTCTGCCTTCTGTGTGCTATGCACTGGTATATGTCTTGGCTTTTGGGAGACAGTCAACTTTGGAGTATTTACTCCAGACCATCTTCCCCAAATTTACTTCATTTTACTTCAAGTAAAATCTCACTGGAGAGTGAATTAGAAGAATAATTCCAAAAAATGGCTTTCTTACTAACTAGTTCTGTGATGTGGGCAAGTTCCTTGAACTATGGGCTTAGATTTTCTTCTTTGTAAGAAGAGGGGAATTATCTGATCTTATACAGTCCTTTCAGCTTTGACCTTCGAAGTTCTTTGTCCCTGTTCTTGAATAAGGGAGATTGACATTGAAAAATTTGAATCAGTTATTTGCATTTTAGCTTGAATTTATTCATCAGCTCCATTTATAAAAGACAGCTGCACAGGACAGCAAGTAATAATGGTAGTATAGTGAGAAAGAATAGCGTAACTCTGATAAGCCAGAAGTCAGCTGGACAGGAAAATTATGGAGGGAGGAGAAAACAATGAACTTGAAGACAGGAAGATCTGGAACTCAAACCAGTGTATCTTGGGTTTCATCTAGTAACCAACCACCACAACACAATCATTTGCACAGGGCTTTGTACACACTAGAAACTTCAGTCCTTACAGAAGCCTCATAAGGTACGAAGGGCTGTCTTAATTATCCTCACATTATGAATATCTTGGAAGCTAAAGAAGATAAGCAGATACATAACAGCATGTGTTGAGTAAGAGGTAGAAGCTTCAACCCACATCTTCTGTTACTAAATCCTTTGGATTTTCAGAATAAAATTAGACTGAGATCTGGTGACTTGAGCCTGAGTATAGTACTGGAGTTTTCCAACTACGTAAGAGCCTATTTCTTCATATAAACATTACTTAATTCCAATGCTAGAGAAGGTTTTTTTTTCATCTTCTCTGCATTCATTAATTACATTCCTCTGAGCTGGAAAGGGGTGATTCTCTTTTAGCATTTATAAAAAATAAATAAATAAATTCTTGCCAAAACACAAACATTAGTTCTGCCACATTATTCTTCAGGCCCATAGGCCGTGTCTTAAAACCTAAGGGAATAATGCTTATAAATTAATTCTGGCTGTGAAATGTTCTGAGAGAATTATATTCTCACAGAAGCCTTAGAAAACATGAGTTGCATCTCAGTATATTTGTATGACCCTTACTGTGTGCTAATTATCTGTTATTTTTAAAGTTATTTTATACTGAGTTTTACCACACAGCAGCTTAAAGAAAGATCCTTGGAAAATATTCTGGATTTCTGTCTGCAAAGCTTTGTTAAACTCTATCACATACTTGGTGATGTTATAAATATTATGGTTTTAAATTCACCCAAACTAATGAAGAACTCTGGGGACACAATATTTCTGAGGATCAACTTTTGGGTTGGGTTCATTGGAGATGTTATATGTTATTTGCGATAATCTTGTAACTGGACTATAGAGTCAAATAGGTCTATGTTTGAATCCTGTATCAGATACTTCTTGTGTCCCACCTCATGCCTCTAGGACCTTACCAATGATTCCAGCCACAACTAAAACAAATTTTTCCAGATGGGCTTTGGTTAACTTTGCACTTACGGCATTTCCACCAAGCCATGACACACATCTTTGCTTGCTGCCCCATGACTTCTCCAATACCAAATCATGGATCTGCCAAGGGAGCTGTTATAGCATGAATCAAGTACAGTTACATAATACAGGGACCTATCCCTGGGCTAATGTTCAACCAATCTGAGATGGAAGTCAATGTGTCTCTTCCCTGTCCATTCTTAGATTCACAATTCTGATAAGCATTTCATGTGTCTTCAGAAGATCCCAAAAAAGAACTGAACTTCATTTTTTCATAATGGTGATCAACTCCACAACACTCCTATATTGCTTTTTTGTCTTTCCCTATTAAACTCTGCCTAGTTACTTACATCTATTCTCTGTGATTGCCTTCCAAGTTGAACAACCTGCTCCCACACATAAGCTTTTGTTTCAGTCTCTGGTTTTACTTCTTTTGCAGGTGAGGGTAGTGAATCGGCAGGTAGAATCCACATTAAGAAAATGGACACCAGAAGTATCCCTAGAAATTAAAACTGTGATGAAGTTTTGGACCTGAGTCACTCACCAATTACTGGTGACAAGTGGGATATTGATAATACCAAGCATGTTATAACATCACAATTCATACTGTTACCTGTGGTAGAATGGAATGATACACAGATGAAAAGTAAACTTAGGGTAATATGAGTTATTGAACTAAATAGGTGATTGTGTTAATCATAAAGCAGGCTGTTAGCAGCACTAGAAGCATTGAAAAAATAAAATATTAGGCTTTGGTAAGCCAACTATCAACTCAGAGTGAGCTGCGAAAGCCATAAAAGCCTCCATAGAAGGGTGTCAGGAAAACTCTTCTGCAACCACAGGCCAATCTGTTTTTAAGATGAAATCCAGGATTACTTTACGTTAATTTTAAGTGACAGAACCTCAAAGGGAATTAATGTAACATGACTTGTGTGCTGAAGGAGTCTTGATAGAGGAGAAATGTAAACCTGTTACGTGGAATGGGAATATCTGAGTAGACAAATCTAAGAAGGTTGAACTCCAAAATTTTATTAAATCATTTGGTTAGGAGAAGCAAAACCATTTCTTTAAGGAGGACAGAAGCCTTCCCTTGTATGAAGAACAAGAACTAACCTGAGGCAAATACCTTGCACGTTCACGTTTGCTCCTTTCAACATTCAGCACACCTTTCCTTATTCTCACAAAGCAGTAACTAGAATCAGATCTCACCAAAGCACAAGCAAGGGAGCACAGTTCCTACTCTGAAAAGTAATAGCATATTCTTCAAAAGAATTACAAGTTTTGGCTAACATATGCAATGATTCATTGTATTCATTGGGTTGAGGGCCAGAATATAAGGGTGGATAAGAATAAATAATTCGCTTAGAAGGATTCTCCCATGACAAAGGATTCCATTTTCTATCCTAGAGATCTAGAGCCAGTTCAAATATACTACTAGGATGGTTCATAAATCTTCAACATTCTGATGGTCTATAGTAATTGATGAGTTGCTTTGGAAATTTTAATCAACTTTATTGAGGTGAAATTTACATACAATAAAATGCACACATTTTAAGCATATAGTTCCATTTTTGATAAATGCAGACACATATGTTCACCCTAATTGGATCCCAAAATATTTTCATCATGAACAACTATATGCCAGCAAATTATAAATTCCAATTAAAAATGGGCAAAAGACCTGAATAGATATTTCTCAAAACAAAACTAACAAATGGACAGCAATTACATTATAAAATGTTCAATATCACCAATCATTAGGGAAATGAAAACTAAGACCACAGTGAGATATCATATCATGTCACCTAAACTATAGTGCCTACTATCAGAAAGACAAAAAATAACAAATGCTAGTGAGAATGTAGAGGAAGGGCAACGCTAGTACACTGTTGGTGAAAATGTAAACTAGTACATCTATTATAGAAAGCATTATGGAGGTTCATCAAATAATAAAAATAGAACCCCCATATTATCCATAGATTCCATTACTGAGTATGCATCTAAACAAAATGAAATCTATATGCCAAAGAGATCTCTCCACTCCTGTTTATTGTGTCAGTATTCACAATAGCCAAGAGATGGAATCAATCTAAGTGTCCATTAATGGATGGATAAAGATAATGTAGCATATGTACAAAATTATGAAATAAGTGAAATTTTAAAAAGGGGGGAAGTAAGGCAAGCACACAAAGACAAATCCCATGGTCTCACTCATGCAAAATCTAAAAAGGTTGATCTCATAGAAGTAGAGAGTAGAATTGTGGTTACCAGAGGCTGGGGCGATGCAAAGAGAAAGAGGGTGGAGAGAGGCCTGTTAACAGGTATGAAGTTGAAGTCAGGTAGAAGGAGTAGGTTTTGGTATTTCATTACATAGTAGGCTGATTATAGCTAATAACAATGTTTTGTATACATCAACATATCTAGAAAATATGATCTTGGAAGTTCATAGAACATTATAAAGTTTTGATGTGATAGGTATGCTAACTACCCTGATTTGATCATTATAGATGATGCATGTATTGAAACATCACACTGCATCCCATAAACATGTACAATTGTTTCAATTATAAACAAAATATTAAAAAATAAAAGAAAAAAGAAATATCATCACTGTAAAATTTACCCTTGTGCCCTTTGCAGTAAATTGTCCCCACTTTCCACCTCAGGCAACTGCGATGCAGTATCTATAGATCAGTTTTTTCTCTTCTAGAACATTATATAAATGAAAACAGACAGTGTGTACTCTCAGGCATTGGTTTTTTCCCTCAACATTATATTTTTGAGTTTTATACATGTTATCACATACAGCAGTATTTTATATCTTTTTATGGCTGAATATTATCTCATTGTTTACATATGTCACAATTTATGTATACATTCATCTGCTGATGTACATTTCAGTGGTTTCCAGTTCTGAGCTAATATCAATGAGCTTCTAAAAACATTGCTTACAAGTCCTTATATGGATATATAATTTTACTTCTCTCTAGTAAAATACTTAAGTAGAATTGCTTGGATATATAGGAGTGGATGTTTAATTATCTTTTCAGAACTAATTTTCCACCTACAATGTAGGGGAGTTCCAGTTGCTTCACATCCTCACCAGCACTTGACATGGTTAGTCTTTTTTAAATTTTAACCATTCTAATAAGTATGAAGTGGTATCTTATTGTAGTGTTGTGTTAACTTCTGCTTTTCTAATAACACTATGGAAATCCGTGTTTTTCATTAACACTCTGGAAAGTTGAGCACCTTTCATCTGATTATTGGCCATTTGTATATCTTAACTTGTGAATGCCTGAAACCTTTTACCCATTCTTAAAGTTGTATTGTTTATCTTCTTATTATTTAGTTGTAATAGTTCATTAGCTATTGGCAAAATCAATCTAAGAAATTTCTTATTCTAAAGTTTAATATTGATTCCGAAATCATCCTTTCTAATGTCTCAACTGGATGCCAAGGTTTTAAAGGAGATGTTACTAAGATAACTCCATTCTGACTAAGCTAAAATACCAGTGTCCCCAGCACACCTGATCATGATGTATACTCTCCCTCTTCTCTACAACCTATAGGTATTATTCTTTGGTAAGCCACCAGAAGTCTTGCCATACTGCATGTGGAAAATTACCTTAATCTAATGGCAGCTTCTAAGTGTACTACTAGGCAACCTATCCCACCCAAATGCCATAGAATGAAAGGCTTATGGAATAATTGACTATTTTAAATGACTTGTGAAATTATTGTAAATGACATAGAAAGTAAGCTAGAGGAAAGAAATGGGACAAATTAACATTCTTAGGATAGGTTGTTAGTGGACAGAAGGACCTCACTAGAGTGTTGGGTTATGCAACATTAATATATCTTTTTTTTCTTTCAGTTGCATCAGTCTTCCTGTTGATGGTGTATGGTCAAGGACCAGGGTTGGGGTTAGAACTAAGGAATCCATAGATAGAAAGTATTCTGTGCCAATGACTCAGGCTTGTTCTACAGGAAAGATACAGGGGCAAATACACCCATCCATAGCAGGAAGGTGCCACTACTCTGTTGAACAGCTAAGAATTTAATTTGCATTCCTTCATAGAGCATATGTAAGGCTATAAAAGGAATAATCATGACTTGTTCTTTCTATTCTTTTTCATCTGTAAATAAAACTCTTATTTTCATTATCTTGGCTAGTCTACCTTTGGCATGTCTTATATATTGCCAACTTATTTATAATATAATTTTAACCTGTGTCATAAATTTTCCTATGCCTCACTACTTGTTTACTCATTATCTATATTTAACACATCCTAGGAAGTTTACCCAGGTCTCATAAGCTCCAAGCTAACGTATATATATGCTAAATACTTCCTATAGGCTTTACCATATCATTAATTTTCTTGTTCTCTTTGGCATATTGAATATTCTCAAACAATACTGTATACTCACATGATATCTGTGCATGTGTAGTTCAACTTTTAGCAAAAGACTCACTAAGTTTCTAGATCTACGCCAGAGTCCTATAAAAGGGAGATTGTATTTCCTTGAGGAGAGGACTTGAAATGCTACTAAGATATGACTGATTAATATTCACTTAATGCAGAGCGTCAATGGTTATCTACTGGTCTCACCCACATACCATATCACCTAGAAGTAGAATAATTAATAGAATCATGAAATGGCCTATTAGAGGCCCAGCTAAGGAATTCTCCATTTCACCCTCTTGCAGGTTTGGGGAACTGTGTCCTCTAGGAGTGGAGAAACAAACCCACTAGAGGTGAATTCAGTAAGGGTTCCACTGAACTAATATTTTAAATACCAGCTAGCATCAGGGACCAGAAGCCAAGAAAATAGTTCCTATAGTTATAAGGAATTTACTCTTATTATGGGGAACAAGGATTGTGCTTCCATAATAGCAGCATGTAGCAGTGAATGTGTAACTGAAGAAATTCATTCAGACACATCTTGGTGCTTTCAGGTCTGGTAATAATGGTGAATGTGCAATTGCAGCAAACTTAGCCCAATACATCTCAGATAACTTTGGGAGGAAGGTCTGAGCTACCCTTCCAGGCAAGCAGCTTAGACTAGCTGAAGTTTTGGCTGAGGGTAGAAAACTCTAGAAAGAGGCGTGGAAAAAGAAAAGATGAATAAGAGCTACGGAAAAGTTGCAAAACACTTGTTCCATTAACCATTGAATAATAAGTCTTTTGTAAACTACAGTTACTCCCTATCTTGATTTATGTCTTAAAGTAAGGAACAGTTTTTAGTAATACAAGATGTGAACTATATTAAATATGTCTTGAGTCCTCCCTCACATTCTCTCAACCTCATCTTTGATTCCAACTCTAGCTTGATTAAAAGAAAAACATCTATGTAGGTTTTGGCTTACTCCTCTACATTTTTGTCTCTGACCTGAGGCTTCTCCAATGCTAAAGCATGGGGATCCAGCTGAAACTCACCAGAACGAAGGATGTACAGTCCAGGAAGAAAAAGAAAAAGTGTGCGCGCGCACGTGTGTGTGTGTGTGTGTGTGTGTGTGTGTGTGTGTTTGTGTGTGTGTATTAAAGCTCCCTGGGTAATACTCAGTAAGAGAGATTGGAGCCAGCAAGTAAATGATTGCATCTGTCAATCCTTGGGTGGGTAATTCTGAGAATTGTCTGGCTGTCTCTCTTCTTATAGAAGATTCTGATGGGATCAAGCCCTATCATGGCAGTGAACATCTGGAAAATAAGCTCTTAAACTATTTCTTTTTCCCAGTTTTATTTCCCCTAGTTCCTCATTCTTGATCTCTGCAACCATCACCTTGATATCTGCTTTACCTGGAGAAGGAAACTAGACTAGAACAAATCCCACCACTGCAACCTTCTCATTTGTGATGATGGGAAAGTTAAATAACATCTCCTTGTCTCATTTGTCTTCCCTATACAATGACAATATTAATGACAATATGATAATTATGAGGATTAAGTGACAAAACAGTAGCATAGAATACAAAATAAATTATAGTTGTTTTTTACTTCATTATGATTAGGCTTTGCTTGGAACATAAAATTAGGGTCTTATAGCTCATTTAGGGAAAATACAATACAGTAGTACTGAAATAAGAACATTCTGATTTAAAGACAGGATCAGGATATATCCACTGTTTTCTTTTTTCTTTACTATATAAGGCCTCAAGAAATTCTAAGGTCATTAATGGAGTCTCACTGTCTACGTACACTTTAATTTAAGAGATCTATGTGAAGTTGAGATTTCCAACAGCTTTAACTCTTAAAAGAGCATATAATGAGTAGTGTAAACCTTACGCTCTATTCTCTACTCAGTTTGTTCAAAATGAAAATCTCAGTACAGGTTTAGAAAATTTATACTCATTATAAATATGCATGTCAATGTATATGTGCATGTGTATGACATGTATGAATATGAGTACAACTTCTACATCTAACTTCAGTTTGAAAAACTTAACATTGTAATATTAAAAACATTTGATTTTTCCTTGAAGTGCAAAAGTTATAAGAAATTCCAAATCTGAATCTTCAGTATTTCACTCTCTATAAAATCTTAGAAACTACTTAATCTTTCTGAAAGCACATGAATTCATTTTCTTTAATGGATATGTTAAGGACACTACTTTCATAGACCTATTGTTAAGATAAAAAAAGATATAAGCAAAAGTATTTTCCCATTGAAATTATCTTACAAATATAAAATATTAAAATAATAATTTTACTTATACATAACATAAAATGTCTCCCATTTGGATTTATACAAAAACTAAACTTATAAATGGAAGAAGAGCCTTGCTCTCTCAAATCCTCTTGTGATTTTGAGCTAGTGTCTGATGTTAACACAGAAGGGAAAGTGCAGCCATCTCGACTTTGTGCAACGGCCAGTTTGCCATTCAGCCAGAGCATAAAAATCAGACAGGAATTTGAGAGCTAGCTCCTTTTCAGTGTATTGTAGACTAATTGTCCTGAATCTTTTTATCTTCCTGCACTGTGTAAGAGAACCGTGGCTCCTAGAGGACATTGCAAAGTGTTCTTCTCCACCACCTTGATACTTCTGTGGACTTGGAGGCTTGCCAAACTCAAGTTATCTAAATCAGTAGGGAATCATATATCAACAGTATTATAAGAAGTGAGAGATTCTTTTAAACATGAAAGACAATCAGAAGTGGCATTAAGTAAACTTCAGCATTGCAGCTGAGCTGCATAGACGTTCAGAAAATAAGAATGAGATGAAGGCATTCCAGGCAATAAGAAAAGCATGAGTAGGCATAGATGCAGGAAGCAATGCTCAAAGAGTATGAATTAAAAATGGGCACATAAAAGTTTGAGGCCAAGAGAGAAGGACAAAGAGTCAAAGTAAGTTGAGAAGACAGAAGGACAAAGAGTCAAAGTAAGTTGAGAAGACAGAAAAAACAATCCTAAAATTCATATGGAATCTCAGAGGACCCTGATAGTCAAAATCATCCTGAGCAAAAAGAACAAAACTAGATAACTCGTACTTCTTGATTTCAAAACATATTGCAAAGCTATAGTAATTGAAACAGTGTAGTACTGGCATAAAGACAGACATATAAACCAATGGAACAAACAGAGCCAAGAAATACACCCTCACATATAGTCAATGATCAAGAAGAGTTTCAAGACTAGGCAATGGGAAAAGGAAAATCTTTTCAATTATTAGCATTGAGAAATTGGATTTCCACATGCAAAAGAAATAAGTTGACCCTTATCTTACACCATATACAAAAATCAACTCAAAATGGATAGATTGAAGACCTAAATCTAATAGCCGAAAATGTTAAAATCTTAGAAGAAAACATAGGTGAAAGCATTATGATATTGGTGTTCACAATAAATTCATGGGTTTCATACCAAGCACAATAGCAAAAAGAGCCACACGGAACTACAGCAAAGATAAAAACTTCTGCATGACAAAGGAAATACTCAACAGAGTGAAAAGGAAATTTACCAAATGAGACAAAATATTTGCAAATAATATATCCAATAAGGGATTAATGACCAGACTAGATAAAGAGCTCCCACAACTCAACAACAAAAAACAAGCAATTCAATTACAAAATAAACAAAGGACTTGAATAGACGTATCTCCAAAGAACTTGTATAAGTGACCAACAAACACATAAGATAAACATAACTAATCCTTAGAGAAATGCAAATCAAATACGCAATGAGATATTGTCTCATACCTGTTAGGATGGCCACTATAAAAAAAACACATAGAAAATAATAAATGTTGGGGAGGATGTAAAGAAATTGGAATTCTGTGCACTGTTGGTGGGAATTTAAAATAGTACGACTGCTATGGAAAACAGTATGGCACTTCCTTAAAAGTTAAAACTAACTCATATATGATTCAGTAATCAACTTGGGCATATATTCAAAAGAATTCAGAGTAGGGCCTTGAAGAGATTTTACATACCATGTTCAGAGCAGCACTATTCACAACAGCTAAAAAGTGAAAGCAACCCAAATGTCCATCTACAGATGAATGGATAAATAAAATGTGTTATATACATACAATCAAATGGTATTCAGCCCTTAAAAAGTAGGAACTCTGTCACATGCTACAACATAGATAAACCTTGACGACATCATGCTAAGTGAAATAAGCCAGTCACATGAATATAAATACTGTATAATTCTACTTATATGAGGTATACAAAATAGTCAAATTCATAACAACAGAAAGCAGAATAATAGTTACCAGGGGTGGAAGAAGGGGAGCTAGGGAGTTGCTGTTCAGTGGGTACAAAGTTTCAATCATGCAGGATATGGGCTGTTCTGGGGATCTGTTGCACAACAATGTGCATGTGGTTGACAATGTTGTATTGTACACTTGGAAATTTTTCAAAGAATTTTATGTTATGGTTGTTTTTGCAGCATTAGTAAATAAAAGTCAAATTTAAGGAGCATTTTTATGCAATATAGAACCTCTTGGGGTTTAAATTGAGTTAAGATGGTGTAATTATAATTGAATTCTAGATGATAAAGGTCTGAATAAAGCAGTATCATTGAAATGGGCAAGGAGGGAAAACCTAGTTTTTGTGAGGATGAAAAACATAATTTTTTTAAATGACTAAGGAATTAAGCCTTGATAGCTAGAAAGATGGATCATGTAACATATATATTGTCAAGTATATGAAATGCATTAATCTTAAGTGAATGTTCACCTTCATATACATATGTGAAGCTATAATCCAAATCAATAAAGAATATCACCAGTACACCATAAAGTTTCTTCATGCCTGTCTCCACTTAACAATTAGCACCATGGGTGAATTTTGATTTAGGTTAATTTTATACCTTTCTTTTATTAAATAAATATTTCCTGAATAAACAGTAAGAAAACATGGGAGTAGACACAGAAAGAATAGATACAGTTGCTTTCTTATCCCCAAGAGTTTTTAAAATTAATGATCTATTATAATGGTTCTTACTTTATTATACATAAAAGTAACCTGGGAGTATTGTTTAATGCAGATTTGGTGGACCCTTTCCCAAAAATCCAAATTCAGCACTTTGAGTGTGGGTCCCTGGAATATTCATTTTAAAAAATTTGTATAAATGTAAGGGTACAAGTGCAATTTTGTTACAAGGATATATTGCATAGTGGTGAAGTCTTGGCTTTTAGGGTATCCATCACTCATGTAATACACATCGTACCCACTAAGTAATTTATCATTATCCATCCCCTTCCCCCCTCTCCAAAATTCTGAGTTTTCAATGTCTATCATTCCAAACTCTATGTCCATGTGAACATATTATTTAGCTCCCATTCATAGGTGAGAACAGGCAATATTTGACTTTCTGTTTTGGAGTTGTTTCACTTAAGATAATGGCCTCCATTTCCATTCATGTTGCTGTAAAAGATATGGTTTCATTTGTTTTAATGGCTGAATAGTATTCAATTGTGTATAGTCATATTTTCTTTATCTAATCATCCATTAAGGGACACTTAGGTTGATTTCATATCTTTGCTGTTCAGAATAGTGCTGCAGTAAACATGGGAAAATGGGTATCTTTTGGCTATATTATTTTCCTTTGGGATGCTCAATAGTGGGATGGCTGGATTAAATGGCAGTTCTATTTATAGTTCTCTGATCAATCTCCATATTATTTTCAATGGAAGTTGTATTAATTTACATATCTGCCAACAGAGTATAAGCCTTCCCTTTTCTCCATATCCTCACCAATGTCTGCTGGTTTTTACCCTTTAATAGTAGCCATTCTGACCAATGTAAGATGATTTCATCATGGTTTTAATTTGCATTTGTCTGATGGTTAGTGATGCAGAATTAAGGACAAAACCATATGTTCATTTCAATAGATGCAGAAAAACATTTGAAATTCAGCATCCCTTCATGATAAAAACCATAACAAACTGTGCACAGAAGGAAAATACCTCAAAATTATGAAAGCCATATGTGACAAATTCCACAGTCAACATCATACTCAGTTAGGAAGAGTTGAAAGTATCCCCCTTAAAAACTGGAAAAAGAAAGATGCCAACGTTCATGACTCTTATTCATCATGATATTGGAAGTTCTAGCCAGAGCAATCAGGCAAGAGAAAGAAATAAAAAGCATCCAAATTAGAAAATAAGTTAAATTATCTCTGTTCACTGATGATATGATTTTACATGTATAAAGCCCTAAAGACTCCACAAAAAATCCTAAGCAAATCAAACAAAGTTGGAGGCATCTCATTCCTGACCTCAAGTTATGCTACTATGTTATAGTAAATAAAATATTATGGTACCAGTATAAAAATATATCAATAGAAAAAATAGAAAATCCATAAATAAAGCCACATATCTACAACCAACTGATCCTTAACAAAATCAGCAAAAACATACACTGGCAAAAAGATACCCTTTTTAGTAAATGGTGCTAGAAAAATTAGATGCTATATTCAGAAGAATAGAGCTGAACCTCTATTTTTCTACACAAAAATAAACTCAAAACAAATTATATGCTTAATTTTAAGACCTGAAACTAAAAAAATAGTAGAAGAAAACCTAAGGAAAACTCTTCTGGAGATTAGTCTAAGCAATTAATTCATGGCAAAGACCTCAAAAGCATGAGCAACAAAAATAAAAATAGGCAAATGTGACGTAATCTTCTGTACAGCAAAAGAATTAATCAGCAGAGTAAAGAGACAACCTGAAGCATAAGAGAAAACATTTACAAACTATGCATTCAACATTCTGGACTAACATACAGAATTTAAAAAGAACTCAAACAACTTAACCAAAGACAAAACAAAACTAAAACCAGAAATAACCACAGTAAAACGTTTGCAAATGACAGGGATGAAAATTTTTCAAAAGAAGACATGCAAATGGTTGACCAAGCATACAAAAGATTCTCAATGTCACAAATATTAATTTTTAACAATTGTACTGGCTTGCTTGGAGGCAGATGGTCTCAGAACCATACTTGAGAATCATAGTTCCATTGAGTGGAACCATTAGGCCTTATACTCCATGGTAAAAAATCTGGACATAATACTATGGGTTTGGGGAAGCACCAGAGAATTAGCAAAGGAATGACAAAGTCAGGATATATGTATTTGGAAATGATGCTAGTAGCATAATGGAAAAGGGATGGATTTGTGGGAGGAAGATTGGCTGCAAAGAGGTAAATTGCTTGAAAGCCACTGTAATAGCTCACACGAGGCAAGAAAAAAAATCTGTAGAGAATAGACTCAAAAGGCATTCAAATGGTACATTCAAAAGGCCTTGTAATGATTTAGATATGCATATGGGTATAGAAGAGGGAATGAATGGGGAAGATAGGAAAGGTAACTAGTTATCTTTAATAATATAAAGATTCACCCAGATCTTGAAAGTATGCTGACTTCATGACTACTACCCATGTTAAAGCACTGAACAGATAATACCTGCCTATTTGTCCTGTGTCACAGAAGGTATATTTTCAGTGCTAAAAGTTGACTGATGTTCATTGTAATACATAGGGTAATACTGAAACAATAGGCTCTTGAGCCTCTACTTAAGGGCACTATGTCAGACTCTCAAATATTTGGCATTGGTGGCATTGAGAAATTCACTTCCAAGAATTTCTCAATGAGAAACATCTTATGAGAAATGTCTTAGTAATAAGTAATGAGCTACAGTATTGCCACTAATCCCCCATTTGGCATCTTCACAATAGGTTTTAAAAACAGGGCTTGGGATTGAAGAGACATGGAATTCCTACCTAGAGGTTGATTCTTACTCTCAATAGCTGTCCTAAGAAGTTGATGGGCTGGACATCAAGGGCTGAGACAATAGTCTCTGCTGCTGGGAAATTAATTGGTGTTTTCTCAACCACGTGCAAGATACTTCACATTGGAAGAGAATAAAACTGCAACAAAACACCCCTTGTATTTTAGATCGGGCAGCAAGGCTAGGAGGGGAGTGGGATAAAGACTAATTATTGCCAAGTATTCTTTCCAGCTTATTTTGTCACAACGTTTTAGTGCTAGCAACTGAGAAATGACACAAATTGGATGTGACAAACAGAGGCTGTGTCTCAGCCCTTAATGTTTAATCCATTAACTTCTTAGGACAGCTATGGAGAGTAAGCATCAACCTCTAGGTAGGAATTCCACATCTCTTCAATCCAAAGTCTTCTTTGTTCGATCTTCTGTGAAGATGTCAAATGGGGGTTTGGTGGTAATACTATAGCTCAGGACATACTACTTTTTATAAGCCACCTAATTTGAGTATCACAACAATCCCAGAAATAGGAAAACACAAATATTTATCTTCCCTTGGCAAATGAAGACACTGGGACCTAGGAAGTTAAAGTGTCTCACCGAAGGTCATGCATACAAACCCTGCTGGGATTGGAACCAAAGCAATGAAAATCAGAAGACCTGAGTCATTTCTGCAAAGCTGAGTAGCCTCCCAAGGACCAACAGCAATCTGCTAGCCTACATTCACTTCACTTTTCACTCCTCCTCATATAGCAGTGTCTTTCCACCTTGGATGTGCAACACCACAGTTCTTGGCCTGACGGTATCTCAGAGTGAGAACACAACGGATCAGAGGGATGTTCACACACATCCTCCTCTTCACCTCGTGTACAAGGTGTATGCATCTCCCAGGTGCAGGGAACAGAACATGGAAGCTGCACAGTGGAAACCACCTTTTTCTTTTTACTCATATTGGCAGTGGTGTCTAACAACCATAACAACAAAAATAACAGGGGAATCTAGGTAAGTACATCTTTTTCTTTACAAATTCTTTACATCTAATTCCTAGTTGCTCTTAGCTCTCAAAGTGAGTTGGATAAAAGAGATGACTATACCAATTCTTAAAAAATGTTTCCTGTCTCAGATATATAGCTGCCATAGCTGTCAGCATTTGGCCTTCCCATCTGTCGCTTGTCACAGAAACTCAACACTCTTCTATATAAACCTTCCTTAAGTGAAATTCACTTAAAACAATTCTAGATATAAAGAATTATTTAGTTTAGCAGCAAACTCAGCCACTGGGCCAGAAAAATTGAAAATTAAAAAAAAAAAAAATGGAGGACTGATATTATTATGCCTGCCATCTTGAGGCAGTTTAGTTCTCTTACTATACAAGTTTGGGTAAACTCCAGAAATGAGCAAATGTTTAAGGAAAAAAAAAAAAGAAATCATCACTGAAACAGCATGATGATATTCTAACATCTAAAAATTCAACAAACCATTCGGCTTAGATGGTCCTGTCATGAACCTGTCATGAATAACACTGGTCTCAGTTATGAACCTGGAGGGAAAGGAACAGACTCAGAGGCTGCACCTCCTTGTGGTGGACAGGTACCGCTGGGGAGACACAATTGCTGATTCTTGGGGTCATCTTGTCTGGCAAATTGGAACTCAGATCTGGAAGGGTGGCAATAGACCTCAGGGATGCTAAGTAGGCAGACATTGCTGTTGGAAGGGGTAAAGGGATCCAGGGGAGACACAGATGCATGAACAAGCAGCTTTTACATAAAGCTCCCTGACAGACAAGCAGAACACAGTGACAGGGATTCTAGGAATAGGCTACACTGTCCAACCAGGAGATAAATTTCTCCAACTCTTGCTTTCCATTTTTTAAAAAAAAATTTTAAATAATTTTATCTGTTTCCACTTCCTTTCTACCCTAGTTATTTGCTGAAAACATGCACGTATTTAGTTTTCTTTTCACAAAGAGACTATGTTGCTACCCTATTTCACTTGTCTTTTGGGGCATACCCTTACTTCTCTGAGAAACAGTGAGCACAGGAAGAATAACTTAGCCATAGGACTGCCTGAACTGTGTTGAACACAAACCGACTCACTGGGAAAGCAGAAGAATAAGCTTATCCAGAGTTTCCTCAGCAATGCAATGCTGACTTTGTAATAGAACAGGTGAGGCAACTGTGTATCAGCAACTTGCGAATGAGTCTCTATGATTATCCGTCCTAATCCTGCATCTAGAGAAAACAGAAGAACCAGAGCTCTGCAGCTTTAAGGAAGATCTCAAACTTGGATTTGTATATTTAAACCAAACTCTTTCTTTCACTAGACCCTCTCTTCCCACACCTGCACCAAAAAATATATCAAGTTTCCTTCCCAGAGTCACTCTTGGGGCTGTCTTATTCTAGAACCATGCTATTGGGTACCTCTGATTCCTTTTTATTAGCTTCATGTTGTAAGACGAAAAGTTACTTGGCATCCAAGGCTACTTTGGTGCCTACACAGTCCTTTCTTGTTGATGACTCTAATGCAGTTTGTCTTTCTTTCAAGTGTGTTTAGTTAGTAAAATGCTTCTGTAATCAAAGCTGTATTAGATCTAGCAGATTTTTCCCATTACACTTCATTGATGCCAGCCAGTGTTAAATTGTCGTTTTCCATGGTCTTTGTATTTTGGTTCTGCTTTTTAACATCGTGTTTTATTTGGCTTATATTAACCTGTATCTAAAATAGTATTAGGATTACTTTTTATATTTTGGTATATTCCCCAAACAAATCCTTTCCACCTACATTGCTAAGACTACTGGAGCATTATCTAGAAAAACAGGCAGAATATAATAGGATATTAAACATAGATTTCACATGATGATAACACTATAGCTATTTCTGATAGAACAGAGGGTTTGGCAACATTTTTGCAGAATGAATTTTTAATCAATTGAAGCTGATTCCCAGTTTCCTCTTCTTTTTAAACATACTTGACTACCATCTCTCTTGTCCTAAGACACTTCAATAATCAGCTATTAATACAAGCTAATCCTTCTCTATATTTTTCTTCTCTAGTCTAAATACTTATTCCTATATTTACCACTAAGTGTGCAAATAAACATTGAGAATCAGTCTCAAGAGTTCTCCAAACATGCTGCTTCCAATTCAGACTACTGAGAGCCAAAAACAGCCTCAGCCTTAGCAACCAGAACTATTCTTCAATTATTTGCAAATATTCTATGTATTTCCAGTCTTCTTACCTCATGGTCATTGCACTCCTTCCCCAAATTTGACTTTCCATATCCTCAATATGAGGCTACTTGTCCACATGCCCATTCAGTCTTTGCCCACTCCTACAACTTATTTGTACCCCCATGTTTTCTGCCCCCTCATCTCTTATCCAATTTTCTCTTCATCTCTTTCCAACATGGCATTATCCACTCTGTTTGGAACTAGGTCTTTGGCAATTATAGAAGGTATGCTATTAACTCTGCCAGCTGCCTCATCACCTGCACTCACTGCAAGCCAATTTTAAAAATCTTTGTTCTTGGATACTTTGCTTATTCTAATTAGAGAGCTTATCATAGAGCTGCAGCAAAATTCTGCTTTGACAATGATCTTTCCTCCTTACTTCCATAATATAAAGAGAAAAATGTGTTTTAGACACCAATCTCCAGGCTTCATATTATTAATTTTTCTTAGCTTATGTTAATTTGTGGCATCATTTAGTACACCCAAGACCTTTCTTCTGGACTTTCCTAAATATATTTAAAAAACTGTTTGAGAGCTCTGGACATTGAAGAAAGTAAAATGACACACAATACTTGCTATTTATAAATAGGGAAATCAGAGAAACAAGTTTTGCTAGCTACTTCCCCCACACACACTTTTTTTCCTTTACTGAAGAGATCTATTTTCTCTCATATCTTTTCAACTCACATATAATTGGACAGGAAACTGAAGGAGGTAACAACAGTTGCTGTTGAGGAGGAGCTAATTTACAGTGTGACACAGGAGACCACCAAGGAGGGGGCACTACCGAGAAACAGAGTAATCGCTTCCAGGCATTGCTGAACCCAGAAGTTGGTTTATTTATTGGCTTCTTTCTAAAATAAAAAAGATTTTTATGTCTCCTGTCATACTAATACTATTGATTAATATACTAACTATATTAAATATATGGTCAGCCATATATTTAGTTATTTGTGGGTTGCACATTCGTGGATTCAACCAACTGCAGATGAAAAATATTTGGAAATATATATATGTATATGTATACATATATATATATGAATTAAACATATACATATTATTTTTTGTTATTCCCTAAAAATATAGTGTAACAAGTATTTATGTAGCATTTACATTGTATTTCATATTATGAGTAATCTAGAGATAATTTAAATTATAGGTGAGCATATGTATAGGTTATGTAAAAATACTATGCCATTTAATATCTGGGACTTCAGTATCTTCAGATTTTTTTTTATTTCTAGATAAAAGGAAGTTCTGAAATAAATCATCTGCATATACTGAAGAATGACTACTAATTCTTTCTATTCATTTCTCCATGTATATATACAGTCATTGCTTCATACATTCATTAACTCATTCGACAAATATTTATTGGAGATCCTATGCATGAAGTTGTACTAAATGTTAAAATCATACAAAAAGACCAGGGTGTTACTCACAATAAGCCTTAAGTTATTAGGAGAATCAGATAAGCAAAGACACAATAAAATATGTAATAAGTACTATAAGTACTATAAATGGAACTGGAAGTAGGTAACTTTTCAAAAGCCTTAAAAGAGGCTGAATTGCTAAATATATGACAAGGCACTCACTTGCATACATTTTTACTGGGGATTCTACATGAAAAGTGATTTACCATTGTACAAATCCATATAGTAACCAAGTTTTTTAAAAGGGGCAAGCGATACTTGGAAATATTGTCACTGTGAATTATTGCATGACATTATATGCCAGGAATACATGCCAGGCACAGTTACTAAAATAGCCATTTTGGGGCAATCACTGTAATTACCTTTTCATGGCCAGACATATTTATAAGGTTCAAAGAAAAATCAAGTTGGTCTAAGAAGGTTGAAAAACTGAAAAAAATACAGGAAAATATTCTCTCTTAATTGAGCACTGATAAAGCAAAAAGGGAGTTGAATTACCAATTTGGTCACGAAGATAAAGGCTTTTTTTGTCTTTATTTTGTTTGTATTTTTCCTGGTGGAAAGTCATACGTTTAGAAAAAACTAAGAAAACTGATGAAAGAGACAGCAGATCACCTTTATTTCACCTGAAAGAGACAAGATCAAATATGGAGACATTATTTCAGTCCTTCCCTGAGAATAACTTTTTTCGTAGAGGGATTGCCTATCTAGTGAAACTGAACCAAAAGACATAAAGAAGCTGTGCCATCAGTAATTTTTAATTAACTTTGACAGCAAGAAAAAGTGTGGTAAGAGCTTTAAAGGCAGGTGTCTTGCCAAAAGCTAAAGTCAGCTGAGAGCTGAGATGCTAGGACTTTCCAGTGCCTGAAAACACTACGTAAAGACAATAGAGAATATCATATGAGTAGACAAAAAGCAAAGCCTAGGAAATAAGTGAAAATTAAACAATTGTTGGCATGTAGTTTTATTTATATTCTTTATGTTTTTGTCAATCTTGCTCAATACTTAATCTTGCTTTAAATATATGTACAATTTAATTATTTTGTAATTAATTAATGGACCCCTGCAGCTTCTACTCCAGGTAAGCAAGCTTAGATGCTATTAATATATCTCTCTGGACATGCCTGTCTCTCCAGATTTCAGGATGTCAGTTTGCCTTGTGACCTCATTTCTTTGATGGGGCCAAGAGAAGTCATTGATTTTCAATTTGTCTAGCTTTTTTTCTTATTGTAGGACAGGAGTGATGGAGTTCCAAGCTCTTTTCATGTTGAACCAGAAACCTAAATTCTGTCAAAGGTTTTAAACAAAAAATGGTATAATTCTATTTGTCTTTTTAAAAGATTAGTTTGCAGAGTAGATTGAAGGAGAGCCACTGTGGAAGCAAAGAGTTGGGTTCAAAGGCCATTATATTCAATGACTTAAAAAATGCTGATGGTCTCTAATGACAACATGATCTGATGTTGCTGATGGGATATAAGGGATAAAAACCTAATACAGGTGGAAATCCAAGAACTGAGGTACTCTGGATAGATGGGTTCTCTATCATGATCTCGGAGTTTTTCAGTAGGAGAATAGAACTTGGTTTGAAGAGAGACATAGAAGCATAACAGAAATGCTTCAATAAAAAAAAGCAGGGCAACAGAAAATTGACGGATGACAAAATGAAGAAAGTAGCATTTTCAAATAGCATGAAACTGACTATAACATAATTACATTTATGTGTTTATTTTTCATATCAAGCTGGATGTATAGTGGTCTTACAGTAAATTGGAGAGAGATGGATACACTTAATCCTGCTGTTACCTTTAAGCACATGGGATAAGGGAAAATATGCAAATTCTGCTTGATAAAAATGAAGAAAATGTGGAGAATCCTAGCTTTCAGAAGAAAATACAGGAGAACCCTACGTTTCTGTTAATGACCTGAAGGTGTAGGGAAAGTATAGCAAGATTAAGATGATAGTGGAGCTTACTGTCCTTGCAGTAGATTCTGAAATTCAGAAGTCTTTTGAGAAAAGTGGAGAGTAAAACATTTGATTGGACATAGGAAACAGAATACCAAAAGGATGAATACAATTGGGAATTAGATCTTTGTAGAGTCCATGACAAGCAAGAAGAACAGGGATATGGGCAAGGTGATTATAACCCAGCAAAATGCTTATGGTTTATGTACCCTCTGACTTCAAATTCCACTGAGTTTTAGCAGATCATGGATGACTTTAAGGAGTCATAGGGCAGGCTGGTGGCAGCTGTGCTAGACAACTGTAATTAGCATGCATCATGTAATTTTATAGCAAGTGACAATAGGCAGAGAGAAGAGGCTAGACACATACTCACAAAAGTGTGGGCATTAAGAGTGGGCAGTGGTACTGGAGCATTCTATCACCAGACTTCCTAAGGGGTAGTTCAGGGCCTTAAAGCACACTAACTTCTCTCAACAATAACAGTTCTCATTTCTATAAAAAAGAACCTGAGTGTATCAATTGCATTAAAAGTGAGGGTGAAGGTAGCTTGAGAACATGCCTTAAGACTGCATTTTACTGCAAGCACATTAACTTTATCAATGTTCTATTTATTATTATGGGAAAGTTGGTAAGGCTTTCTAAATCTCTCTTGGTACCCTGACATTGAAAATTAGTTAGACCATTCACCTTGTGGAACCACCAAAATTATACAAACATAAGCATTTGCTCTTTTTTTCTCTTGCTCTTTTTGGCTTGCTATGTCCTTTACCAAATCCTCAGGCATATGCGGCCTTTTCTCAGACTTCCTCACTTAAGCTGGTCTCCCTACCATCCAGCTTCTTAACCGGAGCATCACTCTTTGGGCCTCTCCCTTTGTTCAGCTTTTAACAATTGTGTCTTTTGCATACATTAAATGCAGAGTTCTCAAAAACAGAATTTTAGGTCTTGCTAACAAGAAATATTTTGCCTTATTTTGTTTTCCCAGGCAAAAACAACAACAACAACAAAAACCAGCATTACCTGCAAAGAGACGTGTCTGATGGTAGCATAGCACTAATTATAATTCAGTGCATTTATTATATTAGAACAGAAATATTTCCTAGAAAAGAAACAGCTTTTTGTTTGTTTGTTTTTGAGATGGAGTCTTGCTGTGTAGCCCAGGCTTAAGGGCAGTGATATGATCTTGGCTCACTGTAACCTCTGCTTCCCAGGTTCAAGCAATCCTCCCACCTCAGTCTCCTGAGTAGCTGGAATTAAAGTTGTGTGCCCACCATGCCCAGCTAATTTTTCTAATTTTGGTAGAGATGGAATTTCACCAGGTTGGCCAGGCTGGTCTTGAATTTCTGACCTCAAGTGATCCACCTGCCTCAGCCTCCCAAAGTGCTAGGATTACAGGCATAAGCTACCTCACCCACCCTGTTTTTTAAAATTTTTTTTTGTGAGATTTGTTTTCTAGGCATTCCAGAGCTACTGTTTAACAGTGGGATTGTGGATAAATTATACCTAAATTAAGATTTCTTAGAGAATCCAGATAGTAAATTATTTCCTGACAAGTCTATAAGCAAAAAGTTGCAATCAAATGTTTCAAAAAGTAAATTTTCATTTTTACAGATATTTCCATTAGTTAGCCAACATGTAAAATAGTCATTCATTTTCAATCATTTCATAGGAAAATTCATATGGCTCCCAGGAAACAAAGATATAAGAAGAAATTTTCCTTACAATTTTTTCTGCTAGAACCCTTTTAAATAGCAGTCAAGTAGAAATGTGAATTGAGTAAAAGAGTTATCCAGAGTCCCTTTTAGCATATAATTTAGAAGCCAACTGATTAATTGGTTTCATGTTATATTTATTTTAAGCACAATAACGTCACTACCGCAAAATTGTACAGTTCATGAGAAAGATCCTTCAAAAGCAACTTTATACAAATTTGTATAACAGTGTACAAACCTTTGACAGCAACGTCTGGTGGACTGCCTTGAGTGTATAATGTGAATAACTCTGGACTAAATGGCAATAGTGTGACATTTGTTTTTTATTTCATTCATTACATTCATATATGAAAATTTCAAAGAATACGCTTCCAAAGACCTAGTCTAAATGCCCCTGCACAGGAAACTCATCTCATGTGCATGCTCCAGAAGGGTTAAAGACTTAAACATAACACCTAACACCATAAAAAGCCTGGAAGAAAACCTAGGCAAAACCATTCAGGACATAGGCATAGGTAAAGACTTCATGACTAAAACACCAAAAGCATTGCAGCACTGTTTGCAATAGCAAAGACCTGGGACCAACCCAAATGCCCATCAATGATAGACTGGACAAGGAAAATGTGGCAAATATACACCATGGAATATTATGCAGCCATAAAAAATGTGTCCTTTGTAGGGACATGGATGAATCTGAAAACCATCATTCTCAGAAAACTGACACAAGAACAGAAAACCAAACACGGCATGTTCTCACTCATAAGTGGGTGTTGAACAATGAGAACACATGGACACAGGGAGGGGAGCATCACAGAGTGGGGTCTGTTAGGAGGGGCTGGGGAAGGACAGCAGGGTGTGGGGAGGTTGGGGAGGGATAACATGGGGTAAAACGCCAGATATAGGTGTGATGGGGGGCCGGAAGCAGCATACCACCTTGCCATATACATACCGTTGCAACAATCCTGCATGATCTGCACACGTACCCCAGAACTTAAAGTACAATTAAAAATAAAAATAAAAGCCCCCAAAATAAAAATAAATAATATGCTGATAAAAGAATATATTCTAGTCTTCTGTATTAGTTTTCTATCACTGCTATAATAAGCTACCACAAACTAAACAGCCTAAAACAACATACATTTATTACCTCATAGTTCTGTAGGTCAGAAGTATGGATTTGCTCAGCCGATTTTTCTGCTCTGGTTACAGAGGCCCAAATCACATTGCTGGCTGGCTGGTTTCTCAATAGCGCACTCAGAAGTGTGCTGCAGTTGCTTGCAGCTGAGGCTCTGAGGTTCTCCTTTCTTTATTGACTGCTCCTAGCTGGGGTTCCTCCTGGTAAGGCCTCTCTCCAGCCCTTGCTCATGGGCCCCTATGGCCTAGAGCCAGCAACATCATGGGAAATCCTTCTCCTGATTGTAATTATCTCTCACTTCTCCTTCTGCTAAATCTCACTTTTGCTTCTAGACAGAGAAAGCTCTCAGCTTTTAAGGGTTGATGTGATTATATTGTGCCCACCTGAATCATTCAAGATAATCACCCTATCATTAGATGTGTAACATTAATTACACTTGCAGACTCCCTTTTGCCATTTAGTATATGATATTCACAGATTCTAGGAATTAGGGTGTGGATATCTTTGGGGATCATTATTTAGCTTACCACATCCACTGAAAATAAAAGAAAAATGTAAAATTACAAAATAAAATATCTATGAAAGGGTGCTACACATGGTACTTTTTTTTAGAAAAAAGTATTCTATGAAAGATAGAAAAATAATTTATGACATGTCAAACTGTAGAATATTATGTGACCGTTAAAAAAAATCTTGTCTTTAAAGTGTATTTAACTATATCAGAGATTTGCATAATATAATCTAAGCAAAATTAAAATATGTATATTTTAGAAACCATATTTTACCTATATATATACATATATTTGCAGATGTATTGGTCTTTATATGCATATTCACATACTAATAATATGAATAATCAGATTTCATATGTATTCACATATATGTAAAAGTATCTACATATGTGCATAATTTATATAGTATACAAGGTTACCAAGAGTTACCAAAATATTAGCATGGCAATATCTAGGTAACAATACTGTACTTCTTTCTTTGTATTTTCTGAGTATCATCACATTCTCCAAAACATTATAATCAGAAAATAAAACTCAAAGTTTAAAAAAGGGAATAATATCATGCCTGCTTTCTCATATAAAACTGAATTTTCTGACAAGAGAATTCAACGAGTCTTACAGTCTTCACTGTCCTCAGTTTTTTACAAATGAACTACAAAAGGAGCTGTGGTACCCTGGACAGAAACAGGAAAGGAGGAGGACAATTTGTATCTTGTTGAGAGACAAATCACGGAAAGTGACGGAGAGTTCCAAGAAGCTTCTCTACTCAGCAAAATATTTTCTGACTCCCATTTAAAGTCTTTTCTAACTGTAGCATAATAGGGTAGCAGCCTTTTCTTTAAATTTTGATTTTACATGTCTTTATGTAAAGAATTCTGAGATATGTTGCACATCAGGGTCTTTAGAGTTGTTTCAAGTCCCACGTAGTGTTCCAAGACCCTTACACCACCAGATTTCCTCATGCAACGTCATCGGCTCTCTCTTTTGATGAGGGATAAAGCAAAGGAAGCAAAGAAAAAGATAATCCTTCACCCTGGACATCAAGTAATTCTAGATTATGAGTTGGGAGAAGGAGCTAGAACACTTTTACAGTAAAAGAAAAATTGCCCATGCTTTTCATGCATCCCCAATGTCAAAAACATTTCAAAAGGATTTCTGATATCACCTTTTTCTTTGAACAGTAAATCATTACCAAGGCAGTTGAGCTCAATTCTAAGCCTTGTGTCATGCCTTCATATTTTATTAATATCAACGAGTCTACTTTAAGTGGGGAACACTGACATAGGTCATTACAATGGGTTATTACTGTCACTGCTCCATTTTTCTGAAATTCACTAAGAAGGCAGTCACTACCCTTTGGTCTGAACAGTACTCTTCTTCACAGAAGGGAAAAGTTCACAAAGGTTGAGTACTTTTACGTATGATAGACAGACCACATGCACTACGTCTCAAAGATAGCAGGAAAAAGGATCAGATAATTTGATAGTTCTCTCTCTTTCCTTAGCCAAACCCAACCCACAGAACTGTGGTATAACTGTAACTTTATGTGTTTATTTTCACTTGATTTCAATTTTTAAGAGAGGTGAGCATTTCATATAAGTTAACCTTTCATTAGAATGCATTGCCACAAATTGAGAATGGTTTCTTAGTCACATGCTACATGTTGAAGACTTCTTATGAGGTTCAAGGAACTAAAGCCCACCATAAGAATCAAGAGAATACTTTGCTGGCATATGTAGCCGAGATTCTTTGGATAATTTTCTAATTTCTCCACTTCACATTATACCTGTCTCTGGTTGTAGCTTGATAGTTCTAAAACAAGTCATAGAAAAAGGAATATTTTTATTATCTCTTCTTGTGGATTGATGGCTCTCATACTTCAGTATGTATAAGAATTATATAGAAAAATTATTTTTAAAAATGCTTCCAGGGCTCATTCCTCAGATATTCTGAGTTAGGTCTGGGCCAGTCTTCTAAATCTGTATTTTGACGTGTGTCCACAAACTATGTAACAGTATGAGAAAGGAAGAAAATAGAGGTCCTTTAAGTACTTGGATTAAAATAAAAATATTCTCTGGATTATAAATATGAAGGCAACATCTGATGCGCCAGAGTACTGATAGTCAAAATCTTCAAACTTCTCACTCTTTGTTAGTGTCCCCTGGGTCCCTGTTCAGCGAAAGGATACCCTGACCAGCAAGCAGGACTGCTTGTTCCCCTTCCAGGCGTCCCCAAACTTTTTACACAGGGGGCCAGTTCACTGTCCCTCAGACCATTGGAGGGCCGCCACATACTGTGCTCCTCTCACTGACCACCAATGAAAGAGGTGCCCCTTCCTCAAGTGCAGTGGGGGGCCGGATAAATGGCCTCAGGGGGCCGCATGTGGCCCTCGGGCCGTAGTTTGGGGACACCTGTGACAATTCTATGTCTTATTGGCATTCTTGGTTGTAGTCTATCTCTGTGAGGCCACACAATGTGAACCTGTTTCTTAGAGATGGATCTGTTTACGGTGGTTTGATCAGCTGATATCTGGCCTGGAGAATGCAGAAAATGAGCAGAGCCTGGATCACAATGAAAAAATCAAGGTATTGAATATCCACCCTGGGGACTCTGGGTTGGCAGCAGGCCTGACCCATGGAGCTATCCACTATATTGCAACTTTGGGGTCACTTTTCTTCATCTTCCACAATTGCTTTTTCTTTTTCAGATTAATGGAATTAATGGTCTATTTGTCATCTGAGAGCTTTTGAGGGCAGAGATCATGCTTCATTAATTTCTGTGTCCTCAAAGCCTGGCACAGTGTTCAATAAATAAGTGTTGAATAAATGACTGGAAGCAGAGAAAACAACTACAGAGAGAGATACAGGCGTGGAGGAGAGAGAGAGAAAAAAAAATACTAATGCTTAAGGAAGAAATGACTTCACACTTTACTCCATCGTGATTAACCCCAGACTAAATCCTGAAATATATTAGTCTTCACTTGTTTCTAGTGACATAATCCCCTCGAAACCTTTTTTCAAAAATAGGACAGGACATTTGATTTATGCCATGAAGAAACTCTTTTGTATATTTTATATCTGTTGTTTTGAAATGTCTTTTATTTCCTCTTTAAAAATCCACTGATGAGGTAGTGTGAAAGAGCTCAGAATAGAACTGCTTTTTGAAGTCTAATATATGTTCTATTTGAAAGAATTGCTTCTGGTGTCTAAGAATAATTAACAACATACTTTAATTTATGAAAGTCTTTGCCCAAAGGTCCTCATCTGTGGGAGGGACAGAGAGAAAACCAAAGACTGGGAGACTAATGGAAAACTTTCATATCCTTGTGCTTAGCTCTGGCGTAGCATCTGGGAGTGGTATCGAAGAGGTCAGAGGAATCACTGCTGAGCTCTGTTTTATATATGTGCATTATAAATTGTAACCTTCATATTTTAGATCTTAGACAACCCTCTCTCCCCTCCAGTGGGTATGATTTAAGAATAACAGTGTGACATGAACATTGAGATGAGAGGATATGTGAATGAAGAAAAAGGATGGTGTTGAATAATTAAAAGGAGGGGGAGAGGAGAGGAGGAGACAGAGGCTGACTCATGGGGGAGCAAAATGTATTCATCTTTTCTTTGTCTTTTCCATACACTGTACCTCTCAACCAGGAAAGCAGATGTCTTGATTCTTAAAGAAGATAAAGGTGGCAATTAAATACTGACAAGGAAAATAAAAATAAGAAAGAAAAGAAGGAAAAACCGCCTCCTCCCTCAACTATATACAGTGATCCTGACATCTTCTATTTATCAACATAATAAAAGTTGGAGAATTCTATCTGAAGGGCCTGGGCAGTGGGGATTTTTGAACCACCTGATAGATAGGTTTGGATTTTTCTCACAACCTTCTCACCTGTCCCATCTTCCACTCCCCATCCATCCCTATGTGTCAGCTGCTGGTCTTCAGTGAACACGCAAGCCCCACTGCACCAGTTTCATAAGGCCACTCCTGCACACTTAACTGCACACCTAACCCCGTCTCATGACCACAGCCTTGCTATCTGCTGTCAGCTGCCTCTGTCAATCTCCCACGGCCCCTGACTGCTTTTGAATACTGTGCCACTCAACCTCCGATCACACCCACTATTTATTATCTCCACTCCTCCCTACATTGTGAGAGCTGAGGAAAATTTCCAAACCAAAAGATCTGGTCTTGAAAAACATTTTCTGTGCTTATTTCAACTTCTACTTCCCAGTAAGACCTTCATTCTAAGTTACCTACAATTAAGCTTCAAACAGCTCTTCTCAACCTCCCTTGACATAAGAAGATATTCTGGAGCCTTGGTTAACATAAATTCCATTTCTTCCTACTGAGACCAGGCCTTGGTGTGGCCCTAATTGCTAACTTCATTACCTCTTAACAGTCTGCCTCGTATCCTCACTAGGGTATTGAGTTTGTCACTAAGCCCCAGTCTACAGGCATAGACCCAAAATTGAATCAATGCATTTAATTGCTGCCCCATTTCTGTGTACTTCCAGTGTGCTATCTTCTTCTGGGAAATCTAGTTTTCTCTTGAGTCACACACACGCAAAGTACATCCTTACCTCAGGTCTTTGAAGTTGCAAAGCCTTAACTTAAAGCCTTTGCTTTTCCCCACACTAGCTTTATGTTGGTAAGTAATTTAGCTCTTTGAGTCTTGCATTGCTCATTTGTAAAGTGAAGACCACTATGATCTCATAGTGTTGTCACTATCAGATACGTAGTGAGATCCTTATATTCCTTTTCTAGCATTTTCGTCCCTAGCACCAAACTAAGTGCATTGCAGGTTCTCAGTAAACTAGGGCAGTGGGTAATAGCGCAGGGCTCACCAATGAGAAATGACCTCAACAATAAAAAGAAATAAGATAAAATATAGAAATAAGGGAGACATAGTTAGAAGTCTGAAGCAGCTTTTTATGGAGATTTTTAAAAATAATAAAAGATCTGAAAAGTAAAAGGCTGTCTAGTAATCCTGTTGTGAAGGCTCCAAGTAAAAAGGCTTACATTAAAGTAGCAGAAAATGAGTCAAAGGAAAGTTTCTGTTCATGAGAAATTCACAGAGAAGTTAGGGAGGCCATGCTGCATCTATTGTCTGCCTTTCAATTTTATTCTTCTTACCTTTTAATGGGGAGTAGGACCATTTTCTACAATTTCTCTTTAGTTTCAAATGAGGCAAGAACAACACTATGACAAAGGAGATGCTACCCCTCTGCTTTCCGTTTCCCACAGCTTTTAAACCTATAATTCTGCCTTTGATCACTGCATAATTATCTTCATTATATTAGATCATCATATTATCCTCATTTCATAATGAGGAAACTGAGGTTCAGAAAGATTAAGTGACTCACCTTGTTAAGAAGTCCTCTTAAGACACTAATGTGATTAAATCCCTGTTCCTACAATAGGCCAATTGTAAAAAGCTCCTGCATCAGGCTGGAATGACAGGGATGTGAAATGGAAAATCACGATGAGAAAAATACATCTAGTTGACATCCTAGACAGTATCTATTTTTGTACCAGAAACATTAAGTTCTTTCCGCTGGAGCGGCTGAAATCAGTAAAGTCAAGACTAATCTTTGGGTGGTATGTACCATACTCTTACTTTTTTTGCATCTAAATTAAATAATTAGCTATGCCTCAGCTATGACAAGTTGAGGGATCTTTAATGTGGCATTATCAGGGAGAGAAGCTGACTAGAATCTAGAAAGACCAAGGTGGGGAACTAAGCTTTTCAGGTTTGACTTTATAGGGATTAACCAGTTGAGCAGTGCTCAAGGCTCTAGGTCAGGCATCCCCAAAACTCTGCCCGCGGGCAGCATGCGGCCCCCTGAGGCCATTTATCCGGCCACCCCACCGCACTTCAGGAAGGGGCACCTCTTTCATTGGTGGTCAGTGAGAGGAGCACAGTATGTGGCGGCCCTCCAATGGTCTGAGGGACAGTGAACTGGCCCCCCATGTAAAAAGTTTGGGGATGCCTGTTCTAGGTGGTGTGAAGCTAATCAGTAGACTGTGATCTGAGTGGTAAGTCATGACAGTAGGTAAGGAATATGCAGAAAATGGTAACATTTGGCATAAAAAGTATAGATAATCCAATTGCCAGGGAGTATCAGTCACTTTCATGAAGAATGCACAGAAGGAAAGGCAGGACCCAGATCTTGGAAAACAGGGGGTTGGAAGGAACCAGAGAGATCAGAGGTTATCAGGACCCCAGGGAGCAAGTTGATGCTCAGAAGATTTCAATTAAAAAAAAAGGAAATGGCATTGTGAATTACAAAATTGATGCACTTTATTAGGAATAATATGATTTAGTAAAGATGATGTCAGAGGCACTGGTTAGGCATTTTGCATATAAAGTTCAAATAAATTCCTCTGATAGTTATGAAAATAATTTGTAAGAGGGGGTTGAGTGAAGTTTTATAAGCCACAAAGTGAATTTTAGTAAAATAGGGATAAAAAAATTACCTATGATGAAGGTCTTCCAAGAATACCTGGCAAATATGAAGCAATGAATGAATGCTAATTCCTAGTTGCTAAAAAATAAATAAGGAAATATTAATAAAAAAATGAAATGTCAATTTCTTAAGAAACTTGCCCAACGTTACACAACTACTAATTGGTTTGAGCCTAGATGTGAAACCCTCTTTGATTCCAAATATTGAGTTCTTAAATCCTGGACTATAGAGCAGAAACCCAGTCATATCCATGAGGCATACATAGCATCAGGGGTGAGGATAGGCATGGAGGGTAAGTAGTGAGCAGTGGTTGGGAGGCTTCATGGACATAGAGACAAAACATCATCCAGGCATGCAGTAAATCAGGCTTTGAATATAAAAAAAAGTTTCAATCATGTTTCAAGAATGGAATTCCTATTACCAGTAAGGTTTTGATTAAACTAGGCTCTGGATCTGAATTGACCTACAGGGTGAAGTTTAGCAGTGTTGGTAGCTAAAAGGACATGAACCATCCATTTAAAAATGTCTGAAAGATATAAGGGAAAAGGGTAATGGGTCCCAATTTTACCTGGTAGATAGTGGGCGTGGAAGATTTGGAAAACATTAGGGAATAATTTTATGTATTTAAAAGCAAACTCTTTAAGCCATATTTTAAAAAATTATTTCCAGGTACAGATTATGAACACACTCCTGGTCTACTGCCCAGTCTTTAGTCTTAGGTTGACTGGTAGGCACAAAAATGGCCAATAACAATGACCACTGTAAGGGTTGCCCACTAATTCCTATTGATTTAATAGTTTAGACCATTTTATGACCAATTATTTTGCCTCCAAAATTTTGCATCAAATATTGCAAACACTTACTTTGACCTGTGTTTATGGATATCTTTATTGTAGCATTGTACCTAATCTGCCAGATACTTTTCATTCATTAATTGTGAGAGTTAAGGTGGCATATAGAAAAAGGTACCCCCATCACTGTCTCTTAAATGGCCAGAAATATGAGTGATCATGAAAGCCAGTACATTAAATCAGACATTAAAATAACCCAAACAAATATTTAAAATACTCCCAAAGGTAAAAGGATTGCTTTTCATGCTTTACTAAACCACTTTATATGGTGGTAGACACAATATCAACATGTAGCAAAAGAAGACAAAACATACAAACAATTCTATGATTGCTCTGATACATGTATTTTTCCTTCTGCAAGTGAACCTTGCTCAAATTCTCTTGAGATGGAAGTTTAACAAGTGACACATTCATTAAAACACACACACACACACACACACACACACACACACCCCTTCCATTACCTCCCATGGAACTTAGTCTTTGAATAATTAAATAAATATTAAAAGCATGCAATACTGTATTCTTATATCAAATTAGATAAAAGTTGAATTATTTCAGATAAAGAGTTTCTCTTTTTTTCTTTTTAAAAAAATTCTTGACAGACTACCATTAAATCAGGTGAGCATTGCAGCAAGTAATGACATTTAAAATTAAAGAAACTTTTCCATTTCATTGACACCAGTTTTAACATTTTACAATAGGTCTTTTTGGCAGTCTAATTATTATTCTAATTCTATTAACAATTTACTTGCAGAATTACCTTCTAATGATTACTAAAACTTTTCATTTGGAATTGTATCAGTTCATTAATTTTGATTACTTATAATTAATCAAAAAAGTATTTTTCTCACATTTACATTTCAGAAATGTTTACCTATATATCTAATAGATACTTGGCTAAATATATGTTGAAATTTTTCAGAAAATCTGGAAGCTAAACAGGCTTCCTCAGCTGAGAAATGATATAGCTTAATGGTTATACTCTGACGCTAGAGTCAGGCTATTTAGATTCAAAACCAGTTCATTCCAGCTGAGTTTGATGGAGCAAGTTATTTAGCCTCTGCATATCTATTTATTTTAATCTATAAAACTATAATCATAGTAATAAAACCTAACTCACAGAATAATTTTATAGATTTAATAAAATAATCTGGATAACACAGAACAGGGTCTGGTACACAGTAAGTTTTCAACAAAGTTAGATTTTATATTATTTGTAATATAGAAACAATGAGTAAATTGTGGTATGTTTTGGCCTCTGAAATCAGACAAGTAAAAGTTTTAATTCTTGCTCTTTGTTCTTCTAGCTGCATGGTATTATGTGTTATTTAATATTCTTGGATTCAGTTTTCTTCTAGATATACACATGGATATATAGATGTAGATACAGATATTAAGACTACTCAACTTTGTTAGGAGATTAATCAAAAACACAATTAATATGTTTGTCATTGGTTATATATTGGCTATAATTTATACAAACTTCTAAAAATTTTACATAAAGCTAAAAAGTATATAAAATGCTGTCTGGAATCATTTATAATGTTAAACTTAAATATTTTTCTTGTAATATAGAGAAAATTGCCTATAAGATGTCCAGTATTCATTCATTATATTTGAATGGCTACTCTATGCCAGGTAGTGTGCTAACAACTGAAGATAAAGTATTGCAAAGCAGAGACCCCCATCTTCCAGGGAGCCATAGGAATACTAAGCTAGAGAAATCAATAATAGGCAATAATGAAACAGCCTACATACTATGATAGAGGCATTGGTAGAAGGTAATGGAAGACTAAAAGAGGAGCAAAAAAGCTTCTTACACACGTTGAGTCTAAGCTGATTCTTGAAGAAGTAGGTGATAACTAGATAACAGAGAAAGAAGAGTCCAGTTAGAGAGAACAGCTTATGTAAAGGAACTTAGAAATCATTTTGTCAAGCCTGCAGGTGTGGTGCAAAGCAGAGTCTGAGTAAAAGAATCAACAACAGGTGATTAGAAGCACACAAGAAATGGGTAGCCTGAGAAAAGTTCATCCAGGGACTTATATGAGTTGATTTGTGTTTAAAAAACATTACACAAAAAGGAAATGGGAAGTGGCCAGAAGGATTTTTAAAAATGAGACAGAAAACTTGGTCAGAAAGTTGTATACATATAAGAAGGTAGCAAATTTTTAACTCACATTAGGAATATTTATATATATTTATATTTATATATTAACTATAACTTAAATGGTAAAAAATCTAAAATGATTCACATGATGTTTGTCATAAGCTTTCTTCACTGTTAGCATATATTCTTTAAAACAATGTTTTATGTGATGGATTACGCTTATAGATTTGCATATGCTGAACCAGTGTTGCATTCCCGGAATGAAGCCTACTTGATCATGATGGATAAGCTTTTTGAGGTGCTGTTGCATTTAGTTTGCCAGTATTTTATTGAAAGTTTTTGCATCAATGTTCATCATGGATATTGACCTTAAGTTTTCTTTTTTAGTTGTGTCTCTGCCAGGTTTTGGTATCAGGATGATGTTTTTCTCCTAAAATGAGTTAGGGAGGATTCTCTCTTTTTGCATTGTTTGGAATAGTTTTAGAAGGGATGCTACCAGCTCATCTTTGTACATCTGGTAGAATTCGGCTGTTAACCCATCTGGGCCTGGACTTTTTTTGGTAAGTAGGCTATTAATTGCTGCCTCAACTTCAGACCTTGCTATTGGTTATTCAGTGATTCAACTTCTTCCTGCTTTAGTCTCAGGAGGGTGTAAGTTTTCAGGAATTTATCCATTTCTTCTAGATTTACTGGTTTATGTGCATAGAATTGTTTGTAGTAATCTCTGATGGTAGTTTGTACTTCTGTGGACTTGGTGGTGATATCCATAACATAAACAGAACCAAAGACAAAGACCACATGTTTATCTCAATGGATGCAGAGAAGACCTTCAACAAAATTCAACAGCCTTTTTGCTAAAAACTCTCAATAAACTAGGTATCAATGGAATGTATCTCAAAATAATAAAAGCTATCTACAACAAGCCCATAGCCAATATCATATTGAATGGGCGAAAACTGTAAGCATTCCCTTTGAAATCTGGTACTAGACATGGGTGCCCTTTCTCACTGTTCCCTATTCAACATAGTATTGGAAGTTCTAGCCAGAATGATCAGGCAAGAAAAAGAAATAAGTGGGATACATTTAGAAAAACAGGAAGTCAGATTTTCTCTTTGCAGATGACATGATTGGATATTTAGAATACTCCATTGTCTTAGCCCAAAATCTCCATCAGATGATAAGCAACTTCAACAAAGTTTCAAAATACAGTATCAATGTGCAAAAATCACAAGCATTCCTACACACCAATAACAGACAGAGCCAAATCATGAGCAAATTCCTATTCACAATTGCTACAAAGAGAATGACATACCTAGGAATATAACTAACAAAGGATATGAAGGACCTCTTCAAGGAGAACTACAAACCACTGCTCAAGGAAATAAGAGAGGACACAAACTAATGGAAAAACATTCCATCTCATGGTTAGGAAGAATCACTAGCATGAAAATGGCCATACTGCCCAAAGCAATTTATAGATTCAATGCTATCCCCATCAAGCTACCACTGACCTTCTTCACAGAACTGGAAAAAACAACCTTAAACTTCATATGGTACCAAAAAGAGCCCGCATAGCAAAGATGATCCTAAGCAAAAGAACAAAGCTGGAGGCATCACACTACCTGACTTCAAACTATACTATAAAGCTATAGTAATTAAAAAAGCATAGTACCAGTACCAAAACAGAGCTATAGACCAATGGATCAGAGCAGAGGCCTCGGAAGTAATGCCACACACCTACAATCATCTGATCTTTGACAAACCTGACAAAAACAAGCAATGGGGAAATGATTCCCTGTTTAATAAATGATGTTGGGAAAACTGGCTAACCATGTGCAGAAAGCTGAAACAGGACACATTCCTTAAACCTTATATAAAAATTAACTCCAGATGGATTAAAGATTTAAACATAAGCCCTAACACCATAAAAACCATAGAAGAAAAAATAGGCAATACCATTCAGGACATAAGCATAGGCAAGGACTTTGTGACTAAAACACCAAAAGCAATGGCAACAAAAGCGAAAATAGACAAATGGGCTGTAATTATACTTAAGAGCTTCTGCACAGCAAAAGAAACAATCATCAGAATGAACGGGCAACCAACAGAGTGGGAAAAAATTTTTGCAGGCTACCCATTTGACAAAGGGCTAATATCCAGAATCTACAAAGAACTAAAACAAATTTTCAAGAAGAAAACAAACAATACCATCAAAAAGAGGATGAAGGATATGAACAGGCACTTTTCAAAAGAAGACATTTATACAGCCAACAAACATGAAAAAATGCTCATCATCACTGGTCTTTAGAGAAATGCATATCAAAGCCACATTGAGATACCGTCTCACGCCATTTAGAATGGCGATCATTAAAACTCTGGAGACAACAGATGCTGGAGAATATGTAGATAAATAGGAATGCATTTACACTGTTGGTGGGAGTGTAATTAGTGCAACCATTGTGGAAGACAGTGTGGTAATTCCTGAAGGATCTAGAAATAGAAATACCATTTGACCCAGCAATCCCATTACTGGGTATTTATCCAAAGGATTATAAATTGTTCTATTATAAAGACACATGTACACATATGTTAACTGCCACACTGTTTACAATAGCAAAGACTTGGAACCAACCAAAATGCCCATTGATGATAGACTGGGCAAGGAAAATGTGGCACATATACACCATGGAATACTATGCAGCCATAAAAATGGATGAGTTCATGTCTTTTGCAGGGACATGGATGAATCTGCAAACCATCATTCTCAGCAAACTGACACAAGAACAGAAAATCAAACACCACATGTTCTCACTCATAAGTGGGTGTTGAACAATGAGAACACATGGACATAGGGAGGGGAACATCACACACTGGGGTCTGTTGTGGGGTGGGGGGCTAGGGGAGTAGTAGCTTCAGGTGGGGAGGTTGGGGACGGATAACATTAGGAGAAATACCTAATGTACGTGATGGGAAGATGGAGGCAGCAATCCATTATGGCATGTGTATACCTATGTAACAATCCTGCAAGATCTGCACATGTACCCCAGAACTTAAAGTATAATAAAAAACAAACAAACAATGTTTTACATTCATTTCATGTGACTAGAATCCAAGGAGTACTGATGTGGATGCTATGACCCGTACAGTGCAGGTATGCAACAGAAGCCCCACTGTGAACAAGCTGCACATGGTCTCTGCCCTCAAGGCATTCACATACTGGAGGGAGGTACAGACCAGTAAATCGTGCATCCTATTTCAGGGTTCAAAGTGCTCTAGGGTGGTCAAATGAATTGCCACAGGAGCACATAAGAGGATGGCCTCCCAAAGGTCTGGCTGCAGAAAAGACTGCATTGGAATGGACGTTTTACAGACAACTGAAGGGTTAGCAGGATCTAGCCTAAGGAGGTCAGGAAGAGAGAAGTGTTATAGGAAAACTTACATGTGACGGTACAAAGGACAGAGAGGATTTGGCCCCATCTAGGAAAGGAAGAATTTTGTATGTCTGTGGCATATCTGGAGCATGGAGGAGGGTGACATACAAAAGTCAAGGTGGGAGACACAAGGAGGGGGCGCATCACCAAGGGCCCAGGCATCATGTCAAAGAAATGGAACACAAATTTTTAATTTTAATAATTTCATCTGGGCTACTTTATTAAGAAAGGAAATGTTGAATGTCTGGGGATGCCAGGTACCTAAGCAGAGATCTAAATGACTATACCAGACTACAATCCCCAAGAACTGGAAATGTGATTACTGTCATGTTATCAATAACCAGCCCAGTGACAGCTAACGGTAGATACTCACAGATTTTTAAATAATTTTACTGAATTGCTAAAAACTCGATGCCCAAGGGAAAGTTCATTTAACTAATTGAACTAATTTTCTATTACTGGATAGCTCTTTCCCTTTTCTCTTTTATTTTAAATAATACTAAAATGAACATCCCCGAATTTAAATCTTAAATTACATCTCTATTTATTTACTCGACTGTTTAATAGTACAAATATTTTTAAGGCTCACAATACACTACACGGAAAAAAGAGGACATTCCAATTGTGCTCTACCCAGCAAATACTTAAAAGTGCCTATTTCCCACATCCTCTGCACAGTTGGACATTTGATAATGATCGGCAATTACTGCATAAAATCCCGAGGAAGGGGCTTGTCTGTTTTTATCTACGTGTATTTCTTTTGTTAAATTCATGAAGTCGTATCTTTTATCCAGTACAAAATGGCTTACTGATTTTACTTTTAAGTTGTAATGAAAATATTTTGGCCACGGATTTACTTGTGAGTCAATTTGGTCTAAATTTTATAATACATTATTCTGCTGTTTAAATTGTCATTTTTCTTTTCTAAAAAAGTATAGTCTTATATTTTATGATTTGCGTTAAATCAGTATATCTTTTCCTCTAAGCAGCATATTTCTACTTAATTGTAAGCATACTTTATAAATTAATAATACCACCTCTTTGTCTTATATGTTTCCAATGTATTTTCTGTTCATTTGCCTTTCATTTGAATTCATAAAAACTTTTGACATAAATTAATATTTTTGCTTAAAATGTTATTCCTCCCTGCTTTCTATAGTTTAGTGTGACTTCATGAAATTAATGCACCACTTACTGTATTTTATTTTTAATTAGTAAGAAAAACATTTAAACTATGGTGTTCCTAAGAGTCGAGTTTGGATTTTGGTTAAACTTTCTATTTTTTTATTATCATTATACTCCAAACGTATGTACTATAGTGATTAAGAGCTAGAGTTAGAAAAGCTCAATAATTTAAATTCTGGTCTCTCAATAACAATGTGACATTTAGGTAGTTCATTGGCCCTTCTATATTTTAGTGTTCTCATCTAGAAAAAGTAGTGATAATAGTATCTACCTTGTATACTTTGCAAATACTTACGAAGGCACTGCCATGTTGAGTTGCTGATCTAAGTTCTTGCAGTATAGTGACAAAGAAGCCAGGCCACATTACTGTCCTCATAAAGGATACATTTTACTGGGCAACTTACAATAAATAAATGAACATATGAATACATCATATAATATCAGGGAGTAAATTCGTGCTTGGGAAAAAATTAAGTCGTCATAAGATGGGACATACAGGACCCTGAGGCTGCTATTGTAAATATATTGTTCAGAGTTTGTGATATATAATAGATCTAAAGTACTTTTGCCAGGGTTTGGCGTATAATGGATGCTTAACAAATATTAGCAGTTATTTATTAATTGCAATTTAACTTTCCTCTTTAACGCTTAAGTTATTCATAAGAATACTTTTTGGTGTGCTTGTCTTAATTCCAAGTGAAAAGATTATATTGACATAATTGAAAATAAAATTTTAAAAATGTTGCTTTTTTAAGCAGAAAATACGGCTTCTAAGTGTTCTGTGTTTTGAAATTTTTGAGTATTTACTGTGGCCTAACATAGAAATTACTTTAAAAATAGGTTGGAAGCTAAAATGTTAATATTTTCTGTCTAAAGATGATCAAATTAGATATCTATATGTTTATCTTTTATCTATCAAGTTACTCATTTGACAGATTGAATTCCATTAATTATATCATTTAGATCATCATCCTTTATTATTATTGATCAATAAAGAGCTAAAAGAGACATGTTGTTGCCACTTTCTTTTTGTTTATATAAAAGTTTGATTTATGCATTTTAATATAATGATGTTTAGGGCATAAATCTTTACGATTCATATATTTACTGCAGGTTGTATCATTTATCAGAATAAAATGACATTCTATTCACTTTACTGTCTTTTGTTTGGGTTTAATAGTCAGGGAGAAGTCCTTCACAGAAATTTTACGGTGGGATATACACAAGGTTGTTAGTGAAGAAATGAACAGTTTTACTTTTTCCTTTTTACAATTTTAGGTTCTCCTTCATTTTTGTGTTTGCCTAATGTTATTAATGCATACTTTTATTTTTCAGGGTCATTGTGCTTTAAGTGCATCTCTTTTAAGCAGCATACATTTGATTTTTTTTTTTTTTACCATAATTGAGAGCCTTTTAGAAGCTTTCTGTATACTGTACTGGTTCTATATTACTGTGTTTATGTTTTTCTTTATTTGTCAGTTGAGATATTTTCAATCTGTTTTTAAATTCAACACTTTCTTTAAGTAAAAACACACTTAGTGCATGTGTGAACACATAGCTTTCTATAATTACTATAGTGAAATAATCCATGTTTTTTCTTTACTCTTCAAACTCTTCTTGTTCCTTCTGTTTGCCCCAAAGATAACCTAACCTCCGTCACGTCCCATGTGTGCTAACTGTGGGAAGGTTTTGTAGTTTAATAAATTCCACATAATGGCCCTTTGTCTATGATAAATTTGCTTCCATGTCTCAGATGCCTGCTAATACCAGAAATTTAATTATCTTTATACCTTAACTATCATCATGCAGTTTCATTTATCCCGGAACAGCTAAGGTGTTTATTTTCCCCTCACACGGATAAAATAATCTTAAATCATTCTGAAATTCCCTTTTATTTTGCAGCATTATTACCTATTTCCTCATCAATATCTTAATATAAGAACATCTTCTAGAACTTACATTCATTGAGTTCTCACTGATATCAAATTCAAACTCCTTTAAAAAATGTGCTGTATAAAATAAGAAAATGCTATCTAATAAACGAGCAAATATGTAAAGGAAGAGAGGAAAAATGAAAAAAATCTGGTAATTATATAAAAAAGAAAACATTAAGTGTTTATATCTGACCATTATAGTGTTTAGCTTCTCTTGTAAGTAAATAAAAACTGAGTAAACTCACTACATTTGCATATTTAGCTCAATATAAGAATTTTCATGGCTTATTTCTAATTCTTACATAGACACATTCCCTTGTGTATTTCTGAAGCTTTAAGATGAATGTACCCATTTATCTTGTCACTTTTATAATTTCAACTGAAAGGTTTTTTAACTGATGTCAGTAAGAAAACTACTGCTATTTGTAAAAAGAATTTGAGCAAGGCAGTTTCAAAGCTAGAGACATATTTCTCTTGCCCATCCTTCCCATGAAAGAAAAACAGTAGCCTCCATTTTATGAAAAGGAAGTGTACACTATCCTCAAAGATTCATAATGCAAATTTGAATAATGGGCCCTCAAGTGTGTGGGGGTAAGTATGTGTGCACATTTAGGGTTGAGATGTAGGCCATGGCATTCGACTGCTAGAGATAGCCTGAATCATAAAACTTACCTCCTTAAAAATCCCAAAGGCAGAAGTGATAGTTTTCTTGATGGGCTCCCATGCAGGGGCTCCTCAGGCAGCAGTTACAAGTTAAAGAGGCAAATGCTTGGATAAGATTTCCTCAGCTCCAACTAGCCAAGTTACTCCTATCCCTCACACCATGGATTTTGTGCTCATTATGCTTGTACTCAGCGTAGCCCAGTCCCATGTGTGGCTCCAAAGAGCATCTCAAGATGGTGAAACCAGCTGGTTTGCCAGCTGCTTCATCCCCTGAAAAATGGTGGTAGACGTCCTGGCTACCCGGAACCCCTAATACTTGTGGGAGTTAGCATACGCATGGGAGAATATCCAAAATGCCACTCTTGTCTCTTGCCAAGGCTGTCCACAATTCTACACTTCCAGGTTGTGTTCTTTTCAGAGAGTACAGGGAATGTCAACACAATCGAAGGTGCAGTGACTCTGGCTTATGAAATCAAAAGTGCCCAGCTTCATGTCAGGTTCACATGGGCAGAAATATGTATTGAATGCAGAGCTTAGAAGCAAAATACAACTGTGCCATGAGTCCTTTTGATTGGTTATTTTTTAGGTTAATTCACACATGGTTCTATAGTCTTAACCTCAGATCACAGTGCTGAAAGAATTGTTGAGGACTCCAGCTGCCTGACCTTGAGCACATCACTTACTTTTTAGAACTGCTGTTTCCTTCACTGTAAAATAAAGAGAAAAGGGCTGATTAGCTGCTCTCGAATGACCCTCCACCACTCTGTTAGTAAAGGAATGTATTTTGAACTGGTAGCAGAAATCCAGCTACAGTGGCTGAACCAGCTGAACAAGCTTATTTTTCTCACATAAAAGTAAGTATGGGAGGTAGAGAGTGAAGGCTGTAGAGAGGCTCTCCAATGCCAGCGGGAAGCAATATTCTAGTATTTCTGCTCAGTGAGTAACTTTTGAATTTACGCTTTTCACTTGTGATTTCAAGAAGGCTGTCTGTCTCTAGCAATTGCATCTAGGTTGGAAGAAGGGCAAGACAGTTTGCAGAAAAGCATACTCCTTTGTTAAAAGTTTCCCTAAAAGACCCATCCAAAAACTTATATGCAATCAGCCATAACTGTCACAGAACCATCTATAACTATAATAGAGGTTGAAAAATGTGCATTTTTTCATTAGGTACATTGGCACCCACATAAGCATTGCCTTTTCTTAATAAACAAGAGGGCAGAATATAGTCAACATGAACAGAATATACTTTAATCTACAATTCTATATTTTTTCCTTTTATGTTTTTGTGCAATGCATCTTTTAAATCATTAGGAACAAACATGGATCATTTTTTCAAATTTTTTTGAAGAATCTCCATAACTTAGAGACTAGTTAGCCTGAATTAGGAAGCATGGTCTTAGAATGATGACTTCTTGACACTCCTAAAGTTTGTCCCAGGCTGTACCACACTGATACAGTTTGTATCTTTTCAGATAAGTTTTTATTTTACCCTCTTTCATTCCTTTCTATGCTTATTCACTCAATCTCTCTTTTCTTATCTCATCTTAGTAGAGTTATACTTTCCAGATAAACCTCTTCATGGGAATTGTTTAATAACTTGTAAAACATGTAAGTATTTTAAATAAATTATCTCTAATAACATTTATGCCATTTAATTGGTTCTGTGTCCAGTTCAAGACATGCTCCTCAGTCTATAACGAGCTTTTTAAGACTAGCCTACTTAAATTCCTAACAGGTGTAATTTCACTAATAATCAATCGTTTTCTCTATTCCATCATTTCATGTAGATTTCCCTTCTGTGTTCTATATTGCTGTGCAAGATTAAGCCATTAGATGCTGCTCTGAATGCTCTTTATGATTTAGAACTACTTACACAAGTCCTTTGCCATGTGACTTTGTGGTACCATCTTCTAGCATGAAAAGAGCGTTTTTCTCTTCCCCAATAATATAGAATTTAGCCATGGTTTATGTAGGTGAAAGTGGAAGTGTTTCAGTTCTATGTTAAGTCCTGGAAAAAGCCTCTTGTGTTTCCTTTTGCCCTCTTTAACTCCAGTCATTTACAAGAAAATATTCCTAGATGGCCATTCAACCAAAGCAACAAATGGAGATGGTCTGAAATTAACCTAAAATTAAGCCCGAAACCAAACTTAGCTGACATTGTCCCTAAAACAGAGCTACCTTGCCTGACCCACAGAACTTTAAGTAATATAAAGCTGTTTTAGGAAGATATTGGTATTTTGAGATGGTTTGTTACACCGCATTATTGCAGCATACCTGACTAATTCAATTGGTCTAGGGGAAATTTGTCTACTTCAGATGGCTAAAATTAGTGATAATAAAAGCTAGTGGGTTCCTGTGTGGCAAATGGCCTCTAAACCCTGTGGTGATTTCAAATTGATTCTCAAGATCTCTCTTAATTCTAGAGTTTATTCAAGAAGTAATCACAATAAGGCAAGGTGGAGTGGAGTAGGGGTAAGGGAGATCTTCACAACCTCAATCAGCCATAGAAAGTGAACCATTGCCCAGATTTTGTTAACCTCACTGGTTTCATTTAAATAACTTCCCAGATCCATGTATCTGGCTTCCTATTAGACAGGAATCCTATGCCTATTCAGCCATCAAAATGTAAGTATACAAATGTGGTATATATATATATATATATATATGTTTTCAGAAACTGTGAGAAGGTTTTCAAAAAAGGTGATGTGGAGATTTGAGACATTGTAATAATGAATAATTCATCACACTACTTAGCTTCCATAAAACGGCAGTTGAGGACTCAGAAGGAAAATAGAGTTGCTCTCTTCTCCATAATTGACAAGTGCATCTTGGAAAAAATAAGCATCTCTTTTATCAGCTTGGGTCCTGGATATACTTCTGGGCACACAACAGAAACATGACTTCAGCCCTGGCTGTTTGCCATGTATGGCAAGAGCCCCATGGGACCAGATGCATCTTCTGTTCCAGGGTTAATTAGCAGGGCCCAAACAGTAGAAGTCTGGAGAGAATTGGGGAAGAAAAGTCTCCTCAGGAAGCCCAAATTGACTGCCTCTTTGGTGGCATGAGGGAATCCTGAGAGATGCCCTCCACTCACCACACTTTCCATCTCTGAAATAAAATAAACTAGACAGCAGCTACATCTGGCCACCCTTGGAGGGGTAGCTGCTGCAGCTGGTTTATTTCCCACTTGGCTTTGCAGTTACATGGTGCCTACTCCACCAGTCAGCTGGCAGGCTTTTCTGTAAACTTCTTAGAATTCTATTTTCTGTGCTCCAAACACTTACTGTTATGTATAATCATCCAGTCACCAGTGGAAGCTATATCCAGGAAGCGTATGTGGTTCAGTAAACCCTCTGCAAGCATGAGCTCCTTTCACAGGAATTGTGTCTTCCCTTGGTAACAGGATGACTTGCTGCAAAGTTAAGGTAGCTGGAGAGCCTATTGAGAAATTGCCTAATATTCTGTTTTTTTAACATGGTAGGTAAAAAAGCAAACATGAAAGGAATTTTTTCCCTCACTATTGGGAAGTCAAGCTTCTTTTGCTCTTAAGGTCAGATCGTTCTTCCATAAGAGCTAGGGAAGCAGTAATCAGCCTCATGTTTCTAGACAGAAAAGAAGTTGCTAAGTAAATCTGAGCCACTCAGATGATAAATCAGCTTGCTGACCTGGTAAGGTTAATTCTAGCTGAACCCTGACTTTCTGCGAGATGGTAGGAAATGTTAGAAACTGGCAAGTTAGTGGGTCATGCCTTGCTCAAGGGGGGCTGATGTGACTCAGTTCCAACTGCCTGTTGCTATAGGATTCAGGAATGCATTTGTTTTTCTTTTCTGTAACAAAAAGCAACAGCAGTGACAGCACCCATGGACACAGAAAAGCAAGGCTTCCTTTCTCTTCAGTTTGGGGACTAAATTCGCTTCCCAGGATTCTTCTGTGATAGAAGAAATGCATAGAAAATTTCTGCAAGATAATTAATATTGGATGGTCCTACGAGTTTGGGTTATTTGAGGACTGAAGCAGAAGCTAATAATTACATCCAATTAATTATAGGGGCTTGGAGAATACTATTACTAGTCAATTTTCAACAATAAAAATTGCTGTTCTAAGACATATGAATGGTTTGAGTTTTGAGTTGCTTCTATTGAAGATAATTACATAAATAAGAAATTGGGGAATGGGTAGAAAAAAAGAACATAAAATGGTTGGCAGAAAAATCAAAACATATTTTGCAGTGATCCTCTAGGAAAAGTAAGGGAAGATAGGAGAGGGAAAATCTCTGTGTCCTATTTGTGTTCTGGTGGTTGGTAAGAGGTTGGTACATTTGTGTAAAAGGCATTTGTATAAAAGAATAGGTTCTTAGTGAGAAGAGGAGACAGGGCTTACTAGCTCCAAGTCACACAATCAGGTAGCTTTTTAATATTTGGTTGGAGAATCAGATGAAGGATAAAAAATGTGAACATATTAAAAATAAATATATGAATTAAATCAATTGAAGAAAGCATTTGATCCAAAAATATGTTTATAAGGAAAAGAATCACAAATGGAAATTTCAAGCATATATGCATCATTTATAGTTTAAGATTTTTAGTGCTTTAATTTGGGTTTTCTTTAAAGAACTATCTTAATTGATTTTTTTTGGTACTAGCAGCTGTAACCAACCACAGAAACCAAACTATGCTAGATTTATTGGAAGATAATTTATTTAAAAGATACTGAGTAGCTTATAAAATCATCAGGAATGCTACAGAGCCAAGTTTAGAAAAGGAACAAGGAATAAGTGAAAGTAAGATGTAGCCAATATCTTACCATAGAAGCCCTACCCCTGAACTTCACTCACTGCTGGGACACTCCCTGCTGGGATACAAGGCTCATGGTTCCATAGCAGACTCCACACATAATCTGAGCGTCCCTTAATCTTGATTTACTTCCTCGAGTATAAGTGTCTGTAAGCATGTAAACAGCATTTACTTTGCCAAATTTAGGGTGGTTTTCTGTATCACAGCTACCCTCATTGTATCCCATAGGGAAAGGTAGACTTCTAACAGGAATACTCCAATATAGGAAGAATCTTCCAAAACGAGTTCATATACACAATTGACAAATGCCTTTTAAATTTGTTAAATTGTGTGTAGATTACATAGTTTCTACTAGGTCTCTTGAGATGAGTTTTCTTATAATTTTTTTTTAATCATCCGTAAATCCTTGTATCATTGAGAACTTTTCTACTACCTAAGTCAACGACAAGGGAAAGTTACCATAAAATTGTATGAACCCAGTTGAAACTATTAAGATGAAGTAAATCTGTTGTGCATCCAGTGACCCCTCTCTCTTTTCAGCTGCAGACATGGTTAACGAGTCTGCATTACCGGCACCACTGTGGCAAAAGAAAGCAAGATAGGAAAGGAGAAGTTGAAAGACAGAGAAAGAATGAAACAGATAGGCAAAAGATCTTATCTCTATCTAAAGGAATAAAAAAGATAAAATTACTTAAGAACACTAATAATATTTATGCCTTAAGCTAAGCAAATAAATCATGAATTGTTTAGAATATTAGTCAGAGTCATTCTTGGCATTTCAGCAAGGAATAAATCTAGAGGAGATAAATTTTGATCTAACTTGAACCAATTATTATTGATAGTCACTTATTCATTCACTTCATCAACAGATATACAAGGACATCTACTTTATACAGAAGATCAAACAATTGAGGAAAAGAACACTGATGAGCAAAGTCAAGATGGTAAAAACAGGATCATTAGGGGAAAAATTATATTTTAAAGTAGTCTCATGCTTCAGAAATATTCAAGAGGCAATTGTAAATGAAAAAACTAATTCTAAAATTCTTATGGAAATGCAAGTAACTATGCAAACAACCTTAAAAGAAAAAAAAAATGTTAGAAGAATCCCAATTTCAACACTCGCTACAAAGCAACAGTACTGTAATCAAGAGAGCATAATACTGGCATGGGAAAGACGTATAGACCAATGGAATAAAATGGAAAATCCATCAATAAACCCATACATCTATGGTCAATTGACATTTAGCAGAGATAACCAAACAATTGAATGAGGAGAAAAATAATCTTTTCAAGTAACAGAGCTGAGAAAAACAGATATTCATATGCAAAATAAATAATTTGAACTTCTAGCTTATACCCTATATCAACTTTAACTCAAGATAGATCAAAGATCTAAATTAAAGAGATAAAACTTAGAAGAAAATAGTCATAAGTCTCCATGACCTTGGATTAGACCTGTTCCTCATATACATGATACCAAAAGCACAAATGATCAATGACAAAATAAATTGAACTACATAAAAATTAAAACATTTTATGCCTAAAAATAGACTAAAAATAAAGTGAAAAGATAGCCCACGAAATGGGATAAAATATTTGCAAAGCATATATCAGGTAAGTGTTTAGTATCCAGAATATATGAAGTCTTACAACTTAAAGGACCAAAACCAAATAATATAATTAAAAAAAAAAAAAAAACAGGATTTGAATAGACATTTCTCCAAATATATCCAAATGGCAAATAGGCACATATATATTCATCAACATTCATCATTAGAAAATGCAAATCAAAACCACAATGAAATATCACTTCACACTCACAAAGATGTCTAGAATTTTTAAAAAGCAAAAAAATCAAGCAGAAAATAACAAGTCTGGGGGAGGATGTGCAGAAATTGGAAACTTCATACACTGCTGGTAGGAATGTAAGATTATAAAGCCAGTGTCAAAAATATTTTGGTATTTTATTAGAAAGTTAATCAAAATTACCATATTACACAGCTGATATGGTTTGGCAGTGTCCCCACCCAAATCTCATCTTGAATTCCCATGTGTTCTGAGAAGGACCTGATGGGAGGTATTTGAATCATAAGGCAGGTCTTTCCTGTGCTGTTAGAATAGTTGCTCCAGCCATGGCTGAAAGGAATCAATGTAAATCTCGGACCATGGCTTCAGAGGGCACAAGCCCCAAGCCTTGGCAGTTTCTACATGGCATTGAGTCTTTGAGTGCACAGAAGTCAAGAAGTGGGGTTTTGGAACCTCTGCCCGGATCTCAGATGATATATGGAAATGCCTGGATGCCCAGGCAGAAGTTTGCTGCAGGGGCAGGGCCCTCATGGAGAACATCTACGAGGGCAGTGTAGAAGAGAACTGTGGAGTCATAGTCCCCACACAGAGTCACTACTGGGCACTGTCTAGTGGAACTACGAGAAGAGGGGACCATCTTCCAGTCCCCAGAATGGTAGATCCACTGACAGCTTGCACTGTATGCTTGGAAAAGTTGCATGCACTCAATGCCAGCCCATGAAAACAGCCAGGAGGGAGGCTATACCCTGCAAAGACAGGGGCATAGCTACCTAAGACCATGGAAACCTACCTCTTGCATCAGTATGACTCGGATGTGAGACATGGATTCAAAGGAGATTATTTTGGAGCTTTAAGAGTTGACTGCCCTACTAGATTTTGGACTTGCGTGGGGCCTGTATCCCCTTTGCTTGGCCAATGTCTCCCCTTTGGAATGGCCTTATTTACCCAATTATTTTACCTCCATTGTATGTATTAACTTGCTTTTGATTTTACAGGCTCATAGGTGGAATGTACGAGCTTTTCTCAGATAAGACTTTAGACTGTGGATGTCTGGGTTAATGCTGAAATGAGTTAAGACTTTAGGGGACTACTGTGAAGGCATGATTAGTTTTGAAATGTGAAGGCATGAGATTTGGGAGTGACCAAGAATGGAATGATATGATTTGGCAGTGTCCCCCACAAATCTCATCTTGAATCCCCACACGTTGTGGGAGGGAACCAGTGGGAGGTATTTGAATCATGGGGGTGGGTCTTTCCTGTGCTTTTCTTGTGAAAGTCTCATGAGATCTGATGGTTTTTGTAAGGGTGGGGGGCAGGTTCCTGCACAAGCTCTTTTTATCTGCTGTCATCAAAATAAGATGAGACTTGTTCCTTCTTGCCTTCCATCATGATTGTGAGGCTTTCCCAGACATGCGCAACTGTGAGTTCTCCATTAAACTTCTTTCCTTTACAAATTGTTCAGTCTTGGGCATGTCTTTATCAGCAGTGTGAAAATGGACTAATACACCAGCAATTCACTTTTAAATATAAGTGTATGAAATTGAAAGCACATTTTTACAAAAAAGGTTGTACAAAACTGTTCCTAATAACATTATTCAAAATAGCCTAAAATTAGGAATAATCAATTTCTATCTACTGATGAATGGGTAAACAAAATGTAGTATGTCTGTACAATGAAGCATTAGCCACATAAAAAGGAAAGGAATGAAAAATTGATATATGCTGCAATATGGATGAACCTTGAAAATATTATGCTAACTAGAGGAAACCAGATACTGAAGGCCACATATTCTATTATTTCATTTATACAAAATGTCTACATTAAGCAAATTGATGAGAATGAAAAATAGTAGGAAAAGGCAGGTATTGGAACTGACAGCTAATAGGTACAGATACAGTGGTGATGATTGTACAACATAATCAATACAGAAAAATCTCCTCTAAATTGTGTACTTTTAAATAGTGATTTTTGTATCATGTGGATTACATTTTAATTTTTTAAAAAGAGGTCATTGTAGCCATAAAACAAGAATAGGCTGCTATATAAACAGAATTTAGAAAGTAAAAAACTGTTCTAAGAAATTAAAAACATAATTAACAAAAGAAAATTTCAAATGAAATATATTGACAAATTAAGACAGCAAAATCAGCTTAAGACCAATTTATAACACAAAAGATAAATTAAAAATTGTAACATATATATCAAAAGAAATAATCTGAAAAATATGAAAGATATATCAGAAATGTGAAGAATAGTTTTAAAAAGGCATATTAACGAAATATATTGTCTTTCAAACTGCAGATATAGTCCTTTCGTGAGTCATTGTAATGGACTGAATTGTGTCCCCTAAAAATTCACATTTTGAAAGTCTTAACCCCTAGTAGGTTTGTATTTGGAAATGGGGCCTTTGGGAGCTAATTAGGTCAGGAGGCTTCAGATCTTACAATAGAATTAGTCTTCTTATAAGAGACACAAGCATGCTCTCTCAATCATGTGAAGATGTATCAAGAAGGTGGCCATCTGAAAGCCAAGAGGAGAGCCCTTATCAGAAACAGAATCACTGGTACCCAGATCATGGTACTTTCCAGCCTCTATAACTATGAGAAATAAGTTCTTAACTCATTTTGTTTAAGTCACACAGTCTTTGCTATTTTGTTATAGTATCCCAAGCAAACGAATATGGTCATGATATCAAATTAGTGCCCTGTAACCAGAATTTTTAAAAATAAAATAAAATGAAATGAAATAAATCAGAATGCAGAACATTTAGTAATAATACATGTACATGTTTGACAGCCTATAAATGTAATTCTTTAGATTGTATTCAAATGTTTGATAGTCAATTATGATCTATTGGAATATCAGTCAGACAGAGATGGCAACAATACAGGGTGCGGCTCAAATAATGAAATAAAGGCACTAAACCTATTAGTCTGAAGAACCAATCACATACTTAACAGAACTAATGAAAACACCCATATCTAGATGAAATTTTATTCTTTCAATGAAAATTATAAATATTCAACAACCTAAGGAGCAGAGAATAATACAGTGCCATCCTCAACCTTCTCTAGGAGAAAAGAGTCAAAATCAAAACTTTATGTCTAAAAACCATCAATCAAATGGGAGAGAAAAATTAGGGCACTTAGTTACAGGCAAGAATTTACAAAGTCTAAAAATCACATACTCTATGAATAAATGAAATTACACAAGAAGATACTCCAAGAAAGTGTAAAGAGAATATGCGAGCCAAGAATGAGGATCATCTAAAATATATATTTAAGTCTCACTCAAAAGAAGAGAAGAAAGCTTAAAAGTATAGAAAAGGGAATTATTTAAAATGAGATGCTAAGAAAATATTCCTATCACAGAGTTTAAATGACTGACGCTGAGTAACAATTCCTTCTCTGAGTTGCACACACTTCTTGGTCTCACAGTGAATAATATATATGTAACTATAACACTGTAAATTTTGTGCAGTAAATTTCAGTATGTGATGTCAACTGATAAAGTATGAAAGACATGTGTATATAAAGCCAATATGTATTAAGATAAATCTTACTGAAAATAAAATAACATAGACAAAAGATGACATAGATAAAAGAGTAATTACAGAAAATTGATAAATGCCTTAATTTTCTCATTTTATAACAGGATATAAACAGAAACTGTCTAAAGACAATAGATCTAAAAATTTATGAGGCTGAAGTCATAAACACAAAAAATAAACTGAAGAAAATAGCATGACCACAAAAAGTAGAGCATGAATATTTCATCAATGAGCTAGTTATCAAAGGAGCTATTTACCAAAGGAGTTATTTACCAATCGCTCACTTTATAGCCCATTTAAGGGACAATAGGGCTGTGTTTGTAATTGTAGGGCAGTTCTCTGGAGTATGTAGTTGATGAATTATACTGATGGACTCAACCAATGTGACCTGCCTGTATCCAAGCCACGTACCCTGTAAGTTAGTAGTCTTTTCCTACTCTGACTCTAGGCCTAGATTTGTAATTTACTTTTGGTCACTCGTTTCATAACAGACTGAATGCAAGCAGAGGCTTGAAAATACATTTCGTATTTCCCTTCCCCTTCTTGTTTCCTTTAATCGCCTTAAGAACAAGCCCTGGCTAGCTTGCTTCTGTGGGATAAAACATATACTACGAATTCCAACCTACTACCTGAGGGTTTTTTTCTTGTCTTCTTTTTTTCTATGTATATAAATCCCTTCTCTGACAGTGAGTGCTTAATCCTCCTGTCAGTAACCAATCTCTGTACCATGCTGGACACCTCAGCAGCCCTTGGCCCTGCAGCCGACCAGCATCACCATCTCCTCAGATCCCAGCAGGGCTGCTTCATGGCCTGTGGCCCTGTACTAGTTCCTTGGGTGTAACTAACACCACTCCATCCCCCACACCCCATCTGCCATCTCCTCACCTCCTCAGGCCACACTGCTGCCTCCTACGGCAGGAAAGGAAACAAAAAAGAAGAGAAAGAAAAAATTCAATGAACATTTCTATTTAAAATAATTTATCTGGTAACACTGTAATTCAAAAGAGATACTCATTTCACTTTTCACTCATTAGAGATAACAAGAGAGAGGAAGGATTTCTTAATCTTATAACAACACTCTACTTTAAATGTCATCATTTTTGGAGATATTCATCTATAGGGATCATATTTAATATCTTCTCCCTAATATGCATAAAACTGAATTCAGGTACTAATATGAAATATTCTGCAGTAATACTATAAAGCATAACTATTTGTTGAATGTCTACCATATTTCAAAGATACAAGGCATCTTTAAGCCAATAAAATACCATTCCACAACTAACAGACGAGCAAATTTGAAAAGTTTGACTATGTCAAGTATTGACAAGACTGTGGAGAAAATGCAACTGACATATCCTGCTGACATAAAATAAATCAGTATGTTTTGAAGAACATGAAATGTTTTGAAAATGCCTAGTACATTTGAATATGAACTTGTTCTTTGATCCTAAATCTTTACTTTGAGGATTAATTCCTGGAGAAAATTTACAGATTTTCACAGAGAGACATGAAAAACTAGTTCATTACAGCCTTGATACAAATAGGAAAACACTGGCAATGATATAAATGTTCATCATCAAGATAAGAAATAAATACTGTGTATATATATATATATATATATCAAATTTCATACTGTATATTCATGCAAATAAATGAACTGAAACTACTGATGTCAACCTAGATAAAAATTTAAAACATAAAATGGAGCAAAAAAAAAGGAAAAATAGTATGATATCACAATGATAAATTCTTTGCATGAAGTTCATAAATATGCTAAATGATGCTTCATTTTATTTAAGATATATACATCTATAATAATAAATATATAAACAGGCATGGTGATGATAAATAGCAAATTCAACAAAACGATTATCTCTGAATAGTGTGGGAACTTCAACCATATTTGAATTATTTTATATTTTAAAACTGCAAAGTGAACATAGTTAAAAATTGATAAGGTTACATAATAAATACACAATATTTATGACATTTTTCTATAAAATTTTCTGTATGTTTACACACCACAGGTGCATATCTCGAGGAGGTTCAAACTTGTTGGAATGGTAGAATATCTGGCAAAGGATGCCTATAAATAAATGAGACTCTTTTTGCAGTCCACATAGTATTGCACAGAACAAATAAGTCTCCACTCTTACAAGTGGAAGCAAATATTAAGCCAATAAACTTAAATACATAAAAAGCACCTGTAATAATAAGTGCTATGACATACTGATGTCATTTATCAGAGGTGAGAGGCTGAGGAAGTGGTGTAGTCAACCGTGTCTTCTCTGAAAATAAAATATTTAAGCTGAGGGTTAAAAGATGAATACAAATTAGCCAAAAGAAAAGAAAGATGAAGATTCTTCCAGTTACAGGGACTACAACGTGTAAAATCCATGATGCTGTGAACAGATTGTCGTGTTCAAGGAACTGAAAGGACATTGTATTGCTGAGCAGAGTGAGTAAAAAAGTGGAAGTTGTAAGAGGCAGGGTAGAAACCAGATCATGTAGGGCCTTTCAGGCCATGATCAGAAATTCTGATTTTATCTTGGGAACAATGGAAAGCCATTGAAGGAGCTTAGGAAGGAATTTGCTGTGATATTATTTACATATTTAGAAGATCACTTTGCTGCAAGGTGGAGAATCGATCTAACAGGGTGAAGACCTTCAAAACAATAGTTTCAAACCAGCATACTACTGCAAATATTGGATATAATTGCTCACAAATTATCACAGACTAATGACATCTCTGGAAACATAGTACATTGGTAAGAGTATGAACTTTTCAAACAAAAAGCATTGAATTCATATTTCAGCTGCATCACATATTCGTTCATTAATCTCGAACAATGATAACAGATACTTACTGAATTCTTTAAAAACCTAACTTTGATTGCTAAAAATATAAAAACAAAATGCCAAGAATATTTTAAAAATTACATAATTTAACTCCTTTCCACTCCCACATTTTGAATTTTTGATATTATAATTTACAACTTTTTAGATTGCATATTCCATAACCAATTATAGTTATTATAGTTTTGTCTTTTAATCTTGATACCAAAGATATAAGGGGTTTACATTCTATGATTACATTATTAGGGTATTATGAATTTGATTATATACTTAATTTTGCCAGTGAGTTTTATACCTTCAGATGTTTTTATTTTACCCATTACTGTCCTTGTCCTTTTATTTGAAGAACTCTTTTTAGCATTTCTTGTAAGACAGCTCTGGTAGTGATACAATTCCTCACCTTTTGTTTGCCTGGGAAAGTCTTTGTCTCTCCTTCATTTTGAAGGCTACCTTTGCTGGATACAGTATTCTTGCTTGGCTGTCTGTTTTTTTCCTTCAGTACTTTTAATATATCATCCCACTTCTTCCTGGCCTTCTCAGCTGAGAAGTTTGCAGCCAAGTGTATTGAATCTTATATGTTATTTGCTTCCTCTTGCTGCTTTTATAAACCTCTCCTTGTTTTTGACCTTTGAAAGTTTTATTATAATACGTCCTGCAACAGTTTTACAAGAATTAAATTTGATTGTTGCTGCTCCCTACCACATTTTTCATTTTATTCATTCTATTTTTTAGCTCTAATATTTCTGTATAATTTTTTATTATTTCAATTTCTATTAAATTTATCTGACAATTTCTGAGTGTTCCCCTGCATTTTCTTGAAGATCACTGAGCTTTTTTAAAAAAATTGTTTTGAATTTTAATTGAGAAAAATAAAACATCGCTGTCTCTTTAGAGTCAAGTCACTGGTATCTTATTTTGACTGTTTGGTGATGTCATGTTTCCCTAATTGTTCTTGATTTTTGAGGCTGTTTATCAATGTTTGAACACAGAATATATAAGTATGAATCCCGGTCTTCACAGTCTCACTTTGTGACGATCCTCATACAATATACCTGTCCAAAAATTGCGACTGACCAGGCTGTCTGTTTTGATCTCTAAGCCCATGACTGCTCTATCTATTGCAGCAAAAGAGGGTAGCCTAAGCCCAGTTCTGCAGGGGCTGGCACCAAGTCTTGTGAATTGACTGCTGTGCATTCAACCCTTATTCTTTGTTTCTAACAGACCCCTGATGGGCTAGTCCTACTGGCACTTGCAATGCTTCCCAAGGGAATGGACTGGAGAGCCTACTGCATAAAAGTCCTAGATTGGTGGGAAAGCTGAATCCCACCTCTAGTTCACTTTTTTCACTGTATAGACTGCACATACAGGGGACTTCTCTGCTTGTCGTGCTATAAGGGTTTGGGGGCATGGTCATTGTGGTCACAGAGCACATTTCATTATCTTATCATCTCATTATGTTTTTTTCTCAGTTCTTAGGTCCAAGGAAATGTCACAGTTTTGCTCCCAACTTCTGGGATATTCAGGAGGTAGTCTTGTCACTGGATAATTACCAGTTGAAATTCTGTGGGAGTGCAGAGGAGAGAAGCTGGAGAATTCCTCCTGTGCCATTTTGCTGATATCACTCCTCATTGATGATGTGCTATTGCCATGGTGATTCTGCTTAGTACAGTGGGAACCACAGAATTAAACATTTGTTGTACATGCTTGACATCATATCAAGTGTCTGGTTGTATAAATAAATTTCTTGTTTAAAATTTAAAAAAAAGTTAATAACACTGAATCAAGTTTCTCTAGCTGTAAAATGTGTTGACTGGACTGAAGATGACAAAGGTGAGATTTTGGTTATTGGACAGTTCTAAATCTCCATGGAAGCCTGAGAACTACTCATGTCTTTTGAGAGTGCTTGTATTAGCTTGTATTAAATTTTTTTAATATAGTAGATACTATGCTAAAAAGTTTTGTATTTATTATCTTATTGAATTATCAGAACAACCCTATGGAGTTAGGTATTATTATATATTGTTCATTACAGTACACATTAAGAAAATTGAAACTTACAAGGTTTGTTAATTTATCCATGCCACATCACTAAGTAAGCAGTGAAGTCACGTTTTGAACCCATGCAATCTTGAAACCTCATGATCTACTGTACTACCTTATTTCATGTATGAACTAGATATAAAGAGAACAGTTCATTTAATTGACAAGATTAAATAAAATAACTTATGCAATGTTGCAAGTCCAGTATTAGTATGAGACTGCTATTTTTACATTTATTTTTAAAGAATAATATAACCTTACATTTTTAAAGGAATGTTTTAAAATTTTCAAAGTGCTTTAGGTGCTCATGAATTACATAATTCTAAAAGTTGAGAACAACTAATGCGATGAGCCAATGAATCATTCCCACTTGCCTAAAGTTATAACTTTTCATTGACATCACTGCTAAGAAATCAGTCATCAACAATCATATCTAGAAAACACAAAGTACAAGTGAAGAACTGGTGATTGTTTTGGCAGTTTTTAACTGGAGAGCCAAAATGGTAGAGCTAGAAGGAAATGGACCCATTGGGAAGCTGACAAAATGAGCACATAGAAAGGTAAACATAGGACAAATGAATAGATATTTTCTGACTTTAATCCTCTGATTGTTTTATAGTATATTCAAAAAACATACACAAATATCCCAAATTGATTTTCTTATGAAACAGAGGTAGTAGAGTCAATCACCAAAATGTGGCAGAACAAATGGTGGTAACAATCCCCACAATCCTTCCACATGATCTCTCTACAACAAGGACAGCACCAAAGTCATACCGCTTCTAAAAAAATTTTACCTACTTGCCTATACACATACCAATTTATGAATTATGGAGTACCACAGAACACATGTTGCAGCTTAATAATGATGAAGCAATAATTATCATTATTTCATGAGCACTAAGATCATAATAAATTATGACTATATCTTGGTGCACTATATTCTTTCTATACAACAGAAATTAAAAGTTAAGCATTATATCAATCAGTCTGATACTGAGTATAATTGCAACTAGACCATTCATTCCTAAGTGCACATCTTGAGGTTTCAAGACAGTCAAACAATTTAAGTAAACCTATTTTCTTTTCTGCATTCTTGCAATTACCTCAGTTCTCCGTTTTACTTCCTATGTGAAAAGACAAGAAGTATATGAGAAGAACAATTGTCTCTAATTAGTAAAACACTTGGAAGTGTAGATTGAAAAATAATGTGTGGAGATAAGTTCAGGCTTAGGTGGGAAGGTAATACATATCCCAACCCCACCCATGCCTCTTTCCAGATAGGTGTGAGATATCAAACCAAGAGAGAGACAGAGAGAAATAAAGAAACAGACAGACAGGTGGAGCTTGCTCCTTTGTTTACCTCGGTAACAACAAAAAGCAATAGAAGGAGACAGTGGAATGGAGAGGTGGGGTGGAAACATAGACTTCTGCATCAAATACAATTTCCATCACATCTCATTTTATTCAATCTGGTGACCTTAGCTAAGTCACTTCTTGAGCCTCAGTTGTTATCATGTTTAAAAAATAAAATGAAAATAGATACCTCATGTGGTTTTTCTGAGGATGAAATGAGATAATGTATACATAGGGTCTATAGCAGTCCCTGGCACAGAATAAACTCAATAAATGGTACTTATTATTTTTATAATATTACCATTACTATTAGTATATGTTGTTGAAATCTCTGAAGCCATACAACACTGCTTTTTAGTCTCTTGGTACTTCCAAACTGCACAGTTCATAGAGTATAGTGCACTAAAAAATGTTCAATGCTTAATAAACTGTTGAACAATTCAACATTTCTTCAGTAGTTCCAGTAGCTCAACATGTAGTGACAAAGGAGATATAGTACTGTCTTCATGCATGGTTATATAAAATAATGTAGCCTTCCCAGGCTCCCAAAGAGAAGGTAGGTACCCTGGACATTCTTACTGGGAACAGTTTTGACATCTATCATACAAAAAATTAGGAAAGATTTTATCGACAAAGACTCCATCCTGGGATATGGAATTTTTCTCTTTTTATTTGTCTGTGGTAAATTCTTTCATAACATTCAATGTGATGTGCACAGCGATAATTTTTGTATTGTACAATATTCTTACTCAGAGTATAAACTCCGTAATCAGAATTCCTTAAGTTCTTTGAGGACAGAAGGGATTCCTATTTGCCTCTGTATTTCTAGAATATAAATAAAGCCAATACATAGTAAATACTCACATGCTGGGGGCATTTCTCTAAGTTAATAATTATTTTAAAAAAATTTTTATTGCATTTTAGGTTTTGGGGTACATGTGAAGAACATGCAAGATTGTTGCAAAGGTACACACATGGCAGTGTGGTTTTCTGCCTTCCGTCCCCTCACCTGTATCTGTCCTTTCTCCCCATGCTATCTCTTCCCACCTTCCCACCCGCCCCCGTCCCTCCCCTATTTCCCCCCAACGGACCCCAGTGTGTAGTGCTCCCCTCCCTGTGTCCATGTGTTCTCATTGTTCAACACCCAATAATTATTTAAAATTTGCCATTTATCAGACTAAATGCTTTATACAGATTATTTCATTTAATCTTCGTGAGATCCCTGTAAGGTAAGTACTGTCACCATTCTTGTTTTACAGATGAGAAACTGAAGTAAGATGCTCAAGGTTTTATAGATTCTAAGTTTTCCAGCCAAGGTCAGGATATCAGATTCTAAAGTCCAGGCTGCTGACCGTGACTGTAATCATATTTCTTCACTTTGGGGCTTGTGTATTGTCCCTTTGAAGATGGTCTTCCCAGCCCTAAAGCTAGTGCCTCCTCTGTTACTCCAATAATTACATCCTCTGCATTTCCTTCAGAGCATTTATCCGAATTTTTAATTATATATTCATTCACATACCTATTTTGTTTCCCCAATAAACTGCAATCCCCTAAATGGTAGGGTTAACCTGCTTTATTTGCTAACCTGTACCCAGCACCTCATAGGCTGTTTGGTGCCTAGTAAGTGCTTGAGAAACATGTGAAAAAGAGATTAAGAATCAATGCAGAAGTAAGTATATGAAAGTCAAAGAAACTATTTGTTCCTTAACCACAAGAACTAGTTTTTCTGGCATCTGGAATCTGGTACAGTAGGAACTTAATAAATGTTTGTTGAGTGAATGAACGTTTACAGATAAGTTGGTTATACGGAACTAGATTCTTATTCCTATATATAAGCCATTAAATTATTTTTCTCATTAATCCCACAATTAACAAGCAAAACATAAATTGTGACCACAGAGGTCCCTTTTACTAAGGAACAAAGATGTGAAACAAAAATGGAAATGATTTTAAGCATTTCTAGTTTCTCCTATATTTCCTGCCCTTACCTTCTAAATTTGTTTTTAGATCCACTTTCTTCCATTCTGGTTAAGTTCATTTCTAAACTCTGCTAAAGCCACAATGTCTCTCTTTTTCTCCCTGATCTCCTTCATGGAGACCTGTGGCCTCAAAGTTAGGTCCTACTCCCTTCCAAGACCTACAGAGTTAGGAAAGTGGGAGCAACGATGTCTTTTCATAGGCCCTCTCCTGGAATCCTAGTTCTCCAACTTAGTGTGTATCTGAGAGGTTGTAAGGCAGATTCCTGAGCTCCACCCTCAGAGTTTTTGGTTTAGTTAGCTGGGAGGGTTAGAAAGCTGAGAATTTGCATTTCGAACAAGTGTCCAGGTGATGCTAATATTAATGCTGCTGACCAGGGGTTGTATGTTGAAAACCAATAATATAGTATGTAGATATAAGTCTAGAGTTCTCAAACCTAACCATATATTTGAATCACTTAAGAATTCAATGTCCAGGCTGTATTCCAGAACAATTAAATCAAAATGTCTGGGTATAGATCTATTTTTTTTTAAGTTTTTTAGGTGTTCTAATGTATAGCCCAAGGCCAAGAATCAATGTAGTTCAGGGTTTCTCAGACCTAATGTTCATGCTGTTGAATAAGGACTGTGGTGGGCCCCTTGTTCATAAAATGTGGTCAGCAGAGCAGTGGCTTAGAGATCTCCCGGGACTTATTAGAAATGTAATGCTCTGAACCCCACATCATAATTCCACTTTTGAATTTATATTTTAACTATACACTGTGATAATTCTTAAGCATATTAGAATTTAAGAAGAATCAGAGACCATGAAAGATATAAAGTCTATTAGACAAGAATAAACAGAATCCCAGATTCACCACTTAAGGTCAGGTAGAGAGTATTTCTTCAGGGTGTCTGAACTCTGATTTGGTAGCTCTCATCCAGTCATTGCAGGGCCTTTTAATCAAGTGTCTGTGTAGGTATATGCATCCCTGTATGACACGTGACAGTAGACACACATTACATGCAAGGGCTTGCTTTCCCCAAGTCCTCCATCCTTGTTTACTGCTGTCTACATTTTACCCTGGATTGCACATCATATTATTCTCCTTTCTGTTCATTCAAGGTCTTCACACTTTCTAAACAATAGAAAATTTGCAGTCCCTTTGTGGCTACATCACAGAGTACTATAATTTCCATAATTTCAGAGGAGCAGGCATCCTAGAATGTGGTAGTGGGTGGATGCATACATAGGGGAGGCAGATGTGCTAAGATGGGATGGGTATTCCTTCCTAATTCTACTAATAAGTGAAACACAAGAACCACCAGTCTCTTTATGCTTTTGGAACAGATGGAGAAAATGTTTAAACTGCCTCTGGTGAGTCAGAAATCCAAGTTCTATTCTGAGTTCTGTGGCTTTGGAAAGCTTATTTATCTCAGCTCCAACTAGTTAAGTTGTGGAATAACTTTGCCTTTTAAAAAAAGGAGAAGTCATAGAAAGCAGCAGTGCCAACAGCCAAGTTCACATTTCCTCTGCTACTCTGAGTGATAAAAACGGCTGCGCTGGCATCAGCCTTCAGCTTTAGAGATGATGGGATGAAGAACAGAAACTCTCAGTATTTGTCTCTGGATCAAAAAGGTTTGAAAAGGAAAAAAGAGAGAATAGAGTCTGTTCAGCACACAAAAGCACCCATAGCTACGTCATTCAAAAGACAGGAGATGAAGAAAATAATTGAAGATTAATGGAGAAAGATATCCTTGCATAGCTGAAGCACCAATCAAAGAATAATAATAATAATAACAACTAACATTTATGTAAAACTTTGCTCTTTGTTTTATTTGGTCTTGTAATTTTATGACAAACCTATTATGTGGTTATTCCCATTTCATAGGTAGAAAAACCAAAGGCATCAAAGGTCAGTGTCCTACTGTAAGTGTCAGAACTAGAGGATAACCATATTTTGTAGCTTTAAATCCTGTAAAGTTTCTTGGAAATATTCTTCTCTGCTTAAAAGATGGTAAATACTCTCCACTGGCATTAGGCCTTTGATAATGTTCACTTACAATCTTTCACTGGGATGGCATTAATGATTTCCCCTAATCTAAGATAAATTCTATGAAGGCTCACAGTGGGAGACAAACTAAGGTTACAACTCAGTGTTTTGCAAACATCACTCAAAATAAAAATTGCATGTATATCTGTTAAATATTTTGTTTCACTAGAAATCTCTCCTGAAGATTCTGATTTAAAGCATCTTAGATGGGCCTGGGAACCATATTTTTAAGCATTGTCTTAGCTAGCTTAGGCTGCTATAGTAAATTATCACAGACTGGGTGGCTTAAACAACAAACATTTATTTTTTGCAGTTCTAAAGGCTAGAAAATCCAAGATCAAGGTGCTGGCAGATCTAGTGGTCAGAGGAGGGCCCTCTTTTTTGTTTGCAGATGTCCATATTCTTATTATGTCTTCACAGGGCAAAGAGCAAAGAAAAATGAAGCAAGCTTTCTCATGTCTCTTCTTATCGGAGCACTAATCCCATCATGAAGTCTCCATCCTCCTGATACCATCCCACTGGGGGTTTTTCAACATATGATTTTGGAAATACGCAAACATGTATTCCATAACAAGTATGTACACCCATGTTTTCCTTTTCATTAGAGAAGATTAGAAAGAATTGATCTTCTTAGTGCATAAATCTACAGCTGTGATTAAAACAATAATTAACTGAAAGTATGTGTCCTTTTAATATTTTTATGCCTGCCTCTTTAATCCAGACATCCCTTCCACAGCTCTTTATCAATTCTACTTGTTGTCTTTGTTTTAATAAAATGATCTGGTAATTAATGAGATGTTTTGATATAATATGATCTGTAAGGATCCTTGCTCCCTGTATGTCTGAGCTTTCTGCCCTGTGCTCATATACCACTTGCATATAAATATGTGAGCCTAAAGCTCTGATATTTTAGTTTATATAATCTGGCAACCCTCTCTACCATTTAATGACCCTTGCTTTTAGGAAAAGAATGTCATATACATTCTAAATCTTTAATATGGCAATTTAGCTCATTTTGAGAGTATTGCTAGTTTTCTGTTATTGATGTTGGCTGCCTCAGTCTTTTTTTAAATAGATGGGGTATAAATTCTAGTAGATAAATAACCAACAAGCTAGGTTGGAAAGACTGTATGGTAAACCAGATGGGCAAGGTAGGGGAATCTCTGCTGTTGATCACTATGTTCACTGAGGAGGATTTATGGAGCTTAGATGGAATTGATTCAATGTATAGGCATTAAGTGAGAACATATGGAAGTTAAATGACAGCATGTGTGGATCATAGGAGTTGTCAGAGGAGGGAGTGGTGATATAATAACAATTTAGAAATAACATAAAGAAGCTAGAGGCTAAATAAATCACGGTAATATAATTTAGTTAGGTTTGGTTTAGCAAGAAGAAATAACAGGAATAAAGTACAAAGCAGTAATGATAACAAAATACTAATAGCTAATATTATGCAGCATTTAACTATGTGCCACAAATTATTCTAAACACTTCATATAAAATACCTTAATTAATCTTGAAACAGGTACCTTGTTTTACAAATAAGTATTCAGTAGCAAAACCATCATATTCTGGGCTCTTCTATCTTCCAGATAAGGAAACTGAGGTAGAGAGAGTTTAATAAATTTGACAAAGGTTGAACAGTTTATAAGTACCTGAGGTAACTGGGTTCATAGGCAAATAATATGTGATTTGAAATTCTACCTCAAGGTAGGTAACTGAGCTGCATACTTCATGCCATATCTCAGGCCCCCCAGCCTAGATCCCTACCATTGCCTTAGCAGGTCTTCTCTTATTGGAATCTGCAATTACCACCATGATTGTTAACTCCTAGCTCCCCAGTGAAGCCTCTTCTGATGCCTTCAGCTTACCAACCCACATGGGAATTCAGCCCACTGAAGAATAGAATGGGGTGGTGGGAATTGTAAATCATAAAAACAAACCCAAAATGAGGTAGTGTGATGCCAAATTTCTACCAAATTAATAAAATATACTAACTAGTCTTTACTATTCAGAACCAAACAACTCCATGTCCTTCATAAATTAGAGTGATTAAATTTAATCAAAGGTAAATGACTACATGATCCCAGGCATAGCTCATCTACAGTTTTTGAATGTGTGAAATCTTGTTGAGGAAGGTTGTTGAGCCCTTTAGGGATTACTGTCCATGTCCTAGATGCTGCTTGAAAATTAAAACAGGCTTGTTCCAAGTCAGTACATCCATGGAGAATGTGCAGATCTTGTCTAACACAGAAACTAAGCAGCTACAATTCACTTCCCCCATCTAATTTGAAAAAAACTCTAAGAATTTTGGTTATGCAAAGTACCCTCTTTACTTCTACAAAATCTCCCTTGCAACCAAAAAGAAGTTCCCCATGGACATAGTTGTAATGAGGTTTGAGCTATGATAAGATATGCACATTTATGTGGAGAAGTAAAGATTGATTGACTCTTTTACTCTATGAAGAGAACAGGGTTATTTATCGATTAGATGTTTTATAGCATCTTTCCCCTGAAAGGTTCAACTTATGCACAGTTGGGGAAAAGTTTGTCCAAGGCATATAATTTATGAGAGGAGAGGAAAGCAGGTGAGGGAAATAGCAAAAAATCATTAGGAAATATATAACTCCCTGAAAGACTAGGCATGGGAAAATGTGCATGGCATGGAATATGTTACCAATGAATGGACTTGGAGAAAAAAATCTGAACACTAGTTCATCAAGAAACAAATAAGGGTCAAGATGCATGGACACACATGTACACACACACAAACGGGATTTTAGATATCATTAACTGGAAATATTTTTAGTTACAGTAATAAACGCACATGGAGTCTATGACCACCAAACAGTGCTGCCAAGAAGCAGGGCCCAGATTTCCAGAGCTCAGTAGCTCCAGATTCCTGTTTTCCCTTCCTCCCAGCATAGGGAGATCTATAAATGAGAGGACCCCCAGCAGGGGTTTGATTCATCCCTATCTGCTTCTCCCAGACACTGTATTCTACTCCAAAGTTTTCTCCCATTCTGAGCCTTCAGGTTTGAGAATAAAAGTTCAGGCCGTCTTTTCAGTCTATGTCTGCCACAGAGAGGAATGAATAGAGCAACAGTTATCTGTTTGAATGGGAAAGGGGGTGATAGGGAAAATATAGAGATCAAGAAATAAAAACTAGTAGGCCAAACTATTATTAATTTACAATTGTGCACTAGCACAATGTAAGGGATAGTGAAAGAGAAAATTATTGGATATATGTTAACAAGCAAAGAGCTAAAGAGCTGATGAAGAAACAACTAGCTTTAGTTGAGGGATTTTTTTTTTCTTTTCTATTCAACAATGTGCTAAAAGACAAATATCTTAAAATAGCCAAAATCTCTCAAGGGTTTATTAATCCTTATATGCAAAGAGAGAATAAATCATCTGTGACAAACATGTCACTAAACGGCTAGCAATATATTTAAAACACTGTAATGTCTTCCCTCAATTAATTACTTGACTACAACAATGTAAAATGATTCACCATTTTTTGGCTTAGCTATCAATGTTAGGGAGAATACAGACTTAATTTGTCCCTTTAGTAATTATGGACTCCATCTTTCTCATAGATAAAAGAGACAAAATAAAACCCAATTATCAAGGTTACCAATAGGCTTAAATGAGAAAACACATATGAATTTACTTTGTAAATTTTAACCAATACGAAATATGGTAGTTACTGCTATGTGATCCTTTACAGTATCTTCTTAACATGCACTCATTTGCTACCAGTTAAAATTCTCACCGCCATCTTCTGCCACTATTGACTTTTCTTAGCCACCTGGAATTCATATCTGTCCTGTCTACTGTCAAGTGAGTGTTTTTTCCTTGATGCACCTATCATTGCCATCGGTTCCCTATGCCCATATGATAGCTCCATCTCTTTGCTGCTGATTGGCTGCTGTTACAGGTGATGGAGGCTGATGCAGATGGATTCCAGCAGTTCTCATGAGTATTTTATGTGCTTCTGCTGATTTACAACCAGTTCAGCATTCCTTTAAATGGCCATAAATTGGATTGATGTCATAAATCATATCTAGAGAAAGTGCCTGAGTACAAGCTCAGGCAGCTATGCTAATGTCTGTGAAAATAACAAAGAAACATCCTCATTCAGGCCTGACTCTACCGCATTAAAAGGCCAGATTGTAAGGAGCTGTCAGTTACTGAGGGGGGAAAAGGTAAAAGGGGGAGAAAGGTCTTTGTAGGGATTATTAATAACACAGCCAGGAAGAAAGTATAGATGTGTGTCAGTAAGAATAAATAGGGAGGAGAAGAGGGGCCATGGGAAGAGTGATAAAAGAGAGTGCTGTGTATGGAAAAGATAAATGCAAATGAAATATACTGTATGGCAATGGATTATATCAGCAGTTGATATATGGGATCGAGTATCAAACTGTTGAGCTGGCAGCCATTAATGTGATATAGTGGACTTGATATGCTGGGTGACGGCAGCCCTGGTGCAGGGAAAATAAAGAACACACTGCAGTCTTTCAAAACAATGGTTCAAAGAAAAGACAGAAAATTATAGCATTACAAGTTTATGAAACTAAAATTGTGTGAGATAATTATGGTTTCTGATAGGGTTCATTATTCTTTATCAGCTCTCTAATCTCATAAGCAAGAGAAGGGATCTTAAGGGGAGACTATCTGTTTGTTCTACGGGAGGATCAGGGTGGGAGATTTTTCATTCCACCAAGGATAGCAAAAGTGATGTGGAAGCTTTCTCTGGTGAATGAGCTCCCCCTGGACATCTTAGCCGGGGAGGTTGGCATCCCTAAGAATTCCTCAATAGAACTGTTTTGAACCAGCACTCATTTTTAGAATTCCTAGGAATTTAATTTACTTTCAGAAATTGCTACTCTGGTTCATTTACTAATTCCTTCCTTGGACCTTTATTGATAGCCTACTATGTGCCAAGCACAGTATTGGGATTTCAGAAATTAATGCTTGCAAGTCTTTGAAACAGTGACTTATTTCTCAGTATCTATCCCTTGGCCTCTGCATTTGTATAGTTTGTCACACAACATACAGTAGCTGGCCCAATTAAAGAAATTCCTAGGACACAATAGGTAGTCAGAGGCCTTCAAACCTCTCTCAGTGATTTCAGGTCCACTGCTGGCTGTCCTTCTGCTAGTTCCTAAGTCCTGACTCTGTACTCTAGCATGCAGCACCTGCTATTGGCACTGAGATTTTTCACAATTGGTTAGACTTCATTTTATGGCTTATTGAACCTTAATTTCCCCCTACGATTTGGCTTTCTTCATGTATCTTCTATGGCTGAAGGCTAGTGTGAGAGAAATCTTCAATGAACATTCCCACATCCCCATTCTCCTCATCACTACCACCATGCACAAACCGAATGCCAGCATCTCATCAGCTACCCAGCCCCCACTCCACCAGGAACTGAGTATTCAGACAATTTGTTCAAGTTTTTCCTTTTAATGGACCCTGAACCTATACCGCCTCTATTTTCTTTTGTGCACATCTTCATCCTTGGCATCCCCCTCATTTTGTGCATTCCACATGAGCAATCTTATCTATCCCTCCAAAGATCAAATTGCACCCCCAATGGCCAGTCTCCCCAAGTTCTCCATTTCTTCTTTCTTGCTCTTGAACTCTAGTCTCAAGCATCAGGCTGAACTACCTAATGAACAGGCTAACCTCCATGTCCCAAAGGCTCGTCAAGCTGAGGAGAGAAAAGCCTACTCTTCCTAATGTGTCTTCAGTCTCTGTTTAGAGTATGTCCATCTTTCTAGTCATTCCAATTAAAGATTCAGAGTCATCCCCAATTCCTCCTTTTCTATAACCAGTCTCACAAAGTCAGTTAAAGAAGTTCTTCCAGTTCTACCTAAGGCATGAGTTTGAAATCTGCTCCAGATTCTCTATTTTGACAGCCATTGCCTGAGATCAAAGTTTTTCCACCATGGTACTTATCTCTTCACTTCCAATATTTTTCCCATTCCAATCCATCTGGCTCACTGCTAAGCAGGTATCATTCTAAAACATGTATCTCATGGTGTTGCTCCTTTGCTTAAAAACTCCATATTTATTGCATTATTTAAAAAATGTAGTAGATGCACAAATGGAGGTTTACTTGCTTGAAACAGAAAGATCATGTTACATGAGGCATTCTATATGGCACCAACATACTTTCTAATCTCATCTCAAAACACACATCCTCACTACAATTTACACTGCTGTCAACAGTCTGAAATACTTACCAATCTCTAAAAACACTTTAGGGTCCTAATCAGGTCAATGAAGGTAGCCCACGAAAGACACAGAGTTTCCAGAGTGATTCCACAACAAATCTTTTTTCCGTTTCTGCAACCCCAGGAAGAGCCTTCCACAAGATTCTGAAACTGACCTAGTCTCTGCAGAAGGAGACACATGACATGCTTTTGCCATGACCATTGGCATTCTTTGACCTAGAGCAACCTTAGAGCTATCAATAGGGATACTCTGTGCATCCCAGTTCAGACAGTAATCAAATTGGAAAGTTACCGATTTTAATAGTTCCCCCAAAAAATATTGTATAAGAATCACTGCAGAAATTCTGAAAATACAGATTCCAATGTCACACTCCTACAAAGTACAATTCAGAGCTCTGGAATGGAACCCAAGTACATGTATTTCAAATAACGTCTCCCAGATAGCTCTGAAGCTCAGCCAAGTGTAGAAATCAGTGGTTTGCGTTAGTTGAATAACAAGACCAGCTTAATTAACTGGTGTTCACATTGGAACACAGGAATTCAAAACAATAACAAAAGTTGGCTGGGAGTGGGAGTGGTGGTGATAAGGGGATGAGGAAGAAAACTAAAGCCTCCAAAATTCTTTTTAAATCCCAGAGATGATAGCATTTTGTTTTGAGGCTGATAAATAAAATATAGCCTCTCCCATTTGGCTTTATGATATGGAAACATTGTTAATGAGACATTTGCAAAAGTGCCACAGAGTCGTTAAAGGAGCATGACTATGGTTCTTAAATTTTAAAATGTTGAGTACCAAATTTCTATGTGTTCTGTCTTAGACAAATACTGCAGTCACTAATGTGGGCACCTGGCATTTCCAGAGGATCATATTTGCATTACTCACAAATTAATGTTGTTTAAAACCATTGCAAATCTCACTTTATAGTTCATAGTTTTCCTGTTTTTAAATAGTATCAGTTCAAACCATTTATCCAACCCCAGTGTTTATTCTAACTTGGCAGTTGGTTAACCTGGCAGCAGAGCCACCATCATGGTGACTCAATGGCAGCAGAAGCACTGCTGAGTGTCCACGTTGTCAGAATTGGCTGCAGGAGCAGCTCTGCCAAGGCTCCCCCCCACCCAATGACCACCATGGACATGTCTCCTTCTTTCACCTGGTTAATTTGGTAAGCACCCAATCTTGAGTGGCATTACTTTAGATGCCACTGAGAGCTCCCCAGATAGAGTCATTTTTAGCATACATAAGTAGACTTTTCTGTAATTGACTTAACATTTTTTTATTCTGCATTTGTTAATGGCTTGCTTTCTTTCATCAGGACATTTCTGGACTTATGTTTCTTTATTGGTAAATTAATAATAATAACCCCTTTACTTCTGCCTCTTGCTACGGATGGCCAGAGAAACAAATGTGTGTCTGTGAATGACTGAGCTAGTGAGTTACTGAATCCTGCTGAGAGGTGGCTAATGTTGCCCTGGGGTGAGGAGAAAGTGAGTTCTGTAAGACATATGACAGCAGTTCCAGCGAATAGAGGGAAGAGTAAAGCAAGAGGAAGCTTGCGGGTGCATGGCACATGGCCACACAGAAGCTGGTAAAAGGACAAAACCTTCAACATCAACGGCAGAAAGAAGAATGAGAGCAGGAGCAGAGTATATTAAACTCAGATTTTTTCTTTCTTCTAAGTTCAGAATCACCAGCAGGGTCAGTAAGTGGGGACTGAAAAAAAGAATAGAGAAAATGGCTGAAGAGCTGTGATGAGGAAAGGATAAAGAGGAAAAAATTAGAAAGGTGCAGTGAGAAAGAAAAAATAAAAGTATGACCACTTCTGTTGTACTTGTGTTGGCCATTGGGCAAAGGAAAGATAGGAAAAGAATTCTTTGGCTTTTGGAAATTTAGAAGTATCCCTTCAAAAAGTTTCTAAACCTAAATATCTTATCCTTACCAGCCTGAGGCTATAAAATTAATATGCAATCGCGATGCTTGAACTCCCAGTCTGTTTAACTTTGTGAAATCTTTCCTTTTATTAGGTTTCCTTTCCAAAACATTGTGAGGAATATCAAAATGAATGGCAAATCTGCCCTCTGATTCCCTACCTGCTCTCCTCCTCAGATGGCTTTCCTAAGGTGACTGCAGCTTGGCGCAAACCCCATCACTATTAGTATCCCTGCTCCTAGCATCTTCTCTATTTTCTCATGGTGGAAGCAGAGAAATCTGCAATTTTAAAGAGTTTTCCAGATGGTTTGGAGATACTGAAACACAACCTGAAGAATAACTCATATCTGTCGTTAGGTGTATCCATGCTTTGAGTGCACATACCCAAGTCTTGCTTTAATGTGCTTTAATAGTTCAAACAGCTCTGACTTACTCCTTATCTGCCTACTTAAAGCAGAAGCAAACATCCCCCAACACCCTGACTAAAACAGCCCCAAGCATCTCTGTGTCTCAGAACCAAACTGTTGAAAGACCCCAGGAAAAGGGAAACGGTTTGCCACCAGTGTCAACTTCAGTTGACACTCAACCTCCTCAACTCCTCAACACTCAACCTCCTCCTGAGTGATCACTTACTGCTCCAGAATTGATCTTTCAATGGGAAGATTCTTTTCATGTACAACTCTACCAGCCATTGTGGTATTGTCTTACCTATTTTTCCTCAAATGTTATGAACATACTATATTTCACACACCTTCAATAATTCCAAGGGTAGATCATAACTGCAAAGTAGAGCAGGTGTACATATACACATACACATCCCCACAAGAACAAGCAAATCAATGTGGGATCATGTCTTTCTCAGTCTTTGACTGTTTCCTAGATCCTTTCTCTCTCTCTCTTCTCTGCTGGACAGCTATCTAAGCCTGAGATCTTGACAGCGAATGGGCTTGTGTTATACTCACAATGTTATCTACTTTTCCAGAATTATTTTATATGCATTTTCTTTTATTTTCAATATTTTCCAAATTTGATAATAAATTATATTGCCACTTCAGATTGATGGGGATTAACCATGATACTGAAACAAGGCATATTAACAAAGGCCCTTACCATCACTACCAATACTATTGTATAAACCACTTACCTGAAATATCTGTTTCCCTTATTAGCTACCATTCATTTATTTAATAAATATTATTAAGCACTTACTATACACTTGGATTTTTCTTGACACTGTATATAATAATAAAACAATCAGGATTAGTATTTTCAGGCCCAGCATGGTGGCTCGGTCATATAATCTCAACACTTTTGGAGGCTCAGAAGGGAGGATCACTGGACCCCAGGAGTTGGAGGCTGCAGTGAGCTGTGATTATACCAATGCACTTCAGTCTGGGTAACAGAGAGAGACCCCAGCTCTACATTAAAAAAAAAAAAAGTTTACTACTTTGACAAAGCCCACCTTCTAGGGGACCAAAATAAAATATTTTACAACAAAAATGTGATCATAACACTTCCCTTTCCAAAATTTTTTAGGCCCAAACTGGTAGCTCATTTAGTAATTCTGGCACTTTGGGAGGCAGAGCATGAACAGCCCTTGGGGCAAGAAGTTTGAGACCAGCCTGGGCCACACAGTAAGAACCTGTCTCATACCTTGTGGTGGAGTCATGTAGTATCTGAAGATACTACAAATATGCTAGGCCAAATATGGTAGGACATCATTGTATGCCAACACGAATCTACTTCTCCCCTCTATGGATGGGTGAGGAAAGGAAAATGTCAAGGGAACAATGCAAGGTTACTCATACAGTCCTTTCCAAGTAAAGTAAAACTTTTTATTCAGTAAAGCCGAATACAAGACATAGCATGGAGGTTTATTTCCTAATTTTCCAACCCAGATGATGAATTGAACACATAATTTTACCTCTTTTCCTAGAAAAATCCCATCACATAAGAATGAAGAAATGTACACAAAAAAGAAGAAAATCCAAACATTCTTGGAAAGTTCAAATGAGTATAATTGTTGAATTTGAAAGTTCAAAGACTTTCTGAAAAAGAGACAACATGATTTTAATTTCACTGCTAGCAAAAATAGACCCAGGAGAGAACAGCAGCTGGGGAGGTATCTATCATTCTTCCTAGGACCTCCAAGGAACTCCAAAGAAGAACCATATGCAAGCTTTTGCTTCATCTATCTTGGCTTGGCTACAGCATTAGACTTTTAGCCCGAAACAAAATATGTATTTTAACCATGGATGTAGATGGTAGAATACAGCAAGGAGAGCAAAGCAAAGCCCCACATAACTTGGAACTCGTACTTAAGTATATATATATATATATATATATATATATATATATATATATAGAGAGAGAGAGAGAGAGAGAGAGAGAGAGAGAGAGAGAAAGAGAGAGAGAGAGAGAGAGAGAGAGAGTAATAAAGACACAAAAAAAGAAAAAATGAACAAACAATATTGCCTTGTATGTCTTCAAATTTTATATGAATAAATTCATAATGTATCCAGCCACAATTGACATTTTTCACTCAATTTTTTGTTTCAAACACCCATTTTGATACACTATATTTCAGAATAATCATCTCAATTCTTGGTCAAGATGTCTGCCTCTGGTCTATCATAATTTTGTTTTTGTAAACTGATATGCATATTAAACATTTATAACTATGCCTAGTACATAGTTAATACTCAATACAAGTTATGTGTTATTACTATTTTTCACTATTTGTTATAACTTATTTGTATGAATATACCACCATTTATATATTCATTTCCCTTTTGGTGAACTTTTAAATTTTATTCAATATTTTACTTGTTAGAAAAAATTACAATGAACATACTTGTACATTTTTGTGTGTATATGTGTGTGAATATCTCATACCTGGAAGTGATTTATTTTATTGAAGACTGTGATATACTGCTACAGTAATGACTCTAAACAAGTCACACCTCTCTGTGTCCAAGTGTATTATTTCTGCCCGTATTGACTTGTCTTATCCACATGACTTTCATGATATTGATTTTTCCTAACCATAAGCATGGAATGTTTTTCCATCAGTTTGTGTCCTCTCTTATTTCCTTGAGCAGTGGTTTGTAGTTATCATTGAAGAGGTCCCTCATGTCCTTTGTTAATTGTATTCCTAGGTATTTTATTTTCTTTACAGCAATTGTGAATGGGAGTTTGCTCATAATTTGGCTGTTATTGGTGTATAGGAGTGCTTGTGATTTTTGCACATTGATATTGTATTTTGAGACTTCGCTGAAGTTGCTTATCATCTTAAGGAGATTTGGGGCTAAGATGATGGAGTATTCTAAATATACAATCACGTCATCTGCAAAAGACAATTTGACTTCCTCTTTTCCTAAATGTATACACTTTATTTCTTTTTCTTGCCTGATTGTTCTGGCTAGAACTTCCAATACTATGTTGAATAGGAATGGTGAGAGAGGGCACCCTTGTCTAGTGCCACATTTCAAAGCGAATGCTTCCAGCTTTTACTCATTCAGTATGATATTGGCTATGGGTTTGTTATAGATAGCTTTTATTATTTTGAGATACATTCCATTGATACCTAGTTTATTGAAAGTTTTTAGCATAAAGGGCTAAATTTTGTTGAAGGTATTTTCTGCATCCATTGAGATAATCATGTGGTTTTTGTCTTTAGTTCTGTTTATGTGATGGATATCACCACCAAGTCCACAGAAATACAAACTACCATCAGAGATTACTACAAACAACTCTATGCACATAAACCAGTAAATCTAGAAGAAATGGATAGATTCCTGGAAACTCACACTCTCCCAAGACTAAACCAGGAAGAAGCTGATTCCCTGAGTAGATCAATAACAAGGTCTGAAGTTGAAGCAGCAATTAATAGCCTATCAACCAAAAGAAGTTCAGGTCCAGATGGGTTTGCAGCCGAATTCTACCAGATGTACAAAAAGGAGCTGGTAGCATTCCTTCTGAAACTATTCCAAACAATACAAAAAGAGGGAATACTCCCTAACTCATGTTATGAGACCATCATTCTGATACCAAAACCTGGCAGAGACACAACTAAAAAAGAAAATTTCAGGGGAATGCTGGGAAGATGGCCGCCTAAGAACAGCTCAGGACTTCAGCTCCCAGTGAAAGTGCAGAGGGTGAGTGGATGCCGCATTTCCAGATGAACTCTTATTGCCCACAGACCAGGAGATACCCAGGCAGAGGGGTCGCCAGCGTCGCAGTCCCAGCCGGTGCGGCTGTTTCGGCCCCCGCGGGGCTGATTCCGCCCGCGCGGCTGCTGTGATCACTCCCTGTTGCTGTGGTTCTCCGTACAAAAGCCACTGGTCTGGGAGCCCTCTTAGCTGGCGAGCAGAGCCCTGAGACGGCAGAGTTGCCCATTCATCTGAAATAGCGAGTCAGGCCAGGAGATTCCTAGGCAAAAAATCCGCCAGGAGCCGGCGCCGCGGTTCGAGCCGACTCCGTGAGTCGCAGCACGGGAGATCCCGGCGCCTTTTCAACAAGAGACCGGAATGCGGGGTCGTTCAACTTAAAAGAAAAGACTCTGAGTCAGGGAGCCAGGTGATCAGGCTCGGTTGGTCCCACCCCTCCACCCCCAACAACAACGAAAACAAAAACAGTAATTGGAAACCCTCTGGGTTGAGCCCTTCAAACCAAGCACAGCTGAACCGGGATGGTCCGGCTCCGTGGGGGAGGGGCTTCTGCCATTACTGAGACTCTCCACCCCTACGGAGGCAGGCTGCCAATGCCAAGGCAACCTGCCGTTGCCGAGGCAACCTGCCACAACTGAGAGAATCCGCCATAACAGAGGCGGGGCCACCGTTGCCGAGACAGTTCTAACTATGCCCATATAAAAAGGACTACAGGGAAGAGCTCAGGGCAGCTGGGCGGAGCCCACAGCAGCTCAGCAAAGCCCCTGCGGGCAGGCAGTGGCTAGGCGTGCTGCTAGCTGGGCGGGTCAGACCTGAAAGAAAAATCAAAAAAGGCAGTAGTGCAACGGAAACTCATAAAGCTCCAACTCCCTGGGACAGAGACAGACAACAGGTGGATAAACCCACAAAAATGGGAAGAAACCAGCAGAAAAAGGATGAAAACTCCCGTAACCAGAACACCTCTCCTCCTAAATGGGATCACAACTCCTCACCAGCAAGGGAACCAGACTGGATGGAGAAGGAGGGTGATGAAATGACAGAATCAGACTTCAGAAGGTGGGTAGTAAGAAACTACAATGAGCTGAAAGAACATGTTCTAACCCAGCGCAGTGAAAATAGGAACCTTGAAAAAAGATTGGATGAACTGCTGACGAGAATGGACAGCATAGAGAGGAGTATAAGTGAATTGATGGAGCTGAAAAACGCAACACGAGAACTTCGTGAAGCATGCACAAGCTTCAACAGCCGAATTGACCAAGCAGAAGAAAGGATATCAGAGGTCGAAGATCAACTCAATGAAATAAAAAGAGAAGGCAAGAACAGAGAAAAAAGCACAAAAAGGAATGAACAAAATCTTCAAGAAATGTGGGACTATGTGAAAAGACCTAATCTACGTCTGATAGGTGTACCTGAATGTGATGAAGAGAATGAATCCAAGCTGGAAAATACTCTTCAGGATATTATCCAGGAAAACTTCCCCAACCTAGCAAGGCAGACCAATATTCAAATCCAGGAAATACAGAGAACACCACAAAGATATTCCTCAAGAAGAGCAACCCCAAGGCACATAATCGTCAGATTCACCAGGGTTGAAATGAAAGAGAAAATGCTAAGGGCAGCCAGAGAGAAAGCTCGGGTTACCCACAAAGGGAAGCCCATTAGACTCACAGCAGCTCTCTCAGCAGAAACCCTACAAGCCAGAAGAGATTGGGGGCCAATATTCAACATCCTTAAAGAAAAGAACTTTCAACCCAGAATCTCCTATCCAGCCAAACTAAGCTTCATAAGTGAAGGAAAAATAAAATCCTTTGTGAACAAGCAAGCACTCAGAGATTTCATCACCACCAAACCTGCTCTACAAGAACTCCTGAAAGAGGCTTTACACATATAAAGGAACAACCAGTACCAGCCACTCCAAAAACACACCAAATGGTAAAAGAGCATCAACACAATCAAGAATCTGCATCAACTAACCAACAAAACAGCCAGGTAGCATCAAAATGACAGCACCAAATTCACACATAACAATACTATCCCTAAATGTCAATGGACTAAATGCCCCAATCAAAAGACACAGACTGGCAAATTGGATAAAAAGCCAAAACCCATCAGTGTGCTGTATCCAGGAAACCCATCTTACATGCAAGGATACACAAAGGCTCAAAATAAAGGGATGGAGGAAGATCTACCAAGCAAATGGAGAGCAAAAAAAGGCAGGAGTTGCAATTCTCATCTCTGATAAAATAGACTTTAAAGCAACAAAGATCAAAAGAGACAAAGAAGGACATTACATAATGGTAAAAGGATCACTGCAACAAGAAGAGCTAATGATCCTAAATATATACACACCCAATACAGGAGCACCCAGATACATAAGGCAAGTTCTTAATGACTTACAAAGAGACTTAGACTCCCACACAATAATAGTGAGAGACTTTAACACCCCATTGTCAATATTAGACAGATCATCCAGACAGAAAATCAACAAGGATATCCAGGACCTGAATACAGACCTGGAACAAGCAAACCTAATAGACATTTACAGAACTCTCCACCCCAAATCCACAGAATAGACATTCTTCTCAGCACCACATCACACCTACTCTAAAATTGACCACATAATTGGCAATAAATCACTCCTCAGCAAATGCAAAAGAACAGAAATCATAACAAACAGTCTCTCAGACCACAGTGCAATCGAGTTAGAACTCAGAATGCAGAAACTAACTCAGAACCACACAGCTTCATGGAAACTGAACAACTTGCTCTTGAATGTTGACTGGATAAACAATGAAATGAAGGCAGAAATAAAGATGTTCTTCGAAACCAATGAGAATGAAGACACAACATACCAGAATCTCTGGGACACATTTAAAGCAGTCTCTAGAGGAAAATATATAGCAATGAGTGCCCACATGAGAAGAAAGGAGAGATCTAAAATTGACACCCTATCATCAAAATTGAAAGAGCTAGAGGAGCAAGATCAAAAAAACTCAAAACCTAGCAGAAGACAGGAAATAACTAAGATCAGAGCAGAACTGAAGGAAATAGAGACACAAAAAACTCTTCAAAAAATCAATAAATCCAGGAGCTGGTTCTTTGAAAAGATCAACAAAATAGACAGACCACTAGCCAGACTAATAAAAAAGAAAAGAGAGAATAACCAAATTGATGCAATAAAAAACGATAAAGGGGATATCACCACAGATTCCACAGAAATCCAAACCATCATCAGAGATTATTACAAACAACTCTATGCACATAAACTAGTAAACCTGGAAGAAATGGATAAATTCCTGGACACCTGCATCCTCCCAAGCCTAAACCTGGAAGAAGCCGAAACCCTGAATAGACCAATAACATGGTCTGAAGTCGAGGCAGCAATAAAGAGCCTACCACCCAAAAAAAGCCCAGGTCCAGATGGGTTCACAGCTGAATTCTACCAGACATACAAAGAGGAGCTGATACCATTCCTTCTGAGACTATTCCAGACAATCCAAAAGGAGGGAATTCTTCCCAAATCATTTTACGAGACAAACATCATCCTGATACCAAAACCCGGCAGAGACTCAACAAGAAAAGAAAATTTCAGGCCAATATCCATGATGAACATAGATGCAAAAATCTTCAATAAAATACTGGCAAACCGATTGCAACAGCATATCAAAAACCTCATCCACCATGATCAAGTAGTATTCATCCCGGGGATGCAAGGCTGGTTCAGCATACGCAAGTCCATAAACGTAATTCACCACATAAACAGAACCAAAGACAAAAACCACATGATTATCTCAATTGATGCAGAGAAGGCTTTTGACAAAATTCAACAACACTTTATGCTAAAAACCCTCAATAAACTAGGTATTGACGGAATGTATCTCAGAACAATAAAAGCTATTTACGACAAACCAACAGCCAATATCATACTGAATGGGCAAAAACTGGAAGCATTCCCTTTGAAATCTGGCACTAGACAAGGGTGCCCTCTCTCACCACTCCTATTCAATATAGTACTGGAAGTTCTAGCCAGAGCAATCAGGCAAGAAAAAGAAATAAAGGGTATCCAAATTGGAAAGGAGGAAATCAAATTGTCTCTATTTGCAGATGACATGATTGTATATCTGGAAGACCCCATCATCTCAGCCCAAAATCTCCTGAAACTGATAAACAACTTCAGCAAAGTCTCAGGATACAAAATCAACGTGCAAAAATCACAAGCATTCCTATACACCAGTAACAGACTTCAAGAGAGCCAAATCAAGAACGAACTGCCATTCACAATTGCTACAAAGAGAATAAAGTACCTAGGAATACAACTAACAAGGAACGTAAAGGACCTCTTCAAGGAGAACTACAAGCCATTGCTCAACGAAATAAGAGAGGACACAAACAGATGGAGAAACATTCCATGTTCATGGTTAGGAAGAATCAACATCGTGAAAATGGCCATACTGCCCAAAGTAATTTACAGATTCAATGCTATTCCCATCAAGCTACCAATGACCTTCTTCACAGAACTGGAAAAAAACACCTTAAACTTCATATGGAACCAAAAGAGAGCCCGCAGAGCCAAGTCAATTCTAAGCAAAAAGAACAAAGCACGAGGCATCACACTACCGGACTTCAAACTATACTACAAGGCTACAGTAATCAAAAGAGCATGGTACTGGTACCAAAACAGAGATATAGACCAATGGAACAGAACAGAGGTCTCAGAGGAAATACAACATACCCACAACCATCTGATCTTCGACAAACCTGACAAAAACAAGCAATGGGGAAAGGACTCCCTGTTTAATAAATGGTGTTGGGAAAACTGGCTAGCCATGTGCAGAAAGCAGAAACAGGACCCCTTCCTGACACCTTACACCAAAATTAACTCCAGATGGATTAAAGACTTAAACATCAGACCTAATACTATAAAAACCTTAGAAGAAAATCTAGGCAAAACCATTCAGGACATAGGTGTAGGCAAGGACTTCATGACTAAAACGCCAAAAGCAATGGCAACAAAAGCGAAAATAGACAAATGGGACCTAATCAAACTCCACAGCTTCTGCACGGCAAAAGAAACCGTCAGTAGAGTGAATCGGCAACCAACAGAATGGGAAAAAATTTTTGCAGCCTACCCATCTGACAAGGGGCTGATATCCAGAATTTACAAAGAACTAAAACAGATCTACAAGAAAAAAACAAACAAGCCTATTCAAAAATGGGCGAAGGATATGAACAGATACTTTACAAAAGAAGACATACAGGAGGCCAACAAACATATGAAAAAATGCTCATCATCACTGGTCATCAGAGAAATGCAAATCAAAACCACATTGAGATACCATCTCACACCAATTAGAATGGCGATCATTAAAAAATCGGGAAACAACAGATGCTGGAGAGGATGTGGAGAAATAGGAACACTTTTACACTGTTGGTGGGAATGTAAATTAATTCAACCATTGTGGAAGACAGTGTGGCGATTCCTCAAGGACCTAAAAATAGAAATCCCATTTGACCCAGCAATCCCATTACTGGGTATATATCCAAAGGATTATAAATCATTCTACTACAAGGACACGTGCACACGAATGTTCATTGCAGCACTGTTTACAATAGCAAAGACCTGGAACCAACCCAAATGCCCAACGATGATAGACTGGATAGGGAAAATGTGGTACATATACACCATGGAATATTACGCAGCCATCAAAAACGATGAGTTCACGTCCTTTGTAGGGACATGGATGAACCTGGAAACCATCATTCTCAGCAAACTGACACAAGAGCAGAAAATCAAACACCGTATATTCTCACTCATAGGTGGGTGTTGAACAATGAGAACACATGGACACAGGGAGGGGAGCACTACACACTGGGGTCCGTTGGGGGGAAATGGGGGAGGGGTGGGGGGTGGGGAGGTGGGAAGAGATAGCATGGGGAGAAATGACAGATACAGGTGAGGGGACGAAAGGCAGCAAACCACACTGCCAAGTGTGTACCTATGCAACAATCTTGCATGTTCATCACATGTACCCCAAAACCTAAAATGCAATAAAAAAAAAAAAAAAAAAAAAAAAAGAAAATTTCAGACCGATATCCGTGATGAACATTGATGCAAAAATCTTCAATAAAATACTGGCAAACCAAATGCAACAGTACCTCAAAAAGCTTATCTATCACGATCAAGTAGGCTTCATCCTGGGAATGCATGGCTAGTTCAACATATGCAAATCTACAAATATAATCCATCATATAAAACATTGTTTTAAAGAATAGATGCTAACGGCGAAGAAAGCTTATGATAAGCATTATGTGAAACATTTTAGATTTTTTCCCCAAGTTATAGTTAATATATAAATATAAATATATATAAATATTCCTAATGTGAGTTAAAAATTTGCTACCTTCTTATCTACATACAACTTCCTGACCAAGTTTTTCCGTCTCACTTTTAAAAATCTTTCTCAAGTATTGTTTTTTAACTTCCCATTTCCCATGTTTTGTTAAACTTCCCATTTCCCATTAATGTTTTTCAACTTCCCACTTCAAATTCCTTCTCGAATAATGTTTTTTTAAACACAAATCAACTCATATATAAGTCCCTGGATGAACTGTTCTCAGACTCCCCATTTCTTGTGTGCTTCTAATCACCTGTTGTTGATTCTTCAATTCAGACTCTGCTTTGCACCACGCCTGCAGGCTTGACAAAATGATTTCAAAGTTCCTTAACATAAGCTGTTCTCTCTAACGGGACTCTTCTTTCTCTGTTTGTTATCTAGATGTCACCTACTTCTTCAAGAGTCAGCTCAGACCACGTGTGTAAGAAGCTTTTTTGCTCCTCCTCTGGTCTTCCATTACCTTCTACCAATGCCTCTATCATAGCATGTAGGCCAGGCGTCCCCCAAACTATGGCCCACAGGCCGCATGTGGCCCCCTGAGGCCATTAATCCGCCCCACCCGCCACACTTCAGGAAGGGGCACCTCTTTCATTGGTGGTCGGTGAGAGGAGCACAGTATGTGGCGGCCCTCCAACGGACTGAGGGACAGTGAACTGGCCCCCTGTGTAAAAAGTTTGGGGACGCTGATGTAGGCTGTTTCATTATTGCCTATTATTTATTTCCCTAGCTTAGTATTCCTATTGCTCCCTGGAAGATGGGGTCTCTGCTTTGCAATACTTTAATCTTGAGATGTTAGTACAGTACCTGGCATAGAGTAGCCATTCAAATATAATGAATGAATACTGGACCTCTTATAGGCATTTTAATCTATATTACAAGAACAATATTTAAGTTTAACATTATAAATGATTCCAGATGGCATTTTGTATACTTTTTAGCTTTATGTAAAATTTTTTAAAGTTTGTATAAATTACAGCCAATATATAACCAATGACAAACATATTAATTGTGTTTTTGTTTAATCTCCTAAGTTGAGCAACCTTAATATCTATATCTACATCTATATATTCATGTGTATATCTAGAAGAAAACTGAATCCAAGATAAATATAACATTCAGATTTTCACAAGCTCAGAGTTTGTCAGCTGTCAATGAAACCCACTGCATGTGGTATACAGGAATGCTATTTATTTTTGCCTATTGACTAATTTCCAGCAACATTATTGAATTATTTGCTTAATTATAATAGAATGAAAAAGATCTGCTAGCATTGTCTATATACTTAGTGAAATTATCTTTAGAAAATGAGGATTCATTTATTCCGTTCAAAAGTCTTATCATTTGTATGTGTTATTTCTTGCCTCTTTACAAAGAAGCAAGGACTAGGACCTGCAATATTGTGTTGAATAAGAGGAATAACATCCAGTATCTTTAAGATCTTTCTCACTTTACAAATATGCTCCTCTATTTCATGTTGTGCATACTCCTTGTAGGTTTTTGATAGAGAATTTTATAAAAGTAAGGAAGGTTTCTTCTATTCTTAGTTGGCCTAAATGTTATATTACAAATGAGTGTTAAATTAAGTTGGATGATTTTTCCATGAATCTATTGATAAAATAATATTTTTCGGTTTTAATCAGTACTGTTTATGTGAAATTGTCCTTGCATTTCTGAGAAAAATACTATTTGGCAGCTTCTTCATTCAGTTTTGCTTAATTCCCAAAATGCATTGTAAAATATTCTCCATTTAAATTTTCTTTGTAAAAGTGAACATAAGATGGGTGATACCGTCACTAAAAGTTTGGCAAACACTAGCCAGTGGAGCTATATTAGTCTGAGGTCGTATTGTTAATATATTTTGACAAATGAATAATGATTATAAGTTTATTCTAGCTTTTAATTGCTTTATAAATTAATAACTAAAGTACATATTATTTTTTAGCTTCTATATACATTTTGCCATACGCTTTTTAAAATTCCTAATATTATTAGTATTTTCTTTTTTTCTTTTAGACATTATCAGTTGACTATTTCACTTATTTTATAAAATAACCACACTTAGATCGTTGTTGCTACATTCAAAATACATAGTGATATTTCAACAATCTTGACTCTTATTTCTATTTTTTTCTTTTGTAATGCTTATTTTGGATTTACTTTGCTATTATACCTTACAGACACTCAGCTGTGCTTGACACATATCTTAAGTTTACAATTTGATGCATTTTCACATATGTATGTAACTGTGAACAATTATCATAATCAAGATATTGACCATTTCTGTCATCCTAAGAGGTTCCTCACAACTTTTTGTAATTCACCTGTCACTTTTTCTCAATATTGCCTGATCCCCAGATAACCACAACTATGCATCCCATCAATATGGATTATTTTTCATCTCTAAAATTTTATGTAAGTAAAAACAGAGTTTTTATTTTTTGGCCTGGCTTCTTTCACCGAGCATATTTCTTTTGAAATTCATCTACGCTGAGACATGTGTCTATAGCTTGTTCTTCTTACTGCTGAGTATTATTTTGATTTATTTTGATTTAACAGATTATACAACACTTCGTTAATCCATTCAAATTCGAAAAACTTTGCGTTGCCTCCAGTTCTTCTCTATTACAAATAAAACTGCCATAAAGAATAGTGTGTATAGGTATTTGCTTTGGCTGAATATCTAGAAATGTAATGGCTATTTCACATGATATAGCAATGCTTAATTTTTTACAAAAATGCCAAACTGTTTTTCAAAATAGTTGTACTATTTTATATTTCCACTAGCAGTTTATTAGAATTCCAGTTGCTGCAATTTCTTGTCAGCACTTGGTAGGAAGAGTATTTTAAATTTTATCTGTTTTAGAGGATGGTATAGTTATCTCATAATGATTTTAATTTGCACTGATCTAATTACTAATTAAGCTACTTCTCAAACTATTTATTGTTTTAATCCACATTTTTTTGGTGGAATGTCTATTCAAATATTTTTCCAGTTTGTTTGTCATATTGGATTGCAATTGTTCTTTAAATATCATAGACACAAATCCTTTCTTAGATATAAGTTTTACAGATACATTTTCACAGTATATAGCTATTATTCATAAATTCTTAACTATCTTTTGAAAAGCATTTTTTATTTTGGTGAAAGACAATGTATTATATTTTACAGTTTATTCTTCCTTATCTCATAAACATTTTTGCCTAACTCACAGTCATTAAGGTTTGCTCCTATATTTTCTTTTAGAAATTACAGAATTTTAGATCTTATATTTAGATCCATGATCCATATTAAGTATTGTAGTATAAAAGTCAAAAACTTTTTTTTTTTTTTCATTTGGATATCCAATAACATGTCTTGAAAGATTGTCCTTTACTCATTAAATTGACATAGCACCATTCTCAAAATCAAATGACATTATGGGTAGGAATCTATTTTGGAGAGTTTTTGTTCTCCTATGACCTAAGTATGTCTTTATGCCCATGCTGTGATGTGGAGATAGATGTAACATTATATTAAGTTTTGAGTAAAATACTCTTCCAAATTTGTTCATAATTTTAAAAATTGTTTTTAAATATTATAGGTCTTTGGCTTTTTCATAGAACTTTTAGAATTTGTCAATTTCCACAAAATAAAACAATTTCTAGGACTTTAATCAGTTTTGCATTGAATATACGGTTAGAGTTTGAGAGAATTGACATCTTGACAATATTAAGCATTCCAAACCATGATCATGGGAGTGCTCTCAATTTGTGCCATTTTATTTTTCTCAGCAATACAAGCACTCTTTGACTTACAATGGGGTCATGTGTTAATACATTTTGATAAATGAATAATTATAAGTTTATTCTAGCTTTTAATTGATTTATAAATTAGTAACTTTGGCACTTCTGAAAATTAGCTATATTTCCTATGTTTTAAAAATTATTACTAAAGCGTACATTTAAAAAATTATTTAACCTCTATATACGATGAGGTCAGGTACTAATAAATTCATCATAAATTGAGGATTGTAATAAATGTGTATTCCTTTTGTACACTGTAAGGGTGAAAAATCCTAAGTCAAATGATCATAAGTCAGAAACTATATTTTATAGTTCTTAAATTGAGAATTTTATACATATTCTGTTAAAGTAATCCATATTTCATATTTTAATAATATTTAAATAGAATTATTTTTCAATTTTGACTTCTATTGTTTATTGCTGGTCTGTATGCAATCATTGCTTGTATTATGTCTTCATCCTGCAACATTAATTCTAGAAGTTTTTTAATCTGCTTCTTAGAATTTTGTACACAAATAATTATGTTGTCTGCAACTAAAGAGAATTTCACCTCTTAAGTCTAGATTTATCTTATTTTGTTTTCTTTTTATTTTTGCTGTCATTTTGAACTAGCTTCAACTTCCAGTCCAATGATTAACAGAAGTAGAAAGAAATGTTCTCAGTTTTCTCTGATATTAGAAAGAACACATTCAGCTTTCACCATTAAGTATGATGCTAGCTGCAAGTTTTAAACACATGCTTTTTAACAGGTTGAGAAAGTTCACTTCTGTCTTATATTTGCAGTGAATTTTTAGTCAAAGTATTGATGTTTAATTTTAATAAATGATTTATCTATACATATGACAATGCTCATAGGGGTCTTCTTTTTTTATTATTTAATGTAGTGAATATCCGTTTATTTCAGAATGCCAAACTAACCTTGCATTCCAGGTGTAAACCAAGATGTATTACCTTCATATATTTTGCTAATGAAATTTGCTAAAACTTTGTTAAGAATATTTTTGTGGCCAGGTGTGGTGGACTCATTTATTCTGTCGTTGTTGTTGTTGTTGCATTTGCTTGTGGGGTCTTAGTCATAAATTATTTGCCCAGGCCAATGTCCAGAAAAAAATTTTCCTAGGTTTGCTTCTGGAAATTTAGGGTCTTCAGATCTAACACTTAAATCTTTAATCCACCTTGAGCTAATTTTTTGTGTATGCTGAAAGATAGAAATCCAGTTCCCTTCTTCTGCAAGTGGCTATCAAATTTTCCCAGCACTATTCATTAAATAGGATGTCTTTTTCTCAGGACATGTTTTGTCAACTTTGTGAAAGATCACATGGTTGTAGGTGTGTGGCTTTATTTCTGCATGTTCTGTTCTGTTCTGTCATTCTATGCATATACTTTTATACAAGCAGTATGCTGTTTTGGTAAGTATAGCCCTGTAATGCGATTTGAAGTTGGATAATGTGATGCCTCCAGATTTGTTCTTTTTGCTTAGGATTGAATTAAATTTTTTGGTTCCACATTTTTCAGATTGTTTTTTCTAGTTACATGAAAAATGGCATTGGTATTTTTATAGGAATTCCATTGAATCTGTAGATTGCTTTGGGCAGCATGGTTGTTTTCACAATATTGATTTTTTCTAATTCATGGGCATTGGATGTTTTTTCATTTATTTGTGTCATCTATGATTTCTTTTAATAGTATTTTATAGTGTTCCTGTACAGATGTTTCACCTTCTTAGCTGAGTCTCTTCCAGGGGTTTTGTTTTGTTTTGTATTATAAATAGAATCAAGTTTTCTATTTCACTTTAAAGTCGGTCCCTATTGCTGTATAACATTGTTACTGATTTATGTACAATGATTGCATAATTTGAGAGTTCACTGAGTTTATTTACCAAATCTAGGGGTCCTTTCAAGGATCCTTAGGGTTTTTGGCATTACATTATCAATAGATGAAATAGTTTGACTTTCTCTTTTCCACTCTGATGTTCTTTATTCCTCTTGCTTGATTGCTCTGGCTAGGACTTCTAGTACTCTGCTAAATAGAAGCAGTGAAAGTGAGCATTCTTGTCTTGCTCCAGTTCTGAACAGGAATGCTTTCAACTTTTCCCCACTCAGTATAATGCTGGCTGCAGTTTTCTCATATATGGCTTTTATTTATTTTTAGATATGGTCTTTGTATGCCTAGTTGGTTGAGGATTTTTATCATGATAGAATGTTGAATTTTATCAAATTTTTTCTATGTTTATTGAGATGATCATACGTTTTTTCTTTTTAATTCTGTTTATGTGGTGAATCATATTTACTGACTTGCACGTGTTGAACAATCCTTGCATCACGGGGATGAAACCCAATGGATCATGGTGAATTATCTTTTTCATGTGCCTGTCAGATTCAGTTTGCCAGTAGTTTATTGAAGACTCTTGCATTTATATTTCCCATGGATATTGGCCTGTAGTTTCCCTTTTTTGGTGTGTTCTTTCCTGGCTTTGGTATTAAAGTGATACTGGATTCACAGAATAAATTAGTGAAGATTTTCTTCTTGATATTTTGGAATAGTTTCAGTAGAATTAGTACCAGTTCTTCTTTCAGTATTTGGTAGAATTTGGCTGTGAATCCATTTGTTTCTGGCCTTTTATTACTATTATTTTCTTATTCTGTATAATAGAGCTTTTTCCTACCTTTGGCTTCTTTGAAGATTTTCTGTATCACTGGTTTAAGACAACTTTATTTTGACATGTGTTGGTATGGATTTCTTCTAATTGTAGTTCACTGGGTTTCATGGTTTTGTGATTTTAGAATATTATCAAATAAGGAAAATTGTGGTCATGTCTTAAAATATCTTTAACTTTTTCTCTCCTATGTTTTTGAAACTCCAATGACACATATATTAAGATGTTTGATATTTTCTCACAATTTATTGGCATATTGTTCCTTTTTGCCGTGTCTTCAAGATCACTAATATTTTATTCCAGTGTTTAATCTGCTCAGTGTATTTTTCATTTTATATAGTCCATTTTTGCTAGCAGCTTGATTTGATTCCTTTTTATATCTTCCATCTCGCTCTTTAAAAATCACATATTTTCCTCATCACTGTGGGCATAGTACATATTTATAATCTGTTTTTAATGTTCTTTTCTGCAAATTCTCCAATGTCTGTTATCTCTTGAACGTTCTAGTTCTAATTATTGATTTTTCTCCTCATTACGGTTTGGATTTCTGTGCTTCTTTTCATACTTGGTTATTTATTTGATGTCAGTCTTTCTCAATTTTATATTTTGAATACTAAATTTCTTAATTTCTTTAAATTTTGGGCTTTGTTCTATTATGCAGGTAGATTACTTTGAAGCATTTTGTTTAAGTCTTGTTTCTGAGACTTTTTTAGGTAAGTTCAGACAGCCTTTATACTAGGCACTGACTAATAAGAACTCCGACTAATAAGAACATCGACTCATCCTGGTCCTGTGTAAGAATTGTTCCACAGGCTTCTTTCTAATTGGAATTTGCCCAGCTGTGTTAGTTTCCACACCTACATGCACTCATCAGTACTCATCTGAAGACTCTGGGGGAATCCTATGCAGATCTCTAGAGTTCTGTTTTTCTGTGCAGTTTTCTCTTTTCTAGTACTATTATCTGTGAATTTTCATCATCTTGGCTCCACGTGCCTGAATTCAATTCTGTTAATCACTGGAAGGAATTTATTTTCTTCTCCTGCTCTGCATCCTGGAAACGCTCTTCAAGCATTGAGTTGGGGTAATGATACAGCTAATATTATTTGTTTCTTTTTCCTCATATCTCTCTGTCTTGTCTGCCTATATTCTAATGTTTGAAAATTATTGCTTTATATATTTTGTTCAATTTTATAGTTATTTTGTGTAACAGGTTAAATACAGTTCTTATTTCCATGTTCTGAAGCAAAAGTCTCAAACTTTATTATTCTTTTTATAATTGTCTTCTGATAAATGGATTTAAGGCTATCTATGTCATCTAAAATAAAGTTTTATTCTGCAAATCTGTTGTTCATGTCTAAATATTTTGTTATTTTGATTAGAATTTTTTAATTCATAAGTTATTAAAAGTATACCTTTGGATTCTAACCTTATTGAATTTTACTTACTAACTTTAATTACTATTTCTAATTACAATGCTTTCTTTTTACATAATTTGGTGAGCAAAATTTTAGTTTTTGTCATTTATTACGTTTTCTTAAGACCTAATATGTGGTCAGTTTTATATGTGCTTTAAAATAACAGTTATTCTTTATTTGTTTTATGCAAGTACTTTACAAAAATCCATTGCACTAAGCTTATTAATTTTTGCACAATTTTTCTGTATCTTCACTAATTTTCTCTTTTATTATTCCTCTTATTCTGAATTAGGTGGTAAACATTTACACTATAAGAAATCTGTCACTCCTTGAAATTCTTTGCTTTTTTGCTTCATATATTTTAAGTCTATTTTTAGAGATATTAAATTCATGATCATTATGCACTGTAATTATTCTATTTATAATTAAGCAAAATTATTTTATTTGCATATATGACATTAAAAAATTTCTATACTTTATAAAATATAGCATTTTGCAAATAAACTAGGGTTAAAAAATAAATAGCAATCATACTCCATTTATATTTAACTTGATTGTGTGATCAGAAAGAATGAAATTTGTAAATAGGAATACAATAAAAATGCACATGAGATTAAAATAAAATTTTAACTATTAAAATTCTTTCAGAAGAATAAAAATACTCTACTGATATAGTCATGTGCTCTAATAATGACATTTTGAACAAGAATGGTCGGCATATGCAATAGTAGTCTCATAGATTATAATACTGTATTTTTACTATGATAGTGATACAAGGAGAAAATCTCCTAATGATGCATTTCTCAGAACATATCCCCATCATTAAGTGACATACACCTGTACTAGATATCATTGGTTCTAAATTGTTGTTCTCGATTAGTCCACAAAAGGCCAAGTTCACCCTTAGATGGTAATTTCAAAAATGGGAACAAGGGATGTAACTGATCTGCCAAAATAATTTTTAAAATTCACTTCAAAAACTAAAAAATCCTAGAGAAACTGCATAGTTTCATGGATTAAGCTATTAAAAGTTAAAGAGTGTAGACTAACTAGAGACTCTCATTTTGTTAATGTGTATCTCTTTGAATTTCATAAAGAACAATTTAACTAGGTGGTTTTGTCATTATTAATGACTAATAATTCTAATTATTAGAATTTGCTTATTCATCTATTTTGTTACTAATTGTTACAATATATTATATAACGATGCTATTAAACATTGCACTTTATGATTTTAAGCTTCCGATGTTAATGTTGATAATAACTTTATAATATACATCAATTTTAATTTTTATAGAAAATATCAACGTGGCTATATGATTTTTCTTTTTTATGTACTATATTTCCCCTGAAACCCAAACATTTATTTTCCTCTAGATATTTATGGTTGTCCTTCCTTTTCAGTTCTAACTATTTAACCATTTAGAATTAATCTTTTCCCCAAATACATCTAACTTTCAGTATTGACTTTACATAAATTGATTCACACTCTATATATCAATGTGGTCAGATCTGTTTTTCTGCTTTCTTTGTGATACTATTTGTCAATCAGTTTTTATGCACACTAATTTTAATGACTCTGGCATTCTAATACCATCTAAATACTAACCAATACAAACCACCTCTCGCTAGTCTTTTCTTTTCAGAATTTACAGAATCTTATAATCAATAATTTTCAAGATGGTCTTTAAAACATTTTTAACTGTTCAAAAATACCCATTGATATTCTGAATGGAATTATATAATTTTATAAACTGTATTATATGGAGAGTTAATATTCTTAGTTTTTAATCTTGGCATTTGCCTCCCTATATTCATTATTTTGGTAGTTTTTTTGCACTTATCTTACATCTTTCATTAGGTCTATTTATATTTATTATTGCTTATTATTAATGTGGGCACATAAATTGCTATTCAAACCATCAAAATGTAATAGTGAAAGGAAACACTATTAATAATTACAATAATTACACTTAAATATCAGGCATAAATTGAATCATAACTATTATTAACATGTTTATTTTTCTACATTATGTTCAAACAGGTTAATGAAACTAAGAAAGGAAATTATGTACATATATTTTTTACATAAGCAAACCTCTCTATTTCTATTGTGTGAAAATTTATAGTGAATGCTCTTAGTTTTTCAAATTGTCAAACATGTTACTTATATATAATGACAATTTTGAAATCATCTCTTAAAAATTACACCATTAATTTATGTTTCTTTACATATTGCATCTTATAGAACTTCCATAAAATTATTAAATACTGGTAGTGAAAAAGGGTATTTTTTGTTGTTGTTCCCTTGGTTATTGGAACCATCACTAGAACAATATCATTTTTACAATAATCATGATTGTTTCATGTTAAGGATGTATCCTTCCAATATTTTTGTAAATAATTCTTTAATCAAAACAATAGAAATAAAGAATATGGAAAATTATATATGTTGTTCAGTGGAATTTCACATTCATGTAATCAGCACCAGAACAAGACAGAGGATATATCCAACACTCTAAAACTAGTATAGTACCCTCATAGAGTTACTATGCTCCCCTACAAAAGAAACAAATACCAGGTATCCATGAGGGATTGCTTCTAGAACATCCCCACAACCCCTACTCCTGCATTTACCAAAATCAACTGATGCTCAAGTCACTTATGTAAAATGGTGCCCTATTTTCACTTAAGTGACACACATCTCACCATATGCCTTGAATCATCTCTACATTATGTGTAATGCCTAATACAATGTAAGCACTATATAAATAGGTATTATATTGCATTGTTTAGTGAATAATGACAGGAAAGAGTCTGTACATATTCAGTACAGATGCAACCATCCTCCTTTTAATATGAATTGATTTTGATTATGGGTTTGTGAACATGTGAGAATGAAAACAAAGTATAAATATTTTTGCATATACAAAATGATTATGTTAATCCCAATAGAGAGAATTCTCCAGGGGTGGCAGGAGATACATTAAACAAAGGGAAAAAATGATTGGACTAGTCGACCTTAGCCACCCTCTCTTGTAGGCTGCAATGAATGCTGGCACAGTGGACACATGAACATCATAGCCATGCAACTTATGCAACCATAAATGGGCCCGATATCTGTACCCCTACTACCATCAAAGGTGATCTAGCTACTGCCATGGCTGAGAATTCAACCTGCCTGCAAGATCAGTCAATATGGAATCACTAATATGACCAATCTACATAGAAAAAACAGCCAGCTTCTCAGTGACAAGTTGAGTTAATAGGACCCCTTCTATTTTGGAACACAAGTGATTTTGTTTAGTAAGAACAGATTCTGTTGTGAATTTGCCTTTTATGACCACTGAGTCTCAGTCAGCACCACTTTTAAAGGGTTGTCTTTGGATCCAGCTTAATACTATACTAGCCAAGAGAGTCACTACACACAGAAAGGTGCCAGAGTGGGCACATGCTTATGGGATCCTCTGACAGTTTCATATGCCATAAGATTCATAGAGCAATGGAGCAATCCTGCACACATAGCTGAAGCACCTGTTCTCAAGACCTTACTTGGTAAGGATAAGGTGCCATACTACAGGATACAGTGTAAAGTATAAATTAATGACTTTTGTATTGGGCTTTGTCCCTAACAGATGGAATACATGGGCCTCGAAACTAATAGATGGAAGCTAGACTGATTCTGCTTTTCATGACTTGTAAGTATCTACTTAAAGAATTTGTGCTGACCATTTCCACTGCTTTGGGATCTGTAAGCCTGAAGGTCCTGATTCCTAAAGGAAGGACACTTACACCAGGGTGAAATAGCAAGAGTCATTTAAACTATAAACTGAAGCTGCTTCCTGGATGCTTTGTGTTCAGCAGTTTGGAGACTCATCAATAAAGGCCTTGCCCTTTTGCCAAATCTGATGAGTAATCTAAGTTTCAGTACTCTATTGATACTGTATCATTGTTTAAGTTCTCTGTCTACCCAATTCTGCTTCCTTCCCTTCCCATCAATATAGAAGAAGATATGTGTATTAATTTCTACCACAGAGTCTGCTTTTCAGGAAATTCATTCATCATCTAATACTTATTCGATTTTCTGATTATCATTTACTTTTTCCTATAATTTTGGTGATTTCTTTATAGTCTTTTTAATCTACTTGAAATAAGTCATTTTTAATTTCTTTAGAGTTTGTTTTCTAATAGATATTTAAGACTCAAACTTCCCTCTAAGTAAAGCTTTGGCTGTATCTCAAAATTTTTTATGTCTTCTTTCTACTATCATTTAAGGATCAACGTATTTTCAAATTTCCAATATGGTTTATTCTTTGAGCTGTATGTATTTAAAAAATACATATTTTAGCATCTTGATCATCTTTGTATTATTTATTTCTAGTTTAGCTGGATTAAGTTCAAAGAACCTAGCAGGAAATAAGTTTCAATTTTCAATTTTTTTAAATAATCTTTTGTAGCTTAACAGTTATAATCAGATTTTTTAAAATGTTCCATGTTGAGAGAAACACACACACACACAAACACACACACATATATTCCTTTATATATGTAATTTTCAATTCTATCATTAAATTGTTTTCCAGCTCTATATGCTTATTGATTTTGTATTTGCTTTGCTATCAATTATGGAAATAGTACTGTTGCATTCTTAATTGAACATTTATTTTTTATTTCTGTCACATTTATTAATATATTTTTAAATTATGTAATTAATGCATACAATTTATCATTTTTGTTTTTCTGCTAATCAACCTCATTATTTTGAAGTCACTTGTTATTACTAGTTATAATTAGTGACTTCTTGTCTAACATTAATATGAGTACTCTTACCTTCTTTTGATTATTATTTGTAGTGTACAGATTCTTCATCGTTTTTTAATCTGTGAAATACAATGTTTTTACTTCTATGTTTATATGATTATGTTGGTTACCATGTGTTTGGATTTCACATTGTTATCCATACATACTTCTTTTGTTTTGAAATTGATTATTTAATACACTTAAACTTTATATAATTACTGATTCATATGTATCTACCATCTTACCATTTATTTTCTATTCAACTTATCATGCTTTTATTCCCTTTTCTCTAATTTGTTCTTTCTTTTGTATATGTATTATATGATATGCTATTTCTATTCTAACTTACATTTAACATATTAATTACACATTTTTATCATTCATTTGGTAATCACCTTGAAGCAGCACTGTCAAATAGAAATATAAGATAAGCCACCTTTGCCAGGTGTGGTGGCTCATGCATATAATTCCAGCACTTTGGGAGGCTGAGGCAGGAGTATCGTGTGAGCCCAGGTGTTTGAGATCAGCCTGGGCAACATGGCTAAACCCCGTCTCTACTGTGTGTCTGTAGTCCCAGCTATTCAGAAAGCTAAACTGGGAGGAGGTTGAGGCTACAGTGAGTCATGATAGCATCACTGCACTCCAGCCTAAGTGACAGAAGTAGATCCTATCTCAAAAAAAAATAACAAATAAAAAATAAAAAAAGACGCAAGTCATCTGTGTAATTTACGATTTTCAAATAATCACATTAAAAAAGTAAAGAAAAAAATAAATTTTAACAATAAATTTTATTTAACACAATACTCCTAAAATACTATTGCAGTGACTTATAATCAGTATAAAATCATTAATAAAATGTTTTACATTTTATACTTATAGCACATCCCAATTTGGTCTAGTCATATTTCAATAGTTGTACATTGTTAGTTGCTAGTATACTGGTAAGCATAAGTACTCACTAGTCATAAACAACTAGTGGCTAGTATATCGGACTAATTGTGTATGACTTAGTGATTTCAAAATGCATCCTTGAAATCACTAAATGACTTAGTGATGTACTATGTTAGAGGATGATAAATCAAGGATGCATTTAGTGATTTCAAAATGCATCCTTGATTTACCATCCTCTAACATAGTACATTTACTAACTTTCAGAAAATAATAAAACCTCAAAAATACAACTTGCCTGCTTTTCCTGTTACTGTTTCCATGCCTTTCATTACAGTATATATTTAAGCACCTTAAAAATATGATAATTATTTCTTCCCATTGATATTTAGTCATATTTGCCTGCATGTTTGCCATTTAATTTTTGCTCATTTCTTCCTGTCTTATGTTTGTCTGCTTACATATTCTTACTGCCAGAACTTCTTTTGTATTTCTTTTATGATGGGTTCATGGGTGGAAAATTATCTCACATATTTCTTCCTCTTCCTTGGAAATGTCTTTATTTGGCCTTCTATCTTGAAGGATAATTTTGCCAGGTCTAAAATTCTAAGTTGGTACACATTTAATTTTATCCTCTTTGAGTTGCCATTTCACTGTCTTTAGCTTCTATCATAAGTATTTAGATGTCATTAATCCATTTTTTTCCTTTCAAGTTAATGCCTCCTTTTTAATCTAGCTGTTAAGATTTTCTTTTGTCATCAGTTTTCAAAAGTTTCGTTATTTGGTTTCTATGTATTCTTCCTTGTATATTTCCTGCCTGCCATTCTTAGAATATTTCAAATCTTTTTTGAATTATTATTTATGTTTTTTGTCAATTTGGAGATTCTTAGCTGTTTACATTTCAAATATTTTTTCTGTTTTATACTCCCTTTCTACCCAATATGGGACTCTAGTTATATTTATTTTAGTCACTTTTATCAAGTTCTGTATCTTTTTCATATTACCTATTATTTTGTGTGTATATAGATACATACTTCAGTATAAAAATATTCTACTGACTTAGCTTTCTATCTATAATCATATATTCTGCCATGTCTAATATGCTAATAAACACATTTAATAGAAACTATTTGTACATGCACGCATCTAGCACCTTTATTTTTTAGTTACGGAACTATCCTCAAGCTTCCTTTGCTGCCTTTTCTGCGTACCTGGTATTTTCAGCCCCCTGGGGTAAAGCTTTAACAAAGAATTGACAAGTAGAGGGCTATAAGATATAAACACTTCTGTTCTCTTACTTCTGATAGGTGTAGAATTTACATGTGATCTACACTTTCTCTAGAATTCCCCTGAATTCTAGTTTTACTTACTACCTTACCCTTGGAAAAGAAAGGCTTCCTTTTTTTTTTTCCTGGTCCTACTTTCTCACTCTCATGCCAATAGTTTTTCTGGAAATATCTTCTAATAAATCAGTTGCACACAAATCAGTTGCACTCATTTCAGTATCTGTTTCTTGGGAACCTGACCAAAAACGCATGAGTATTGACTTCTAAATTTTAATTATTGATTTTATTCAGCATCAGATTTTCCCTTAGCATTTTTGTTTATATAATAAAATTCTCTGATAAAAGCCTCAGTCTTGTTATCTATTTTCATTTAATTATTTTAAAATTTATGTCTGAAAAATATTGTATCTAGTACACATGCAAATCTCTATTACCATTTTTTCTCTTTACTGTTTATAATCATAGATAATATGTTATTAATTTATGAACAATGCACATGAAATATTCTCACCTGTGACTGGCTCCATTCTTTAAGATTTTATTCCTTCAAGTCCTAGTTACCTGAGAAACATAGCCTTCCAAAGTCTCCATAATAAACTTTTTTCCAGCAATTTCAATTGCTATTGGCAGGTGCTTAGATATGCCCAAACTCCTTCAAAGCCAGAACAGGACATCTTATCCTATTATTCTTAATTTACTGAGAGTATTTTGCCAAAAGCAAAATTTGAATTTTATAAAACAACTTTCTAGTATTTGGAAAGTTTCATTCTTTCTACTACTACAAACATACTTGAATGAGTGTTTCCTTGTATATCAATATTTTATATAAAGACATATATAATAAATTCCTTTGTTAAAGATGAATACATAAGAAAAATTTACCTATTTCTTTTGCCCCACATTATTTATTTTTGTATAATCAGTAATTGATACCTAGTTTGTTATTATTTAATATTTTGATTAAAACTATTTCTTTGAACTATGTTTTATTTTCATGCGTTACTCTGTAATCAGATTTGCTAACCACAAATCAGCTTTATTTTCTATTAATAATAGTAAACTGACAAAATGATTTATCTCTACTCACAGTATAGACCCTGCTAAAATGATACTAAACGACGTAAACCAGTATTAACATAAAAAGACAATGAAAACTGGAGAAGCTAAAGTAAATTTGAGATATAAATATATTTAAGATGTCAAAAACCCAACGGAGGAGCACTAACAGACATGTTACTAAGTACCTACAATGGGGAAATTATTGTAACGTCTGACTGCATTAGTACTGTAGCATCTCCAGACTCACATAGGTACATGGAATATAGGATATAAAATACAAGTTTTACACAAAAATATTTATACACTGCTATTAAAACAGTATTATTGTAATATTTCAGAATAAAAGGATAAAGAACAACCTGAAAGTTCCACAGAAAAACGGCAAAGTGATAGGAGCCAGAAAGTAAACAATGTTCTTAATATCAAAATAAAATAGAGCAATATTTTCAAGACTCTAAGAAAAAAAGCAATTTTCAGTGTACAATTCTCCATTTTAAAAATTATGAATAATAAGAGAAGATAGAATAATCTCAATGCTAGACTGCAATAATCCAAAAACATACCTCTCAAAGACTCTTTGGAAGTTCTGAGGAGGTGTATTTAGCAAAACAAGAGGGCAAAGCATACAGAAGGACATGGTGCTATAAACACAAATAACACGAAATCTCTCAGGACTACATTGTGAAGAATGACAAGTAAATATCCAACACAAATTCTAGGAAAAGATAAAAAAGCTGAAGAAGGAATGCCCTGCGATTAAAATAATAACAATGGAAATAACCATAATAAAGGAAAAGGAAAGAAATATGTATGTATATTAGGAAAATTTGTTAGCCTTCTGATAGATCTATTCAAGTCTTAGGGAAAAATATACTATCTTATAGAAAACTAAGAAGGTAAATAATAAAATAATTCTTAATTCCAGGAAAACAATATTTGTATGATAAAGAAAAAATAATCATCATACATTACTTGGCTCAAGAAGGAATTAGATTTGCAGAATTATAATGTATAAATTAGTTAACCAAATAAAGAATAAATTTTGTATGTTAAATAATAAAACTTTTATGTTTAATTTTAAAATATGGTATTATTCTACTAGAAAGATAGAAAACATCTGATAACTCAGCTCTAATAAAAGAAAGTCAATACATAATGTCTCAATTTCATAATTTAAGAAATAGAATTATAAGCATGTTACAGAGAAATGTGGATTAAAACACCAAAAGAAACAGCCTCAAGAATGGAAAGCAGCTATCTCCAAGAAAGGGACTATGAGATTAGGAAGCACTACTGCTTTTTATTATGAGTGTTTTGCAGTGATTTTTTTCATGTTATGCCCATAATAAGTCAATAAAAATAAAGTTAGTTGAAAAGAATATGAATTTTATATTTAACAGATGTCAATAATTATCACAATTTTACTTTTTGAGGTTTGAAATTGTCTTACTGCTCAATTACTGACTGCCTCAAAACATTTTCAATAAGGCACATGATTTTTCTACTGTCTGTATGATTTCATAACTGAGCAATCATCTCTGTGTCCTTCAGAAGTGGACAAATTCACCAAACAAACCTACATACATTTTATTTTAAGGTTAATGTTTGAGAGAAGTTTGAAATCCAGTTGGCTTTTGTAATCCATATGTAATATTTTAGTTTTGGCTTGTTACCATATTTTAGACTGAATGTTCCTCCTGTCTTTTCAATCCATAACATTCAGAAATGTGCCCTGCCTGTATCTAGGTACTGATTTCATTTCATTATTTTTTCTTAACACACAGTGAGTTGTGGTGGGGTACAAGCTCAGGGCTAGCACTTGAATGCTACTCTTTTCTATTTTCTAAGCTCAGGTATATTTCTACATTATTTTAGCTTTTCATAGTGATCACAAATGAGGTGGCGAAAGGGCATAGATGTTTCTGAATTTGTCCCTATCTTATCCATAAATATGGAAGCATTTAATTTTCCTAAGTTAGTGCCAGTCTTTGCTAACTCTTAATCATCTAAAGGTTAAAGATATTTATAGAAAATACGGAGTTCCTAATTGCTAAGGTAAGACCTTCTTTACTATGCTTTTGATTCCTTTCCTCCTTTTCTCTGGTTACCATTTACCTCCCTTATGTTTTACTGTCTTTCTCCTTCATCTTTTGCTCTGCCTTTCAGTATGAAAACATTCCCGGATAAGAGCTATTGCAGCATTGTGGCATGAAGTGTATGTGCCACTTAAAGAAAATCTACAGTGACTCTTTCTATAAAGAGAATAATAGATTTGAAAGAAAATAAGTACTTCCTAATTTATCTTTTTGGTAAAATTAGAAAAATTCATTTAATTAAACAAAGACAGATATAAATCCATAAAATTATGTATATAGATATTGGTCATAATTTAAGACATCATGGAGAGCAAGTAGAACATTTGATGGTAATGAGAAAACTATTATCATTTAAAAGTAAAAAAAAAATTACCCAAGAAATGACAATTTTATGAGCTTAATTTTGGTATCAGAAAAATGCTAAAATAATGCAGTAAAAATCTTATTAATTCTTAACACATGGGACCAAAGAAGGAGGGGGAGAACCAGAATGCAATTAACTTTCTTGAGATTATCTAAATTTTTAAATAAAATAACAGAGCATCTAGATATCTAGGGACTAGCAGTCCTTTTGCCTTCCAAAATAAAGCAATGTTGGATTAATAAGGTTTTCTGTTAACACAAAAGCTAAAATGTAAATTCATGGAAGAAAATGGCATGCTGGATAAAACCACGTTTCAAAGAAAAAAATTATCCTAACAACTGTAAGAAATATGACTTTGTAACGGGCCTAAACCATTGTGCAGTTCTGTACCAATTACCTAGCTACAAAGCTAAAAATTTTTTTAAGAAACTTCAACATCCAAAGTTTTCTAGAAACTAGCAATGACGACAATTAACTAAAAAAAATTGCTGGGTATCTTATAATGACATTTATTACCATTTTCTTGAGAAAAATCATCACAAGAAGAAAATAGTTGTGCTCATCGAGTAACAAAGGCATGTCCCTAATAAGAGCTGGAGAAATGGCATATGTGGGAACTAAAAATTAAAACAATTGAATTCATGGGGAGAGTAAAATCGTGATTCCCACAGGCTGGAAAGGGAAGCTGAAGTGGCAGGAGTGTGGGTGGTTAATGGGTTCAAAAATATAGTTAGATAGAATAAATAAGATCTAGAATAAATAAGATGAGGGGATGACTACAGCTGACAGTAATTTACTGCATATTTTAATATAACTAAAAGAGTGGCATTGGAATGCTCCTAACACAAAGAAATTATAAATACTTAAAGTGATGGATCCCTTAATTATCCTGGTATGTTTATTACATATTGTATATTGTATCTAAACATCACATATACCTCACCAATAAATATACCTGTTATATATTATAATAATTAAAAATAAAAATAAATAGAGGATTGGCACACAACAAAATTAGAAGAAACAAAAATGAGTTTACCATGGCATGCTTGTTAATGGTTAATATATCATAGTCTCTTATTCTAAAAATCTTATATAAGTACCTCACTGTGATATACCAAAAAATTACTGAGGTAATTTAGTTACCCTCATGAAAATATAGGGTGTGTTAAACCAAAATCATAGGTAATAGCCAAAAACTAGTATTAAAAATGCATTTTATGTGGCTTAAATATCATCAATAATACATTGGAACCATAAGTCTATACTAAGTTAATAAAAATTGGAAAATTAGAATTGGAACCAATATAAAAATACTAATTCCTCAAAATGTATAAGGACATTCACAAATAGTTTCTGACATTAAAAATTTGAGAGCTGTAGATTAAAATAAAAATGTAACAAACTTGTAATATTGCCAGCAGAATAAAATATAGAATCTCTTTTCCAACATTCTATATAAGCTAAAAAACACAAATTATAGCTCTAACATTACTGCCTGGGACAGTAGCCACTAATCCATATGTGGCTATTGAGCAATTAAATTGTGACTAGTCCATATTGAAATGTGTTGAGGCTATAAAATACACCCTGGATTACAAAGGCTTTGAACCGAAAAATATATATATATAAATAATGTACCTTATTGAAAATTTCTAAACTATATGTTGAAATGAAAATATTTTGGATATGTTAAGTAAAATATATTAATAAAATTAACTTCACCAGTTTCACTCTTACTGTATGATCCAATGATCATATTTCTAAGTATTTAGCTAACTGAATTGCAAATCTGTGTCTTTGCAAAAACTTCCTCACAAATGTTAACAGAAACCTTTTCATAATTGTTAAAACGTGAAAGTAATCAAGATCAGTTTTCACTGTAAGAAGAACATGAGATTTGGGGGCCTAGGGGAAAAATGATATGGTTTGGCTGTTCCCCCTTCACATATCATGTTAAAATTTAATCCCCAATGTTGGAGGTAGAGCCTGGTGAGAGGTGTTTAAGTCATGGGGGTGGACCCCTCATGAATGGTGTGGTGTCCTCCTCACAGTAATGATTGAGTTCTTTCTCTCAGTTCACACAAGATCTGATTGTTTAGAAACGTATGGCACCACCTCCCTGTCTCTCTTGCTCTTGCACTTGCCATGTGTTACACTGGTTTCCCCTTTGCCTTTTGCCATAAATGGAAGCTTCCCGAGGCTTTTACTAGGAGGAGGTATCATACCATGTTTTCTTTATAGCCTCCAGAGCCATGAGCCAAAATGAATCTCTTTTCTTTATATATTTACCCATTCTTGGGTATTCCTTCATATCAATGCAAATGGAATGACACCCTGTACAATTCCAATTTTATAACATTCTGGAAAAGAAAACCATAAAGCCATGAAATAGGTTACTTATTACTAGACGTTAAGGAAATGTGTTGTATAACTGAAGTGTTTTTTTTTTTTTAACAGAAGTAAAACTATTCTACATGTTAGTGTAAGAGCTGATACATGATATTATACTATGTAAAAACTCCACATAACTTTTTAACACAGAAGAGTGAGCCCTAACAATAATTACTTAAAAGGTCAGTAATTATTGACTATTTAAGAAATTATTATTTCATATATATTAAAAATATATGAAACAATCTCATGGAAGGAGTTGGGGGAAAAGTAGTGTTACTAAATATAATTCCAGTAATGCTGGATTCTGTCAACTAAAGTTTTAAAAAAATAACTGTTTATAAGCATTATACTCTTGTCCATAAAGTTGATTTCCTTGGATTAACAGATTTGTCATTAAACTCCCAACATTAGTGAAAATATGAAGAGAAATAAGAGGAGGAAGCTAGAATTAACCATGTGATAATTTAGAAAGTTGGAGACAATGGTATGAAATAATACAGATGAAGATGATTATATATAGAAGGATTAATGAATATGTATATATAAATGTGCTAGTATACCCACATATAGCTCTTTGTTCTGTAAGCTGAAAGGGCTGAGAAGTAATGACATGCAAATAACAATGAGCACACCTCGTACCCAGATCTCGATTTCTAATACCATTTTATGGTAAAGGACAACAGGGCTCACTGAAGAAATGGCTAATTCTATAACTGGGGCAGGATATATATAAAATGAAGCTTGAGTATCTCATTGTGCCAAAAAGTAGGGGAAGGCTGAGACAAATAAAAAAGATCCACTCCTTTGCTGTATTTTAAAAGGACAAATGCCAACTAAAAGGGCTTCCAACGGCCAAACATAAGGCAATGTGAGCAAAAAAATAAATAAAATATCTGATTATAATTCAAAGTATAAAACAAATATACATGAGCTTACACAATGTAAATACACGATTGAGTAAATCATTTATAAATGGGAGAGAAGAGAAAAACCTCTCATGCAAAAAAAAAAAATTCAAATAATTTTTGCAGATCCTCTGCACCCAAGGAAGTGGAGCCTATCCCTCACTCCAAGAATGAGCTATGCTAAATGTTTTTCTTCCAAAAATTACAGTGTATAAATGGGGGGAAAGCAGTTTTGCAATAGAAACATCTGTGAAAAAAACTGCCTTAGACAGGTGATTAAAGTCAATATAAACTGTGGTAAGTCATGTTGACAGTATGTATCCTGATATGATATCATAAAAATGGTACTTTCTCTCTATGACATTCCTCCAAAATATACATTAACACAGTCAATCATTACACAAACATCAGACAAATCCTAATAGAGAGACATTCTATACCTGTCTAGTGGCCTTCAAAATAATCAAGGTCGTGAAAAACAAAGACAATCTAAGAAACCATCACAGCCAAGAGAAGTTTAAGGAGAAATGACAACTAAATGAAATGTGGTTTCCTGGATGGAATCCTGGAAAAGAAAAAATACAATAGATGAAAATGAAGAAAATCTGAATAAAGTAAGGATCATCATTCATTAGTGATAACTTCTCAGTTTGTGTTCATTAATGGTAACAAATATACCATATTGATAATAGAAGGAAGTGGGTGCAAGGTATAAAAGCACTCTCCATTCCACCTTTGTAATTTTTCTGTAAATCTAAAAGTGTTCTAAACAATAAAGTTTATTTTTCTTAAAAAAATGAGAACAATGAATATATATTATATAGAGTCATCTTCAGAAAAATACTAGTTATGAAGCAAGGTGTAGAAGAGTGTGCATAGTATATACCTTTAATGAGAAAAAGGTAAGGAAAATAATATATATACATGCATGTATGTGGGTGTACATATACACTTCTTCATAAAGAAATAATAAGATGAGAAATCGAGAACTAGTAAAAAAGGCAACCTATAGTGAAAAGACAGAATGGGAGAGAGTTTGGTGGCAATTATCAAAGGTATACTTCCCTTGATATATCTTGTTTTATATACTTAACTTTGCAACTATGTAATTACAATACATAATTTAAAAAGAAAATTTTTTAAAAGCAAAGCCATTCCTAAAATTAATGTAAGCTATAAGAAATTAGCCTAATTATATATCAAATTATTGGCATAACCTTACAAAAATTATTTCATGGGACAAATTTTGAAAAACACAGTATTTGGGCCCAACTTCCCTAGTGGGAAATATTCTAAAAACAAAATAACCACAAAGATACCTACAATTTATTTATTTACCTCATTCAGAATAGTCATATTGGTTTTGTTATTTTGAAACTAAGAGAGAGTTACAATTTATTTATTTATCTCATTCAGAATAGTCATATGGGTGTTGTTATTTTGAAACTAACAGAGAGTTAAATTATAAGATTTAAAAAAAATATTTTGTTGATACTACCCAACACGATGACACTTGAATAGTTGAAAGGCAGAAGTCTCTGTTACTTATTGGACCAAAAGAGAGAACTCTCTATGCAGTGCCACACAGGGAGTTAGCTTAGGATAGACTCACCACAAGCTGAATCTGTAGTGGACAGTTTATGTATGGCAAGAGAGATGAGATCAGCTATGTTTCAAGACTTGCTGTGGGCTAGATAATTTGAATAATTTCTCAAGCACCGTGACATAGGAGCTGTCTCTAGTTGTGTGGTACACAATCCCAAGATGATTAGCATTGGTGTATAGTAGTCCCAGAGTGTGAGAGACATAATAAGGGAAGTAGAAGAGATATGGAGTTAATCAGCTGCTATACAGAGTGAGTGAGAGAACACACTATATTAATATTATAATGATCCAAGACGTTCAGGATAAAAAAGATAGAAATATTGTATTAATTTAAATAAAGTTAAGTACAAACCATAATCATTCATTTAAAGATACATAAAGATACATGACTTATTTTCCCTTTGTAAAAAAATATGTATTTCCTAGCATTGTCCACTGAAAAGAACTAAAAGCAATGCCAACTCAGTAGCAATTAGTGCCTTTAGTGTCCATATTCTGATCTCTAAGTGCCATTTGTACTTGAAAGGATCCAGGATTCCTACAAAAAATAGCTGAGCCCATGTTAGGGCAGGAAATGTAAATGTGCAAGATTTGGACATACTGTACCTGAAAGCAGTAAGTTATTAAAACCTATAATCATGTCAAAGAAACAAAGAAGCCAGTTTAAAGGACCCTAAATAATCAAAGATAAGGTCATTTGAGTTTGTAATTATGCTAAAACAATTTGTCACCATTGAAAATAATTATTTTGAAAATTGACAAGAAAAAACTCAAATATATATTCTGTCTTTTCAGTATGGACAAAGTTCAATGTAAACAAATATTTGATGAGGAACAGCTGTCTCTAAATAACCATTTCATCTTATAAATGTAGAAGAAATAATAAAATAAGAAATCACCATTTGGCAACCTTCAATGAAGTAATAAATCCAGACACCATCAATAGCTATTCAAACTATGAGTTGAAAAGTTGTTGGGAGAATTTAAATGAAGGAAGAAACAGACTTGATTTCATTGATCAGGTGTATTATTATTTAAAGTAAAACCATGAACTATCATATGCCTTCTGATGTAATACAAGAAGAATAGCATCAACAGCAAAATTAACGTAAACTTCACCAAGCCTTTAACTATCAGATTACTGGAAATTTGATGATATAATTAAAAGTTACATGATACTCTCAGAAAGAAATCAATCAAATCAAAAATGTGGGAAATTCTACAAGACAGATTATTTTTAATAATATAAATATGATAAAACTTTTAAAAGGTCAAATTACTATTGAGTAAAGGATATAAATAGCCCCTGCTAATATCTCCCCCATAGCAATAATAAATTGGCAGCCATTCATGGACAAAAATTGCCTTTGTGGGAGTTTTTGTATTTAAGTAAGAGCTTGCAGAATCCCAGTGGAGCATGACTGAGGGGGTTCATTTGGAGAGGACAAGATCATTCCTAGTGAAATGCTCAATATCCTTTTGATTATAAACTGAGACACAGTCCCATTCCCTTGTGGATATAACCAAATCCTCATTTGGCCTTGATCCTGCAATTAGCAGTACCTGACAAGGGACATGGGAGGAGACACATCCATCTGTGCTCCTGGAGGCAGAACTACTAGCTTTGGTCTGCCTGAAGATTCTGGGTCCACTGCTTTTTAGCTCCTGTCTGGATGTAGTTCTGACCACTCAGGGACCTGCTAGGAGATATAGCAGTCCATGTCCCCAGAAACAGACTTGTAAATTTTGGTCCAGTCTTAGATCTTAAAGAATCCCTGCAGCCCAGCTTTTGACCATCTTATCTGTGGTCCAACAGAAATTCTGCCCTCAGAGAGACCCATCAGGAGACATGGCTGTCTGTGCTGCCAGAGTGAGACCTGCAGAACTGGATCCAAGCACAGATTTTAAAGAGGTCTTCTTACCTGGTTCTAGCTACTCTGTGCCATGACCCCAAAGTAGTCCTGCCTTCCTAGGAACCCATCAGAAGCCACACCCATCTGTGTTCCAGGAGGCAGACCCACCAACCACAGTCAGATTGTGGGTCTTCAAGTGGCCCTGTCGCCTAGATAGGGGTATTTTCAGTTATGGTTCTGGAACAGTTCAGCCTATACAGGGTCCCAGAAGGAAGCATGCACATCTGTGCCATCTGAGGCAGATTCAAAACCCATTCTCTGTCTAGTTTTGCTTTCTTGCTGGTAAGCTATGATCCTTTGGAGGAAAAGAGGTGTTTTGGAATTAGCCTTTTTGTGCTGGTTTTTCCTCATCTTCATGGATTTATTTAGTTGAGATGGAGGTTTGCTCTTGTTGTCCAGGCTGGAGTGTTATGACACAACCTTGGCTCACCATAACCTCTGCCTCCAGGGTTCAAGTGATCATCCTGCCTTGACATGTAAGACTTGGCTGTTGACCCCTGCTGGAAGGTGTCACCCATTCAAGAGGCATGGGGGTCAGGAACCCACATGATGAAGCAGTCTGTCCCTTAGCAGAGCTTGAGTGCTATGCTGAAAAATTTGTGGCTCTTCTCAGGGCTGGCAGGCAGGAATATTTATATCTGCTGAAGCTGTGCCCACAGCTTCCCCTTACCCTAGGTGCTCTGTCTCAGGGAGATGAAAGTTTTGCCTATAAGTCCCTGACAGGGGCTGCTGCCTTTCTTTCAGGGATGCCCTACCCAGAGAGAAGGCATCTAGAGAGGCAGTGTGGCTACAGTGGCTTTGCTGAGGTGCAGTGGGCTCTGCCTAGTTCAAACTTCCCAAGCGCTTTGATTAAACTGTGAGGAGAAAACCACCTACTCAAGCTTCAGTAATGGCAGAAGCCCCTCCCCCTTCCAAGCTCAAGTGTCCCAGGTCGACTTTAGAATGCTGTGCTGGGAGCAAGAATTTCAAGCCAGTGGATCTTAGCTTGTTGTGCTCCATATCTGGCCAGGGCAATCAGGAAAAGGAAAGAAATAAAAGGTATACAAAAAGGAAAAGAGATTAAATTGTTTGCAGATAACGTATTGTATATATAGAAGATGACATCTTCTCAGCCCCAAATCTCCTTAAGTTGATAAGCAACCTCAGCAAAATCTCAGGATACAAAATTAATGTGCAAAAATTACAAGCATTCCTATACACCAATAACAGACTAACAGAGAGGCAAATTATGAGTGAACTCCCATTCACAACTGCTACCAAGAGAGTAAAATACCTAGGAATACAGCTAACAAGGGATGTGAAGGACCTCTTCAAGGAGAACAGCAAACCACTGCTCAAGGAATTAAGAGATGATACAAACAAATGGAAAAACATTCCATGCATCACAGGTAAGTTTTACCAAACATTTGAAGAATTACTGCCAATTCTTCTCAAATTACTCCAAAAAAGAAATTAAAGAAGAGAGAACACTTTAAAATTCATTTTACAAAGCCAGCATTACCCTGATATTAAACCAAGCAAAGACATTTTAAGAAAAAAAAATTACAGGACATATATCCATAATAAAAATATATGCAAAAATCCTCAACAAAATAATAGTAAACTGAATCTATCTATATATTAAAAGTATTACACTTCATGATTAAGGGAGATTACCCCTGCCAGAATGGTCAACATAATCAAATCAATAAATGTGACACAGCACATTAACAGACTGACTGATGGATAAAAATTACATGATCATCTCATAGATGCTAAAAAGCATTAAACCAGATTAATATTCTTTCATGATTTAAAGTCAATAAAATAGGTAAAAAATGAACATACTTTAACATAATAAAGTCCATAAATGACAATTCCACAGCTAACCTCATACAGTGAAGAATGGAAAGCTTTTCCTCTAAGATGAGGAACAAAACATGGATGCCCTAAAGACTCCACAAGAAAACTGTTAGAACTAATAAACTGATTCAGTAAAGTCACAGGATACAAACCAATGCAGGATATGAAAATCAGTCACATTTCTATACACTAAGACAAATATTTTTAAAAAAGAGGCTAAGGAAATAAATCCATGTATAATATCATCAAAAATAATGAAATATTTAAAAATAAGTGTACTCAAGGAGTAGACAGATTTGTACATTGAAAAGTATAAGACATTGATGAAATAAGTTGAACAAGAAACAAATAAATGAAGAGATATACCATGTTTATCGATTAGAAAAATTAATACTGTCAAAATGTCCATCCTACCCAAAGTGATCTACAGGTTCAGTACAATCTCTATTAAAATTCCCATGGGATTTTTCACACAAATAGAAAAAGCAATTCTACAATTTGTATGAAATTAAGGCATTGATGCCTGAGGTTGCAATTTTTGAATTTTTGTCATTAGACCTTGGCAATGACCTTGAGCATTAGGACATAAATAATTCCCACATGCTTAGCATTCCAATAATGGAAGACTAGGCATAAATGGCATAAAAGTCCTTGAATAGCCAAGACAATCTTGAGAATGATAAAACAGCTGGGAATTCACACATTCTAACTTCAAACAGTATCACAGAGCTAAAGCAATCAAAACAGTAGGGTACTGGCTAAAAACAGAACAAAATAGAGCCAAGAGATATATTGACACAAATACAGTCAACTAGTCTTAAATAAGGTTGCCAAGAAAACACAATTGGGAGAGAAGTCTCTTCAATAAATGGTCTTGAAAAAAACTAGATATTTACATGTTAAAAAAATAAAACTGGAATATTATTCTATACCATACAAAAAAATTAACCTGAAATAGATTGACTTAATTGTAAGACCAGAAACTATAAAATTCCTAGAAGAAAATATAGGAAGGCTCTTCTACATTGGTCTTGGTAATAATTTCTTAGATATGATGCTGAAATCACAGACAACAAAAGAAAAAACAAACAAGTGGGCTTAAAACAAACTAAAAAACTTCTGCGTGGTAAAGGACTCAGTCAACAAAATAAAAAGCAACCTACAGAATAGAAGAAAATATTTGCAAACTACATATCTGATAAGGGGTTGATATCCAAAATGCATTAAAAACTCATACAAATCAATAGCAAAATAAAAATTTTAATAACTGAATCAAAGAATTGGCAAAGGACCTGAAAAGACATTTTTCCAAAGAAGATATATAAATCACCAACAGGTATATGAAAAGGAGCTCAATAACATCAATATTCAAGATAAATGCAAATAAAAAGAACAATGAAATGTCACTTTTTACCTGTTAGGATGGTTATTACTAAAAAGACAAGAAGGCAAGAGATAACACGTTTTGGTCAGGGTATGGACAAAATGGAGAATTCTTGTACATTTTTGGCTGTAACATAAATTGGTATAGCCATGATGGAAAAAAGTATGAATGATCCTCAAAAAATCAAGAATTAAACTCCCATATTATCCAGCAGTCTCCACCTGGTTATGTATTCAAAGGGAATGAAAGCCACTATGTTGAAGAAATATCTGTACTCCCATTTTTGTTTCACCATTATTCACAATAGCCAAAATGTGGAAACAACTTAAATGTTTATTCATGTATAGAGAAATTGTGAGATACATATGTTATGTGTTTTTGTGTGTGTAATATTCAGCCATATTTTAGAAAAGAGAGAGAAATCTTGCTATTTGCAACAATATGGATGAACCTGGAGGATACTATAATAAGTGAAATAAGTTAGACACAGAAAGACAAATACTGCATGATCTCACTTATATATGGAATCCTACAAAGTCTAACTCACAGTAGCAGAAAGTAGAATGATGGTTGCCAGGGGCTAGAAAATAGGAGAAATGAGAAGATGTTGGTCAAAGGGTATAAAGTATACCTTTTCAGTTACAAGTATGAGCTAGAGATCTAAATACAGTATGGGGTGCTATAGTTAATACTGCTATTTTATATACTTGAAATTCACTAAGACTATAGATCTTAATTGTTCTAATCATACACACACAAAAAAAGGTAACTATGTGAGCTAACAGATATGTTAATTGTCTTGAATATGGTATTTATTTCACAATGTGTAGGTATACAAAATTATACTTTGTAGACTATCAATGTATACAAATTTATCCATTATATTTCAGTAAAGCTGGAAAAATAAAATTAAGACATTCTAGTCTACCTCACATAAAAACAAAACATATTAAAAATGTAATAGTAAATAAATTTTAAAATTTATTAACATATATTATCCACCGTGTTTTAGTACTAATTCACATAAACCATTTATTGGGTGACAAAAAAATAATTGCAGTTTTTGCTATTACCTTTGATAGTAAAAACTGCAATTGCTTTTGCCATTACTTTTGATAGCAAAAACTGCAATTGTTTTTGCACCAACCTATATATAGGCACTTTCAACATATTGGGAAAGATTAACATAATTTAATACTAGACAATATTAAGCAATCACATAAAAATTTTAGTTTAATATTGATAATACAGATATTATTTGTAAAGTTCATATCTGTTAGAAATATATGTTAAAGTATTTACACATTAAATAATTAGATGCCTGTGACATGCTTCAATAATTACCAGTAATTTCAAGAGTGAGGGTGAGAAATGGATGGAAGGATGGATGGTTTAGATATAGATAGAAGATAGATAGATAGGTAGGTAGACAGATAGATAGATAGAAAGAGAGAGAGATGATAGGTTTTAATATCTGATAGCTATCTATAATAAGAATGTACATATAGTTATCAGAAGCAAGAGTGGCAGAATATTAATAATCATTGATTTTATGTGGAGTATATATGTAGACATTATATTTTTAACTTTTATATGTATTTATGTACAAACTTTGGAAGATTATTTTAAATCTATGCTTCAGTTTGTATAAATAGTCAAAAAGAAAAATAGACACCATTTCTTGTAAAATTGTTTCAGTAAAACTATTTATCAAAATAACAACTTTCTTATCTAATATTTTTCATCACATATATCCAAAACATAAACACCCAAAATCATAAATTTCCATAGCTTACAAACATCACAAAATTAATATAAAAATGTGTTATCTAGAAGTTCTGCCATCTAGAAAACAGATTTCTGTTCTCCCATATTATCATTGGAGTCAAAGCTTCCAAACATAAATTTTTGTATTATTCAGTTTTGCTACATTAAACTGTGAAACAAATAGCCTCACCTAAAATTTCAGTGGAATACAACAACTGAGATTTATTTCTTTCTAGTTTGGAGGGCTCAGAAGAAGAAAGGAGGATGTGAGAAAGTTTTAAACTTCCCAGAAACTTGTTCAATAGCTTTGAACCAAAATACTGATAGTGATGTGAACAATGAAGTCCAGGCTGAAGTGGTCTCAGATGGAGATGAGGAACTTATTGGAAACTGGAGTAAAGGTCTCTCTTGATATGCTTTACCAAAGAGACTGGAGGCATTTTGGCCCCGTCCTAGAGATCTGTGGAACTTTTAACCTGAGAGAAATGATTTAGAGGATCTGGCAGAAGAAAGTTCTAAGCAGCAAAGCATTCAAAATGTGACCTGGATTATTCTGAAAGCACTTAGTTTTATACATTTACAAAGAGATGGTTTAAAATTGGAACTTATGTTTAAAAGGGAAGCAGAGCATAAAAGTTTGAAAAACTTGCAGCCTGATGATATGATAGAAAAGAAAAAATTCATTTTCTGGGGAGAAATTCAAACCAGCTGCAAATATTTGCATAAGTAATGAGGAACCAAATGTTAGTCAACAAGACAATAAGGAAAAGTGTCTCCAGAGTATGTCGGAGATCTTGGCAGCAACCCTTCCCGTCACAGGCCCAGAGGTCTAGGATTAAAAAAAAAAAAAAAAATGGTTTCATGGGCAGGGCTTAGGCTCCCAGCTGCTCTACACAGCCTCAGGACCATAGCACCCTGCATCCAAGCCACAATTGTGGCTGAAAGGGGCCAAAGTAGAGCTCAGACCATTGCTTTAGATGGTTCAAGCTCCAAGCCTTGTCAGCTTTCATGTGGTGTTGGGCCTCCTGGTGCACAGAAGTCAAGAATTGAGGTTTGGAAACCTCTTTCCAGATTTTAGCAGATGTATGGAAATGCCTGGATGTCCAGGCAGAAGTCTGCTGCAGGGGCAGAACCCTAATGGAGAACCTTGACTAAGGCAGTGCAGAGGTGAAATGTGGGGTTGGAGTTCCATGCAAGTCTGAAATCCAACAGGGCAGTCATTAAATCTTAAATCTCCAAAATTATCTCCTTTAATTCAATGTCTCACGTTCAAATCACAATCACAGATGCATGAGTAATCTCCCATTGTTTGGGACAGCTCCACCCCTGTGACTTTGCAGGGTAGAGAGCCCCCCCACACACACCCAGCTGCCTGGAAGTCCCCACTTGGGGCACTGCCTAGCGGAGCTGTGAGAAGAGGGCCACCATCCTTCAGATCCAGAATGGTAGATCCATCAACAACTTGAGCCTTGTACTTGGAAAAGCCACTGTATCTCAGCTTTTGAAAAGAAGACCAGTTGGAAAAGGTAATCAAATGTGTTGGGAAGTTGAAGATATAATTTAAAAAGTGATGTTACATTTGAATTTTTAACCCTACAAACAGATTTTTGACTTTCTTTTTAATAACTCATGGAACATTTGTAATTGCTCAGAATCTAAGCCCTCTTAGTAAAAACAAAAAGTAAACAGATTTAGTTCTTTAGCTATTACAGAATTAAATTAGAAACTAGTAAAAATGTTTCTTATACAATTCAAATACTTAGGAACATTTAAATTCTCCCAATTTTCTATTGAAGCAAAGAGGAAAATTAAGCCATAAAATATTTAGGAATGGTAAAAATTAGAGCATTGTTTATAAAAATTCAGAATTATACAGGCTGTTCTCCAATGTTTACTCTCTCTTTCTTCCTGTCGATTTAGAAGGTCACAAAGCTGAAGCCAATATTTTTGAATCTACTTTATAAACATAATTAGCCATGTATTATTTTCTAGTCAAGAAATTACTGGTACAACTTCTAGGTTATCATCTTATAGATGAAGTCACTTAAACTACTTCAACTTTTTCTACTCTGTGGACTGAATCTGAGAATCGTGTTGTTTTGATTCTGACTGTACAGATGAAGACAATATTATTAGGATGGCAACAAAAGAAAATTAAAGAAATTTTAAGTTCCTGATTGATATTATAAAACAGTGCTTATAATAGCTTGGACTTAACATTACTGTTATATTGGAGAGACATGCATTACTACCTTGTTTTAACCACTGTATTTTGAGATCTCAGCTTAGTAACTTAGCTTACCTCCTCACTAGCAAAGGATGTGTCCCAAACTATTGTAGTTTTATAGCTTTAAATTTCAGTATTAATAACTGATGAAAAATTGAAAATAAGTTAAACATCTAATACAAGTAAAAAGTATAATAAATTTAAAAATAAAATGTATTAATAGAATCACTAAAAGAAAGATGAAGTCAGAAAATATTGAATTAGAAAACAGAAAAGTAACAGAAATAGTAAACACATGTCAAAGCTGACTTTATAAAGTAAAATAGACAAACATCACAAGTCAAATTAGTATAGATTTACAAAAGCTTCTGTTAGGAGGGTTGTATGAAAAAAATCAAAACAGAAAAATGAGGATATGGTAAGAAAGATTAGAAATCTAATGGATTCAGTAAAATGTGACTTATTCCTCACTCAAAGGCCATGTCTTCCAAAAAGAAGTGAAGCCCCCTAGAGAGCAACAAGTTCCACAGTTTGTGTTCAAAAAGCTCTACTCTACACAGTAGCTTTCAAGGACAACATAATACCTTGATAAAGGCACATTCAACCGGGATGATGATGTAGAAATGTGTGCAGGAAACATACACTCTGATCTTTGATCATTTCAATGATCTTATTTAGACCCAATGCTCAAAAACTTTCAACCATGCCTGTTTACAGACTGGGTGTCACAGGCAATTCATAGCAATGCTGAACCAGATTAAACCTCAGTGCATTTGACAACTCCAGACTGCATGGTCATGCATAATAAAATCAGCATGAGAAGAATTATTACTTTCTGACACTATAAACATCCTTTGTCATATATTTACTCTAAAAAACCCCTTTACTCCTTTTGAATGGTTTATGTTTGTGATATATAAAGTAATGCTTAGAAGCGAGTCACCAGAACATAGTGAGCACTCAAAAAATACACCCTGTTATTTCTGTATCCTCCTTTGGCACAGCTAAGATTGACTGTCACACACAAGAAACACAGCCTGTTCTATGAGCTTGTAGACCACAGCAGAGCTGCACTCCCTCCCAGGTAGAAGGGAGTTGATGAGTCAAATTTAGGACCACAGAAGTTTTATTAGGTATTTTCCCTGGTTATGGAGAAATATAGGAAACATATTGGTAAAAAAAGCATACTTGTAGGAACCCTCTAAATTTTTTTGTCTGAGTTCAAATGTGTTGTAAGAAAAATTATCCTAGCCACAAAAAGGCTGTAATGAGACTATCAACTACTTGGTGATGAAACCATAAAGCTTATGTCAGCATTTTGTAAAATTATGAGATTAATCTCCTATGAAAAAATGACAGGATAGGTAGATGGAAGAGAGACAGCAGATCCCCTTTTGACTTTAGCAAAGCTTTACATTCTTTACTTCATTACCATTGACAACTCAATGAGAAAATTATGGCCCAAATGGCCTAATTGGTAGTTGGAGGGTCATTCAGAATAAATTTCCTACATAAGAGTAATGTTACCCAGAGGGGACATAGCAAGCAGTGTTCTGCGAGGGTGAATACAGGGACCAATTTTTTTTTAAAGTCATCAGTGTCCTCGCTAATGGTATAAAAAGCTGTAGGTTGACAGAGATTTTTAGCAACATGCAAGTTAAAATGAAAATTCAAAATGATTTCAGCAATGAACACGTATTTCAACACGAATGAGACAAGGTTACTTTTTAAAAAGGAAAAGTCATATGGATATCAAGAAAGGAGTCCATAGTTACAGATAAGAGTAACAAAAATCCTTCCCTGGTTATAGAAGAAAATGAATTAATAAGCTGTACAGAGGTGAGCTTCAGCACAGTGACCACAAGCGAGGCAATGAGCTGTTCATGCAAGGGGAACATAGGAGACTCGGGTATGCCCTTAAAGAATATGGCAAATGTGAAATGTGGAGGTGGCTATAAAAATAAAATAGTCCTTAAAGATGCTTCTCTGTAAGACATATATTTTCTAAGCATACAAAATAATCCACTCTGAATATGATTCAGTAGTCATCTGGGCCCCACAGGTTAGCCTCAAATTGACCTCTAACTATTAAGATGTATTATATGATGATAGAGCTATTCTTTTGATTTTGACAGAAATAATAATTCAAAGCAGCATTTGCCTTCCCATCAATTTAGGTGTGTAGAACTGCTGCTGTGTCAAGAGGGAGAAATAGGAGAGATGGCCCACTGAGATTTTTACTGATATGCTTTCCTGACATCTCATACAAAAATATGTAAAACAACGGAATCCTACAGAAGTTATAATATTGATTGGAAATATTACAAGGTTCACTTCTCTCAGATTTCTGTAGGGGAAGATGGGCAATATAGCACTATATATTGGTTGTAAAACTTCTTTTTGGCCCCAAATCCTTTGGCAGTTTAAAAAATTTCAAAGTTCAGCATTAGCAATCTCATGATTGTTTTCATTTTCCCAACATGTCTTCAAAAATTATGTAAGCAAAACTTTATCCCTGTCAATGAAAGATCATGGAGTTGAAACACGGGAGCTTAAGACTATCTTTGCTCTCAAAAAGCTTACAGTTTAGAGAAATAAATGCATAAAAGGCTAATAATACTTGTCTGTTTATGATGGGATCCAAGTAAATAATTTTCAAAATCATAATCATAGAAAGAAGATATTTGGACTTTTAAATATGTAGAGAAATTATGGAAAGAGTTGGAAAAATATTTGAATAAATAAGCCCCAAAAGAAATAAATTGTGCGATACTAGAGTTATAATTTATGGAATAATCATTCTGGAGAAACTGTGCATGTTAGGGGGCAGTATAAGGATTCACGAAGAAGGTGTACTCAGACTAAGAAAGCTTTTGAATGACAAAACAGTTTGAACTCGACTTTGTAAATAATGTGGAGATTTTGAAAGCCCTTGACCTTGATAGGATGAAATACACATTTTGAGAAGTTCAGTGTAATTGTGATGAGAAAGCAAGACCAGCAGAACAGGAAAAAGTGGGTAGGTCATTGCCATAGGAGAGACATGAAGTATTGTGAAACAGTGGGAGGAAAGGCAGAGTGGGGAAGATGATGAAAGTTGAAAGAATGATTATGAGAGGGAATCTGAAGTAAATGTGGCTAGAGAGGACTGTAAAGACCAAAGCATCAAGGTTTATATGTGGGGTAACAGAAACAATGTTGAAACTTCACAAAAATAGAAAAGCAAAAGAGAAACTGATTTCAGAAAGATTAATCAATGTCTTCAAGCAAATGAAATTTTAAAAGCCAGAAAGTTCTTCAAGTAAAAATGCCTTACTGGATCTTTCTTTTTTCCTTCCCTTTAGGTAAAGTTTTCATCTTTTTCATCGGTGTTATGCCCTTGCCTCTCTACTACTTTATTCTTTGTGAGTAACTTACCAAATCACAAACCTGCACTACCCTATTTACGCTGGTGCTTCCTAAAGACCTATCCCTACTCCCCATCTGTCTCTTAATCTCCAGACTAATTGTGCTTTTACTAAATACTTCCCCCTGCTCGACCCAAAGCCCAAATATCTAAGATAGACTTTATTTTTCCATCCAATCCTACTCCTTTCATAGACTCTTTTTCTTAGTTAGCATCATCATCTTTTGTGTCCAAACTGAAAATTCTTGACATCTCCTTCCATTGCTCAACAACTACCACTTGTCCCTGAAAATTCTAAATAGTCTTCTTATTTTTCAAAATCTTGTAGCTACTATAAAAAAGTCCTCTTATAATTAGTTTCTTCATGCTACCATTATCATTTTTCCTGGGATTTTGCAGCAGATATAACAGATTATGACTTCATTCTATTTTTCAAACAATTTCTTTACAATGTGACTATGTCATGTAGTTATATTATTTTCTCAAAAACTGAAAGAGAGCCATAAAATTTAACTCAAATTTCTTCAAACCTGACTCTATGCTACTTTACCGCCCCCTTCCAGTAAGAGCTCAGTGTTCTGGCCACCTTGGGATCTTCATTGACATGCAAATACACTAGGGTACTTCAATACACATGTTTTTTATCCATGCTTTTCTTCCATTCTATAAGGCTATTTTCCACTCTTGCTTACCTCCTTAATTCCTACTAATTCCTCAAGACCTGGCTTAGATTATTTAGCCAAGCCTCTTGACACAAGTTACCAGAATTAAAATTCTCATTGCCTTCTAGCAATAATTTTGTCACAAACTCATCATATTGCATCATAGCTATTTGTGGAGATACTTGATTTGGCCAAAAAAGTCCTTGGGAATGGATACCAGGTTTTATTCATCATGAAATTCACAGCAGCCAACACAATGTCAAGCATGAATGAGGATTTCTGCTTACTGATGTCAACTTATTTGAAGTAAGCTCACTTTGACTGAAGATATCTAATGAGAAGTGGGGAAAAAAAAGGTACTGAAACTCAGAAAGAGGACAAGGAAAACACGCTTATTTTCCAAGATTCTTATGGAGGGTTAACTTATAGAGGATGATGACACAGAGAGGTAAGAAGAAAAAAATAGAAGTGAAGCAGTTAGTGAAGTATATGGTAAAAGGATTCCCTGTTTAATAAATGGTGTTGGGAAAACTGGCTAGCCATGTGCAGAAAGCAGAAACTGGACCCCTTCCTGACACCTTACACTAAAATTAACTCCAGATAGATTAAAGACTTAAACGTAAGACCTAACACCATAAAAACCCTAGGAGAAAACCTAAGCAAAACCATTCAGGACATAGGCATAGCAAGGACTTCATGACTAAAACACCAAAAACATTGGCAACAAAAGCCAAAATAGACAAATGGGACCTAATTAAACTCCAGAGCTTCTGTACATCAAAAGAAACAATCATTAGAGTGAACTGGCAACCAACAGAATGGGAAAAAAGTTTTGCAATCTACCCATCTGACAAAGGGCTAATATCCAGAATCTACAAAGAACTAAAGCAGATTTACAAGAAAAAACAAATAAACCCATCCAAAAGTGGGCAAACGATATGAACAGACACTTTTCAAAAGAGACCTATATGAAGCCAACAAACATATTAAAATATGTTCATCATCACTGTTTATTATAGAAATGCAAATCAAAACCATGTTGAGATACCATCTCATGCCAGTTAGAATGGCGATCATTAAAAAATCTGGAGACAACAGATGCTGGAGAAGATGTGGAGAAATAGCAACACTTTTACACTGTTGGTGGGAGTGTAAACTAGTTCAACCATTGTGGAAGACAGTGTGGCACTTCCTCAAGGACCTAGAAATAGAAATTCCATTTGACCCAGCAATCCCATTACTGGGTATATACCCAAAGGATTATAAATCATTCTAATTTAAAGACACATGCACACATATGGTCATTGCGGCACTGTTTCCAATAGCAAAGTCCTGCAACCAACCCAAATACCCATCAACAATAGACTGGACAAGGAAAATGTGGCACATATACAGCATGGAATACTATGCAGGCATAAAAAATGATGAGTTTGTGTCCTTTGTAGGGACATGGATGAACCTGGAAACCATCATTATCAGAAAACTGACACAAGAACAGAAAATCAAACACTGCATGTTCTCACTTAGAGGTGGGTGTTGAACAATGAGAACACATGGACACAGGAAAGGGAGCATCACACACTGGGGTCTATTGGTGGGGCCAAGGGAGGGACAGTAGTGAGGTGCGGAGGTTGGGGAGGGATAAAATGGGGAGAAATGCCAGATGTAGGTGAAGGGGAGAATGGAGGCAGCAAACCACATTGCCATGTGCGTACCTATGCAACAATCCTTCATGATCTGCACATGTACCCAGAACCTAAAGTGTAATAAAAAAATAAAATAAAATAAAAATTTTTTGTAAGTACCTGGAGAGAAAATGGTACTGAAAGCAGTCCACTAGAAAGAAGCCTCAGAAGAAAGGTTTAGAGCCTTGTTTCATTATTGCCAAGTTCTATAGATCAGGACGCCTGTTGGAAAGGACAATTTTCTCCTCCCTCTCACATGAATATATGTAAATGGCATCCAGATGTTTTAGGATGATCATTCTTTTAATTATTTTCTTAATGAAATCTTTTGGAGATAGTAAATAACATAAATATACTTTCCATTTGTTCATTTGTTTACTGAATCAGCTGTTAATTTGAGTATATGGTAATGAGTACCATTGTATTTGTACCATATTTACTTGCTGATGGTTTGTAAACTTATTCATTTGCTAATAAATTGGTCTTTTATTTAATTGATTATATCTCTGTCCCATTAAAATCTGGATAAGAAGATATAAGTTACTTTGTCCATTTAAAATCTTTACCCTCATTGTTTTATTATCTACACAATAGTATGTGCAGCAAACAAAATATGGGTTGAAAAAAATGGTCTACTGACTTTCCAACAATTTTCCCTCACTTCATACTCTCAAATTTTTATGTGACCTAACTAGTATTAACAATTCTAATTCCAGTTGCTAGGTAAGAGTGTCAGAAATGATAACCTAGGATAAACCAAATATTTTGTCTGACTTCGACAATAACATGCATTCAGTTATTCCTCATAAAATCAACTTTTAAATCCTGTAGATATGATTTCATGCTTCTCACTTATTTTAGTAACCAAGTACGTTCTGTAATCTCAGGTTGTTTCTAACTGTTACAATTTTAAAAGGAGCTCAGGTATTCTCCAGCCTTCAAATCACTTCTCACTGGTCTTCAAACTAAGAAATAGTAGCTTCTGTTACGATTTATTTAATCCTGCCACAGCAAATTACCCTTTCTGAAAGATATAAAGCCAATCTACCTGGGTGAAATCTACCAGTCAATCTGTTAATGTTCTCTTCTTGAAAAATTCTTGAGCACCACCATCTTGCTTTGTCTCTTACATAAATCTCACCTCTTCAAATGTTGGTAATGAGTTCTAGAATTATAATTGCAATAGACTTACCTAATTTTCCTTTTTTCTTGCTCTTTCTGCTTAGAGTGGCATTTTCCCTTTAAGAATTCATCTTTAAACGCTCTACTCTTTTTTTTTTTAAATTGTATTTATTTTTTTTTTATTTATTTTTTATTTTTTTTAAACGCTCTACTCTTAATCCATTATATATCACTGAGATAGGGAGAAGAACAAACAGACAAACAATTGAATGAGTATCTGAAGTGATAATATCATATGTAATTTGATGCCAAAGTCTTGAGTAATTTTGTATTTTTATATAGACATAGTTTTGACTACATCTTTATTTACTTCTTGCAAGCCCTACTATGATTTTAGTATTCAGTGAAGAAGTTATTCCACTGCCAGTACTCATGATACTGAGTACCACATTTTATATATTACATTGAAAGACCACCCTGAAGAAATTTAAAATTCAGCAATTGCAAAATAGCAATTATATTAGTAATTTAGCTCACCTCAAATCAAATCTTTTTCATATATTTTATTGAATATAATCCACACAAATTCTAGATATCTTAGAGATATTATAAATTAATTTCAGTTTAACCCATGCATTCATTTTAATCAGATGTCAGATCATGTTAATTTTAATTTTTTATTTCTTTATTTTTAAAGTTGCAATAAAAGATGAAGTGTTAAGATCGTTTTATAACACTGCCCTTTGGTCTGTCACCATTTCATTTCCACACCCTTCCTTGAACAGTCATTAAATGCTAATTTAGAATATATTTTTCTGGATTATTTTCAGTGCATTTACAAATGTGCCCATCTGCATACACACAGTCTTAGTTTAATAAATAGGATCCTATTATATACATATATCTATTTGACTTTTTTCACATAACAGTATATCATAGCAGTATCTCCATGGCAGTATGAATACATTCATCACCTTTGCAACAACTACATAGTCATAAATAATCTATATGTATCATAAATTACTTTACCCTTATTAATGAGCATTTAGCACACATCCCTTTTTTTTTTTTTTTGCTGCTTACAACAATGACAAAATAAATATCCTTGGATATAACTTTGTGCCTAATGTAACTATTTCTCTAGCACAGTTTAAATGTAAAATTGCTTGGTCATAGGTCATGTGTGTTTTACATTCTAATGGAATCTAGAAAATTGTCTTTCAAAACCACTTGTGCCAATTTACATTTCCACCAACATTGGAGGAGATAATAACCATTTCCTCACAAACATAAAAATGGAAAACTTTTAATTTTTCAAAACTAATTTTATAGTGTGATGGACATAAAAAATGCTATTGTATTTTAATTTGCATTTCTGTAATTTTTAGTATGGTTGAAAATTTTCCCAGAGCTTATTACCCGTTTGTAACTCTCTATATTCGCCCATTTTTTGGTTTATTTTCTTTCTACTATTATATAAGAGTTCTTTATGTATTATGAACCCATCGTACTATAGATATTGCAAGAAAATAAAAACTCATCTAAATGCAATAACAAAAATAACAATGTGATAATTCAATTGTGTAAAAGACAGGTTTATTAAGTGGCCAAATGAGTCAGTAAACCTGGCCTACCAAGAATTTGAGGTTTGGAGGTACAATTCAAGCCTGTCTAGGTCTTGGCTGCAGTTTGTTGCCATTTGGTGTCTGTTTTCTGATACGATTCACATACTCAAAGGGAATATTCTGGGACCTGTGGCTAACTATGATTTGTAGGACAGTGACAGCAATCTCAGAAGTCTTCTAGTTGATTATAATGAGTTACATCATCCTGCTCATGGGAGACTGAGCCGATAGACTAGAAGGGAAACAAAATACTGGGTGACCAAGCCTCTGTGTATCATTTCCTGAAATGAAAGTTTCTATTTTTCTGCCTAGTTATGCTGTTCCCTATATGTACACCTCCTCTTTCTTGCAGATGCTGTAAGAAAGACTTTTGCATAAAACTATTTGAAAATAGAATGAGCAGAAAACAGAAGCCAACATTCTGTGTTTTACCAAAATTCATGTCATCATAACTTTCATAATCATGGGATTCTGCTGTATTTTTCCCATTTCTTCATTTATCTGTTGATAGATATTTGGATTGTTTCCAGCTTTTAGCTATTACAACTACAGCTGTTTTAAACAGGTACATATATTCTCTCTGTGGACATTTGCTTTAAGTTGTCTTTGGGGAATACCTGAGATTGAAATCATGTGATTAAGACTGCCAAAGTGCTTTCCAAAGTTGTATCAGTTTACATTTCACCAGTAGTGTATAAAAGTTCCAGTTTGTCCATATCTTGGCACATGTTTGGTTTTTGTTTTGTAAACTTTTGCTTGTTTGTAATTTTAGCCATTCTAGTGGTTCAATATTGCATCACATTGCAATTTTAGTTGGTATTATCTTAATAACTAATGATTAGTCTCTTTTCATATGTTTATTTGCCATTTATATATCTTTTACTAAATGAATATTCATAATATTTTTAAATATTTAAATTTTATAAATACAGCTAATAGAAATTTGTTAGTTTTCTATTTTTTAAGATTTCTTTACACATTTTATAAACAAATTCTTTTTAGGATATAGATCTGCAAATATTTTATCACAATTTACAGCATGTCTTTTCATTCTCTTAATATTGCCTGTTAAAGAACAGATGTTAATTTTGATTGAGTTTATCAATTTGTTCATTTATGGATTGCTTTTGGTGTCTCACTTATGTTTAATTAACAGGGTCACAACGATTTTCTCCTATGTTTTCTTCTAGAAGTTATATAGTTTTAAGTTTCACATTATTGAGGATTTAAATTTTGAGTTAATTTTGTATACATCAAGAGATGTGGATAGAGATGCATCATTTTATTTTTGGAAAGACAATTGTTTCAGCATCATTTTTCGAGAAGACTATCCTTTTCATATTCAACAGCCCTTGTACGTTTATTGAAAACCTGGTAAGCATATAAATATGGTTCTTTTGGATCTTTTACCTAAACTCTAATTTTCTTTTCTTTCTTTTTTTTTTTTTTTTTTTTTTTTTTTGAGACAAGGTCTTGCTCTGCTGCTAGGCTGGAGAGCAGTGGCATGATCACTGCCCACCATAGCCTCAAATTCCAAGGTTCAAGCAATTCTCCTGCTTCAGCCTCCCAAATCACTAGGACTGTAAGTGCTAGCCACTATGAATGGTTAATTTAATTTAATTTATTTTTGTGGAGACAGGGTCTCGCTATATTACCCAGGCTGGTCTTACAATACTTATTATAAAGCTGCTAAGGTAACTAAAAGAATGTGGCTTTGGTACAAAAATAGACACATACATCAGTGAAATAGAATTCTGAGCCTAAACTGTGGGAGGCTGAGGCAGGAAGATTGTTTGAGACCAGGAATTTAAGTCTATTTTGCTTTTGTTGCCTGTGCTTTTGAGATCATACCCCAAAAATCATTGCTGAGACCAGTGTCATTGAGCGTTCCCCCTATGTTTTCTTCTACTAGTATCATAGCTTCAGGTCTTACATTGTCTTAATCCATTTTGCATTCATTTTTATATATGGTATGAAATAAGGGTCTAATTTCATTTTATCTACATGTGGATATTCAGTTCTCTCAGCACCATTTATTGAAGAGACTGTCCTTTCCTTAGTGTGTGTTCCTTGGCACATTTGTCAAAAATTAGTTGGCCGAGAATATGTAAATTTATTTCTGGGCTCTCCATTCTGTTCCATTGGTCTGCATGTTGCTTTTTATGCCAATGCCAGGCTGTTTTGGTTATTGTAGTTTTGAAGCCAGGTAGTATCACAATGCCTCCGGCTTTGTTCTTTTCACTCAAGATTGCTTTTGCTGGCTGGGCACGGTTGCTCACACTTGTAATCCCAACACTTTGGGAGGCCGAGGTGGGCAGATCACAAGGTGAAGAGATCGAGACAATCCTGGCCAACATGGTGAATGAAACCCTGTTTCTACTAAAAGTACAAAAATTAGAAATTAGCTGAATGGAGTGGCATGTGCCTCTAGTCCCAGCTACTTGGGAGGCAAGAGAATCACTTGAACCCAGGAGGCAGAGGTTGCAGTGAGCTGAGATCGTACCACTGCACTCCAGCCTGGCGACAGAGTGAGACTCCATCTCAAAAAAAAAAAAAAAAAAAAAAAAAAAAAAAAAAAAAAGTTAGCTTTTGCTATCTGTGCTCTTTTGCGGTTCCATACAAATTTTAGGATTGGTTTTTCTACTTTTGTAAAGAATGTCATTGGTATATACATAGGAATTCCATTGAATTTGCAGAACACTTTGGGTATATAGTCATGTTATCAGTGTTAATTCTTCCAAGCCATTACCATAAAATATTTATTTATTTACATGTGTCTTCTTCAATATTTTCATCAACGTTTCATAGAAGGAGTGTCCAGTTTTTTGTCGTCCCTGGGATGACGTCCCTGTCGTCCCTGGGCCACACTGGAAGAATAATTGTCTTGGGCCACACACAAAATACACTAACATTAACAATAGCTGATGAAAATAAAATGTTTCATGTTTTTAAAAAGTTTGCAAGTCTGTCTTGGGCCACATTCAAAGCTGTCCTGGGCGGCATGCAGCCCATGGGGTGTGGGTTGTATAAGCTTGTTTTATAGTTTTTAGTGTAGCATTCTTTTACCTCTTTGGTTACACTTATTTATATTGGTTACACTTATTTCTAAGTATTTTTATTTCTAACTATTATAAACGGAATTGTTTTCTTGATTTCTTTTTCAGATAGCACACTATTAGTGTATAAAACACTACTTATTTTTACATGTTGAGTTTGTATTTTGCAACTTTTGCTGAATTTATTAATTCTAACATTTTTGGTGGAGCTGGATTATATTTAGAATCCAATATATAGAAAGCCCTAAATTGACCATATATATTAGATTACACATAGGAATCCCATTAAACCTGCAGATCACTTTGCAGATTCAATGGAATTCCTATATATAACCAATCCTTAGACAACTTTACTGCATCAGTCAAGGGTTTATAGGTAATAGATACACTGTATTTTACTTCTTAACAACAACAGAAGATTTATTATAGGGAATTGGGTGCTTACACAATTGTAGGAAGGACCAGAGAAGTACAATTTAGGATATACTTCCAGTAGTGACACTCAAAAAAGCATTGGAACTAGCCTGACAAGGAAAAAAATATGTCTACCAGAAACTGCATGTTGAAATATCAAAAAGACTCTGTTCAAGTGCTGACCCCAAGGCTATACTTTAGCCATTGCCCAGGTATCTGGAAGCTCCTCCATAGTTGTTGACTCTAGGATCACACTTTGCTAGCCTTCAAGATAGAAATTCCAAATGGAATGTAACTGTCAACAGCTACAAAGTACTTAGGGTCAAACAACTAAGATATCGCTGCAGCCACTCTAGGAAACAAAATGCTTTTCCCACTGTGGTTGCCAACAAAACAACAGAAGCACATTCTCTGCCTCATTGTCCGTTCCAAATATCTCCTGTGAGTGTCTGCTTACGGAAATTGGATCACATGTGGAACATAAGCAAAAAGGGTGTCTGGTACATATAACCTTAGGATTTACAGCTTTTAGCATCCAAGAAGTCATGCTACACAAGTTTGTAATAATGTTTAGAAAACTGCAATTTGTCATTAATTATGTTAAATTCTCATAATATATCTAAATATTTGGAAGATTTTCTATGTAGAACATACTAACCAAAATAAAAATACTTTTGTTTCACTGGTTCTTATTTCTTTTAATCCTTTTCTTATCTTATTTACAGGCTAAGTCCTCCAATAAATCCAGACTATAATTGAAATGGCTTTAATATAAGACGAAAAAAAAATAGCCTGTTTGCTATAGGCTTCTGGTAAATTCTCTTTATCAAGTTAAGAATGTTTACTTCTATTCCACATTTATCATGTTTTTGTTCCTTTGTTTGTTTTACAAACAGGAATGAATGTTGAATTTTATCTAATTTTCTGATATAGTCAAATAATTGCATCCTTGATATCCTTAATCTATGAATGCAGTGAATTTTACCAATAGTATTGCTAATGATGAACAATTTCCACATTCTTGTCTATTATCTTCATGAAGCCTCACTCTGTCTCTTCCATGCCACACTTGCTGCCCCTGCTTTAGGTCATATTCTCATTATCTTTTACCTGCACTACTGCAATGGCTTCCTAATTGGTTTTTCAGTCATATGTGCTTGGTTTCTGCATTTGCATAATTTACATTTAAACCAGAAGTCTCTTCTCATTGCATAATCTTACTCTGGCTCTCAAAATCATTTAGTGACTCCATGACCCAGGAAGGAAGATTAAAACTAGGAATTAATTTTATTCCAAGCTATTATTATATCAGCATTGTATTATTATTGTGTAAGTTTACCATGACCTGGTCCTAAGAAGCCACTGGAGAATCCATAAAACATCTCAAACATGGTCATGTCCCTGAGCCTTTCATCTAACTCAGCATTTCCTGAAGTATGTCTTAGAGAACACTAGTCCCAAGGCTTGCTTTTGGAAATAATGGCTTCAAAATTAAATAAATTATGAAAATGATGATTTAACTATACTGGTCTCAAAAATTCATGTCATATATCAGAATAAGAAATGCTGTGTAAAATCTTATAATAAATACAGTGAGTACACTCTTAGCACTCTCTAGACATATTTATACACAAAATTTTTCATATAACAAAGTTCCTATGGAATACAATTTATAGGAAAAACAAAACACTCCAAATGTTTTTCTCAGTGTAGATTGTGCCTCCTCCCTTTGCCATCCATTAAATCCTACCAGTTCTTCAAGATTTACTCTCTAAGTCTCTCTGAATAAAACCCATCTTCATGTTAGATTTTGTTCTCCAAATTCCCACAGCATAATTTATACCCTTTGTAAACTACTTACTTTATCCTTCCCTAAAATAAGTTTTAGTTCTTTGGACCTTCCAACTCATTTCAGAAAATAGTGGGCATATAATAGATGCTTGATAGACACGGATTTTTTCAACCCATTTAAGTCCTTTTCCATTTCATGGACTTAGGCATTTTATATTTGTATCTAAAATTATATTAGATACTATTAAAAGTATAGAATACATTTGAGAAGTGGCTCTGACCATGAAGAATGTATTATTTTGGAGAACATACAGCCTATTTGAAGACATGAAATAAACACATTTTAGTAAAAATATAAACTATAACATAAGTTGCATAGTTTTTTGCCCTTTAGGACATCAAAGAGAGGAGATTTCACTGCAGTTTTGCCTAAACAGATGAAGTAGCATGAAAGGTGGGACTTCAGAATGCTCTGACCCGAGGGTGTGAGCCCAGGGAAAACATTCTCAGTGGCATGAAAGGAATTCAGACACTCTGTTCTTTTTATACCCACATTCTGTTTGGATCTCATTAGCATCTACTGGGCTTCATTCAAGCATTCTGGCCAATACATTCTGTTCCCCTTGTTCCATCTTCCCCCACTGAATTTTCAGTAAGTTATCAGAAATATGGTTTAACAAGAGAACTAATCATGCTAGAGAACAAGTGGAGGTATAAGAACTTTATCTGATTATACAAGTCTAGGTAAGGAGAACTCAATTACATCCATGCATATAGATAAAATGTACCGTACATCATTGGAGATCCCAGTAATCAAAGCTTAGAAATGAAGAGAAATCTTTCTTAATCCTTGATCATCTTGAAGTGACCCTGGAGATTACTTGACAAAACAAGGTTTATAATGATAAAAGAATGTTCCACATACAGCTTAGGGATGTTCAAATCTAGGAAACAGTGCTTTGGGGTAGATAGAAGACAGAGTTCAGAAATGGGTATGATAAATCCCTACTTGGGATAGTGATTCCCACAAGACTTACATTCTTCCAGGTAATGTCTTGGAAGCTAATGTCCTAGCAGCTAAGCCTTATTTGTAAGAAGACCAAAGCAAAATATAACAAGAAAAATACCAGATATGTAACAATATGGTGAAAATGGAAGGAGAGAACCCTAGAGTTTACTGCAAAGTGTTCAGCAAGTCCTGTGACATATGACATCTCCCAGGTATTTTGGTCTCTTGCTCTCATTCCCATTGCTACAAATTGTCTGACCTACACTCTATCTTTCCCACACCCCTCTCTTTGTCATTCTCTGTAGTCCTGGTCTATGTTACTCAGGAAGCAATGCCAGAAGTATAGGGCAAAGTGGAGTTTACTCTCATCACCAAATGCCGTCTCTGTCACTCATTTATTCATTCATCATTCCAACAAATAATTGATAAGTATTTTTTTTTTACTATTATAGGTATAGGCATTGAAACATAAAAGAAGCAACATCTAAACTGAGCCATCTAAGAGGATGAGAAAGAAGCCAAGTGTGGAAGTCAAAGCAACTCCATCTCAGAAGCTTATCTGCCATGTGACTTCTGATCAGCCCTGGTTCCAGGAATGCTTCTGACATTTCCAGTTTATCTATTGTTCTTTGTTTTAGATAATATAATTAGGATAAATCCTGCCTTGAGAGCAGATCAACCTTAATAAATTCAACTTTACCATAAATTTTGCCCTTGGGACAATTCCTAGTATTCCCTCGAAAGCATGTGTGCCCCTCCCCTGTGATGTATATTCCCTGAATCTATGGAATAATGGTGCAGAGATTCACCATTTTGTCTGAATGTAACCAGGGACAAAGACTTCCATTCATAAGGCCATATTAAACGTTTCATTTCATAAACACCTATTAAATGTTTCTTTCTAAGAAACTAGATTTGTCAGCCTTTTTTTTCAACCTCAGATTTTGAACAGGTTTGCAAAGAACTGTCCACCATGAAATAGTCAGTATTAGTATTTAAAAGGGCTCGGGAGAGTGTTCCAAATAGAGAAAATTGCATGTATAAAGGCCTACCCAAGAGACAAAGCACAACAAGCTTGAAAAAGCAAAAGTCTGTTACTCTGGAGTATGGAGTTCAAAATGGCTGATGGTCAGAACAGAAAACAGTGACCAAATAATGCCAGGCTTTGTAAACCATGATAAAGCATGTGGACTTGATCCGAAACTCAGTAGGAAATATTTCAAGAGCTTAAACACTAGTTTATTTCATCACCCGCCCCATTTGTTTTACATATAGGAAAAAGCATGTATGTATTTACTTTATAATTTCTGAGGTAGAAACTAGCCTCCCACAGGAGGAGAGGTTTAATTTACAAAGACTTTCAGGCACCAACAATCATTCCTTATTTTGTTATTGTAGATAAAAATAAAGATATTTCAAGAAATATAGAAATAAATGCAATGCTTACTTTTTAGAATCTCTTATATTTCTAAGGTAATTTTGTTAATTTAGAAGCACAAAAATGTATTAGACCTAATTGGTTCATTTATAAAATGTTCATGTATTGTATATTAAAATATTGTGTACTCAGACAATTACAAATTTACTAGAAGAATTTTCTTAAAATGTGGTAAATTAAACTACAGGCTGCTAAACTGTAAGAAATATATTCTCATTCCTGCCAGTTTATAAGAAACAGGAAAAATTGTGAAAAGAGAAGAAATCATCAATATTAAAGTATGACAATGAAAGTTATATTTTCTTGAATTAGTGTCTTCTAGTACAATGTCAAGCACATAGAGAAAGCACTTATTTTTAGAAAAAGAACTTAGGAACAAAGGAAATAAAAATATTGGTAAAAGATGTTTGTCATGTGAGACTTCAGCAATCAATCTCTGGGCCATCTCTCTAAATAGTTTTTGCTTCATCCGATACTTTATTTTGAAAACCAAAGAAGTTTCCATTGCAGAAAAAGAAACAATTTTATTTATTTTTTTTTTTTTTTAGGGCCAGATATCTGAGTTCTAGAATCATGTGACTTAGAACAAGTCACTTTATATCTCTGGAATATACCTAGATTGCTATTTTCCAGCTTTACTGAAATAATGTGGAATGTGACCATAAAGATGCTTTACCTCACAAGCTTACATGTTCCTGTGTGGGAAAGGGGTAAGTAAATAGGAGCAAAAATTGCTGGATGAGGTGGATCAGAAAGAAAACATTTTTCAAGAAGCTGGAGCACAAAATTGCTTGTGGGCAAGGAGGGGAGTTATAGAAAGCAATAAGAAAAGGAGTAAAAGAGAGGGAGTAATGAGAGAAAAAGTTATTTTCCACTCAGGAATCCTGTGGGCATTCTGTTTGTTGTCTGTCCACCTCCTAATTAGGGGAGCACAAAACACAATAGAGAATCTCTTCAGGGTTAGAATTTGAATGTTAGAAAGGAAAAAGACTTCACCATCTTAATGAAGAAATCAAGAATGTAAAAGTGGAATTTGACATCTTCACATATCAGCTTCTAAATCAATGTTGATGTAGCTTTCATATATTCTTTAAAAATATTAATATTACTCTCCAAAGTGCTTGAATAATACAGTTTAGAAATACATTCTGGTTCAATGATAGCCATTTCCAAAGTAACATAAACCAAATAAACCTGAACAATCATAATATTGATCTGAACTGTTATAGTTATAAATAGTACCAGAATTGTATATTGTTACAACTTGTACTCTGCCCTTATTTAATAAGTGCATGTCTACAAAGGGAACAGTTTCATTTACTGATGACAAAAGAAAAATAGTTTTAGATAGATAAGAGCATAAAGCAGAATGAATGGAGCTAATTCCTACCAATGTGGCACTGAAAGGGTTCTTGTGTAGTAAAGAATTTAATCTTGCCCCCAAAGAGGTCTGACCTTTTTTCTTCTGAGTCTGTGAGGTAATCTCTGAGATATCAAACCTCACAGGAGTGTCTTTGTTTGCCTGGTTTATGTCACTTTTGGAAACAGGATCCTTTCAATCAGAATGGATAGTCTAATGATGTAATCTAGAGCAGAGGCTACCCACACTTTATAGTCTTAGAGCAGGAATTTACCACCCATATAGAGCAGCCATATGATTTAGGGTTGGGGCTTTGGATCACACTTGAAATATCTAGTCAATTAATCATGTTTGCATAAAGAAACCCCAATAAAACTCTGACCATGAAGGTTGGGATACATTTTTCTGGTTGGCGATGCCAGGAGAATATTATGTTCTCACTGTGGGAATAGAACTGGAAACTTCACATTTGGTACTTCTGGACTCTAGTGATACATTTTGGATTTGTGTCCCTGCCCAAATCCCATGTCAAATTGGAGGACAGGCCTTGGGGGGAGAGACTGGATCATGTGGGGGGAGACTGGATCATGAATGCAGGTTTTCTTATTGCTGTTCTCATGATAGTGAGTTCTCATTAGATCTGATGGTTTAAAATGTATGTAATTTCCCTCTTCATTCTCTCTCTCTCCTGCTCTGCCATAGTAAAGAGCCGCTTGCTTCCCCTTCGACTTTAGCCATGATTTTAAGTTTCATGAGGCCTCCCAGTCATGCTTTCTGTAAAGCTTGCAGAACTGTGAGTCAATTAAACCTCTTTTCTTCATAAATTACCCAGTCTTAGGTAGCTCTTTATAGAGGTTCAGTATAATCCACCTGCCACCAGGTAGCTGGCTAACTGCCCCTGGGAATTATGCCATATCAAGGGCTGAGTGTTTGTTTCTGCTGCTGGCAAATTGGTCACTCAACAGTGGCTATAGCCAGGTCAACCCTTGTGAGTGAAAGTCCATGTTGCTGAGCCCAAGCATGAACTCCATCCCTGTTGCAACTCACATGGGAAACAAATATCTTCACAGTTTTTGACCACTGAGAAAGGTCCACCCACATACTTCTTCCCCAAATTTCTTCATTACCAATTTTCCAATCATGCTTCTTCCAAGTCCCTGATCATCCAGCTAAGCCATTGGCTACAGCCCATGAATCGGTATATAATTGCACATCTGGCCATTTCTCCTTACATGCAAAGAGCACAACCAGGTGAACTGCTTGAAATTCTGTCCACTGGGACAATCTACCTTCACACCTGTCCTTCAGTGATGTCCTAGAAAGGGGCTGTAGCGCTGCCGCTGTCCACTTTTGGGTGGTGCCTGCACATCGTGCAGAACCGTCTGTGAACCAGGTCCTAGTCTTTTCCTTCTCTCTCAACTGATCATAGGGAACTCACCATGAGGCCATCAGTGCAGGCTGGAGTTGAGAAGGCAGGGTGGCGGGAGTAGGCACCATGGGCATTTGAGCCACTTCTTCATGTAACTTATTTGTGCCTCCGGGACCTGCCTTCAGGAGCCCAGTTATGTATACACCACTTCCATTTGATGATGGAATGCTGCTGTGCATGACCCACTTTATGGCTAGATGGTTCAGAAAGTGCCCAGTTCATGATAAGCAGTTTAGGTCACATGGTGACTTGATACATCCATTCAACTGCCCATAGATTGTGCCCATACAGATTAAGGGTGGGTCTGCCTTTCCCAGCCCACTGTCTCAAATGTCAAACTTCTTTGGTAACACTTTCACAGACACACTCAGGATCAATACTTTGTAACTTTCAATCCAATCAAGTTGACCCTCAGTATTAACCATCACACGTTCTAATGGTATATGTTCTAGATACAAATTCTTTATCAGATACATGGTTTGCAAATGTTCTCCACCATTCTATGAATTGCTTTTTAATTCTATATTGTCATTTTAATCACAAATATTTTTAATATTTAGTTCAATTTAGCTATTTTAAAATTTTTATTGCTTATGTATTTGGTGGCAAATTTGAGAAACAATTACCTAAGCAAATGTCTTGATGGTCTACTCCTTTTTTTTTAAGTATTTTATAGTTTTAGTTCTAATATTTATAGGTATAACTCACTTTGAGTTAATTTTTGTGTTTGGTGCCTAATAGGGATCCAAATTTATTCTTCTGTGTGTGCATATTTAGCTATCCCATCATTTTTTGAAAAGATAATTTGTTTTCCACTACATTATTTCACCTTAGTCAAAAATCAAGTAGCTATAAAGATTTTTATTTATAGATTTCAAATTTTATTCATTGATCTACATGCCTGTCTTTATGTGATTATCATCACTGTCTTGAATGCTATAGCTTTCTAGTGAGTTTTGAAATTGGTCTTTTAAAAACAATTTTAAAAACTTTGCTCTTTTGTAAAATTGTTTTGATGATTCTGTTTCCCTTGCATTTCCATATGAATTCTAGGATCAGCTTTCCAATTTCTGCAAAAATTCAGCTAGGCCTTAATAAGGATTGCATTGAATCTATAGATCAACTTGGTTGGTACTGCCATCTTAACAACATTAAATCTTCCAATTCATAAACATGAGTGTATTTCTGTTCATTTAGACTTTTTAAATTTTATTCAGCATGCTTAGTACCTTTCAATGTACAAGTAATCATCTGGTTTGTTAATTTACTAAATATATCCTTTATTATGCTATTTTGAATTAAAAGGTTTCCTTGCTTTTATTTTCAGATTGTTACTCATGTACAAAACTACAATTGATTTTTGTGTATTCATGTTTTCCCTTGCAAACTTCCCAAATGTGTTTATTAGTTCTGACATTTTCTAGGGTGTGTTTAAAGATTTGCTATATGCAAGATTATGTCAACTGCAACGAAAAATAGTTTATTTCTTCCTAAGCACTCTGAATGTTTTAAAATTCTTTCTCTTGCATAGTGCCCTGCTAGAATCAATTGCAAATTAAATAAAAATGGCAAGACTTGACATCCTCATCTCATTTTTTAATCAGTCTTAGAGAGGAAGCATACAGTTTTTAAATATTAAGAATACTCTAGCTGTGGGATCACTAGTGATGTTCTTTGTTAGATACAGAAAGTTTTTATGCATTTCTATTTTGTTGAGTGTTTTCATCATTAAAAGGTGTTGGGTTTTATTAAACACTTTTTCTGTGTTCATTAATATAACTAGGTATTTTCTTGTCCTTTTTGTTATATTGTATATTAATGGATTGATTTTCAGATGTTAACAAATTTGTAACCCTGAAATAAATCATACTTGATCATGACCGATAATCCTGTCTATACATATATCCGTCCATTTTCATACTTTATGAATAAATACTTGAGACTGGATAATTTATAAAGAAAAAAGAGGTTTAATGGGCTTACAGTCCCAAATGGCTGGGGAGACCTCACAGTCAAGGCATAAGGTGAAAAAGCAAAGGACGTCTTAAGTGGTAGCAGGCAAGAGTGTGTGTGCAGGGGAACCCCCTTTATAAAGCCATTATGTCTCATGAGACTATTCACTAACACAAGAACAGCATGGGGAAAACCCACCCCCATTATTCAATTACCTCCCACCAGGTCCCTTCCTTGACATGGGGATTATGGGAGCTACAATTCAAGATGACATTTAGGTGGGAACACAGCCAAAGCATATTAATACATAACTGGATTTTGTTTGTTTCTTTTTTGAAAAAAAATTGTGTCTATATAAGGGATAGTCTATGGTAATTTTCTTTTCTTCTGACGTCTTTATCTAGTTTTGTTATACAGGTAATATTGGCCTCATAAAGTGATTTTAGAAGCTATCTGAATGTGTTTTTTCTTGATAGAAAGTTATTTAAATGCTATTTCGTCTCTTTTCTCATTATAAGCCTATTTATAGCATCTATTTCTTCCCAAGTCAATTTCATTAGTTTGTTTCTGTATAGGAATTTGTCTATTTCACCCAAGTTTTGGCACATAGTCGGTTATAAAAGTCCCTTAAAACATTTCAATTTCTAAAAGGTTGGAGTAATATTCTTTGTTTAATTCTTGATTTTAGTAATTTAATTCTTGTATTTCACTTAGTCTAGCTAAAGTCTGTCAGTTTTGTTGATCTTTGCAATGAACTGATTCTGTTTTTTCTATTGACTTTTTAAGCTCTCTCATTTTTGACAATTCTAATCTTTATTCTTTTTGTCTGCTTGGTTTGAATATTTATTCCCATTATCTTCTCTATTTTCTTAACCAGGTTTCTCTCCCCACCCCTGGGGATTACAATTTAGAATGAAATTGATGTGGGGTCACAAAGCCTAATCATACCAGGTATATATATTTACAATTGCTTCATCTTCTTGGAAGATTGTTTATTATTTTTAAATGTCTTCCTTTTTCTTTAGTAACAATGTTCATGTTAACATCTATATATCTGATATTACTATAGATAATTTCTAATGGTTACTGTTTGCATTATCTATCTTTTCCCATTATTTTACTTTAAAACCATTTGTATGCATTTTCTATATTTTCCCATTATTTTATTTTAAAACTATTTGTATCTTTGAGCCTAAAACATATCTACTGTTGACAGCATAGGTTCAGATTTTGTTAGTTTTCATTTCATACTCTCCCTTTAGATTGTTTAATCTATTCACACTTATTGTTATTTTTATGATTGTATTTACATTTGCCATTTTTGTTTCTGTTTTCTAATGCCCTTTTTATTTCTTTGTTCCTCCCTTACTGCCTTCCATGTACTAAGTAGAAACTGTCTAGTATTTTTAATTCCATAAATAATATTTAATATTTGTTAAATGTTAGTAATTGCCTATGTTATCAAAGTACACTTAATATCTATGTAATTTAATTCCAGTAAAATATAGAAATTTTACTCTTTTGTAATTCCATTTCATTTCTCTTTATATGTGCTATTAATGTCATACATATTACCTCTACTTACGTTAGAATACTATTCCCTGATAAAATGATAAATTCTATAATCTCTCTTTTAAGGAAGCTTAGAGAAGAAAGAAATCCAAGCATGCATTTATGGAGTTTGTTATATTAACTTTCTAGTTTACTATTTTTAATTCCCTTATTTTTTTTGACTTTCAATTGTTATTTCATGTTACTTGTTTACCCCAGTACAGCTTTGTTTCCATCATTGTCCTTTGTGGTGTTATCATCAAATACTTTTTATGTATATCCTGTAAGCCTAGCAATACAATTGTATACATATTCTTTCATAAACTGTTTTTTAAATTAGTTAAGAGGACAAAACAGAAATATTCAGTCACATAGTCTTTTATAGTTATCAGCATAATAAACATATTGGCATTTTGTTCACTCATGTGAATTCAAATTACTGTCTGGTGTTGCTTACGTTTAGCTTGAAGAACTTTAAGGATTCTAAGGCAGGTGTTATAACACGTTCTATTGGCCTTTGCTTATCTGGAAATATTTTTATTTCAACTTAAATGCTACACATAATTGGTTAACAGATGTTTACTTTTTAGTACTTTGAATATGTCATTCCACTGCTTTCTGGCCCCATTATTTCTTATGAATAGTCTACTGTTAATCTTGTTGGTTTTCGTTTAGTACGTGACCTGTCATTTTTCTATTGGTGCTCTCAATATTTTCTTTTTGTCTGTGGCTTCCAATATTTTGACTGTAATGTATACAAGCATGAACATCTTTGTGTAAGCCCATTGTGTCCACAAAGCTTCTACTTTTTCTATGTGGATCTGTGTGTAGCTTGGAAATATTTTCAAGTCTTCCTCACATCTTACATTTAATGTTCCAGAGTAATTCTAACTTCATGCATGTGCTCAGTTCTCAATCCTGAGGAATGACTTCAATCTCTGAAGAATTCGTTCTGGCTATTTTTCTTGCTATCTCTGTTAAAATCCTTGTTCTTGGAGCTATTGCACTTGTTCAAACCAGTATTATAAAACTATGATCATCTTGGTTGCTCTCCATTAAGATTTGTACTGTTTTCAATAACACTCACAGCAATGAATTTTGTCATGCTCTGATACAAATAAGTCAGTTCCCTTAAATGGCTCTTCATCCTTATAGGCTGCCTCTCACCCAGGCAGAATCTTGTGTCCACTCAACAGAAGCTGAGGATAAAAACAATGTTCTTCCTCTCCCAAAGTAACATCCCTGCTCTAGAAGTTGGGACTGGAGGAAGACAATAATCTCTGGTGTCATGGCTTGCCTTTATGTTGGGGAAACTGTTTCCTATGATTAAACTGAGGCAGGGACAGTCATGTGTCTAGTATATATTGCCTGCTGCATCTGGAGTAGAGTTTCCCCACTACAAGTAGAAGCTGGATGATAGAAGAGAGTCTCAGTTCTCTTGATTACACCAAATAGATATAGAATTTCTACAACTTCTATAGAGAAAATAAGAAACCTTTGTGTCATGTACCTCAAAAACTGAAGTCATAGCCCTAAACTGGGTACTGGCAGGAGAAAGCCCTGTCTTCTTTATGGGACTTCTTTAGGATGCTTTACTTTGCACCCATTCTGAGCAAAGCACCCTATGTAGAGTCCCATAAGTCAGAACTGGGAGGGGGACAAAAGAGCAGGTTATGGCTCAAGCACCACAGTCTCTTACACTTCTTACCAAGGTTTAGAAAATTTTCCTGAATAAATGTATTACTTTCAGCCCTCCCTTAGTACAATTTCAAGAAACTTTACTTAACTGCATTTTTAAAATAATTTTCTCTAGTCAAATAATTGTATTGTTAGGAAAAGAGTTTTTGGTACTCTTCATGCCATCACTTCAGAATCCTTCTAGGTCATTTTTGCCAGACTTTATTTCTAAGATAAATACTCAAAGATGTTCTGAATTTCTAATATTTTTCAGAGGGAATTTGGGGGACCAAAAATCTAATCAAATGTAGCACAATGATATTATAGAGCAGTATTTATATCTAAGATTCAGGACATTTATAGAGCAGTATTTATATCTAAGATTCAGGACATTTTTGTCAGCATGGATTAGCTTGAAGTGTTTTCTTGTATTTATTAATAAAACTGCTATTATATCATTCTGAGAAAAGATACCCTTTGCTTCTGAACAACAGTTGGTTTTTGTCTAGACCATTTGGTAAGGGATATTTAGTGAAAGTGTACTGTTAAATGACTGCTGAGAAAATTGTCTTTAGAATCTTAGAGGAGTTCTGTATATGAATCCAGAAAGTATTATCATTAAATAAAATGAAATATTTTTGGTTCCTTTAAAATCCTTCACCATTATAATCTATTGATAAGATTCTATGAATTTTAGTAGTATCTTTGATAACACTGTGATTCTTCTTCATCAGTTTTTACTACAGAATTTCAGTGTTTTTTATATTTGTTTGCGTTTTTATCATTTTAAAAGACCATAATTAATATAAGCTGCATTCAACATTTTATATACTTTAATTTTTAATATTTTTAAAATTTATACTAGCATTTGTATTAGAAAAAAATTGATTACTGATACCAAAGGTAGATTATGGATCCAAGTTTACTGAAAATTTTCTAGGTTGAAAAGTAGAAAAATAAATTTTGGATAAAAGCATAGCATAATTTTTTAGATAATCTTCAGATTCATTGTAGGCACAAATGATACCATCAAGAGTGCTTGTATATGGTTACTCTTAATGTTGTATAACATGATATGTAGATTCCCTATACAGCTGGTGCTATTTGTATGGAAGCAATGGCAGCAGCTGAATTGTTCTAGCCAAGTTCAATAAAAATTTCCATTTGCATCATTAAGGTACTGTCTGAAAAAATTAAAAATTTTAAATGACTGCAAGGCACATATTACATACAAGAATACATTTGGTCATCCTAGTAGCAGTTGGAAATGCATATTTCATTTGACAGCATTTGCAAAATCCTTTTATCACCTCAAAATAACTTGTAGAATGTACAGACTTCCAAGTGGTAAAAATTGGTCTCATGATTTTTTGTCAAAGTAAAATTTTATTTGCAATAAAAAACAAAGTTATAGGCAGTATTGATTTAGTGCTTATCTTTCCTCAGAATTCATTATGATAATTCTTAGTCCTGCAGTCTTCACCTAACTTTTAAGGTTGGGAAGGCAATTTTGTCACAAAACTAAAAATTAATAGAAATTCAACTATGAACATAAATAGTATTATTATCTTAAGAAGTACAGTGGCTCAATTTTTTGTGGCCTTGTCGTTTCTTATTTCATTTTCCATAATCAGTATCTTTATTTCCATATAGAGAAAAAATGTTTATTTGGTTAAATCATCCTGAAGAGTAATAAAAATCTTTGTGGACTAGTTTTGTTTTTGTTTTCTCTTATAAATCTCCACAGACACACTATTACATACGTTAATGTAAAAAAAAAAAAAAAACTTGTAATTAAGACAAATATAAACTCATATTTTAGAACTTTTGTGAATTTCCTAAGTTCATACTGCTAAAATGAACCAAGTTCTAACTATTCTGATTCTAGACTGTTATGTTTGTTATTGTTTTTCTTTGTCTTTTGTCGTATGAGGAAACAGAACAATAAACAACTTGAAAGTCACTGTTGAAATAAATAATCACTTCCAACAGAGTCTGATCTTATTCCCAATCCACTGAGGCCTAATCAGAAGACCTATATGAGTCAGCCAGTCTCCTGATTAAAATACATTAAGGGAAAATACACAAGAAAATAACTCTTCTTTCTTTTGTGAAAACGAATGCCTATCACATAGTGACTTCCACCCTGCAGCAGAGATGCCTTTTGCATTCAAGATTTCTATTAATTATTTTCATATGTAACAGAAAGAAAAATATACCAATAATCCTAATTTCTTATATTAAATTTTTACTATATTGGTAAAAAGAAATTTAATATAGATATAATTCAGACCAAAAGTCTTATTTTCTAAATAAAATGTCCTTCACACAAATAAAATGATAACGAGTAGCTAAGTGAAACACATAACACCAGACAAATAAAAACGATAAAATAACATACAGGTAATGTTGAGAAAATCTGAACAATAAATAAATAAAAATAGCAGGAAAATGAAAATATGCCATTTATGAGAGAAAACATACATAAAAATTATTTCAAAAACAAGGTTGCCAAATATAATCAGACTAAATGTTGTACCAATTAAGTAATTTCTCATCCTTTGCCTCCTTCTCACCCTACCCCCCACCCTTCAAAGTCCCTAAAGTCTATTATTCTACACTCTATGTCCATATGTACACATTATTTAGCTCTCAGTTATAAGTGAGAATGTGTGATATTTGACTTTCTGCTTCTGAGTTACTTCACTTAAGATAATGGCCTCCAATTCCAACCATGTTGCTACAAGATACATAATTTCATTCCTTTTTATGACTGAGTAGTATTTTATTAAGTATTTTGTATTATATATATAACATATTATATAAACGTTTTATATATATATATATATATATATATATATATATATATGCACACACACACATTTTAATCCAATCATCCATACATGGACATTTAGGTTGATTCTATATTCTTGCCTTTATAAATTATAATGTGATAAATGTATGAGGACAGGTATCGTTTTTATACAACAATTTCTTTTCCTTTCGGCAGATATCCAGTAGTAGGATTGTTGAGTCTAATAGTTCTATTTTCAGTTTTTTAAGAAATCTTTATACTGATTTCCATGAGTTTATAATAATTCACCTTCCCACCAACAATATATAATTGTTTCCTTTTCACCACATCTTTGTCAACATCTGCATTTCAGTAACAGTCATAATAGCCATTCTGAATAGTATAAGATGGTATGATATCTCATTGTGATTTTAATTTGCATTTCTCTGATGATTAATGATATTGAACGTTTTTTTAATATATTTGTTGATCATTTGTATGTCTTCTTTTGAAAATAATGTGTCTGTTCATATCATTTGCCCAGATTTTAATGGAGTTATTTGTGTGGTTTGTTTTTGTTGTTGAGTTGTTTGAGTTTCTGGTAGGTTCAGTTTAATGTTAACTTTAGAACACAGATAGAACTATAAGCCTGGAGAATATTTCTTCCAGGCTGGAAGTCTGAAAGGGGACTAGGTGTTTTCTATTGTCAGTCAAAAAGTATAACACAGGAATATGACCACACATACTTGTTACCAAAAAATGAGAAAGAAAAGGGAAGAAAGAAAGGAAATGAAGGAAGGAAGAAAGGGAAGGAAGAGAGAAAGAGAAAATAAAAAAGGTAGAATCATGAAGGACATATTCTCAAATAAAATAGCAAAGACAAATCACAATGACTTCGTCCCAGAAAAGTAGACATAAAAGAAGAAATAAGTTGTATTGTAACAATACATGAGTTTATTACTCACCATCTTTTACCCCAAAACTTCAGTGAACCTGTGTTGCATTCAACCTTAAGACCAAACTCTTCAGCTGAACATACAACACATTTCACAATCTGGTTTTAGTAGTTTCACTGTATTACCGAAACTTACCTTGCATTCACACTGTACCCTGACATATGGACTACACCACATATTTCTTGCCTTTGTTCCCTTATTTGTACTGTTCCTTCTAAATGAAAACTTATCTGTTGATCAAAAAACCACCTATTTTTCAAGTCCACATTAGATGCAAACTCCTGTCTGAAGTCTACAGTTTTCATTAATTAATGACATCTCTCTCTATCCTTTGAACTCTCTAAGCAGTTTATTTCAATCTTTCATGTTGTAATTTATGTTCTTGCTCTTTGTATCTTGCCTCCCCGCACACAATAATATATGCTACTTTAGAGAAATTAAGGGACTCTTACCTCAACCTCTTTACAACCCCAGAAGGATCATGAAAGGTGTTTCTTCAATAAATAATTACAGAAGAGATTTCAACTCTAGGTTCTCTCATTCCAAAATCGTCTTAAATTTTCTCGATCATAAATTTGTGTAAGAGAAAATTGCATTATCTTTAAGTGAGCACAATTCTATCCCTAGCAATTTCTGGTGGGAGTCAGGAAGTCTGTTGCTAGGGGAATTGTTAACAAAATTTACAACAGAAAGGCCCAGTGGGGAGAATCTGTTAATGTTCTCCAGTAGCCACAGCAAGAGTTTTGTTTTGTTTTGTTTTGTTTTGTTTTCCCCTCCCTTTGGTCCCTTGTAGACAGAAGAATTATGGAGTAGAGAAAAGAAAAACCACCACTATGTAGAATCCCAAACTGAGAAGATTTGCCCCTACCACCACCCAAGCAAAGGGAGGTAGGTGCACCTTCTTTGGTGCAGAAAGGGAAGCTGGGGCCTATCTGACAGGAATAAACCTCAGAAAGTGGTCAAGATGCTGGCCACGGTGGGGTGGGTATAACTGAGTCCTGTTCTGTCTTATTTTTATGTCAAGAGAGTGGGTGGTGAAAGGGTGGAGAGAGAGAGAACAGGGCCTTTGTGCAGAAACCGAGGATACTTCCTTTGGAGAATAAGAGAATCCAAAAAAAAAACCCACAGTTTTGGTGATTTCTTTACAAGAACCACTCTTCTCTCTCTTCCCTTCTGAGATTTCAGTACATACAAGAGTGAGACTGTGGTCTTCAATCTGTCTGTATTTTGTCACTCTTGTAATGCTCTCTCTTAGACTTTGTCTTTTTAGTCAGATATTGCTCTAATACAGGTGTTTCACCTGCTTCACATCCAAGGTAAACTGGTAAGGTGGACATCAGAGAGGGTCAGTAATTATATGACCATAAGGAGGGTAGTGCCTGAATATGGCCAGGAGGACAGAGTGAGGTTCTTTTTAATTGGAGAACTTAGTGCAGGCGTCCCCAAACTTTTTACACAGGGGGCCAGTTCACTGTCCCTCAGACCGTTGGAGGGCCGCCACATACTGTGTTCCTCTCACTGACCACCAATGAAAGAGGTGCCCCTTCCTGAAGTGCGGCAGGGGGCCGGATAAATGGCCTCAGGGGACCGCATGCGCCCTGAGGGGGCATAGGCAGAAGATTGGAGGCCACTAAAAGAGGATCAATCAACAACCATGTTGGAAAGTTAAGAACCAGAAGTGGCTCTGTCAAACACTTCAGGCAAAGCCTTGAGCAGGGGCTTGAATGGGAAAAAGGAGCAGCTGACTTCTTTTCTCCTTCTTCTTTGCCATAGACCATATTAATAATAGTCACTTGTTAAGACTTATTTTATCTGGAATATTACAAATGTATAGGAAAGTGCATAAAGCATAAAAGTATAATTTAGTAAACTGTAGAATAAACACTTGTTTGATTTTTGCCCAAGTCAATAACTTGAATATGAACAGGACTCCCAAAGCCCTCTGCAAGTCACGTATTAAACAAAACCCCTTCCCTCCTCCCTGGTGTTACCTCTATGCTGAATTTTATGAAATTCAGTTTCTGTGGTATTTATTACATAGTTTTATTACATAATTGTATGCTACTAAAATATAGTTGAATTTTGCCTGTTTTTGAACTTTGTATAAATAGAACAATAAAATATTCATTATACTCTGGTCGCTTTAACTGAATATCATGTCTTATGATTCACTTGATATATATACAGTCAGCTCTTTATATTGGCAGATGTGTATTCAACCAATCACAATCACAGATCAAAAATAAAAAGAAAAATAAAAGTAACAAATAACAATATAACAACATTGTTTTTATAATACAAACTTAGAAATAATACAGCATAAAAACTATTTACATAGCATTTCCATTGTATTAGGTATTATAAGTAACCTACCTAATAGGTATTAGGTTACTTATAATACCTAATACAATGGAAATGCTATGTAAATAGTTTATAACTTCAATCATCTCTAGGTTACTTATAATACCTAATACAATAGATATTATACCTATTGTATTAGGTATTATAAGTAACCTAGAGATGATTGAAGTTATAAAGTTAGATGTCCATAGGCTATATGGAAATAATATGGTATTTTATATTAGGGTCTTAAGCATTCATAAATTTTGGTATCCATGGGGGTCCTGGAACCAATTTCCTGCAGATACCAAGAGACAATTGTACTGTAAGTCATCATGTTCAGCGCAGCATGATATTAACCTCGGAACCACTGTTAACTTTTAACACAATTTATAGTAAACATTATTAAAGCTTCACTTCTGTTTCCCAAATCTGTTTTAGCATGTTTATTTTGTGAGTTTCCTTTTAATAAAAGAGTGTATATAGGACTGTCTACTAATAACAATGTAGATGTAGGCAATCTTCCTGAAGATTTTGATGCAATCTCTTCCCTAAGGCCTTATTTAAAAAACTTAGTAAGTACGCAAGTAATGTCTCTTGTGTAGGATGCAGGACCTAGCTGAGAAGTAATGCAAAAGGCAGGGAGTTCAGTTTGGAAAAGAGTGATAAGCCCTAAGGATTAATACTGTGATTAGGTCATCAGAATTTAGTATCAAGGAATAGCATGTTTGTCCCTTCACCTAGACCTAAGGGTGTCAATTGTAAGTGAGCTCTTTAATTCAGCGTAGACTGACAACAATGGATATTTATGCTTTGGAGTTCTGCATTATAGTCAGAAGTCTTTTGCTGCAAGGGAGAAACTCTATTTCAAAATATTTGAAGGAAACAATGAAATGTAGTGCAATATATTAAGAAGAATCCCGGGGTGGCCCCAACTGATCCAGAAGTGGCCTTGCACTAACCCAAAACTTCAAATGGGGTTTTGGTAACACTTCCCTTCCTATCTTGCTCCTTTGCTTTCTGGATGTCTCCTTCTAATTCTTTTAAATTTTCTCCTGTTGTTCATTGATTTTCTCCACATGATAGAAAGGTGACTAAATGACACCATAAGCTATGTCTTCACATCCAGCAGTAAAACCCCAGGGAGTTCACCGACTGGCCCAGCTTGGTTCCCATTTCCCACTGCATTAGCCAGAGTACAACCCACAGAATTATTAGCTCTTCTATACATGGGAAGGGAAAAGCTAATCAAAAAATCCAGAGGAGTATGAAGTAAAGAATGTAATCTTGACCCAAAAGAAGTCTAGCTTTTACCCGCAGCTTCAGAGAGGTAATCTCTAAGCCTTTGGATGGAATGTTATGCCCAAAACAAGTGTCTCTATTTGCTGGGAGATTCAGGCCAGCAAGATAGTAACAACATGATTTAAGGTAGAGGATCCAGGCCACATTAATAATGTGATGTGGGTTGGGTACCTTTGGTCACACAGCTTGACCTCCTAAGGGACTAGAAAGAGGTCTGCCACGTAAGTGAACCACCTTTTTTTAGATGACAGATCCTTAATAAGGACCTAAACACCGAGGCTCAGGAAAGCTTTCCTGGCTGGCAAAACTCTCTGTGAATTACCACACATTGATACCAGTAATGTAACTCTCTCCTCACTCTACAGGGAGAGGATAATTGGAAGCTCAGCGTTCAGTACTCTTTCTGGACTCGGCATTTTATGATTTCATGTGAAATCACTTGACTGATTTTAATCTGTATTCTTCCCCTGTAATAAACTGTGAGTATAATAGCTTTCAGTGAATTCTGTGAGTCTTTCTAAGGAATTATTGAAACCAAGTATGGCTTGGTAACTCCCTGCACCCCCAGCTTGCAATGGAGACACAAGTGAGGGTGGCCCTATGAGCTGCTTTCCCTCTAACTTCACATTTGGAAAAACTCTCTCAGAAAAAGTATAAGGAAAATGTTCTGGGTAGTCAAGCACTATAATTAACGTATAGAAACTGCCCCCCAACGTGGTTTATAAAGATTTCCCTCTAAATCCTTCACCAGAGATACACACATTTCCTAGACCCAAACATTCAGCAAAATTTTTGGGAGAGAGCTACACTTTTCTGAACAGAGATCTTAGCCTTAGATGAAGTTGGGGATAGATAAAGTACTAACTTGACTAGTTAAAATGCCTTGGGGTATAAGCAGATGAGATACTAATCAGATATTTATTAATAAAGATTAATCAAGGAGGAGGAATTAAGAACACATGTTCATATTTTCTAATTTATCATTCATTCTGACTTTCCCTTATGCAACTGTTATTATATTCAAAAAATTCAAAATAATCATTCCAGTGAAATGTTATAATAAAAAATATGCAAATGCTTTCATTTGTGGGAATTCGTATAGGGAAATAGAATCTGGAAGCTAATCTTCTGTTTAATAAGCAAGCTGATAAAGGTTTCATGCTTACAAATAAACCCAAACAGCACTATTAGGCATAAAAATCTGAATGCAAGGAAGGGCAAGGACCCTGGTATTCAGAACAACATGGCATGGTAGGAAATTGCAGCATGCACACAGAAGAGAGTGATTGCAGTTTAGAACAATGGAAGAAGAACGAAAAGGATGCCCACAGAACCAATGACTATTCTCTTTAATTTTCTTGTTAAGGATTATTATTTTAGTGAAGAAACACTAAAATTTGATAACTCTGCCATAAATTATTTACAATAGCTTGAATTATCTGTGTGGCAAAATATATGTAATTATCATTTCATGGAGTGGTCCTTCATAAAGTTTTCAGTTAAATGATCTTCCTGGTATTGCTGTATGTAGTACAGTATTTGTTCAGCTCCAAAATGCATGTTTTTTTTTAAAGTTTAACATTATAATAGTAATCTGCATCCTGATTTAATTTTATTTTCTGAAAAGCTGTTATCCACCCAGTGGTTTCTATTATAGTCAATGGCATTTTACAAGGAAATATTTATAGTGAGTCAGGTGTCCAGAAAGTAGAACTCTATGTAAGTGCTACATCCGATTGCACCTTGTAGAATGCTGTCTTAACAAAACATGTTAATATCTGGGAGTACTATTTATTACAGAAAAAAATAATTTAAATGAATAAGCAATATTATTTTCTAAAATCTTGAGTATTGGTGTTTAAAACACCAAATTTTAAACTCCTTAAGTTCAATAATTACAACTTTGCTTTTCTTACTCTGTTTCCTTGCAGTTTCATTGATTCCCACGACTTCAACTCCCACTAGTAGTAATGATTACCAAATCATGGCTCTCTGGCCTAGAAATGTCTTCTGAGATTCAGAGCTATGTATACAATTGTCTATCATACATTTTGTTCATTCACTAATAAATTTTTAAAAATAATCTACTGTGTCCTATAGCAAATCAAACTTTCAGCCACAACTAACAATATGTTTTTAAAGAAAAAGTCCAACTATCTTTATTCTCTACTCTGACTGATTTACCAACAGTTAGAGTTAGATAAAAATAGAGGAAGCTATTACTAATCCTTCAAGAAGCTCAACCAATTTTCCCAGCCATCTCAGAATAAGATGAGTCTGTCACCTTAGGAAACCATATATTCATCCTGTCTTCTCTATCTTTACTGCCTCTGCCTTGTTTAAGGTTCTCATCATCACCCTTGTGGGCAATGGAAGTCACTCTCTTACTGGTCTACCTAATCTTTTATTTATGCTGAGCGTACTTCAAAACGCATGGATTTCCTTGCCTCCAGACAGTAATGCCATTATGCTTGTGTGCCAGTCAGACTCACCTATATGTAAACTCACTGAATATACCCAAATATACTCATAACATAAGGTAAATAATACTCATTAATAGATACAATCCCCAATTTTCAGGTAAGAAAACTGAAAGCTATGTGACCTCTATCATTAATAAGAGGAAAATTCAGGATTAGAAACCAAATCATTTTTTAACCCTAAATCCCTTATTTTATTCTACTGCACAGCCTCCTAGCTATGTTACTGGTAAACAAATAGATAAAGGAGAACAAAGGTGGAGGCAGGGGAGTAAAAAACATTTTCTGTAGTAATAATAGGGATTTTTATAAGGGCAGTTTGAGAAGTGGTGCATGTGTGCTTAACACAATTACTTAGACATATAATGTAGTGAGTTACGCAGAATAGGGTGACAGAAAAACATATGCTAGTGGCATATTCCATCACACCAGCCGCATTATATGCAACTGCTCACTGCTATGACTGGTGGGAGAAGAAACGACAGTGGATATCTCTCACTGTATTAATAGAATGCTCTTTAAATCAGGTGCTGGTATAGTTGGGAATACCTTTAATATAGGAAAGAGAAAGAAATAAGTTTTTGGTTTGTTTAAATGTTAAATGTGATAGAATGGTTCTCCATTTCAGAGAGAGCCAGCAGGTAGCCTGTCAGAGCACTTCAAGAGTGTGACAGCTGTGAGTCAGGCAGGAAACTGGCAGGGATAAGTATGGTCTGAAAGAATATAGCTTTCAGATAAAGAATGGCCTTTTCAGAGATTAAAAAAAAGTGTATAGTATTGAAGGCAAGTAAAACTCTCTGAACCAATAGAGAGTTTGATGAACATAAAAGATCTGATATATTTCTGACAGACATGTCAGAGAATTAAACAAAGCAAACAAGAATAAGTAGATAAATATGTGTCTTAATTCTAAGAAAGTTGTTTGTGACTTTATGTGTTTGACTCAGGGTATATTACTAAATTATTTACTAGTGTTGTTAATCATTATCTAAACATTAATAAATAAAATCACTTAGAAATAAATACTGTCAGAATCCTGACGGAGATAACACTACAGCCAGTTAACAAATTTGAATAAGCCAGAATGATTATAAAGCTGCTCACATGATGGCAAGGTCATGCACGATAAACAACTCTTAGGAAGGAAATTAAAAGTATCACCAAGTTTTGCTTTCAAAAACCTCAAATTCTTGTCATACTTAAAGGAATCATTTCTTAATAACCCACTATTTTTTGTAGTAAGAGAACTGCGGGAAAAATTTAAAATAGCAGATAATTCCATTTATTTTTAATATTTGGTCTAGAAATCCATTGCATTATTTTCATCATAGTAAGTTTACACTTCTAATTAATTTTTAGCCTCTTATTACTTAGTTTAAATAAAGGAGATTTAAAAAACTCACAAAATGTTATCTCTTTTGTATTTCTTAGAAAAGCTCAGCTGAACACATTCTGCCTGAAAATGCACTCATTTTCATGTTTTAATTTCCTCCAAATCCATCACTGGCGCTGGGAAACTGTAATTTCCTTGTTACTCATGAGTGTGTGCATCCTTAAAGCCACAGGGTCCTCTGGTCCCAGAAGGCACAAGCCTGCCTCCCTCCCCATGGAGGTCTGGTAGACGGCATCTCTCTGTTCCTAAGCACTTCACTTGCAATTTTCTCCACCTTTGCATCCTCTGAGTCTTGCAGAAATTAAACAATCTAGATATTTCCATATACCAACACTTCCAGAGATATTTTAGTGAAATCTAAATTCTGAACTGAGGGTTTAGGTCCTATGTAAGCAAACAGCAAGATATGAGTGAATGTAAATTATGTAGCTAGTCCTAATGGAGATAGACAAACCACAGTCTTTATTAGCAAGGGAGGAAGCTATGACATTTTGGACTTATTTTTGTATAACAAAAAGGCTTATGCAAATTTATTTGTGTCAGGTTAAAGTGCCAAGGTTAAAGTGTTGATAGGTACTACTGATTATTCTATAAGCAATTATTTTCTGAAGTATAAATGGGAAAATTAGACAAATATTTACTTTTGTTATAGATTAACAATTCCCCGTAATACTTGCTCCTCCTCATCCTCTAATGATCCCTTTTATGTGAACCTGGTCTCGTTGAATGCAGAAGTTGAAGCAATAAAATGTAAGTGGGAACTGGGATGGCAGTCTACCAATAAGACTGATTTCCCCTGGTGGTCAAAATGATCAGAGAACTAAGTGTTGCTAAAGACAGAAGGTAGGTCAGAAAGTAGCCAGATACCCACAGTCTCTCAGGAAGACTGACCCAAATGAGCAAAGCATTGAAACCACAGGGTTCTGGAACCCAGGACAATAGTTTGAGAACAGCTTTGTGCCAAAGGGACCCTACTCACACTAAGTCTATTATGGAAGACGGCAGTGAATTAATTAGCTTGTGACGGCTATGCTGTGTGAGTTATGGACCACCTCAAAATATATTTCTGCAGTGTGAGGAAAGATAAACAAATATATGAAAAAAGAGAATAGAAAGAAAGAGAGAAAGGAAGGAAAAGAGAGAGGAAGAGAACAAAGGAGGAATGTAGAAGATGGAGCCACATGCATAAAGAAAGAAAGACATAAAGACAGACAGAAAAAATAAATGGAAAAAAGATGGGAAAGAAGGAACATATTGAGAGTTTATTGCTACCCTAATTATACTTTACATATATCTACCCTAAAGGTAGTTACTATTATTATCACTGTATAAATAAACTGATGCTTTAGTAGGTTGAGAAACTCCATTATGTTCTCTGATACAGTTTGGCTGTGTCCCCCATTCAAATCTCAACTTGAATTGTATCTCCCAGAATTACCATGTGTTGTAGGAAGAAACTAGGGGGAGGTGATTGAGTCATGGGGCCAGTCTTTCCCATGCTATTCTTGTGATAGTGAATAAGTCTCACAAGAGCTGATGGATTTATCAGGGATTTCTGCTTTTGCTGCTTCTTTATTTTCTCTTGCCACCATTATGTACAAAGCACCTTTTGGCTCCCGCCATGATTGTGAGGCCTCCCTAGCCATGTGGAGCTGTTAAGTCCAATTAAACCTCTTTTTCTTCCCAATCTAGAGTATGTCTTTATCAGCAGCATGAAAACAAACTAATACAGTAAATTGATATCAGTAGAATGGGGTGTTTCTGAAACGATAACCTGAAAATGTGGAAGTGACTGAGTAACAGGCAATTTGGAGGGCTCAGAAGAACAGGAAAGTATGGGAAAGTTTGGAACTTCCTAGAGACTTGTTGAATGGTTTTGTCCAAAATGCTGATAATGATAAGGACAACAAGGTCCAGGCTGAGGTGGTCCCAGACGGAGATAAGGAACTTGTTGGGAACTTGAGTAAAGGTGACCCTAACTATGTTTTAGCAAAGAGACTGGTAAGATTTTAGATCTGAAAAGCATAATAATGAAAATAAAAACTCAGTGGATGGACTCAACAGTAGAGCTGCCAGGGGCAAGGGCATAGGAAAGTATCAGTGAGCTGGAAGACAAAATAACAGAAATTACTCAATCTGAACAAAAATAGATGGGGATAAATGAATGAATGGAGTCTCAAGGACCTGTGAAGCTGTAACAAAAGACCTGACATTCATGTCATCAAAGTCCCAATTGGAGAGAGAAAGAGTGGGGCTGTAAAAGTATGAAAAAAAAAAGACTGAAAACACCCCAAATTTGACAAGAGAAATAAACCTATAAATTCAAGATGCTAAACAAACTGCAAACAGGAAAAACCTAAAAACATCTCTGCCAAGGTATATTTCAACTAAACTTTTGATAACAAAGGCAGCAGAAAAAGTCTTGAAAACAGCCAGAAAAAATGATGACCTATAGTGCAAAAACAGAATCATAGTATATTTCTCTTGAGAAACCATGGAGGCCGCAAAGAAGTGGCACAATATTTTTCAAGTGCTAAAAGGAAAGAACTATTAAGTCAGAATCCTCTACCAGCAAAATAAATATATTTTAGAAAGAAAGGGGAAACAAAGACATTTTCATGTGAAAGAAAACCAAGAGAATTTGTCACCAACAGATCTACCTTTAAAAAAAAGTGGTTAAAGGAATTTCTCTAAACTGAAATGAAACAGTACAATAAAGAACCTTGCGGTGTCAGCAAGGAAGAAAGAACATGGTTAGCAAAAACACTGATAACTGCAATAAGCTTTTCTTCCACTAACTTTTCTATATTATGTTTGTTGAAACAACAATCATAGACTATCTGATGTGGTTCTAAATACACATACAGGAAGATTTAAGACAATTATATTATGAATGGGGAAGAGTAAACTGACATAAAGGGATTTAAAGGTTCTATACTTCACTTGAACTGTCAAAATGAGGACACTAGCGGATTGTGACAAGTTACTTTAAGATAACACTGAAAGTTATGACAACAAAACGAAAGTTAAACAGTTATCTAAATCTGTTACAATGCCCCCTCTAAAACGTATGCTGAAATTTAATTGCCATTGTTACAGTGTTGAGAGGTAGAACCTTTAAACGGCGATTAGGTCATGAGAGCTCTGCCTGGTAAGCGGATTAGTATCATTATCAAGAGAGAAGGTTAGTTAGTGTAGGAGTAGGTTAGTTATAATGGGATTGGGCTTCTGATTAAAGGATAAAGTTGGGCCCCCATCCTCTCTCTGTGTCACATGCTACTGCCCTCTCTTGCCCTCTTTTACCATATGATGTCTTCTACCATGTTATGATGCAGCAGGAAGGTCCTCACCTGATGTGTCCCCAAAATCTTGGACTTTCCAGCCTCCAGAACCATGAGGCAAATAAATTCCCTATTAATTAATTACCCAATCTGTGACATTCTGTTATAACAGCATAAAATGCATTATCTAAAGACACCATCTAAAAAACACTGCAAGTAAATCAAAATGAAATTCTGAAAAAAATACATTCTGACCCAAAAGAGAGCAGGAAAAATAAGATATAAAAGGCAGAGCAAATTAAAAACAAAACATAAAATGATACGCTTAAGGCTTTAAACTTATATGATTTAAGTGCACATAAGAATGGATCCAATCCATTGGAAGAATGAATTTAAAACCATGACATTACTAAATACTCTCTATAAGGAACACACTTCAAATATAACGATGTAGGCAAATGGAAAATAAAAGGATGAAAAAATATATGCAAATGTTAAGCAAAGAAAGCAATAGTAGTTATATTATTAAAATGAACCTTAGAGCAAAGAAACCAGCCAAAGAAAGAGTGCATGTATAATGATAAGAGAGCCAATCCATCAAGAAAGCACAGCAACCCTAAGTGTGTATGCATCAGACTAAAGGTCTTTTAAATTTGTGAAACAAAAATTAGTAGAACTAAAAAAAAATCAACAAGTCCACAACTATAGATTAAGAATTACATGTCCACTCTCAACAACTGGTAGAACAACCAGATAGAAAATCAACTAGAACATAGAAGGACTAAACAACATCAACCAACAGAATCTAAGGAACAGTGATAAAACAGCCCATCTCATGACAGTAAAATACACATTTTTTCCAAATGCCCACAGAATACATGCCAAGAGAGACAATACTCTAAGCCATAATACAAATTTCAAATAATTTAAAAGAATTAAAACTGTACAGAGTATCTTCACTGACTGCTATAAAAATAAACTAGAAATTAGTAAAAAGTAAATGAGAGAAAAATAACCAAACACTTCTAAACTAAACAATACATGTTTTAAAAATATCCATGAGTCAAAGAGGAATAATCAAAAGAAATAAGAAATACATTTAATTCAATTAAAATGAAAATACAACTGTTATGGGATTAGTTCTGTCCCCTCAAAATTCCTGTGTTGAAATCCTAACTCCCGGTGCCTCCGAATGTGACTGAATTTAAGAGTAGAATCTTTCAATAGGTAATTAAATTAAAATGAGTCCATTAAGATGGGCCCTAATCCAAACATAATTCATGATCTTATTGGAAGATGAGTTTTGGACACAGACACATATACGAGGAAAAAGCTATATGAATCTGAAGTAGGCCATCTGTAAGCCAAGGAGGGAGGTTACAGATAACATCAATCCCAGCAAAACCTTCATCTTGGACTTCTAGCCTCTGGAGTTGTGAGAAAATAAACTTTTCCTGTTTAAGCCAACCAGTCTTTGGTACTTTGTTATGACAGTCCTAGAAAATGAATAATACAATAATATATCAAAGTTTGTGGGACATACCTAAGCAGTGCTGAAAGTAAATTTATAGTACCGAATACATATATTTAAAAAGAGAAAAATTATCAATAATGCAGTCTTGTTTTGAGAAATCTAGAAAAAGAAAACAATAAACCCAAAGGAAAAAATAAAAATAATGGTAAGAGCAAAAAGCAACCAAATTGTCAGTGGGGCAGGGAACAATTAAAATAAAGAAAATTAATGATAAAAAGTAATACTTAAATTTTTCTATAATAAAAATGCTTTTTAATTTACAAAACAGTACAAGAAGAAATATCACTATAGGTATTGAAGATATCAAGAGGATAAGTGAATGCTACATACTTAAATTGGACAAATTACACAAAATTGACCAATTCTTCAAAAAACATAAACTGCTGCATGTTACCCAATATGAAATAGATTATATGAACAGTCTTATGATATGAAGGATATTGAATTTATACCTTTAACATTTTTGGAAAAAATCTCCAGACCAAGGTGAAGCCTGGCGAATTCTCCGAGACATTTAGAGAGAACACCGATTCTATACTCCTTTTAAAAATAAAATAGGAAGAAACACTTCCTGCCTTGCTACTTGCTAATACTTAAAAAATTTTTGCATGTCTATACAAGAGAGCTACTGGTAGTTTTATATTTTTTTTACTATTTTGTTTTAGGTTTGGTGTCAACACTAGATTAATACAATTTAGGTAGGAAGTATAAGGGGTTTGACTTAGGTCAAAGTTTACTTTGTTGCTTACTGATATACAATTACTCTAGCACAATTAGTCGAAAAGACACCCCAAAACCTAAAATGCAATAAAAAACAAACAAACAAAAAAAAAAAGACTATCTTTCCACCATTCACTTGCTCTTACATCTTATCAAAAATTAATTGGAAAAATTTGTGTGAGTCTATTTCTTGATTCTCTATTCTGTCTCATTGATCTGTGTATCCCTTATCTTTCAATACCACACTGTCTTGACAACTGTTACTATACACTAAGCAATAACACCAGGTAGAGTGATACTGTTTCAGCTACTCTAGGTCCTGTATCTTTCTCTATAAACCTTGACCTAAGTCTAACCCCTTACACAAAAATTAATCTAAAATATCATGGACTTAAGTATATAACTTAAAACTTTTAGAAAAAAAAATACAGGAGAAAATATTCAGAATCTAGGGCCAAAGAGTTCCTAGATTTTATGGGTCATCAAGCATGACCTATAAAAGGAAAAATTGATTCTCTGGACTTGCTCAAAACTAAAAACTTCTGCTCTGTGAAATACCTTGATTCAGAATGAAAATATATACTATGGAGGGAAATATTTGTGAATAACATATCCAACAAAGAACTAGTAGTTAGAATATATGGTGAACTCTTGAACCAGTTAAAAAAAATAATAAGTCCATGGAAAGATGTTGAGGATTATTACCCACTAGAGAAATGCAGCTTAAAATCATTACACACATCACATTGGCTAAAATAAAACACAGTGAGAACACAAAATGCTGGTGAGAATGCAGAGAAAACTAACACATTACTGATGGAAATGTACAACCTTTCCGAAAACCAATTAGGCAGATTTTTTTTAAACCACCACATGACCTAATAATTGTAAATCATGTATTACTTTAAAGATTATCCAATTTTATATTTTAATTTTTTCTGTTCTTTTGGTTTGTTTCCATCTTTTAAAAAAACTACATATATTTGTTAGGTCTCTTATCTCTTTTTTCATAGCAACTATTTTTTCTATTCTTTGTAATCTATTTTCCATTTTGTTTTGCTAATTTTTTTTTAAATCTATCCTTCCTGTCTCTCATCATGCTTTCAGTAGAATCTATTTATTCTTTTCTCCTTTCAATAGGACTTTCATTTTTCTTATTATTTTTTCTGCACTGTCTTTCATGTACTTTACTAGCTCATATATCATTTGCTTTTGGTGTTTCCCTGTATCTTTTCAAAATGCTTGTGTTTCCCAATTAAATTTTTGTTAAAAAAATAAAATTGTTTCATTAAATTTTTCCTTTTCATTTATGGTGATATTTTTATTATATTATCTTTTTATGACAACACACTTTTTTGCTTAGTTCTTTGTTTACTATTTATCATTGCTATTCTAGTTCCAATTCCATTATTCTTATCATTCTAACTTATATACTCTTTTTTTAGAATACTTTTTATGTATTTTATACTGAGTCATTTTATGCTATTAATCATCTGAAAATTAGTTAAGATCTTTTTGATCAAATATTTAAAAGGATATTTATTTCGGTTATGGACAAGGGAAGCTTTCTAGATTAGTCAAATCCCTGTGTCATACAGTTGTATGTGTAAATAAATCATTGTAGCTTTTATTTAGCTCTACATATGTCCAGAGAACCTCTTGTGGAATATTCCAAATTCAGAGTCCCCTTTCTCTGTCTAACTTCAGTCAAATACTGCCACCTGTGAAGATGGCATGTATCTAGGTTTTATTGTTCATCACTATCTTCTATTCTTTTTTGTGGTACCAAAAGAAGATCAGAAAAGCTCCTGCTACTATGTCATGCACAAGGTTCTAATACTTGGAATCATGGCATTATTAGTTTAATATTTCAAAATGTGTTGTCTGCTTTAGGAAAAATAATCTCTTAGTGGTGTATCAGATCTGCGTACTTCCCTCTTACATTCCCATATTCCTGCCTAATCTTCAAAGTATTTTTTGACTTCTCAAAGATGCTGAGGTTTGAATATTGTAGATATTCACTGGTTTTATTTAAAAGAGACAGTTTGTATTTCTCCTTCTGTTTCTCCTGAATGATGGAGTGATTTAAAGCTTAAAATATGACAATTTTATTTCAAAACTTGAAATTTTTGTTTGTTTTTACAAAATTCTTATGGCAATTTAAGCAAAGATATTATAGATAAATCACTGCATCCCAATTTCTTAAACATGCCATTTCTTTGTATTATATTTCAATCATCAGAAATGATATTTTATCTCCTCTCTGTATTACAATTTGCCTGCTCATCAATTTTTCAACATTTCAAACTTTGCATAAATATATTAAATTTGAAATATATACTTCCTAGGCTGAGTAACGAATTAATAATATAGTGTTTTTATTTGTGAGTCAGCTTTTTTGTTGTGGTATATTCGCTTCTTTAACTCTATAACCTTTGTAGAAAGATGAGAAACACTTTTGGTAAGTGAGAAAGCCATTGCAGGAAAATTTTGTGTATGAAATTTGAATGACCTCTTTTTGAAAACTTTGTGAATTAAATTTTTTAAAGCCAGCCCTATGTCCATTCACCTAAATTAATGTAATCAAACCCAAACACATTCTAAGCCTTCTCACAGATACTATATTTTACCCTAATAAATGTGGGGAAGAGGAGGAACTGATGCAGAGGCAGCTAAGTTACTTTATCTCCAAAATTCCCTTATAAAAATAAATACAGCAATTAGGATAGCAAAACCCAAAGCTCATGGAAAATGTCTTCAATAAAACTTTGTCCAAGAAATCTTTGAGATGCCAGAAACACAAGCAGATGGTGACAAACTAACTGTAGCTATAGCATCCACAATATGTATAAGAGGAAATGGAGGAAGCAACAGGAAGAATCCCCAAATAGATAAAGTATTCTCTTTATAAAGTTTGCCACGTCAATTTGAGAAAAGCAACTGAGCCTAGAAGGAGATTACATTCACTTAAATTTGAGGGTGAGGACAAGGATACCTCCACAAGAGCCGAAGTAGCTGGCGCAGTTTGGGCTTTTGAACTCTCAAAGCAAAACAATCATTTACAGTTCAATACAGAGGGAAACTTCTGAGAGAAGAGCCCTGATTGAGCAACACAGGGAAAAAAAGGAGAAAGAACAGTAAAAATGTGATGGCAAACCCATACTAATTTGTTATAAAAATATGATGAATACTAGCAGAATAACTTCCTACAGACAAAAGCATAATTAATGTTTACGAAAAGACAAAGCCCAGATAAAAACTGGGTAACGTAACAGATACCGTATATTTTAAAACAGAAGGTTATATATTCGACCATTTAATGAAAATGATGGAAGAGAGGACTCTACAGCCTTAACCTATTCCTTTCTTCCAAAAGTTTGGAAAACTAATCTTCACAATTTGCAATTAACAACATTAACATCATTCAAAAATCACAACATTTTTAATTGTGAACATTCGAGGTCAAACATACTAGGTTTTTACAATATTTAAACAAATAAGGAACAGAATAATTTTCTACAGGTAATATAAACATCCAAGAAAGGCATAGTTAAACAATAGATTTTCAAAATCTAAACTAATATTTCAAAATAAGCTAAAATGCATTAAGAAAAATAATAGAGGCTACCAAAAATAATACACATTTGAATCGGAAGAATTTGAAAGACAATAAAATGCAGAAAATAAGTAAAAATTTATTTCAGAAATAGAAACTGTACTAGAAAGACTACTAGAGCAAATAAACATAGAAACAAAATAAATTCAAAAGATGAGAAAAGGTATTTAAAATATTCAAGCAAAAGAGAAAAATACAGAAACAAACTAATATAAACAATATTTATAACAGGCATTGCTGAAGAAGAAAATGAAAGCAATAAACAAATATATACTAAACAATATTAATCAAGAATAATTTACTTAAAAATATTGACTTAAAACTACATGCTGAAAAGGTAAATCACATATCTGGAAAAATCAATCAAAAATGCCCAACACCAAGACATATTCTAGCAGACCTAGAAAACCTTATATATATGAAGAGGTTAAAATAAAATAATATGGTTGGCATGCCAAAGAAAGAAAACAAGTCAACACCTAGTCATACTCTGGTAAACATGCCACATTTGAAAAAATATTTATCTTTGAACATTTTGGATAAAAATACCCAGTTACTTGTAAGACTTGAAATAATCAGATTTTTGCCAATTTTTTTGACAAAAATACTTCGTAGCAGAAGACAATGGAATAATATATTTAAAATACACAAGGAAAGTAAATGTGAGCTAAAGTTTTATATCTATTCAGACTGGTAGGCACAAAGCAAACTTTTCTGAGTGTGAAAGAACTATATTAAGCACTAAACATATTTATATGTGGAATTAAGACTACGTAATTGTTATAAGGGAAAGAATGTAGTGTATAATCGCTTTGTGCTCTAATAATGTAAGTGAAGTACAAACATCAAAAAGGGGTAGATAGGGAGAAAATATGAAAGCAGAATAGAGTTATTAATTGCCTTACAGCTTTTAACCAGGGTAAAGGAATATCACTTCAAATCAGTTGCTGAGGAAGAAAGAGAGGATAGAGCATGGTGGTTAATAGCTAGTTCTAATATTGGTAATAGTAAGAAACTAACAGAAAATAACTAAATAAAAAAACTCAAACTACCATATTAAGCTTTTAATATAAAAGTAAACATTAGCACAAAAATGCAACACTCCTGGACACAAAAATATATACTCAAGAAAGACTTTTTAAAATAATACAGAATAAGCCATAGCTTTTAATTTGTTATAAGGGAGTAGAGCTACAATAGAGTGAGGAGAACAGAGAGAGACATTTTACTTCTTTGAATATATCTTCTTAAGATTTGAGTTTGGAAATATGCTAACATTTTACTCAAACACTATTAGCAATACTAAAATCGTAAATCAATCCATTCAAGTAAAAAGAAAATAAAATAAATGAAAGTAAATTTGTATTCAGTTGGATGATCTATTCCAGGAGAGTTTAAAGCACACCAATTCAGCTATACATGTCTAGCAAAATGTATTCTAAAGATGAGCAAAATTGCAACTTGCGTTTAAAACTGTTTTCATTAATCATTATTTGTGGTAGTGTTGCACTGAGACCACTGCTTCTGTGTATTACAGGATAAAGGAAGTGAGTAACTGTGGGACATTCTGTTATTTGTGGCATGATAGAGAACTGTATTTCCTGCTATGGGATAAAGGAAATATATTTAATCTAGTCAAGTAAAACCCCTGTTATCCTTACTTTGAAACTTACGGAATTATTGGAATACTCATGATGTATTTTATCTTTAAAATATGTCCTAACTGTTCACTGATTCAAAAACAATGTCCAAGCCAGTAGCAATATGCATTTTTATTGCTCAGATTGTAGTCTCTTTATATTACATTATAGGAAAGGGAATCAGAACTTCTAAGATAACTAGCTGCTTCATTTATTTATTTTTTTTATTTTTTATAATTTTTTTGTAGGGATGTAGTTTCACTATGTGTTCAAGGCTGGCCTGGAACTCATGACCTCAGATGAACTTTCCACATCAATCTCCCAAAGTATTGTGATGTACAGGGGTGAGTCACCATTCCTGGGCAAGCTGATTCATTTCTATATGTATCTGGAACATTTTGACAAACCAGAGAAAACTATCAAAGACTATTAAGAAAACTCAGATTAACTCAGGAGTCAATTTGTAAAATCTCCCACTATCAAGCATGAGGAAATTTCAACACCAATTAGAATTTTACAACTGCAATGAATTAAAACATACAAATATGTTTCAACTATTGCTCTAAATAATAGCAAAAGTTTTTGAAGACATCATTGATCAACGTACTAACAATTTAAATCATTGTTTGAATTGGAAATAAAGGAAAAGAATTAAGAAAGTAAATGGAACAAATCAGGCATTCATGCTAACTTTCTCACATACTTAACCAAATCAAGATATGAGTCAGCTTCTTTTTACAGAAATACTCTGGCTAATAAAATGAAGAAGGAATTTACTATTCCACACAAATAAATGAATAATATCCAAATAAATGAATAACTGATGTAGATGGTAATATCAAGGACTGGCTTAACAACCAGACATTATGTACCTCCTAATGGAAAAAGACAACATCAGTTACAAAACAGTGATGCTGATCACATGACACTCAATCTGATCAAGTTCCTAGGTCAAACTACCTATCCACAGAAAATAGGGAATAAATATCACCAGCAGGATGCAACCAGCAAAACCTAGAGTGTAGGAAACTCTCCAGAAAAAAAATGATTTTGTTTCTTCAACATATAAATTTCAAAAAAAATAAAGAACATTTTAATTATATAAAAGGGAAGTAGAGAAAGGGGAGCAGTAGAAAGAAGCAAGCCTAGAAATTTACACATTAAAAGCCATTAATCAGTCATGACATCTGAATTTTATTTGGAATCTGAAGAAATATATATATTATTAAAACAAACTGGAACATACTTCCAAAAATTAGGAATTTGAACACTGATATATATTTGATGACATTAAAAAATTGTTGGGTTTTTAAAAAATTATAATTTTATGTTTACTTTTCAAAAGAGCCCTTAAGTTTTAAAGATACATACTGATATACAATCATGCACCAAAATAACTGTCACTGACAGTCTGCCTATATGATAGTACTGTAAGACTGTAATACAGTATTTTTACAGTATCTTGCCTGTGTTTATACATATGTAGCTACACAAATACTTACCACTGAGTTACAATTATCTCTAAAATTTAGTAGAGTAACATGCTGTGCAGGTTTGGAACCTAAGAGGAATAGGTTGTACCACAAAGCCTAGGTGTGCAGTCAGCTATGCCATCTACGTTTGTGTAAGTGCACTCAATGTTCAAACACTGATGAAATCACCTAATTACACATTTCTCAGAACATATCTCTGTCGCTGAGCAATGCATGAATGTATTTACAAATTAAGTAACAGGATACCTGAGATTAGCTTCAAAATTAAATTCAATATTGAGGGAGTGAGTCAGTGAGACTACAACTAGATTAGCTATAATTGACAATTGTTTAATTTGAGTAATGATTCATGGAGGTTCATCATACTGTTCTACCTACTTTTGGATATGTTTGAAATTTTCCGTAATGAAAAGTTTTGGAAAAAATGAGAAAAGAACAAAAATTATAGTTTATGATCACTAATTAAAAATAAATTTGCTTGAATTAAATATATAATAGTGAATCAAAACATAGATTTGGCTGCATATAGTTATCAAATAAAGTACTATATAATCTGGACTTCAATATGAGTAATAACTATTTTATATAAGCTTTATCACATAAGAAAGTATCACATCCCCCTGGCCACAGCACTTGGTTGAGAATGAGCACCAGATCTAAACAGATGAAAAATCAGACAGAATTCTTGCAACTGGAGGGCTACTGCCCTTCTTTGCTATCCATGGACTATACTTGGATGTTGGTGTACATATTCTAGAAATGCTGAGGACCGTCATGTAGAAACAACCTGAATGAGGGTTAGAGAAACCCAGAAGAGAGCAGATCCATGATCATAAGAGACTCAGGTCCTGATGCTGTCATGTAACCCTATCCCCAGAATCACCCAGCTATAATTATACCAGAGTACCTTTAATTTTTTATAAAATAATATTATGTTTTAGATGTTAAAAAATTATCTTTATTATTAAATCCCAGTAGAGTTTGACGAAGTCTGTTTTAGCATTGCTGGAGAAATAATAAAGAAATGTGAACTGGAAGATAGTGCATTTATATAGAATCCCAACTACATACTCATTTTATACATAGAATGTAGATAAATCATAGTTACGGACCTGAGAGGAAGATTTTGTATCCAGCTCTCTTATTCTGCCTAGTCAGCATTATGCCACAAACCTGGATTAAATACAAACGACATACTTATCCACTTTCACATGCACAAATCTGGGAGTCAGCAAAAATTATATAACTTTTAAAATGAAGATTTAGAGATATTATACTATCTAGAAAATGAGCTGCAATTGATGAGATTTTGTTTTACATGTAGGAATGAATAGCTTTACACAAAAACTAAGAGTCAATTGCATAAAAGCAGATGAAGAAAAAGTCTAACAGCAAATCATGGATAAAAGCCTGGGATTTCTACTGCATGCAAGCTCAACTTGTCTATCACCAACAGGAAAAAAAAAAAAAAAAAAAAAGACAAGTACAAGAAATTTTAACCGGAGTAGAATCTCCAGATCAGCTAAAGTAATAATTCAACTATGTTTTGCCCTTGCCAGAGAAAATACAGGTCTTATTTTCAGTTCTTATTTAAGAAAGAAATTTTTAAAAGTGAAAGGCTCTGTAAGAGCGAAGACAATTATCAAAAAAGCATGTAATGGTTAATGATCTGAGACTGTTTAGCCTGAGGAAAATCAGAGTCTATGGCAATGCTCTTATTTAGTGGGAGAAACGAAGACATATAAAAGAGGAATTAAATTTATTCTATGTAGGCCCAGAACTGGGACTCAAGAATGGAAATTAGAGAAATACAGGTTTCAGCTTAAGAAGAAAAATTTCTGATGATCAGAGCTGCCTGAAACAGAAGCTTTATGGAAACACAGTACTCACTAATCACTACAAATACTCATGATAATCACCACTTTAGGAGTTTAGACATCTCCCCATTAAAAGGGGGTAGGAAGTTGAGCTAACCTTTAAGAGTGTTTATAATTTGATTTATTAATTATACTAATAATCAAATATTCAGATTTATTATGTATTTTATAAACCATATCTATAATAGCATATATTTGATATTTTCTATTTCTTAAAAATTATTGAACCACCTGAAGAACAATAAGAACAAAAATTCTCAGTCTCCTGTATTTGCCTCTGGTTGATTCATATTTTCCCCCATTCTATCTTTCAATCTTACTAACTCAGCTAATCCACCAAGCATGCTACTATCATACACTTAATAACACTTAATGTGCTGGCCAAAGTCTCCACTAAACTCTTACATTTTGTGAATCAGCAGCCCTCTAATTGATTTAAGTTGCTTCTTCCTTTCTCTACTGATTGCCAAACAAATCACATGAGATTTCTGAATATATTCTGTTGAGCATAAAATCTAAAACCGTATAACCTTTTCACAGCAAAAAATAAGTTAAGCATACTTAGATTCAGGGAGTCTTATACTCTTGAAACTTAAATTTGTGACTGACTGTATAAAATGGGATAAAAATTACATGCTTCTCTTTGACCCATTTAACGTAGATATCTACTTATAAATTGCATCACAGTATATTTTGCCAAATTTAGGTGTTTAAGATATAACCCCAAATATCCCTAGTTTCTATCATTCTGAATGAATGATTCATAAATTTATGAATGTAATTATTTATTAAATCTTTATTATGTGGCTATATGTCACAACTTGTGCTAAGGCCTCGAAATAAGAGATCAACACAAACAATAATGACTTCTGTCCTCATGGACCTTATGATCCAATTGAACAGATAGATATCAGATATTATAGTTTAATCAAACCTAAAATTTAAGTTATGTAGCTGCTACAAAAAAGAGATATAGGGTACTGTAAGAGTAGATTAATAATGGGATTTGACCTGGTCAAGGTCTGGGATTGTATTCCAGAATTGACACTAGAACATCTCTAAGAAAATGAATAAAAGTTCCCCTAGACCAAAAAAAAAGAAAAAAAAAAAAAGATTAAAAAAAATCACTCCATATACACAACATTGTAAAAGCATAACAGACTGTAAGAGGTTTGTGCAGTTAGAACTGAGAGGGGCACAGTTTAACACAAGGAGACTGAAGTGAGACAAGCCTGAAAAAAACAAGTAACGGTAAATCCACACATGCTTTTCAAAGCAATGCGTAGTAAATATGAATTAGGATTGGATTTGCATTTGAAAGTGTCATGGATCCTTTGGCAAAAGGGGAGCGGTACAGTGATGCAGAATGGAAGCCAGGAGATTAGTTATGAGGCTATTCTACTATTCTACTCAAAAGTAGGGAAGCTTAGGTTGGTGTGACCATGGAACTGATCAAATTGGTTGTATTTAAAAGATACGTAGAAGGTAAAAGTGATAGGATTTGAATAGATTTGAATAGATATGTCATTTGCCTGACAACTATGTTGAAATAAATTGAGTTGTCTAGTGCCTATTTATTCAGATTATTCCCTGATTCTGTGGTCTGTATCTGTCACTGTTCTCCAGAGAAATAGATTCAATAGGACATATAGAAAGATTCACTTTAAGGAATTAGCTCACCCATTTTTGGAAGCTGACAAGTCCAAATCTGAGGGTAGATCAGCAGACTGAAAACTTGGGCAGTCTGTTAGTCTTGAGGCAGAATTCATTCTTTTTGCGGCCACCTCAGTTTCTGCTCTTAAAGCTTTCACCTGACTGGATGAGGCCCACCCACATTACCACAGGTCAGCTGCTACTTAAAGTCAGCTGATGATAAATGCTAATCACATACATGGAATAGCTCACAGAATCATCTAGACTGGTGTTTCAGCAAACAACCACACCCATAGCTTAGCCAAGCTGACATATAGAGTTAACCATCACACCAGCCAGGTATAAACATATCTCTTTTAGTACCTCAGAGGATCTTGCTAAGTTTGGCATTTTTAGATGCATATTAGCAAATTCACATGAACTTTTCATGAAAGTCTTAGTTTAAGAAATTAACTTTAATAAAACAGTTTATTTTAGACCTAGGTTTCCCAGAATTAAGAAAACACACAT